>NC_049206.1:25602362-26324862 GCF_013347855.1 Anguilla anguilla | reverse complement strand
CATTCGCCAGCATGCGCTCACACAGAGTCCTTCATGCTGCTCTCCCTCTGCCTGTCCGGGCTCACACACAAACCCCTCCCTCCCTTTCAGATGTTGAGAACAGAGCGGTGGAGAAAGAGAGAGGAATATTGAAAATAACCTTCACCTTGCCATCATAAGCCTGACAATCAATCAACAAGGAAAAATATTTTCGCTCCAGAGGAGTGCTGTGCGAGGCTAAGCGGCTAACTGACGTTAAGAGCGGAATGGCATTTTTCTGATCTTTTTGATGCAAGCTTGACAGGCATGGCTACAAACAGCAAGTTTGATGGCCTCCCAAAGTTTACTTAAATCCAGACCAGCAATTTTGATTACATCTGGCAGGGTTTTATACAGCTATGCTCTCATATGTTCATTATGCTCTTGCGGTACTATTCTACATCGTACTCAAAGAGCAAGGGTGGAAGGATATATAAATAAATCAGTATGAGGCGTGAAGCGTCTGAGCACGTTAAGAAAAGGTCCCTTTATGCAGAAGGCTTCGCTTTCTGGCTGGCCCGAGCAGCAGGGGAGCCTTGTCCTCACCCTGCAAAATGGGCCAGGCTCCAATTCTGCCATACGGACGGCCAAGTTGGCCTGTCACACGCATTTGGAGTCGGCAGGACACCACTGCCCTTGCTTCCAAAAAACGTCTTTTTTTTTCTCCTATTCTTGCTCTCGCTAAAAGAGCTGCAATGATATCTATTTGCACTCTGTTAACCTGGATCATCTTAAATTCTGTTTTATGTCAAAGTAAGTTTCCTAAGGGTTTTTTTTTATATCAAAGCTGTTTCCTAATACTCCAGAACTGTTGATGAGATTTTATACACGTGTGCCCTCAATTTATAAAAGTTCATCAATGAACTCAGAAATTAATTTGATCCTAAAAATCAGGCCTTTCAGGTATTACAGTTTAGCTTTCAAAATCCTCTGTGATACACATGTAAATTAACTCTGTCATGTCTGATGTAGACAGTTGATGTGACAACGATACAATGCCTGAATAATCCTCAAAATCAATCAATAAATCAATCAATTAATTATGGCTCCGCGGGAGGCTGCCCCACCTATACTGTATGTCTATACATAATACAGCATCAGCTTCTTTGAAAGCAAAATACAAAATCTATTTTTTGTGTCTATAGGACCCCCTTGAAAATGAGATGCTACATCTCAAGGGGCTATCCTTTCGATAATTTTAAATTCAATAAATTCAGATTCAAATTTTCGTATCTCAACTCAGTTCAACTAATTCCACATAGATTCAGACACTTGAAAACGGTAAAATCGACCGTAGCTAGCAATGGCACAATGGAAGTCACAAGCCTGCTGTTATTCAATCATTCTCCAAAACAAGCCATTGTATTCAAAAAGGGGTAGACAGTGCAGTTCTGTGTTGCTGACTAAGAGACCCCTTGCGGGCTGATTTGAAAGACGAGCGGAGCCACTCACCCGGGACTTCTCCTCCAGCCTGGTCATCATGACCACGGTGGCGGCCCTCTGCTCCCAGACCATCCTCCAGAAGTCGCCGAAGGTCTCGGGCAGTGGGCCCTGCGTGGCGATGTACGCGTTCTGCTTGCGGTAGCCGTCGATATAGTTGGCGTTGATGTAGTCGCTGCCCATGAAGCCTGAATACAACAGAGCAGGGAAAAGAGAGCACGCTTATGACATCATGCAACGTACCAACACCAGCGTGATACTGGCCGTTGCACCGTTTCACAGTCAACACTCTTAACGTGCAGCAGAACCTCAAAGTAACGGACTGACCAGCTGACCGACTGCGTTATGAAACGGGAAGTAGCAAATGGAATTATGATTTATCAACATCAAGACCTTGCTTCAGCACTGATGCAAAAATTATTGATATTCAAGTATTGCACTGAAACAAGGCACACGTTCCATTCATAAAAAATAGATAAAAGGGCGTGTTTTAGCAGTATTGCTAAAGAATAAAATACAGGGAAATGTGTTGAAAGGGCTAGAACAATTCTTTTTTTAATGTTGAGTATTTTAATGTCACATTATGACTTTATGTTTATAAGTTACAAACATTTCAAGAATTTCAAAAACACCCTCTATCAATGCATTCATATCTCAGAGCTTCTACTGTAGAATACAAAGGAACAGTTCATAAATAAATGATGTGACATTATGCCTATATTACAATACAGACTTCAAGTGACAGCTACTCTGACACTAATGATATTAGAGTAATAAAACAAGCTGTTCTTTTGGGGACTAAAACTCTGGATTTTCATATTCTGTCTGACAAGAAATGTATTTTGTGCTATTTCTCAGGCTCACAATATGCCTCAAAGTCCCCTCGAATAAATACAAAGTACTGTTCTTCCTCAGGGTCTTTCAACACATTTATTTAGTTTTATGAATTCTGAACAAATGAGTTATGCCTAAAAATAGCAATGGTACTGCTCAATCCATATCCACTTGTTTATTCCACTGAGGCGTACATGCCAACAATCATACCAAAACAGTTTCTGAGCTAAGCACGATACCCAAGCTGGTGCTCCCCAAAAAAGGCTTTACTTAAGTAACTTGTCTAAGTATTATGGAATCTGGGACAACAATGGGAACATTATCACCTCCTCTCATGACAAACCCCACAACTCCTATGCTACAATCAGAGGATCTGATACTATTCCTCAGGTACTAAAATAGGGGAGATAGGACAGTACTGAAAAGTACTGGGAACAGGTGTCAGAAAATTCAAAAGCTCAGTAAACAACATCTTTTCGACAACAGTTTGGTGTTGATTAGGAGTCTAAAAATAACATGGGAGGGGTGAAAACAAAGCAGCTGGCACAATAAGGAGGGCGCTAACGCTATATTCCATAAGCCGCAGAGCGATGGCGCCGGTCCTGCTTTTGTCACATCGAAGGCAAAGGGGATCGTTGCGTGCCCGAACTGCTCCGTTGCTGAGACTAATGGTGAAATCACTGTAGTGTAAAATGACAGTTTTTGAGTTGATTAATTTATTCATGATTCGGTTTTTCACCGATTCCTTTCGCATATTGGTCTTTTTCACACATCGTCCACTGGGCTGTTCCGAACTGTGAAGCTCAAAATAAATGCATAAATAAACAAGCAAACAATCTAAATAAATAAATATCGCTGAATAGAAAAGCTTGGCTAAGCTTCCCGTCTTATAATACTCAAGACTTTCAGGTAGGGAAAACTGAATATTCTTCATGTCCAGTGTCTCAGTAGTCAGACACACAGCGCTACAAGATGAACAGTGAAAATGTACTTTACGTATAGACTCCTACTTTATATGCTATGTGTGATTATGCCGTAGTCTATGACATCTTTGGAAATGGGGAGGAGTCTCTTACCTTCGACAGGCGAGAGGACAACCCGGGAATGGTCGTAGGCGATGACGTTGGCGTAGCGGTTCTTGGGTTTGTTCACCTCCAAGTTGGAATGCTCCCAGGTGAACTGCTGGCCAGGATCGATGGACTAGAGACACACACACACACACACACACACACACAAAACACAGATTTTACTACATCCATACATCGCTCTTGGTAGTGGTGAGAGAATGAATTATCATAGGATGGCGGAGCATCCATTATTGGGATCAGTGCTGCAGTCAGTGAGAGCCAGAGACTCTCCCCAAGGGGGCTAGACCAGCCTCACGCAGACAGGATAAAGCCAGCTCCGCTCTGCATACAGGAAGTGGGAACAGATAATCCATCCCCTTGTTAGGATAATTTCGTATTCCATTACCATTCTGTACTCGCTTTCAGGTGACAATGCCTTCCTGAACCTGGCATAAAGGATGGTCACATTTAAGCTTTGAAGATGCAGGCAGCGGGGCTAAATAAAGCTGCTAAGCATATTATGTATACATTCTATCAATAGCCAATAAAAGAACGTTGAACATTAAGGGAGCCAATGACTCATTGAAAATGATCAGTGGGTTACCTCAAAATGACCATATAATTACCATTCTACGTATATAGTGTAAGACAGAACATGACACAAGCATTTAGTCAGGTTTACAGAGAAGGCCAGGGATGATGAGTCCTAAAAAAGCACATGTATAGGCTGTTGCCTTCATGTATAGGTTCATGTATTGCCTTCATGTTTTTTTATTTATTTTAATTTTATAACGACAGCACACATTGACAACGACATTCCTGCCCTCAACAAGAATGCTTCTAAGCCTTCTGTTTCATCTAGCCAATGGGCTGCGAGTTTTTTTTCAGTGTAATTTCTATGAGCACCAGACTTTGGGTATCCAAGGTCAGAGATATAAAAATATGCAAAGATTTCCATTATTGCACCCACACTTGCACATCTACGAACCCTTCAACCATACACGGGGTATCACAAATATGCCAATGACTGAGATTGTCCAGAATGAAATGAGCTTTTCCATTTCACTGTGAGCACACATTTGGCGAAATCTGGGAGTAAGTGATGGGAGCCGAAAGAATGCATTTCAGTATATATGCGCGTTCAGAGCATATGAGAGACCGCGTTCGTGTAAATGAGATATTTAAACGCACTGTACCTTCTGGCAAGATGCCAATAACTGTGTGAAGATTAACCTCCAAGCATTCAGTTGAATGTTTTATGTACACACCTTGCCTCTCCCTAACCCCCCCCCCCCCTCCCCCTCCATGCTAAATCATTACTCAAGGGGCCTGCAGCTCCAGGAGAGCTGCCCTGGTGAGAGGTGATTCATCAAACGAATAATAAAATGCAAAGCTGAGCCCTAATTTAAATTCTGTCTTTTATTTTTGGAAAGAGTAACTGGAACTCTGACACCCTGAATCTGCGCGTGTCTGGGCTCAGTGTGTCTCTGCTTTCTTTGCCTCTGCTCCGCGCCTCATCTGTCTCCTGCGAGACAGGAGGACGGTACTGCTATGCGGTACCAGTAATGCTGCGAGGCCACGTGTTTCTGTCAACAGTGAACTCAGTTTGTCTTCACAGCCAACCGCACTCTCTTTAGTTCCGCTCTTCCATTTATTCATGTTTGGTGTGGTTTGGAATGTGAAACTACACACCTCTGCTGAGGTTAAAATGTAAAATACCTTTTTGCTAAGAGAGAGAGAGAGATTATTGAAGGGAAAATGCTCACTTCAATTAAATATACATGTTATACGATAACCGTGAGGTAAACCACTGATCCATTTTTCAGAGCACAGTCCCCAGAGCTCTAGAACTCCATTGGGGAAGACTGTGGTCTTTACCAACAGCTCTCAGGCCACAAAGTGAGGGGGTGTGAGGTTAATGCCCTCCCTTCCAACTCAGTGTAATGCTACCTCTCCTCCTCAGGCGGCTCCTACACGCCACTCCACTACTCCTCCCTTACTCCACTCTTCCTCTCCGCTCTTCTCACTCCCACTCTACTCCAGCACACCTCCATTCCTCCCCAGTCCCTCACCTCGTATTCCTGCGAAAGCTTGAGGTTGTCGTTGGCCTTCAGCAGCTCGGTGTGTTCGGCTAGCTCCGAAATCGGGATGGGAGGGTGATTCATCATACCTGTTCAGAGGATGGAAAGAATGAGAGAGAGAGAGAGATAAAGAGACAGAGAGAAAGGGAGAAAGAGATATGTGGGGGAAAGGTGGGATTAAAAAAGTGTGAGAAGTCCGGCAGGTGATACTATAGACCATCAAAACAAATATGAAAAGCAAGGCCACAGAACATGAGGAGGGAGGAATAAAACACAGAAGAGTCTGGTACAGTACATGGGACACGTGTGAGCAGCACCCGCAGTGGGACAGTGAGACACATACACACACGCCACCTGCATGGCGGCTCGCGTGACGCAGACGCAGTCAGCAGTCCGAGTGGCATTAATGAGTGACGCAGACGCAGTCAGCAGTCTGTGAGGCTTTAATGGGTGACGCAGACGCAGTCAGCAGTCTGTGAGGCTTTAATGAGCAGACGCAGACGCAGACGCAGACAGCAGCCAGGCCAGGGCTCTCGTATCTTTTGCCATTCAGCTTACCGAGGGGGCTCAGCTCACAAACGGTTCGGAACACAGAGTCACTAAGCGGTACGTACTCACCACCCTCAACAAAAACCCCTTTCCAGAGAGCCTTGTCAAAAACGAGGAACCCTCTTTTTAGCATTGAACAAGGTTGTTTTAAAATTCATTTTAAAACTTAACAATATTTTTGATGCAAATTAACAAGGTATTCAGATACATATTATAAATACCCGTCTGATAAATTTTCTGATACGTTATGGCAATCCTTTAAGTGAGATCATAATGTCTTTTCAACTACGAAAAATCAGTTATTTTGTTCCATACAGTTATAGTTTTATAAAATAAACTGGAATTGTACTAATCATGGAATAAAATCTATTTCTAAAGACACTTCACTTTTTATAGACAGAGCACTAAATTGGATCATTTTAAATGTACCACACGTACAATCTAACTTTACCAAGAAAAAAATGCACTGCAATCCAGTTCCGTCACAGATAATGCTAACACTTCAACACTATCGACTTCCTGCCTTCTCAAACATCCGCTCACTGACAACCGACACAACATGACACTGACAAACTAGCTGTGCTTTGACTCAAGGGGGTGTATTTTACTTTCCTCTTGGGAGTTCATGCACTAGTACCAACAGCTACAAAGCAACACAAGCAAAGTGTTGTATACATTTAATCTCAGCATGTTACCATGGTAATATACATGGGGTAAAAGTAAGTATGAGTGCATTTTGGCACACTTCACCAAAAACATTAAGGGGGGGTGGTTCCGGGGGTTGGGGGTGACTTGAGCCCTAGCCTGGGGATGGGCACAGTGACCGAGACAAAGGCGCCGCAGTGATGGAAAGGCGTGGCCTGGAGGTGCGGCACAGTGACAGACAGGTGCCGCGTGGAGTTCCCGGACCTCTCGCTGACCCCATCAGGCAGTCAAACATGCATGACCTATTGCACATTCCATACAAGAACAATCAAAAGGCATGGAGCACGAAGCGCTCTAGGAAGGGAATATAGACTAAAAAAAAAAACTGTGTGCTGGATTTTGAACTGAACTGTCATGTCCTTCCTTTGCAGAGCACATTTATATTTTTTGAGTAATTATGATAGCTTGCCTTCAGTCAGCAATGTCCTTTGATCTCATTTTGATCAAAGGTAATTGAGCATACAAAATGAGCATAATCACATTTACTATAATGTATCTCCCTTCTGGTTTGCCTTGATGAAACAAAATATCCCTTTTCCAGTCCACAGCTGAACCTGGCTGGCTGGCTGGCTCAGATTAGCTTCCAGGTTATTTTTACGGTCTTTCTTGTCTGGCCAACTGGCTCAGATTCCAGGTCATTTTGCGATAACTTTTGCATCCAGTTGACCCGGGTTAGCTCAGCTCATACTTGGAGTTATGGATGGAAAGGAACACACCAACATTGTTCATTACAGTTCATACATAAACCGTACATATAGTATGGGGTCTAATTTTTCAGCCAAGGGCAGGCAGATGTCTTCATCCTGCCCTGTACAGGAAAATTTGTAAAAATGGAATCTGACTCTAGAAAGCGTTCTTTTAGTTCTGACGATACGGACCCATGACTTCAGCTGATCATATTTTAATAGAATTGTATTTTGCACATAAGTGGCCATTGTCAGATGCAGGAAATGTCATTAACAAAGCCCACTAGATAATAGGATACGATGTCAAATGACCAATAAGTAAAGCCACTTAAAGTAATGAATGAATCAACAGTCAACCCAATATATTGCCTTCACAAGGCAAATGATGAAAAATCCCTCAACCTCAATTTTGACCACCTTATTTGTTATTTTAAACAGGACAGCAAGCAACAGACCTGTAGCTAAGTGCTGTATGTTCTGTGAAATAACAATAAACACCAGAGATGATAAGAGGTACAGTATGCCAGCATAGGATAGCACATACATTCCCAAAGGCTTTTCAACTTACGGTTTTCACCGTTGCCATTTCATAATAAACTACTCAGAATCCCTTGCTACTATCTACTCCTCAAAAGAGTTTGTATGAAATGATCTTCGTGAAAACTTATGAATCAGATCTTTTTAGTTTCAAGTTCGTAAATTGCTCATATAAATTCAAAGAAAAAAATTATTCATTGAGCTAAATCAAACGAATGATTCATTTACATACTGTTTAAATATAAACCTAACATCAACTATCAAACATATTAAGTAACAGATCAAATGAATCTTGAATGCATTCGCATGCTATTGTGGCAATATGCCTGACCATAGTTTTCGTAACCTAGCTTGAGATGAGGGTGTTCTAGACTTTAGACTCACACACACACACACCAATGCCAGAGCATTACATTAGGCTTGTGTTCCCAGGATTGCCCCATTGATGTGTTATAATCGTTGATACTCATTCAATCAAAGACCACGTACGGTACATGACAATGATGGCACCACTGTCAGTTCTTTGTGTTCAACAAACCCCTCAGATAAAACGCTAATGAAATACTGAATGTATCTGGTACTGAGCACACCCGCCACGTACAATTTTATGGTCACATACTGTAGATCTGTGATGATAAGAACTTGAACAAAATGGCATGTGCTAAATATCAGATGTTATGTATCCACGTAAAAACCCTTAAATCTAGATTCCTGCTCATCTCCTCCGCTGCATTGCTCTGGGTTACGAAAGTTGAAGATGGCAAACTGCTGATTGCTCTCATCTTGACACAGGCTTTGAACTGCTAGTGCAGTTACGTGACAGCCTGTCGCAGGGTAAGTTGTCATCCCCTCCCTACACCGTAAGAGAATGCCCCCAGACAGGCCCCTCTCTGTGCGCTCTACTCAGAAAAACAGATTTGTCTGTATTTGCGAAAACATGCAAATTGCAACGTACCAAGGCAGAAAGCAGAAATGGCCTATCCTTATGAATATGCAGATTCATAAACCAAGCCATCACAGACTGTATCACACGGCTAAAGGATATACAATAACAAGAACCGCCACAGCGGAAACCTCATAGCGCGCCAGAAACGTCTGGTATTTTCCCCCCATCCAATATCCTTCACCTTGATATGAAGCTGTTGTTTTCTCAAGCAATCAAGAGAAGATCAATGAATGAGGGGAAACAAATTGGGCTCCAATTACACGTTTCCAATCTCACGTTCCCCGCGGATTTCAGCAGCACAGCCCTCCGATAATGGCCCCGGAACACTGAGAGTGCATTTGCATACATTTATTTACATGAAAACAGAAAGGGCCAAATTGACTGTAAGAGAACTCCCCCCCCCCCCCGCCCCCCTCTTCTTGTTTTTTTTTCTAGCACTGGAAAGGACAGATGAAAAGCCTGTTTGTTCTTAGGTGTTCATTTAATTGATTTGCCTCATTATCGTTACCGCTTCGAATTTCAGCTCAGGTTGAAATTAGAGTGCTGGGGTGAAAGGGGGAGGTGAAAGGGGGAGGAGGAGAGACGCGGTTCTCCTCCACGTTCGCGGCAGCTGCAGAGCTCGCGCGGTGCAGTAATGAGCAGCCAGAAGCTTGTGAGCAAAAGTCAGACCAAATGAAGCAGACCGCGGGACCTTGGTGCTCTACTGGTGAAAAATACAGGGGGAATAAAAGAATGAAAAAAAAAAAAACAAACAAACAGAGTGGTGAGTGGCACAGTGCTGCTTCTTAAACAAAATGCAAAGTGGAAAAAAACACAAGAACGCAAACTCGTCGGGACTAACTTTCATTGTCAAAACCAGGTTCGCTTACAGGACTGCTCAGACCAGAATCTGTGAAGAACAGCAGACATAAAAAACATAGATGGTGAAAACAAATTATGGCACAATAGTAAGGCCGGCACAGCACTGAAGACACAAAAAAAATGAATTTAGAAAATTATGAGAGCCTTCCACTAGAGCACAATGCAAGCATTCAGGACTGGGAAAATTGGCGCGTACGATTTGCGCTGAGGCTCGGACCCTCCTCCAACTGGCCCACAAACCAGCTGAACCAAGGAAGAGGACCGCAGTGTGACAAAAGCGTATTCTCAAGAGTAGGCACCATGTTCCAACTGCACTGTCAAGAAATAAACAGGAGCGCCAAATGCGGCTAACCAAGGGCTTGGATGAAGTCTGGAAGGACCCGGCCATTTAAGAAGACTCGCGGGAAACGCAACGTGCACCGGAGCGGTGGAGCAGGAGCTATTGTTGATAAGCTGCTTAATTAAAAAATAAAAAAAAATAAAAAAGCACTCTGAAAAAGGGTTTTCCCCACACTCACTGCCGCCTCTCCCGCTCTCTCATACATCTGCCTTGTCGGGGCTTTGGAAGGGAGAAGCTCCCCTTCACCCCCCGGGGTAATGCATCAGAGTCAGCCAGGCGAAAATCGAGGGTGAGTGGTTAAAGCCCTCCTTGTTAACCGCATTCTGTCAGCCTGCCCACGTCTCCTCCTGCGGTCTCCATGGCGCGGCCGCGGGGCGGAAGGGTAGGCCGCAACCGGCCCGGCCGCCGTTTTATCTTGCGCCGTCGCAAACAACCTCAAACGGTGCGAAAAAAAATAAATAAATAAAAAAGCCTTGCTGCTCCTGACAACGGCGCGCCTACCCTAGTTACGGGGAACCCGGCGAGGAACGGGCGACGAACAGCCGTCGTAAATACGGCCTGTCCCATTAAGGAGCGCCGCCCTTTTAAATACTTGTAAAACAGGAAATTAAACTAAATGGGCTCGGTCTTAATTGGGAGGGTCGAGCGGATCGAATCCTGCGCGGGACGACGGCTCGAACGGACGAGCGCGGAATCTCTCCCGTATTTCACCGGCGACAATGATTCATTAAAGGATGTGGGGCGGGTCCACAAATCTTCCGTCTAAAGATGCCATCCATCAAAGGCTGAGGGGACATTCTGCCTCCAGGAATCATGGGAAAGCACGGCAGTTAAATGGATGGCTGGGATGTTAGAGAATGGAGGGGGGCTGGGGGGCGGGGGGGGGGGGGGGGGGTAGACGGTTCCGGCTCATGGGCGAGCTGACAGCTCACTGTAATTTCTCCCAGATCAGACTGCAGTCTCTGAGAGTCAGTCATCAGGGCTGAGGAACCTCTGGAAAATGGACTCAAAGACAGTAAAGACAATATATAGAGGGGACGGTGGGGTGAGGGATGCGAGGCAAGGGGAGGGGGGGGGAGGGGCATGGGGGTGGGAGGGGGATGGGTATTGCGAGGAGAAGGCTAGAAGACAGAATAACCAACATGTGTGGAAATGAATCTGCAGTACATCTCAACAGGTTAGAGGGGGGCAGATAAACAGAGAGAACGCATGACTGTCATATGGACAAACACACACATGATCTTTATTTAATGCCTACCCGTGGCACTCTTCAGGCATAAAGATTCATGCCATATGCTAAGAGCTGCCAGGTGCTTCTCTGAGCGTAGTGAAGTGTGGTCACTTGAAAAATGGCACCTATTAGCGAATGGAAGTGTTGCAATTGCTCACTGTACTGTTTAATTAGCTCAAAATGGCACTTTAAATGAAATTGTTGGAGCAAACTGTAAATGGTATTACGGCATTCAGCAGAGCTGCAGAAAGTTGTAAACAGAGCGTATGTCAACATTTTTACAGGCCATCACTCGTGCCTGTAGTGGAATAAAAAGAAGCATGATAGTACGCTCACTTTTCAGTCATTGTTTCTACACCCCTGAAAACACTGTAATCACAAATTTAAGGCATCAAGTGGATGATTCTCAGCCTGCAATAAATGGGTTCTTTCAGGTCTATCGAGTTATTTTTTTAAATTTCCAATAAGGTTTGATTTTGCTGGCTGGGATCCAGCTGATATGCTTCTCTTTCAAATGAGTGTTGTTTTAATGGAATAAAACGTGGTCTGATGTGAATGACGATGACAGCTGTGTAATCTCACTCAACATGGCCAGATGGAGGCCAGGCCATATAGTCAGGATAGAAGTGCATTAGGAGAGTTTGAAGGGGAAGGACAGCACGGGGACATGTTTGGAGGGGACGCTCAAAACGTTGGAGGGGCATTTCATTGCAAGCAAATCATGAAGTTGTAAAGGAATGATTGGCTATAGCTGAATCAAGAGTTAAAATTCAACCACTGTGACCAAACCTCTGAAAATGTCCCTCTAGATTCAACTTTATGTGCTGTTCCAAACTTCTAGCAAGAGCCAGTTCCAACCATTGCTCTCCCTCCTGTCTCCCCTCTGACATCATCCCCTACCTTCCAAACATTCCCTGAATGTACTGCTCTTCAACCATCCCTCCGGACTCTTGTATTTTCTTATCTCCACACTTGTATTTTCTGTTCAGAACACTTCATTCTGGACATTTACACATTCACCTCTCTACACATCCCCCTGGACTCATGCATATTGTCCCCTCCGAACTTCCCTCCGGACTGTATAATTTTGTTGGCCTTAAATACCCCATCTTTCCAAATGGCAGTCAATTCCCGTGGCTGCCTCTGTGATGTTTATCGTATTTCCCATCAGTTGTTCTGGCAGTCGTAGCTTATCTGATGAAGATAACTTAAGAGAAGTAATGAATGAACAGTGCAGAGGGGGAAATGCAGGTGATCGATACCTTCAGGGCCGTTGGTCTTACGTCTTGCATTGATATTTTCTCCGATGCATTCACACATTGCACAGTGCCACTGTATTAAATTTATTGCTATTGTACGCATCAGCTGCCAATCTCAGACTTAAGAGAGATGGGCAGAATGCTTGCTGACCTGCCTTGTTGCGGTAATAGTTCGGAAATGTATCACATCTACAGCAGGACTGTACGAATGAGCACGGGAAAGTCTGTGCGTTTGTACCTGGGGTCTGGAAGTTGATGCGCCTCATCTCAACGGGGTCAGTGGGATGGTGCGGCACGATCTCGATGTTGTTCAGGGGGCATTTGTTGCGAGGTTCTGCGTCCTTCCGTTTGCTGCTTCAGGGACGAAATAAGAGAAGAGCCATCAAGAGACTAAAATGATGGCAAAAAGACAGAAAAGCTGAGATTTCGCAAAAACCGTTTACACGTAGGCACAAACACAAACATGCATGCACGACTCGACCATGCACCACTTCTCAAACAAACTCAAAATAGGGCTCTATATATCATTACTTTTTTTTTTTGTCAATGTGGTATTTTTTATCCACTTTGTGGAAACTTATTCAGCACTACAGTTGAGCCTTACCTGTCCGGTTTGCTGCTTCCGTGAATAATCCGAGAGCAACACAAACAAATAAGCATGTAAATAAACGAGCACATAAATAAGGGGAAAAGTCGATGTGAAGCATTTAAATTCATAGGTCTGCAGAGATCAAGGCAATAGATAAAGTTTATGAGATTGGAGTAGACCCAAGATGGTCTGGCAATGAAAGACAAAAAACCTGCCAAACTGACTCCTACCAGGACTTGTGTCCAGCAAATTTATGCATTTGAGAGCGTACCGCAGGCTAATCAACATGGAATTTAGCTTTTCTGTTGAATCCCTGCAACCAAAGTTATGTATTTTTTTACAAACCCAGAAATTGAACTATCCCTTTAATACTAGGCAGTTACATTAGTGTATATACATAACTTAACTTGTCTTGAGATACAATGGAAAGCTAAAATGGAGTGTATGGTATGTTTCTGCATCAAAGAAAAAGCAGTGTTTGTGTCGTAGTACAGACTGCAGTAAAAATCCATTACGATGTGTACAACCTTTGTATCCCAGGCCTCGGCCTTCAAAAGTGAAATAATTAAAACAGGCCCATCAGTCTTGACTAACAGAAAGTCCTTTGTCTGTATATGATCCCACCATTCCAAATCCGCCCTGCCCACTCCATGGTAGTCTATGCACTCACTTCTTGTACAGCAGAATGGCGATGACAATGCAGATGATGAAGACCACGGCAAGAACAGGCCCCACCACCCAGATAAGCCCGTCGCCTCCATCCATGGGCAATGGGTCCACATCCGGGGCAATGACCGAGTCCGTGTAGGGGCTGGCCACGTACATCTTCTACACACACACACACACACACACACACACACACACACAAAATGAGTCTTCAGGCTCACTCAACAATGTAAGAAATCAAACTTTCAGTGCGTCATTTCAGATGCATAAAAAGACATGACACACATGATATGAGGGTCACCCGTTTCATTTTAAGAGAACAGTGTCCTATGGGAACCTCTCAGCTTTCGTAACCGTGAGGGAGCAGGGGAAGAACGTACCCCAGCGGTGGTATTGAGCTCCGCCAGGAGGAAGAAGACGTACTCCTGGCCGGGTTCGAGGGCTCGGTTCTCGTAGCCGTTGTACTCGGCCTGGTTCCCCAGGGTGAAGAAGCTGGGCAGGGTGGAGGGCTTGAAGCTGGCGGCGATGTACGGCTTCCGGGGGTCCGCCTGCCTCCGCTGCCGCGAGGTCCGGCCGTAGCGGTGCTTCGGGCTGCTGTCCTTCAGGAGCTGAGGGAACAGAAGAGCAAAAGAGAGCGAGAGAGAGAGAGAGAGAGAGATGGACAAAGGGAGTGAGGGAGAGAGACAGAGAAAGGGTGTGAGAGATTTTTATTATTCACATTGCTGTGACTAGCAACCAGAAAGTGAAAAAATGTACTATTTTAAACTCATGCGGCTCTCTACTGACTGATAGCGTTAAAACACTCATTAAACAACAGAAATAGCTCCAGAACTGAAAATATAGTCTCAGTTCACTGACATCGGAATTCTGTCAGACGGCTATCTTCATAAATAATAAAAACAGTCTCTCCAGTGTCTCTCTTACAAGTTTTCCCTTGTTTTTTTTTTTTATCTCACAGAGGCATTCTTGGTGCCTATAACCTTCAACAGTGTTGATGCAATGCTGTAAAATGATGATGTAATGCTCTAAGTTGTTGATGCGATGGTAAATAGACATCCCAGGTGTGCTCACCTCTTCCATGTCAATCTCCTCTGGGCTCTTGATGTGCCTGATGAGCCCTCTTCCTTTCTTTAGAGGAACTACCACCACGTAGATGTTCCTGAAAATATGGCACTGTCAGTCAATCCCATCCATCAAATGCTTCACAGTTATGTGTCAAAATTTCAGTGTCACATCACATAGCTCTCATCTGCTGTCAAACAATCTCCAATCCCATTGATTTTGTTGTTGAGGTTGAGATTAGGATGTATGAAAGTGTGTTTGGGGTGCGTGTGCATGTGAGCATGGGTGTGTGTGTAGGTTTGTATATGTGCATGACTGAGAGGGCACGTGTGCATCTGGCATGTGCGTTTGTGTGTGTGTGTGGTTGCGGCTTCCTCTCACTTGATTATGTCCCGTTTTTCCAGTGGGGGCAGGATGAGGGTAAGGGTGGGCTCTAGGTCATGGTTATGGTCCAGCTCAGGCTTTCTGTTCAGAATTTGGGGGGCGGTCCTGGCATGGATGCGATGACGCAGCCCCCCCATGTTGCCCTCCGGGCTGGTGATCTTGAAGTCATAAGTTGTGTTTGGCCGAAGGTTTGTCAACAAAGCTTTCCTTAACCTGGCATCCACATCAATTTTCTGGCGACTGTATTCCACCTAAAGAGGAAATTAGAATATGAAGACACACACAGAAACACAGACTGTGCACAATTACGTTATTGCTACAAATACTACATGTCCTTTTTGTTTGATGGGAAAAGAGTCATGAATACTTGTATTTATCTATACACACCTATATCTTTAAAGATGTTAACATTCATAATTCCCCTTATCCAGGGCTAGCATTTTAAATCATTATCCATTTCGTATAGCTGGACACTTTAAAATCATTTAAATCTGTGTAGGTATGCAACTGAGTTGGTCAACTGTAGATGCAATGCTGCAACCCTGTGAATCTGGAAGGTTCCCTCAGCCCTGACTCTTGAATGAGGAAGCTGAGGCCTGAGCACATCTGCCGGGGGAGGGGCAGATGGTTGCGTCGGTTGTGGCACTGACCGTGAAGCGGTAGGGGTATTTGCTGTCCGGGAACTCCCAGCTCAGCAAGACCGAAGTCTTCATCACAAACTTCACGGTGAAGTTCTTTGGGACGTCTTTTGGAGAGAAACACACAAACGAGAAAGAAAAGAAACGGGTTAATGGGTTCAGAGAACAGCGGGCGTGGAGAGAAGAGACGATGCAGTTCCATTCCTTGGGGGGGAGGGGGGCTCCCTCGGTGCGCTGTGTTTGCTGTGGAGGTTTGTGGGAGGGGAAGGGGGGGGGGGGGAAATGGCGTCAGGTTAAACATAAAACACGCAGTCTTTGACACAGACACACGGGGACGTGATCAGACGACGGCTCCGCCACGTGGCAGTACCTCTCCGTGAGCCGCGACTTTTGACTCGCTTGTCGTTTTCACACTCGAGTCGCAACGCCCGTAAAAATCGAGCACCGTCTGATTCTGTCGCTCGGATTGAGTCGTTCAAAATAAGCCAGGGCAAGGCACTGCCAGCATGACCGATGAAATAACAATGACAGACTGGAACGAGAGCATGCCTGCAGTGGGAAGCAGTGCATCTTGGGATGCCATGCCGCACACTTTCCTAACGTGAGGGTTCATAATACTTTTAAAAGAATATAAAAAATTAAAGTAAGTAAATAAATAAATAAATAAGTAAATAAATAAATATGACGTGAAGAAGCAGAGAGCCTACCTTGGCATACAGGGTGTGCGTGAAGCTGCATATTGTGAGTGTACTGGCAGGGACTGGTGGAGGTACAGTATGTCTGCTAACCCATCACTTACCTCCAACATGAGGCCTCATCCCTCTCAATGGCTCTGTGTCTTACTGACTGACTGACTGACTGACTTACGTTTACCTTTGGTTTAGTGAAGTGAGTGTCCTGCATACGTGGTTTTGCTTTGGTGGTTTTTTTTTTTTGGTTTTTTTTTGTGCTGGTGGTGGTTCGGTTGCTTTCGTTTCTGTGTGTTTTCCCCACGAGAGAAGAAACGAGCATACCCTACCTGTCTGGAAGGCCAGCGTTTTATACTGCATGGGAGGGCTGTAGGGCCCTGGACCTACACTGGTGCGCGCGCGAATTTTCACTTCGTACGCGGAGTCGGGGCTGAGTCCGCTGAGCGCGTAGCCGGACTCGCCGGCCGGGAGAGTCAGTTCGCGGGGGCTGGCGGCGCTGCCCGCCTCCTTGTACGCCAGCGTGTACTCCGTGATGGCGCCGTTGCGCTCCGCCAGCATGGGCGGCTGCCAGGAGAGCTGCAGCGAGCAGCAGGTGGCGTTGGAGCCCTCCGACAGCTGCGGGTAGCCCTTGGGCGCCTCCTCGGGGACGGTCAGCTCCTGCCGCGCCTCCTCCCCGAAGCCCGAGCGGCTCTTGGCCGAGATCTTGAAGACGTAGGTGGCGCCCCTGTGCACGTTGCTGACGGTGTACTCCTGCTCCTGGGCGGTGAACTCCAGCGTGGCCAGGGGGGTCACGTCCTTGCGCCCGAACTGCAGCCGGTACCCCTGCACCTCCAGGCCCGGGCCGCTGGCCTCGGGGGGCCGCCACCGCACCACCGCGACCGTCCCCATCTCCCGGGTGACCGACAGGGACGGCGGACCTGGGACTGCGGACAGAAGGGGTGGGGTGGGGGGAGAAGCGGATCGCTCTTACTACACACACAGGCCTCAGGCTAACTATATGTGCTGTGTGGACCACGCCTGTCATTGCATCATAACACCTGCTCGTAAAGACCAGGCCTTTCAAATTTCATCTGCCCTCTGCCACTGCACCGCTCCTGTAATGGCCCTGGACCTGAACTGCCTTCATTTCGCTTTAATGGCTCTGTGTGAGTATGGACTATTTCAGCATATTACTGCTCTCGGGGCTGGATTACTTCCCTCTTGCCATCACTCTCCAGCAGAAACTCTGTCAGTAAGACAGAGCTAGTGCAGGGAGAGGTGCTTTATATTAGACATGCACCACATTCCTTGACGGATAGCAACAGGAAAATTGCTCCACTTCACAATTCCCCCTTACTAATGCCCTCATGCACACACATGTATGCACTCACACAACACATACATACACACATATATACACACACACACACATTCACAGCCTGGACTCCAGCCATATCCTTGTCATTAAAAAAAACGCCTACAACCAGCCCAGAAATGTGATACACAAATCCCTTTGTGTCGTTCCCTGGGCAAAATGCTGCACACAAGCTCAGTGCCAGCCCCCACCCCAGAAATGCCACATGTTCAATGGAGAGACCGTGGCAGGGAGAGGCATGAGAGGGGCAGTATCTTGCGGCTCATTCTGGGCTTAAAGCTCTGACTGATAGTTTCCTGTGTTTTCTCAAGGCTCACCTACACCACAGGTGTACTACTGTGCGGTTGTCAGTGCAGCACACCCAAAGTAAGGGCAAATGATGCTACCCACAACTGCATGGCTCCAAAGGGCCGTTGCATATGACTCGTTGTAAATTGCACCACTATATCACTACAGGTGAGTCCCTTGTTCCCTTTTATTCCAGCGGAGAACAGCAGGCTTTTTAATAAGCAGCTAAAATACCGAACAACAACCCTCTTTAATTTTCATACTGTCCTGGCTGAAAATGATTAAAACTAAATCCTTGGCGAGAAAGGTAGGAGTGTCTTTCAGATTTTGAAAAAGGGGTGAGGTGATTTTGAAAATACACAACAGAAATGCCAGGCTGTAACATTTTATCTTTTCAAGATATAATTTTTCTTTTTACGATGAATAAATTTTTTTACTAAATTGGAACCTGTATTAATTTTAAATAATTTCAATTATCAAGGAATGTGACTGTGTGGGAGCCAAAAGGAAATTCCTGATGGATGTTTTCCAATTATGTGTTGCTGCCTTAAGAAATTTAACTCAAGCGCTCACCAGTATTTTCTGGTATTATTCATTAGAAAGTGTTGCTTTTTTCATTATTCTTAAAATCAGTGTTTTTTTTGTCACCATGCTTTTCTAACAAATTACTGAAAACACCCTATCCTGGGTTCAAAGTGTGAGAATGTCTGATTCTTGTGTAGCATAAGGTACGCTAGGCTAATGGAATGACCTTACAGTGCCAGGTCTATTCAAACAGCAAAAGCATTACTGAATTTGTGAATTCTACTTCGCTCTAAAATTGTTTAAAAATGAGATAGTGCTTACAACAATAACTATTATCAGGAATTGACTAACAATACAGTGCAACGGTAACATTTGTTTTGAGTACAAACTCTCACAGAAAGAGGGAATATTGTTACTTATTAAGCATAACGAACACAAATATGATGATAAAACTTAGCATTTGCTTAATTCTGTTGGTTGAGTTGAGCCCTTTGAGGGAGGGGGACTCCCGGTCTGAGTGACAGCCAGCATTCCCCCATGTCACAGCCTGACACTTGCAGTGGGCTGTCTGTCAAAACCCCAGCCTTGTCGCGGGGGCACTGAAGCACAGAGCCGCGCAGAAACCATACAGCCCCGCCACATTTGGGTGACCTTTCTGAGATGGCCTTTCAAAGAAGGCTTCAGGCTCACACACTCTTTGGCTCCTGTAATATTAACATCAAAAAAAAAAAAAAAAAAAAACCTGCTGGGACCATCTGCTCAACAGCACAGAAAAAAAAAAAAAAAAAAAAAAAAATTTAATCTTCAAAACTCTGCGGAGTCTGAATGTGGCTATGAGCCATTTCTCAAGAACCCACAGAGACCTGCAAAATTCTTACTCTGATGCTGTGAGCCAGTGAGCGCAGTTTCTTATCCAGAGAGAGCCATAGCACACCCCTCTAAACTACTAAGCCTTAGCTTACCCGACAGACCTACCTTGCTATTGCATGTGTAGCACTTTTGAATGAGCAGCACATTTTGGCTCTGCCACCCATCTTTGGCTGCACTCATATCCCCACCCAATGTGCCATTATCACACTAATCAACAGTCCCGCAGCAGGAGATTAATGGCAACAGATTTGAAGAGGAATCTTTACTGTAATGCTAGATTACGCTCACACAGAGAAGCCAAGATTGAATTAGCAGAGATCCATGACTGGGCCCCCTTCTTTGCCTAAGTGCCAGCACCACTGAAGCTTCCAGGAGCTTTTACAGCACGCTTTGACCCTGAAGAAAAATGTGTATTGATCCACGTCCACAACATCCTTTGGCCATGACCCACACACACACAGGCACACACATGCACACACACACACACACACACGCAAACGCACACACGCGCTTAGCTTCATAACTCAATATCCTCTCCCACATCTGAATTATACGCAGTACTTCACATGTTTTCGTATTACGATGAGATTAATTCTCATCAATGCAGTGTTATTCAGCAATCTGCGGCGTTCTCCTCATTACTGTTACTGAATGGCTAATTATATGCTACTTGTGCATTTAAATCTCTGAGCAGTATTTGCGCTTTTGTATTTAACTACTTGTTACTCCAAGCATGCTAATGATGCTAAAAATTACAGTGTTGAGACATGCAGCTGAGTAATACAACAGGGTAGTACTGTTGGCGCTAACCTGCTCCCCTTGTCACCACCAGTTTAGGCTTGCTGCGAGCACCATCTCCTTTGGTGGTGTACGCTGCCACGGTGATGGAGTAGGTAGTCTCAGGCTGCAGGCCCCCAATGATCATCTCCTGCAGGGTAATAAACACAAAGAGCACTGCTTTCAAAGGCCACGCATTAGTCTGGATCTTCTGGCACGAAAGGAAGGAAACAATGTTTGCTCACTCTTCCCAAAGTGCTACAATGGAAACATGCTATTTAAAAATGTCAAGGTTCAAAGCCTCGAAGCAAGGAAATGCGAGAACTCTTGCCAGGGTCGGAATTCTTCTGCAATCACTGACTAGTCCTGCCATTGGGAATGATGGCCTGGGGGAAGCGCTGCCTAAACCAGTACATTTCCTACGCTTTTAAGTCCATATTCATGAATACTATTCTAAGAGGGCAACTTTGGATAAAATCATATATATATATATATATATATTGTGCTTTGTTATTTTTTTCCTTGTTGTTTTTACGTATTTTCTGCACGTATTCTTAGCTTGGATGTGGACATGTTTTAGTAGCAATGCGTTATCACCCAGAATCCCAAGCTCAGCTACAGTCAAGCCTTTGAATAAGACCGCTGCGGGTCATGCAATCGCCGTTTGTGCTTAATTTCACCCCTATGTGCCCCTATTTCAAAATGAGAAACAGAACAGCGTGTACTTTGTTTTCATAACTTTATTATGGGGATCTTTATCTTATGCATATTTGTCCTCTGCTGTCCTAAAGCCAAATCTTCCCCAAAATGTTCTACTTTATGTTAAAAAACCAAACACATCACAACTTTGAAAAAATAAATTGTCCTCACAAATTAATTCAGCTAATTAATTTTGTTCACAGTTCTTTTGTCTGAGGGTTCACAGATGCCACAATTCTCTGAAATATATTCACAAGCATAATTATGTACTGTGGAGAGATGTACTGGATGCTTGCAAGTACTCAAGAAAAAAGATGGGTTCAGTTTGGTATTAGTGGCGGGTCAGTTTGCTGAGAGTGACTGCTGGGTTCTTTTCAGGTCGAATAAAAACAAAATGGCGTCAAAACAAGAGCAATGGCCCACTGCAAATATAGGGAGCGAGTGTCCCTACTCAGTGTACACTGCTAAAGCACTGCATGCCCTCTCTCTTTTTAATAATAATTCTTATCAACACAGCACACGTTAGCTTAGGCACACACAGCAGTGGATATTGCATCTCCCGCCATTGTGCCCTTCAGCACTGCTTATCACCTGTGAATGAACTAAAATAAAAACTTTATTTGGTTAGCATAACACAAGCGCAGGCTTATGACTGCTAAGGCAAATTTAGAGTAATTCCGAGATTCAGAATGTAAAACAAATGACACAGTTTGTGATATCAGACAATGACAAAATGGGTCATAGCGACTGACGTGACCTATAGCCCGGTTGATGCAATACCCAGCTTGGCTGTTGTACGGGTACACCAAAATCTCTATACTCACATATTCAGCAGTGTCATCCATTTCCCACTAACCCCCATGAGAAAGTGTGGGAGAGCGATGAAAAAGAGGGAAGAAAGCAGAAAGTGAGAGCAACTTCAGGGGGCGAGAGGTGTGACAGCAGGTGGGGTGCGGAAGAAAAGACCTGAGGAGGTATACAGGCACCGACAGAACAACAAAAGATTCCTCGACAGAAAACAGCTGCGGAGATTTGCCTTCTGACAGGAACGGCTCTGATTGGCCGATCAAACGTTCATGCACGACACTGATGTGCAGAACAGGTGCTGGTTCTTGGGAGATTTCCTGGTTTTAGTCTCTTTGTTTTCCCTGCTCTCTCATGTACAACCTTCAAGCTGTCACAGTCAGAATCAATGGTGAAACAATAAACAAAGCTAGACCATACAAGTGAAAATCCAAGCGCAGATAAAATTGAGATGATAAATTACTATTTGTCTTAAAAGAAATGCAGTTAAACCATTTTCCACAGATCAGAAAGCGTAAGACAGGCTGAATACAGTCTGCTCTGAGCCTTCACATATGGATTCCTCGTAAATAGAAAAATTTGTCATCGGAGTCTGTTTTACACTCCAGAGTGTTTTCTCCATTTAGCTCTAGCCTGTAAGTTACCGAGACTGCATGCAGTCGCACTTGGAAAGTTATTTTTAACAATTTTCCCCTTGTCTTGTCGGTATAAGCTTCATAAATCAACCATTGGGGTGAGTTCATTTATAATTCAGTGGTTACAGGGAAGGCAGCCCTGTGAAATAATTTCTTTTTTTTATTATTGTTGATGCTCTGAATTCTGCACTATTTGTCATCGTGTTGCTCTCTCTTTGTGATGCCGACCAGGTACCTGGCCAGACCAAAGCCACAGCTTTTTTGTGATGTACTCGGTGGTTGTTATGTGTTTTGCCTATTAATATGCCCTGGATGTGGCTATGCAAATGTCTATTTGAACAAAGTGTCAAAATGTCAGCTCGTGTAGAACCAAAGCAGTTACAAAATCAGTTTGCGATGCAGGTCCGGCGGGGGCGCGGGCGTGGCCTGGGGCGAGCTCACCTGAGCGTCGGCGAGCATGACGTCCTTGATTCGGGGCAGGCCCCGCGACTCCCCGTTCTCCACGCGCACGTAGTGCACCTGGTAGCCGCGGATCTGGCCGTGCTGTCGCTCTGGCAACAGGGAGCGCCATGACACTTGGATCGCCGTGGAGTTTAAAACTTCCACCTCCACTCGGCGGGGGGGCGCTCCAGGTACTGCAGGATCAAAGGAAACCTTGAATAACTGACTACATATGCAACTAGGCACAGAAGACCATACTGAACCATACAGGTACCCATAGGGGCGACGTCACATCCTTGTATTACACTATATCGTCTAGGTACTCTGCTGTCAGTGGTCCTTCTCCATCCATCCATTTGTTATATCTTCTACCCAAAAGCTGGATTCTAGATGTCTATAGGGGTGGAGATCGTTGAGGGAAAGGTTGAGGGACATTTTGACATAGATGGTCTAGGTAAACCCCAATATATCTTATTTTTTGCCCAGATATAGCCTGGCTACATCGTAGTCAGCAAGAAAGCTTCCGTGTGCAACCAAACATAGCTGAGTTTTGACCTGAATGCCAAGACAGTTGGCATTTCACCAACTTTTCACCACAAAAATGTCCATTGGGTAGTACATTACATAGACAGAAAAATGAGAAATATAAAAAACCTGCGGGTGGCATATCCAGCTTAGGGCAGGTACACACCCCATGGTCCAGAATGAAATCCAGTGGATCGATCGGTCAGGTAACTGCAGTCTGACTGCAACACCAGCAAGGGCATCCCCCACTCAGTAATGAACATACAGCTAATATTGTGGGGAGCAGAGTCAAAAGAAACTCTGCACACGTCTTGAGGCAGGGCAAAAATACAATTGGGAATCAGAAATTGTCAGGAAATTACAGGACAGAACAATGGGCCTCATTCACCAACCGTTCTTAAGAAGAATTTTCTTCTTAAAACCCACTTACGCAGCTTTCACGAAGATTCTGACATTCACCAATGCTTTTATTCGGGATTTGTTCTTAGGTAAGAACAGAATCTACGCACACTCAAGAGCACACTTACGCACATTTTAGTGCTGACATGTTTGTGCAATATAATTGGTTATTGCCTTTTCTTCAATTCTACAGTTGTATAATATTATAGGATTTAAATTACAATAATATTTTTATCATTTATAATATTTCTTAATAATTATTTTAATTATTTTACAAAGCATTAAGGTGCCAGGTTCCATCTCAGAGGGTGGTTGCCTCAGCGGGAGTAAATGATAAAAATCAAACCATTGTAGTGACCTTTTATTTTTGGGGGTTTCAATTATGCAATGTTTGGTCTATACTGCAAAAGCAAATGTTTAAATTTTGAATACAAACTAAGCACTTAAGTAACACTTTTTAAACACATGGGCATGTTGAAGAAGAGAACATCACTAGGTGGGTGAAACCAAAATGACTGGCAATACATTTTTTGTGCAGTGGTTTGTGCAGCGACGGGTTTACTCCGATGCAGTTTACTGCTGGTTGATTTAATGAACTGTATTAATGTGACGAGAAGCGCTTTGTCGTTTGAATGCAAAACACGCAATTCCTTGCGCCCACTCCCACCAGTATTTTTTATTTATTTATTTATTTTTTGCCTCAGATTTGACATCAAACCATTTTTTTACTTCATCAGTTGTGCGCCCTTCTCCGGATACAGCGTTCACTGAACGAGTAATATCATCCCATGTATCTTTTTTTGTGTTATTTTATATCCACTACTGACGCTACTAAATATGACAGTTTGTCGTTTGCTGTTCACTTCCCGCAGCAAAACCTCCACTTCAGAACTACTGAAGTTTTTCTTATGTTTGGAGTCCAGTGCTCCACCGTCTTTAGATTTTCGTTTGGGCATTATTGACTTTGTTCGCTCTCAACTTTTCTTTTCGATTTCTGTGTGCACACGGCCCTTCAGTCTCATACCCTTTCATGGGGATTGGCGAGGCGTTTACCTATGCTAATTAGGAACAACTGGCACGCGCTTTACACTTACGAGGACAATGGGATTCATCATTTTAAGAACACGTGCGAACAATTAAAAAATACACGTCGTGAATCTGACGTAGACTTGTCTTAGGAATTTTCTCAAGAACAAATTTAAGAAAAAACTTAAGAAGATATTGGTGAATGAGGCCCAATGTTCATGTGCGGCAGAGAGAGTATGTACGCACAGCGAGACAGCTTCCTTAATGGAAATGCACTCTCTTATAGTGATGTGTGGGCACATTCTCCGCCACCATGAGCCACTTTATTGAGTAATACATGCGGGGATATCCCCACGGAGAGTCAGGAACAGAACGCGACTTCCCACGTGAGGCTAGATGATCGCAATCCTCGATACCACACGCTGAAACCATCGCCCCCCGCCGCCCCACTCATGAAGCTAATCCTATTTTCTAGCTCTTCCTTCAAAAGTCACACATCCATTACTTGAAACACCCCTGCCAGAGTGGTGCACGGGAAGCACAAACAGGCGAGAAATGTTCTTTGGTATTTTTTTATAGAGAAGCCTCAGTGGGAGGGTGTTCTGTGTGTCAGAGGGTGCAAGAGGTCAGCTGGGCACATCGCTGTACTTTGAAGTATCACTCCTCAGGGGTTGCTCGCAGACAGCACAGATAAAGCTACTTAGCTTTTCAAAATCGAAGGGGAAAACCAGCATGGCCTTGGGTGGAACAGGAAATAAATAATTCCAGTATGTGATGCTTTACTGTGCCATAGGTTTGATATAGGCGGCGTTAAAAGTGCACCCAAGATTATTCTCTGGAGCAGCTCTCTGGTGCCAAGCACTTCTAAAGAAGCGTTTCAAAGCCTTTCATCAACTTTCTGTATATTTACTACATTTAAGCATGCACTTTCCTGGGTTTCATCCAGAGAATTTCTAAGCTTCGTCTGGCAGAACTTGCAGTTTTCAGAGAAATGAACCGTATAGCGGGGCTAGCGGCTGAAGTACCGTCTTCGTCGGTGCGGCAGAGAATGGGCTGGCTCTCCGGGCCGGGGCCTTTGGAGGTGAAGGCGGCCACGGTGACTCGGTACTGGGTCCACTTCTCCAGCTCCTGCAGCAGGACCTCGCCCGATGTGGGGGGCACAGCAGGCTTCTCCATGGCTTCAGCTCCATCCTCCTCCCCCGCCACCTGGTAATGCACCACGTACCCCGCCAGGGCACCATTTTGGCTCTCTGCAGGCGGGGGGTGCCAACTTACCAGCAAGGAGGTGGAGCTGGGGCTGGGGCTGGCGCACTTGACGTCTTGAGGCGGGGCAGATGGCCCTGGTAAGGTAGGGAGGAAGAGGAGGAGGAGGGCGGAGAAGCAGGAAGGGGTGAAAAACAAACAAAAAAGATGGGAGAGATAAAGAAAATGACCAACGGAAATTTAAAGAAAAAAAAGAAAATGCAACTAAAATGAAGTGAAATAATAGCAAAAATGCTTGAGTTTCAAAGATTGGAAGGGTTCAAGCAAACAGCACGGGGGGAAAAAAAAACTTAGGAATAACACAATATGCATAAAAATGTTAATGACTGTGTTTTTTCCTTATGTCCTTATATCAGTTGTCAACAAAGGGGCAGACACTGCATTGTATTAGCAATACTGAATACTGCAAGTACTCTAATGGCACGCAGACTATCAGTATTAAAAATAGCTCTTACTTGTCCATTCTTGGCCATTACATATACATAATGAATGTATTATTTTAATTTTAATTTAAATACACAGTGTGTTTCTGTAACTGTAATAGCTTTAAAGCTTTACATTCAGTGATTGGTCTTTCTTCTGGAATGTTCTTTTGAAATCGAGTAAAAAATTACACATCAATGAATTCTAAATTAAGAGGAAGGTTTAATTGTGTGGCCACCTGAAGCCATTTTCCATATGGCAGTTAATGAAACCATAGAACATTACTCACAGAGATTCAGAATTAAGACTGCAATATGGGTATTTTATGTTAAGGTTTTTTTTTTTTTTCAAATAAAGCAAATGTGCCCAGTAAGTTTATTTATATGTGTTTCAATTTAACCAAGGATTTGTGGGAAAGACACTCAGTTTAATGTGTGCCATTTCCTCGCTTTCATCAAAGCCTCTTTAATTTGTTCAGTCCATTGCTCTGATTTTAGCTCTGATTTTACTATTTTAATTGAATCAATAACAAGGGTAAATGAATAACAAAATAGGCATTCAGTATGAAAACAAACAAGGATGAACTTTTATAATAACAAATTAAGACAACCTGTCATCCCAAAACAAAGGTACAAACAAATGTAACGGGAGAAAGGAAATAGGAAAATTATTACCATGACAACTGAAGTCACTCAAACAAAAGGAAACATTAGTTTCAATGAGAAATCATTACATGCGTGAATAACAGGGGGCCATGAACGGTGACTTGGAAAATAATGAGAATAAACACCGGGTCACACAGTCTGCTCTGATACGTACCTGTGCTCCTTCTAACACATTTGTAAAGACTTTCTTACTCTCAGCACCCGGAGCCCCAGGACTAGTCGCCTGAGTCGGCGGGTTCTAACCATCTCTGTCCTAACAGCAGCACCAAACCACCCCACACCCCAGGCCCGGGGCCGCTCACTGTGGTCTAACAGCCACGCCGTTTGGTGTCTGTTCAGTGAGCTTTAGGATGTGATTTTTCTGCTGTGGTCAGAGGGAGGGGGTGACCCCGTGCTTTGGTCAAGACCATATACTACTCCTATCTCACGGGCCCCAGTTTCCACAAGACAGAGAGAGGGGAGCTGTTTGTGATTCGTGAATCACTTGGGGGGAGGGGGATTCTCAATTCAGCACCAAAGTGGGCCTGATTATGGTGACTGGAGAGAGGACTGTTTACAGCTCACTGGCACAAAATGAATCAAATTCTACTAAATGGGATATGGGATTCTTGTCCGCAGATTCAATCTCTGCTCCTCTGCAGCACCAGCTGAGTGTTTGCCCCCCCCCCCCCCCCCCCCCCTCTCTCTCTCAGTGATATGAGGAACGCTGGCAAAGCGTGGGGTGAAGCTCCCAATTCTCTGTGTGTGTACACTCTGTCTGGAGCCTTCCTCCCTGGACTGTGATTGGACACTGCCCAGAGCTCGTCTGTCTGCACTGATTCCCCACAGGCCTTCCTGTCATGTGGAGCCAAACCCCACCCACCCAGGCAAACCAGGAAGTGTCTATATCCGCCAGACCGCCAATCAGGAGTCTTGCTGCATTTCTACTGGCCAACCCAAGCCATAGGTCTGTTTTATGATTTATCGTGGCTTTTTAAAACATTGTAAAAAATTCTAGTGTGCCATTTCTACACCAAATTGTTGTGACTACTCATACTGTACATACATTTGTCATAGTACTTTTTTGGTGTCTCTCCACAACAAATTTAACACAAGTACTAGCATTAGAAAATCTATCCTGTTTTATAAAGTGGCACAACTTAACAATACAATGGGGTCAGAAGTACTTGTAGGAGAGACCCAATCATTTGAAATATAAACATGCCGTACTGAGATACAGCAAAATGGCACACGCACAGTCAAGGCAGGTGAGTGAAAGCCTAGCTTCTCTGAAACGTAGCCACCAGCTCCCTCAGGACAGAGGAATCCTTACAGTCAAGCTGATGACATGCTCCTCAAACAGCTGTCGCTGACAGTGCCCTGGGGGTCTACACCTGGCCATCAGAGCTGACTCGAAGCAGAAGAGCCGCAGTTTCACGTTACAATAATGACACCGGAAAATGTTTTCCGATGAAATGTTTTGCCAATCACTTGAGCTGTGATTGTCCCTGAACCTGGGTGGGTGGGTGGGTCGGTGGGGGGGTCTCCTGACAGTTGCCTTCCGGGCACGCCGAGCTGTCCGCACAAACACGTCGTATCTCAACACGGCTTCACAGGCGCAGACCAAACACCCCAAAACCGCAGAAACTGAAACAACTCCCTTTTATTTTGTTCACAATGAAAGTCCAGACTGCCGAGCAATGTAGGCCAATGGGATCGTGTCTGAAATGCTTTTCGGTTTTGGGTTAAAGCAGTTCTCCTAAGGCCTTAACTTGCACGCAACCATTTGGGTTTAAATTTAATGTGGGGAATATGCGTAGGTGCTGTGAGAGTAAACGCATAACCTCCGTCATAAACAACGCGGGTCCGAGCGCGGCGGCGGCGGGGCGGCGCGGCGCGCTGTTTGTATGCTAGGCAGCTGAGAGCGGAGCGCGGCGGTAGGTAATAACATTCACAGCACGAGGGAGAGCTCAGCGCAGGATGGATTCGCCGCGTCTTTATAAAAGGCAAATCGGGTTAAGTTCTGTTTGTGCTATGACTCCGGTACGCGACCTTTTTCTAATACCTCGGCTGCATCATCTGTTCCTTCCCGCCAAAGTGCCAAATCGGGAAGGCGCTGCCTCCTGAGAGCAGCGTGACAGGAGGAACATGTTTGCAATGCATCCCGATGTGCGAAAGCAAGGGCACTTGCTCTCTGTGATCATAGCTCAGCTGGGTTTCTGTTGTCTGCAATGCACAATGAACTTAAGCTTTATATTTTAATGTAATACCATTTTAATCACGGCCAATGGCTGGATATTTATTTCAGAAAAATTATATTAGCAAATATTTAAATGAACATTATTACTGAGGTGATCAATAAAAGTCATGCTTCCACAGTCAGAATACAGAATGTCATCATTTATTAAAATGATAGATTTAATTTTTCCTTAAGACAGCTTTACACATCACTGACAGCAATGCCATAGGACCTATGCTATTTATTTAATGCTATTTATACTTGGCAGACTTAGGCACATTATTGCATGTTTTTGCCTGGCTCAAAGTTATGCGTTCTTTTTACGCAGGTATTCAGACTTGCCTTGAACACGTGCTAACCTTCAATATTACACATCCTCGCATGCTCCGGTTAAGTACATGCCCATGGATGTACAAAAAACAGTAACTGGAAGTCCACAAAATTACTTGTGTCTTCTAAACACAAATGAATCACTTTATGTGTTAAAAATTTTTAAATGAAAGTGCTCAAGAAATCAAGAGGTTTCTGCACATTTTGAGGATTAGAGTGTATCTTCTGGCTCTCCCCGTGGGAGGACTGCGTGTTGAAACGAGAGGCAAATTATCATTTTAATAATGAAGCTGCGAGCCATCTCACAAAAGGTGTTCATCTCCCTCCACTTTACATTTTCAATGCACAGATGGGTGAAACAGGCAACAAATTATTGCCAGATTAGCCTGATTTGCAGAACCGCTTTAGAAAATCATAGCAAGCTATGACACCAAACATAACGTTCTGACACTGTTATTTAATGGATGCATTTTTCTTTAACCGTTGCTTTTTCTTGAGTTAATTTTAGTTTTTGGCAAAATTGGTTAAAGAGCCGCTTTTCTTGAACCATCCTGGGATTCTCCAGTAGAATTATACAGTTCCATTGGTTTCTAAAGGTTTATTTACGACAACATTTGAATAAAATAATTTCACAGGTTGCCATAACGGTCAAACACATTTCCTTTAGCTGGGAATTTACTGAAGTAATTCAGGTGAAGTACATCAAGGGTACGGCAGCAACACTCCAGCAGGGAATCTACCAAAAACCTTTGTGAAGCTGCAAGCCTATTCCCCTACCCATTGTATTACATACACATGATACACCCAACAATGCCCATCAAAGCTCAGGCAGCCTGGACTTTCAATGCAAAATCGGCTTTAAAATGGCCAGCACTTACCTCCCATGAGTCCACAAGAAACATTTTCGCTGTGTGCATTCTTATCTTTGTGCTTTCATTATGACTCTCCCAAGCCTGAGTGACTTTCCTGACCTCCATAATGAGAGAAACCACTGCCATTTTAAGCCCTGCTTGAGGAGGGGCTCGGAGAGCCAACGTCGCGTTTGAGAAGGGCGTGGCTTTCTGAACTGCATGCTAAGCTGGCAAGCAGCATACCGGCCAGGCCCTGCCCTCACGCCCTCAACTGGTGGCTCTGAGACTGCCTGGAGCCCGTCAGCTTAAGCAGGAGGTTAAAATGGGTCCCCGCAGATACTTATCTTACCTTTAGTTTAATGGATTTTTTTGGGACAATGTAATGACTAAGTGCTGTGATGTGCGGCTGTCTCGCTAGAACAGAACCCGCAGCCGTCCCCGAAGGCTGCCTCCTTGTGAGACGTGCCGTGTGCATTTAGAAAAACAAACAAAAATCTATTCAGCAAAAAAAAAAAACAATAAGAAAATCAATAAAAGCTGGGTGACCTCAAGCCATTCCAAGGTAGGTTTTTTTTTGTTGTTGCATTTTTGGAGTGAAAAATACTGAGTGCAAGAAATAGAGAGTATGAAAGGAATAAAAAGAATAAATACAAGTATTTGATCTAATATATTTCCAGGTATATTACAGTTCCACAGGCAATGCAGCACAGAAAAGAAAGGCAGCACAAAGAAACAGGCACACGTACAAACACAGATGCACAGACAGACATGTAGATGGCATACACATAAAACCCCTTTCACACATGCATCTGAGTTCCTAGATGTTCCACCAATTTTCTGTATTGGCGTCATGTGTGAACAGGAGCTGAGGTTGATTTTCCACATAAGACGTTCCTCCAATTTGCTGGGTCAGGACCTAGTAAGAGTTACAGACATTTCGGTACTCAGTAAGATTCATGGGAATTTTCCACCATGGCTCTAGTGTGAACAAAAGCAGCAACGTATCCGGATAAAGCATGCAAAATGCCATGACGCTCCTTTGTGAGCCATTTTGTTCCCGGCACGATTTCCTTAATAAATACTTCACTGACTCTGCCCTCTCAACACTTTTTGCACAAATATGAGACTTTGCATATAGAAGATATTTAAGCTGCATTGTGTGATTTTGTGAGGGAAATCTGAACATTTATTTTAGGAATGGAATAAACAGTGTCAGAATACCATCACAAAATTGTCATCTCTGCCTCACAAAATGCTCGTGTGCATTACAATACTCCCTGGTAAACATTAGTGCTAGGCCTTTCCGGTGTTGCATCGCATTTTTACCCAATGTTCCAAGCAGGCTAGTGCTACATATGAATATATGAATAGTAGATATAGCTAGCTATTTATCTTGGCAGACATAATTACTATTGTTGCATTTTATTGAAAACAATTCCACACAGTAAGTATTGGTTTTAAGCTGCTAAGCCATGCTTCCATTATTTAACGTTAGCTATCTGAGATCATATCTGAAATATATTGGCTAAAAATGTAATTATAGGTTGTGTTAAAACTATCACACTTCAAGTATGCTGCATTGGTAGGATTTTCATCTATCCAAAAAGTATTATTCAGCAAAATACCTGGCTGTTTTAAAGACGAGCTAACGTAACTGTAACATTGCGCGTCATAGCTTCAGAGGGTACACAACCTGCCTTGCCAAATGGAATGGTCACGTCATGAGAATTTTTCCATATAGGATGCCTATGTGTGAACAGGGAAAAGCACTATACCTAACGTGAGTCGTTGAACCCGACAATGTTGCGGCTTCCATGTGTGAAAGGGGCTAGAGACACAATGGGCATACACAGGTTGGCGCATGCCTTGCCTGGCCAGTGATCGGGGATGCAGTGACACAGCCCAAGGCCTTGTGGGCCCGGAGAGGCACATGCACCTGGACGGCACAGATGGACTCTGCTCTCGCATTCTCAATGGGTAAAAAGTGACCACAACCCAGGTGCAAACATGACCATCAGGTTACAGCAACTGCAGGAAGCTTCACTGTGGAATCAGCAACGTGTTACCCCGCAAACCCAAAACCCCACCCCCCCAAACACCCCCACCCACTCCGCTTGCCATGACTTCCCTTCAATTCGTCCAATCCGTGCGAGGCTCAGCCTCACTCTGGGATAAAAAAAGGACAGCCTAACCCTGCAGCCGGAGAGAAGCGTTCTGGACCGTTCACTGAAGACCATACTCAGCTGGCCATTATAACTCTGATTGGCTGGTCTGAGTGGTTTAACTGTGTCATGCTATCTTTTCCCCCTGCTCAGACTTTCCTCCCTCTTGTTCATCTCTAAATTAATCCGCAGAGATTGGCTGAAGGATTGCACACACGCAATAAAATCGTATTCCATTGACTGGACCCACATCAAATGTCAGTCAAATGGCACAGTGCGGCTTCAATCAACACCCTAATTAGTGCAATCCCGCCTATTTTTAAAATGAAAAATCACAGAGCTGTGAACGGATCTCATTAGCATAGAATGAATAATGCAACAAATACCTTTTCATCTGCATATCCTGAGCAGCTGTCTGAAAGTAATGTTCAAAGCTGGCTAATACAACGCCCAAATCCTTGCAGGGAAAAAAAAAAAAAAACTTCTCTAACAGAACGGGTAAAAAAAAAAAAAATCTTAACTGTTATTCTACTGTCATTGAGTAAAACTGTGTACAATCTGTACCCATAGGCATTCCAGAAAAATAAGGATAAAGGGCTATTGATGATGTTACATGTTATTTCTATATATAACAATAATCACATTATTAAGATTATTAAAACAATAATAGTCTTTTTCATCTTCTTTTGCTGTACAATTATTATTGCACTACCATGTGAAATAAAACAATGCTGTGGCATGGTTCTGTGCCACAATCTAAAACTTGCTATCTTAACTATGTATTATCTAGCACAGACACCACCCAATACTTCAATGCGCCATTTTATAATTATAATTGGGCAGTTGGACAGTCAGATAGTCCATCTCCAGGCTGAAGGATTTTGTTGTCCTGAGGCCCCTGTACTAGTCCCATTCCAATTCTTCTATGTCTCAGCCCAATAAGGAAGTCATGGCAGCAGTTTTTGTGATTCATTCAAGAGGGGAAAAGTGTGTTCGCTGTTGAAAAATAAATGAATGAAAAGACCTTCACATAGCCCACAGAAACCATAACCAACCTCTGATATCTTCTGTAATAAATTCTACACATTGTTTATGGTAGGGCATACCGTATTACACACTTGTGACAGAGGAAGAAATAATTAAAGAGTTGGCATGGCAACAAGCAGCCAATGACCCTTTTCCCTCAGATGATGGCATGACTTAATCCATTAAACTAAACACGATATTCACACCTTTTTCGGCACCCTTCCTAACACAAAAATAGCATTGGTATAATAAGAAATAGAAATATGGTATCACCATTTCAACATTTCCACATTACAGACGTCATGCATAAACGCGGATATGCATATTAGTTCATGATTAATTAGTATATTACTATTACATGATATTTGGAAAATAAGTAAATCACAATTAAACATCAGGGGCAGGGGTGTCAGAACACAATATTAACTGTATGGCAACACAATAGAATATTTTCTGTTATTATATTTTGCACTTGCTTTTTGCTTCCATTTGTTACTGTCAATGACTTGATCCATCATGTGACATAAGGCTGATATGCAATCATAAATATTTTCTACTGCACTTTAAAAACTGTTATCAGACTGTTCTTAAGTAAATGTCATTGCACAGTGGTACAAACATAGATAATATTTCTTCTTGTTCAGAATCCTTGGGGTGAAAACAGTCAAATATTGAAAAGAATTGTGTTTAGATTAGACATGAAACCAATAACACGGCATATAACCCAACACCCACCCCTCCTCCCCCAGTTCAACTCTCGCTCATACAACTCCACCCCAGAAGGAAAATAGCAGGAAAAGGGAGTTACATACTGGCTTGTGAGGTTTTCTGGACAACTTCACTGGTGAAGGCACCGATGCCCCTGTTGGAGACAGCGGCTAGGGAAAAGGAGTACTCTGTATTTGCTCGTAGGCCCTCCACAGTATAGGAAGAACTGGGGCCAAATGTCTTCTTCATCTGTTTGCAGAAGGAGAAACAGCATTACACCCAGAACTTACTTCACAAATGCCCTCCCAGCCCGATATTGGACATTCAACTTCTTCTTCGCATTATTTGTCACAAGGCCCATTTATAAAAGAAATCTGTCATGTTTCAGAAGCGTCAACATTTTTTCCTGGAGTATAAACAAACACTGTCTTTGAGAAAAGGATGAGTGATTGTACCTGGCTGCCGAACTTGCCCTCTTTGTAGAGCAGCTCGTAGCTAACGATGCCCTCCTTGTCGTAGGCGGGTTCCCAGGTCAGCTCGATGCTAGTGTCCGATACCTTACCCACCTGGAACTTTGCAGGCTGTCCAGGAACTAATGGACAAGACAATAATTAGCAATCAATCCTGATACAGCTGCATGTTAGCTAGACCTTACCATTGAGACTGAGACCTGAACATTTTCATCAAATCTTCACATAACAGAAGCTGCACATGCTGTATGTATATTACCCAATTATTTTTCAAAAACTATGTTTAATCTTATTTTTGTTTGTAACAAATTCCTATCTGAGACTAGCATTCAAATATGTTGTCGGAGTGGGAGGCCTCAGCCAGACCAGATGCATCTTAACCGTGCTTCTCTGGTCCTTGGGAGTGGACAGTTTGTAGTGCGTAGGGTAGGAAAAAAGCCCCCGCATGGCACAAAAACTGAAATAAATGTTTACAGTTGTGAATAAATGCTATAATATATGCTGATATCTAAAGCCTCTGAAAACATAACATCCCAGTACAGTCTTCTTGGAGTTACTGTACTTGAAAGTGTAGTTTCTTGGTTTGGACCAAAGAAACACCCAAATTCCCCTATACCTGCTGTGGTAAAACTGACCGGTTGTCAGAAAACTTAAGTACATAAAATATCCTTAATTACACATATAAACTGTCTGGGCTAATTAAAACCATACACTTAAAGCAAAGATAAAAAGTGAATCTCTTTAAGTTGAGGAAAACTTAAAAGTTGAGAGAATATTTACATGCAAAAAAATTCTACTTTTCTTATCAATTGTAAAAAGGTTCATTTTAAATAGAAATGCAATTTTTCCATTGACATGACAGTGCATGCAGGTGCATCAAGACACAAGGACCGATGTACTCTTACCTCCCAGTAGTACTTTAACCTGGATGGCGTCAGAGAAGGGTCCATCGCCCACAGAAGTGAAGGCCAGCACGCGGATGGTGTAGGTCTTGGAGGGCGTGAGGCTCTGCACCGTGGTGATCACGCTGTCCTGCACGTTGTGGATCTGCCACGCGCTCATGGGCTGGCTGGGATCCACGGTGTAGTAGACCCGGTACCCTTTGATCTGTCCGTTGGGCTCCTCGGGCTCCTCCCACCGTATCATCACAGTGTTCTGGGAGATGATGCGAGCCTGGATGTTTCGGGGCGGACTGGCAGGGGCCTGCTCCCCGGTACGTGCCTCCACAGGGTTGCTAGGCGGACCCTGGCCGATGGTGTTGAAGGCCGACACTCGGATCTCGTACTCGGTGTTGGGGTACAGGCCACCGATGCTGTATCGGGTGGTGGTGATCCCATCCACCGTCTCAAACTTGCTGTCGGGGGACTTGGCACGGTACTGGATGATATAGTAGGAGACGGGATCCGGGTTACCAGAGTCCCAGGTGATCGTAACACTGGTGGGCGTTGTTTCAGTCACAACGGGAGTCCCTGGGGGCTTTGGCAGGGCTGTTTAGAAAAAGATACAAAGACGAAGGGGATGAATAATACATAATAATACTAATTATTACAGGAATGCCACAAAATGCATGGGTAAAAATAGATACTAAAATGTCATTATTTCTAAAAATTACACCCATACCTTACTGTTGATCTCTAAGAATCTGACATAATCTGACTGAATCGTGTCAATCTATTCCAAGCCAAAGAAAATGTTGTCGGTAAGAGTTCAAAAGGAATATAGTGAAAAATTTGAATACTCTTAATTGTCTAAGGTTAAAACAGTGCTTTCCAAAACGTTATAATAGCAACCAATAGCAAGCTAATAGCAACATTAAAATAAAATTCATATATGAGTCCATGAAAATATTCTCACAGTATTTATTATTGTGGCAAAAAATGTATTTCGAGGTTCTGGTGGTACCAGCTATTTTTTTTTTTTTAAATTGGGAAATGTCTCGTTTAAACGAGCGTAACCTGGAAACGACAGGGCGACAGCACATCGACGTGTGTGTCAGCACCGTGCCAGCCGGCCCTTACACTTGACGATGATCTGCGCCACGGCCTCGATGATGCCCAGGCTGCTTATGGCCACGCAGGTGTAGTTGGCCGACTCGTGGACGCCGCTGAGCTCCAGGACGTTGCGGCCCACCGGCATCTCGTCCTCGGGCGTCAGGTCTTCGGCGTTGAGCATCCACTTGACGTAAGGCATGGGGGAGCCCACCGCCACGCACGTGATGTTGACGCTGCCCCCTGGCATGATCTCGTGGCTAGTGGGCATGATAGAGAAGCGGGGGGGCACGCGGCGGACTGCGGGGGGAAAGAGGGCGAAACAGAGAGAGGTAACAAAACAACTGGATGAAAATGATGCCTTTAAATGACATAATACATATATATATATATATATATATATATATATATAATAATATAATATATGTATATAATGAAACAAAGAAAAAATTCCCAAAAAAAAATGTAGTTAATTCATGGCAAAGAGATAAAATAATATACTATCATCACCTACTTCACCAAAAATGTAGACTGTAAGACCATAAGCCATGATTTAGAGCAATGTGAATCCACTGACCAAAATTTGACCCATTACATTACATTTAAAAACACAAAAATCCATTATATAAGTTTCTCATCTTTCATTTTTTGAAGCTGTGTAATCCAGTATTAAAATACGAAGTTGGCCTCGATTAAATATAATCGAAATGTCAGATAAAAACATAATTTAAAATAATTAAATTATAAACACTGGTTTAATGATTCAGTAAAATGTTTGACAGAACTTAGGCCAAATTAAAATTATATAATGTTTAATACACACAATGGCTTGTCCAGTCATTGTAGCTATTATTGTTAAATACTTCAAAGGCTCACACCATTGCATAATGCAGAAGTCAGATTAAGAACCTATCATAGTAGGCTTATCATAGTGCCTTAAAAATGTTCTACTGTTCAGAAAGGAGCTATGCTATGCTTCAACAGGTTACCTTTCATTGTGACTCATGACTGAAGATGAGAACCTTAAACATGATTTTTGTGGTTTAGGATAGATCAACTGGACAAAGCCTTCTTAAGATTTGACACGGTTCCATTGATAGATGCAGCTGTCATTTTCTCAGACATCATGCATTGTAGGTTTAAATTGATAAAGAAATGAATTATAACAGAGCAATAATAAATAGACTAATGCATAGAAGAATAAAACTGAAGGGTCAATAGCATGCCCAGACAAAAATGATTTTGAAGAAGAAGAGCAATCTAAGAAAGAGAGTGAGAGAAAGAGAGATGGGAGAGGTGGGAATAGGAGGGAGGGGTAACCCACATCAGTACTGTAAAAGCATTTTTTTTTTTTTCTCCAGTCAATGTGACCAAATGTGACAGGAGCACATTGTCGTATCACATTCCTGGTAGAAATAACACAGAATATAAATATATATATATATATATAAAATCATAAGCAATGTCTAGAATAGAAATAAAAGGAGAAGCAAAGTGGTAATACTGACAAAGAAAATCAAAATAAACCACAGTATAAAGAAAATGTATGCAGAGAGATAAAAGAAAACGAGATACTGCATTGATATTGTGCATCTCTGTACCGGAGATGTTTGGATGCAGTTGTCAAGCCTACATATGGGATTTAAATGGTTTGGAAAGCAATGGAAGGCAATGGGCAGGTGAAGCTGTGTGGGGCTATGGAGGAATAAAAGCTTCTTCCATTTTCACAGATCTAAACGAATCATCTCATTAATATAAATATATTATACATATTCTGTTATGACATAATGATACATTTATACAGGCAAGTCCATATTTGTGTGTTTGCTTCTGGTTACATATGTATCTATGTTTGAAGTGTAAGTCATTTTAATTTATATATATTTATTTATTGCAATTTTAGATTGATTTTGAACTTCCTGGTGGTTCAGATGAATATCAGATGAGTAGCAAGTGTGTCTTGTTATCTGGGAGTGAAGTAAGAGAAGGACTATGAACACTCGGAGAGAACTGGAAATGTGTTTTGTATATGTGGGCACATGTACTGTATGTGGGTCACAGATCTCATAGGAACTAACAGAGACGGGTGGGCATAGCTGAGGTACCAGGGAGGGCTTAGAGACAAACAGGTGGATATACAGACAGACAGACAGATGGATGGATGGACCAGGAGGACAGAGTCAAAAAACGGGTGACACAGGCCGAACAGGACCAGGGAAGTGGAGCGGCAGCATGGACAGACGAATGGTACTCGTGGACGTGGGGAAGGACACCGGAGGGAGCGGGTAGAGGGAAGGACGAGGGAAGGAGGGAATGGAGTGGGAGAGAGAGAGTAAGGAAAACTGACTGGGTTTTAAAGAAAAATCATAGTTCTCCGTGGGATTCAGGTCTCACACACAAGGGCTTGAAAACCAGGACTTCCTCCCTTCAGAGTGGAAACAAATCCGAGAAATTAACAAAAACTGAAAAGCTCCGTATAGCATGTTTAGTCAAATGAGATTCACTCACTGCACTTAAACACCACGACTATACTGTTTAAGCTTATTTAGACATGGTCCTTAGCTTTCAGTCCTCACACTAAACATACTGCCTAAGAAGCGGACAGTGAATGGACCCACATCACAGTCAGTGTCTGGGGTTTGCAAGTGCATCTTCCAGTCCGTTTCACAGGTAGTGAAAAAACTGCAATGCCAATGCAAAATGAATTATTAGGGTGGTGGCCACCATCAATTTTCATTAAACTGGCTGATCGCACATTTGCATTTGCAATCAAGTCATCATCATGCCAGGATCATGATTTCTATGCATTAAGCACAAGGCCTTGCCTATAACACATGGACATCATGATCCTGGATTTCTGTTGGCCTGTGCTGATGATGCATTTCCTTTCATGTGTCACTTTCTTCCTGTTATACATTTTGAAGGCATCCAGACTTGTTCAACATTAATTTACAAGTCCCTATGCATGCTGACATGTTAGATTCTTAATTAATGAGCCACACCTGTGTGTAAGCCTCTGCTTGGCATATAGCTGTCACCCATTTAACCTGGTGTTCCCATATTTTTTCCACTACCCGTATCTTCAAAACACATTCCCAGGCCACTTGCCCAGATCAGTGCTTCCCAAAAAAAGGGGAAAAAACCAGAACCTCTTTCAAAAAAAAAAAATAAGTGTCAGTTTTTACCAACAAATTGTCAAAGTTAGCCACAGTCTTCATACAGACATGCAAATGTATGGTTCTTGTATGAGGTTACAGGGTCAGAACCATACACCAACCATCCCCAATCCTAAAACAGATGTGCTGTCTCTCCAGGCAAGTCACCAAGCCTATCCCAGCATGCATTCTCAGGTATCAGTCTTACATTTTATTGGGGGAGAAGATAATAAATAAAACCCAATCCTCAGAACCTCTGTAAACGGAACACAGGTGTGTTTATAGGGAATTCCACACACAGAAACATAGACTATAGCAACCAATGAATCTTCATGGCTTTGGATTAAAATAGCTTTGGACAAACAAACAAAAAAGATGCTAATTATTTGTAATATGTCTAAAGCACCTGTACGTAGCACGTGTCAGTCTGAATTCAATACTGTGTCATGTAACTGCTAGGCCAGTGTTACTTACAGGACAGGCTGAATGTGGTCCATGTCATATCACTGAGGTTAACTCCCTTATAGGGTGTGTACACACTGCCTTAATCTTAACCCTCTTGAAACCATCTTGTAACAGCAAGGAGTGCTAATTGCCCTGGTCTAGTTGGCTAGCAAAGGATAGCAAAAAAGCAGTAAGGGTACTGAGGTGATCCTGTTTCAAGCCCCGGTGCCGAGACGGACGGCTCAAATTTCCTGTGAGGAGGCGCAGGCAACGCCAGAGACCCGCGTTGACTCTACGGCTGGCAGAGACGTGCCAGAAATGGAAGGTCGAAGGCGGGCACTGCCAGCCAATTTGGCGAGACAGAGCGCGTGTCTTCCGCCCAAAATAAAACGAGCGGAGCACAAATGATGCGCAGCTTTTTGAGCCACCTTGAAGCCGAGATTACACCCTCTTAAGTGCCCGTTAAACAGCGGAAGCACTCAGATCCTTCAGAGGCTGGCGAGGGAGGCCCAGAGCCTCCGCATTCATGTGTCAGGGTATCGCATCCAGAGGTAAAGACATCATAATGGGAGCTATGAGCCAATTGTGAGCATGAAAATTATTTGCACAGCATATTGGATTTGCTTCATTTTGCCAGAATAAACCATCACTAATAGTGTATAGTCTGTCCTGATAGGTTGCAATTTTTTTTTTAAAAAGATACCACCAAATTACATGTCGTAATACGACTTCCATTTGCTCTTATTTGTGTGGCAGGCTACAATTAGCTGAACTGAAATCAAGCTCTATTAGATGCGCATTTTCATACTTATAAATTTCACAGAATGCCATTTCTTTTTTTCTGCATATTATCTGAGCTTTCATGAAAATCAGCATGAGTCAGAGGGCTAATAAGATTTGATAATGTATTTTTTTTTTTTTTACACCAGATTAAAAATTTTCTCATACATGAAAAAAGGGGGTAATCTTGCTGTCATCCATGACTTCACAAAAACACAGCAGATCATGCAGATGCCAAACAAAGCAAGCCAAGCCCGGAGCCAGCAAACAAACACATGTACAGAGCACAGCCTTCCTGCATCACAATACCTGGGAAATATGTTTCCATATTCATAAAAGACGAATATGGACAGGCTCATAAAACTGCACAATCTTTCAATCTGGGCATTTAGATGTGTTTGGTCAGCCTCAGTCAATAAGATAGTTATCCTTCTCTTACAATAATTTATTAATCCCTTCAATTACTAATCTGAAAATCCACTTCACATATGCATAAAATAAAATTTTACAATTCAAAAAACAGATTTAAATATCTCACTGATTAACATATTAAATATATAAAAGTGTAATTCATAAGTAATGAGAGAACTCCCCTACTTAGGAAAAGGCGTGTATAATGAAGAAATGCATTGCATTATGACTACAGTAATTAAAGTGGGAAACAGATGAATTTGGTTCCCAAACTTGCCCTGGCAACCAACTGTCTCTGCTGGTTTTCATTCCCACCACTATTGCAAACTCCCAATAGTACGAAGCTGCTAACTGTTCTTAATGGCATGTCAACTTGTGTAGTAAACAGCAGGTCCAATATCCACTTTTTAGGCAGTTTCGGTGAGATGTGTTTCCCTGCACTGAAACTGGAGACAAACATAATTTTATCCCGTCCGAATGGCTGGGCGTGCTTTCGCACAGCACATTCAATTTACGGGAAAGATCAATTTGTATCTGCACTGAATCCTGACTGTGCCTTAGCTTATCCACTGATGTGCTCACCCTGGATCCTGGGTGCACATAACTCAACAGGCACAGGGACCCAGGTAATGAATATAAAACATCACGTGTGGCAATTCTCTACACGTTGTATTCGATAGCAACATTCAAATAATTAATTCTTATACGGACAAATTTACTGAAGGACGTGATGTATTATTCAATTCAGACTTGTTCAAGCTAATTGAAGACTAGCGCACATACATGACTTCCTCAGGGAAGTAACACAGCTGTTAAAACAGTAATACATACTATCATCGAATACTGGAATGAAATCTTATGGGTAAGAATAACAATAGCCTGTTTGTTGTTTTATTCAGTTAAAGCATGGTTACTGACTTTCATATATATTTTTTAATGAATCAGATATATCTTGTCATAATGCAGTAGAATAAATAAAAACATCAGACAGAGCACACTGTCTGCCAAGAGACATGGGGTTCTGAGGCAACAGACCAATCCCATCTCCTGTAGGTACTGCTGACCAGCAGAGCAAACCTTCCACGCACTCAGAATTTACACTAAACTCTAATCCATGTACCTCTGTAAAACACGTGTGAAATTGTTACTGAGACCAATGAAGCCCAATAGTCGATTGTGTTTGCCAAGATCCTTTACTAATAAACAGAAGACAGGAAAACTGGCTGCTGTGCATTCTATTTTTAGAATTGTAAATCCATTGTGTTAAAAAGCAGACAAATAAAGTGTTATATTAAGAACTGAAGAACAAACAAAATATAACCACCCAAAATAAAAGCAAACGTTCCCACACACACATACGCACTTACAAACTTCAAAAAATTATTTCGGATAAACAACAACAACAACATAAGAAGGTTAGAATGGAACAGATCAGCAATATCAATAAAAAACCAGGAAATGCAGAAAGAGAGACAACACCCAAAGGAATTCTGTTCAGGCATGCAAGCGTTGCAACATTCTCCCATCATGCATCAGGACCTGCTATTTCCAAGTGCTGGGCTTCCATGACAACGAGCGCAGAGAAGCGTTCTGGACAGAAGCAATACAACAGGATGCGAAGGAGGAAAGGGCCCACAGTGCAAACAAACTCAAATGAAAAACAAAATCCGACCAGAGCGGTTCCTCTCATGAAAATTCTGGCAATAAAAATGATCTTGGAACTATTTATGTATTTATTATTTTTAAATATTTATAACATCTGTGGTTATTTTCACTTTGTTGTTGATATTATCAGATAAATATTCTGAATCCTTTTAAACATTATTTTATTGTGGGAAAAACGTTAAAAAGAAAAAACACACCAACCTTCTCGAAGCTCTGAGGGATGTAAAGGGATTGATGCAGAACACAATGACATGAGGAGAAGAGAGAAATAGGGGAAACACAGAGAGAGTAAAAAAGGCCACCTCAAGGCTTTAAGCTGCTACATTTCTCTTTCCGTTTGTCCACTCTTTCTGTTGTATATACCAATGGCATCCTTCATACAGAAGCCTGCCCTCTAAATCTGCTTTCTTCCAAACCCACAGTAGCCATGCTTATACAGGAAGTTGGAATTTAATATAATCAACTATTTCCTGATCATAGCTAATAACCGTTGTGTTTTGGCCTTGTAAAGTGCTCCCGAGATGCTTGTAAAGTGCTCCCAAGACGGCGTGCTTGCTTTAAAGAAAGAATAAAAAAATCAAATAAAAGTAATCAAATAGCTAGAAAATATAATAAGTAAATAAAAAACAAACAACTGATAAAATGGCACAGTCAGGGTTAGAATTAGTAGATACAATGGAAAAAAATCCCAAATTAAGCATTTTGACAGTTTTTTTTCCCACTGCTACTGGCCTTGATTCCAGGCTCCACATCCCTCTAATCCTGTTGAATAACAAAGTCTAGACACAATGTAAATCCTGTGCTGTAGCTACTAGTTTAAAGTGAAACTTACTCCCAAAAAAATACATCTTAATAAACACTTTTAAATTTATACAAAAATTGAATCACAACAGATCCTATATACTGAATATTTATGTATTCAAATCAACATTCCTATTGTCTGGATTCAGTGACCCTATTTAACTGCTCTGGTATGCAACGCCAACACTGAACCGAACACACAGTACTGGGCTCATGAATGGGAGGGGTAGTGGCGGGGTGTCTTCTATATAAAAAGACACAGAAGAAGAACCCATGATCATGAGCAGGGCTTTATGTTCCCCCAGCATTGTTTCTCATCCACAGTTGGAATCAATGAGCTGTCAAACTGTACGCAGAACAAACATTCCTCCATTAACATTTCCTAGTTTGCCATTTGAGACCAAAAACGGATTCCTACTCTGCAATGACTTATCAACTCTACAATATTAGTTTGCCATTTCATCCGGGACTTCAATAATAGTACAGATGATTTATAAATGCTTCACCTGTCTGTGTCCCACTGTACCATATAAATCCCATTATTAATTCATGAAAAGCATAATCTTTTTAATATGCATTGCACAAATAAAATTAAGTTAAAATTTATTTGAATCGATTCATTAAAATCTATACTTGGATTAGTTAGCCTTTAGCATTACTTGTATGAAACAACAATACAAGTATTCATTTGTAGACAGAAAGTTATGTAAATTTATTAAGTACATATTTCGAAAAGTTCCATGCTTGTTCTAAAGAACCAATTACCATACTTTATAATACATGCATACTATTTTGATTAGTTTGTCATGCCTTTTGCTACCCAGTCAATATGTCCTGACATATCATTGGGGATAGACACCTGTCAGAGACACTTTCTAGTGATGATACAGTGCAACTAGTGCAGTACATTCCACCATCTTCTCATATCTTCCACAATACGAAAGACACCATTTTTAAAACACAGTTCTTAACGTTCTTAGAATGTCTACGGTATACTACCCCATGAACACATTTTGTGTGTGGCCAGGCCTGCTTTGCCACAGTATGAACGGGTTAATACACCAAGCTTGTACTTAAGTTCCCACCCATTTCAGACGCCAACTCTTTCGAGTCTACCTGGCTGACCTTTACAGTAAGTAGAAGCAGTTTATGCACATACAAGTAATGCAAATAACCATTGCAGACAACTGAGAAAATGCCCCTCCTGAAATATATCTTTCTCCTGTTTAAAAGAGGTCATGCAGCGTGGGATCCATCTTGTCTGGAAGGAAGAAAATGTTATGGCAGTTTACGGTTTACAGCCGCTCGCTGATGTAGTCCTGGGGGTGCTGGGACCGTGTTGCTCCCTACCTCGCACATATAGGTTGGCAGGAGCAGAGTAGCGGACGCCTTCCACGTTTGAAGCGACGCACTCGTACTTCCCCTGGTCTGTCTCTTCTGCATTCTCTATCTGCAAGGCACCTGGGGGGAAAAACAAACAAACACACAAGACAAAGCAGAGAGCGAGAAAGAGAGAGAGAAGAAAGGGATTTTATGCATCACGTTGTATATACATATATTACATTTGCAACTCTTCCCTCCCCTGAATGCTTCAACCCACAGAAAAAATACATAAATAAATTAATTAATGAATTAACAAATGGACCGTTTGGAATTTAGTCAAGCGGTATTCTGTTCTTCAGCAGATCTATGAGTACAGGGGCGTGAATATGAATCTGAACAGGTTGTTTAAGCAAATGGTGAGGTATCAAAAATCACAAATCCATTGCGTAGCACTGCAGCTCATTATCACTTGCAAAATATTTGTAGTGTAGAAATTTGTAACAGGTAACAGATTTGACAGGTAATTTAACCAAATTTTAACGCAACAGTTAATTTAAGCAGACAGACAAACCTAGATACTAATAAAATGAGTTCAAACAAACTACCAAAATAATGACATTTAAAATAATTGTAATATACAAATATTGCATATAGCTTCTGATATTATTGCTAACATAAGGCTCTTAGTAATTGTGATAATCATTCAGCTAGGTAGCCAGCTGACTGGCACATTATTTACTCCATTGGCCAACCAATTAGATTTTTGCAAATATGTAAAATCACACTATACAATGCCACTATCCAACGTTCTACGAAAACTATCTCTATGCTATTTAACAACCAAGGTTATCCTAATTAGTTATACTTTTGCACATGTTCCACTCAGACCCCTAGCGGTGGAACATTGACAATTCAATGCACAGGTTTAGGCCACCAGTCTGTTTCTTGTATGTACTTCAATCTTCGGCCAACAAAAGAATGATTTACTTTTGTCAATTAACTATTCCAACTGTACCAGTTACATTGATAATGCAATTACCACTTATAGATGATGATTAAAAGCAATGTTTACATGTGAAGTTCTCAGTTTTTTTGCTTCGATCCATGGGAAATACATTAAAAATGAGAGCAGGAATATGACATTTAACATGCACAAAAAATAGTTAAATAAATAAGCAGTATAAATAATCAAGCTGTGGGGTATGCTGTTACATTCAGTTCAAAACACACAAGAAGAAGAATGGCACTGGTTGGCCACCCTCAGAGGTGTTTAGCGCTGAAACACATCTGAACACACACACACACAACCACACACAAACACACACCCAATAATCTACACAGTTTATCCGTGGTAAGGATTACAGTATGTCTGTGTCAAAAATGTCTTGAGAGAACCGATAAGAGGATTGTAATTTCAATTTCAAGTATTCCATAATTCAAGATAAGTATAAGAAAACATATTAAAAATGCCTACATGCATCAAACCATGCCAGCCATACTTTGATCCTATTGCATTTATTTACATATATCACCTCTTCCCCTCTCTCAATTTATAACACCTTGCAGTGGAAATACTGCGGAATTAGTTTATGGCAACACTTGGCGGTTGTAGCTTTCACGCTATTCCAAATTCCAAAACCCATCATGTATGATTTTTTTTTTTTTTTTTTTAAACACCCAGAAGACAAGCGTTCTCACAGAACCCAGAAATGGCTCGGATTCTGCGTGGGCTTTAACCGCTGCGGTTCCATGCGGGAGTCCCTGGTACGGCATGTTCTAGGACTGCAGAAGGTGGGTTTGGATCACACTGTGCAGCATCTCAGGAGCGTCATGAGTTTGAAAGCCTGTGAAGAGCTTTCAGCTCCGAGGCACGTCAGTCACATAAACAGAGCAGCACTGGCTGTCTGTGTTCGGGTCACATTTGCATTCCTCAGGTCACTGAAGAATATGTATCCATCTTCATGAGGTTCCATAGCAACAGCGCAATAGCTCTTTCTGTAACTGAAAGTGAAGGATTTCTAGCACCCATCCCCGTGCCTAAAAGCCTTGACAGTGAATGCAGATAACAACAGCATATGACTAATCAAATGATAACTCAATCGTGGCAGCATGTATGCAGCATGTGTAGATCCATGTGTTTCTTTTTTTTTGGTGGAGAGACCAAAGCGCATTCATGTCTCTCTGCATTGCAATTCTCGGTAAAAAACTTTTCTCTCATCAGTAGTACTGGAATGTGCGGTCCCAAAAGACTTCATTACATTTTTGCAGCTATTAGTTCAGAGAGAATGTCTAGGCCCCAAGGCTGAAATTTTTACTTTATTCTATTTAAAGCAGCGTTTTCTTTTCACTTCCATCAGTCATTGGAGCTTCTGAGTGCTTGCTGGAACAGAGCACAGCACATGAGCCAAACCAATTAATGTTCTATTTTTTATGCCTCTTAGCTGTCATTTTCAACTTTTAACCACATTTTGCTTTTTTATTAATACTTGAATTTGATCTTGACACCAATATTTTACAACATTTGACTCGTTCCTTTAGTGGCTATAGCATGGCTTCGTCCTTGCATGAATTATTGTCTGTTTTATTCCATGAGGTCATGAGATTACATGGTGTCCTTATACTAAATGCCATAGAACCCTGGCAAATAGTCTTCTCTGAGGTGTAAATGAGGTGTTTTACTTATAGAAAATGAAGCCCTAAGTGTTAAATTGCTCACATACCCATATTTAGCCTCTCTTCAATGGTCGGTGGTACGTTTTAGAATTGACTTTAAAAAGCTCTTTTAAAGCACTTCGTGGTCTGGCTGCAAGCTACAGCTCTGACCTTCTAACCCAGTGCGCAGTCTGAGATCCTCTCGTAGGGCCCTATTGGCTGTTGCAAAGTCCCGCCTACAGTATAAGGGTGACCAGGCTTTTGCTGTTAGGGCCCCAGTGCTTTTGAACAGCCTTCCTGGGCTATAAGGCTGGCAAACCTCCTTTAAAAAAAACACTTCCTAAAATGTACTTTTATGGGACGTCATTCCTTTAGTCTTTGACGGGTTTATTTTTTATTCTTGTTTTATGTTTCTTTTATATTGCTTGAATTCCCTCTTTTAAAATGTATTGATGTTTCTTCCTCTTAGCTTTATTTGCATTTTATCTCGGTATTATTTTTATTTTTGTGTAAAGCACTTTGTAACTGTTTCGAAAAATGCTATTTAAAATGATCATTATTATTAGTATAGAATACCACTACTAATACAATAATACTTAAAATTTAAATTTCTATCAAATATAGGCATAAGTCAAGAGTCAGAAATGGCTAAATTGATAAACAGATTCAATTATCTTTATATATTTCAATTATTAGATATAAAGGGTTTGCCATAGGATATAAAGATAGCCTGCGATTAAAATTGCATTTTTGATATTTGGTAAATACTCTTTCCAGTCAACAGGACTCAAGAACATATGTACTCTGATGACATTTGCATTTAATAAATCCCAAAAGAAACAGGCTTGTGAATTCACGTTCTGAAATACTCATCATCTTCCTGATCTTGTCGCGTCACAAGACCATGCAATTCATCTGCGGCTACAGCATCCACAGCTTTCATTTTATTCGTATGCCTATTTAATTCTGGCCCACAGACTCCTCTGTTTTAAGACTGATTACTTTGTTGTTCAGCTACAGACAGTTAATAATGTGTTTTAGCAAGCCAGCCAAATGATAACATCTAGTTGCTAAAACAATGTAAAAAAAAAAAAAAAGTTACGCTTTGCTGACTCCTGTGAATAATTTATTAAAGCTGCTTGCTTTGAAAGTAAGCAGCTAATGGGTTTTTCCCGATTTATTTTTTAACCTGTCCTTTTGTTCTCCAACACCGCCAAGAGGTTGATACTGGGCTTTTTATAGCTACTTGTTAAGCAATCAACTTGTTGTGGTACCTAATCATCTCAATTAATCATTTAATTATACAAAGGGTGTCAAGTCCCCTTAATGGTAAAGTTAGTCCCAATCCTTTGTCCGTTTCCCATGAATTACTGTAATTAGAGGGCCTGCAGGGATGCCTTGAAGATAAGGACTAAAATGCACGTTAAACGCTTACCAAGGTTACATGCTAAGGAGAATGTGTGGTGCTAGAAACAAGTTTTAAGGACACTGTATGAAACGGGTTACTACTATTGCACCCGTGAGTAAGCTAATTTGCCTCATTTCCTCAAGTAAATTAATTCTGCTAAACAGGTAAATGCACATGCAAGTACTACTATTATAATCATGGCTTCACATCTTCGTGTACACAATCAGTTATGGAGAAAAAAAAAACATTCTTTTCATCACAGTACCCAACTGAATGCATAGTGCACTGATACAAACCAAGGAGCATGTTTAAATTCCTGCAATCCAAACTCTATTAATGTCTTTGACGTCCCTGTACTTAGCTGCCACATATTCTCCACTTCCCATCAGTCTGGCCTCATTGCATTTTTCATTTTTATAATGTATTTCAGACAGGTAGAAAGCAGAGACAGAGAGGGAAAGGGCTTTGGCTCAGAAAGTGCCATGGAAGGTATTGAACCACCCGCCCACACGGGGGGGAGCCGCATATGGTTGAAAGGCGACTGCCCTACGGGCTGCACCGCACATCTCACCCTTCCGGCTCTTTTAATTACCATTCGCCGAGCATTGTCTGAGATTGCCTTTTTTTTACGACTCTGGGACCCTGTGGCTCTGCGCAGACCTTGTATAGCCAGTGGCATCACAGTCTGTCTTCAGGAAGACCAGAATAAAACAATGAATCATCTCACTCCTGTGCAAAGCAAAGCAAAGCAAAGCAAAGCAAAGCAAAAAGAGTTCTAGCATCCTTCACACGAGGCTACAAGACATTATTATTCATTATTTTACAGCAGTAAAAGCAGAACTCTAAATCAAGATGGGGAAAAAAAAAAACATCGTTTGATGCTTGAAGCCTGTACGGTGCTTGAAGTAATGAATTCTTCAGGCAGAGAGAAAACGGATACGGACGGTAATGATGACAATGGAGACGATCGTAATTAAATGTACCCATTTCTCCGTTCTGACTTTAGTCTCATGCATGCATGCTGTCACATGGGTCAGAAGATGAGATTTGAGGTTTTCTTATCTTCGTGGTTAAAGGGAAGTGAAAGCAGCAGTAACAGAGAGAGGAGGACTGTCTGATGCTGTACACCAGACTAAAAACACTGAAAAACAAACTAATGTTTGCTGCCAGTCAAAGTCCAAAAGCTAACACGTCAGCCTCTATAATCAGCCTCCACTTATGCTCAACCTGCCCCATTGACCCTCAAAACTCTCATGTTTCTCCATAACCATTTGCTCATGTTATTTAACTGGGTAACTGAATTATGCTGTCATTTGAGTGTTTTCTAAATTTGATCCTTAATTATTTTAACTTTGTTTTGAAAGGGAGGTTAAATGGGGACGTATTTCTGTCTCAGTGCGACAACATACTGTAGACAAACAAGGATGGGTGGGAATGCTAAAGATACCACAGTTACTCAGAGGTGAAGGGGTTACTTATAGGGATGTATACAGTTGGATAGGGAATCTGGCCAAGGTTCAGGGGTTAAAACTTCCGCTATTTTGTCAAGTGCCATAGCATGATCACAAAACTTGTTATCTTGTTCTTGTTATCATCTGAAAAAAAAAAAAAAAAAAAACTAAAAAGAGAAATTTGACCTTTATTGCACAGGGGATTTGGAACTACTTCCCCTGCATTAGAAACTGTTAATTATCAAATCAGCTCATTCCCCTCTTTAAGGATCAAAGGACGTTGGTTATTTAAACCGAGAGAGAAGAACAGGCAGAGGAGGAGAAGGAATGAGAGAGCACCGTGGACAAAAACCTTGAAAGGTGCTGATAAGTGGAGCAGAAATGTAGAGCCTCTCCTCTCTTTTCAGAAGAGCGAGCTCAGCCACCTCCCCAAGGCCGGTAAATGTGAGAGCTCCAGCACGAGGACAATCACAACGCCAATGATGTCACTTTCCATCTCGACGGCTCGTAATGCCCTTGTAAAACCCAGCGATCATCCATGCCACAGGCCCACCGGCCAGCTTATGGGCGAATTCGCCGGTAATCTCGCTATTTACCCACAAAGCAACATTTCCTCAGCTGGCAGGGAATTTAATACAATTCTTCAGGGGGGAGAACGACTGTTTACGCAAACGCGCGTAAACGCGTTGCCTGCGGGGGAGACCGCGGCCGCAGCACCGCGACTGGGACTCCGGCTCTTTCCCCCCGGAGACACCGGCGCTACGATCATGACAAATGCCACCGTGGATCCCGCTAAAGCCAATATGCAAATGACGAATCCATGAGTCATGCTGCATTTTCTGTGCACAATTTGACGCCAATTGTTGGGTGATGGAGGCAGACTGCAGAGTGAATGCTGTGAAATAACCGGGAGTAGCAGCCATGAAAAACATCGAGAAGCTTAACTGCCTATTTTCCCGCCGAACAAAGGCATTTTACACAAGATTTGATGCCTACAATGTACGAAAACTATTACAACGCACACTTTTTCATCCAGAATTGATCCCATCCAATAAGCTTATCGTTTAATCCCTGCAGTATATAGCTGAGTGAAGATATGTGGGCGGAGCTTCTTTCTAACCCATTACGGACGGGTCAATACGACCCATTTCTTTTTTTTTTGATTTCGCCAACGACCCAGTGAGCAGACAGAAAGGCAGCGGGTAACTGGGCGTTGGCCACTCAAAGCCAAGAGGGAAAAAAAAGAATCAGCATGACCGTTTCCTTCAAGATCGCAGTCGCATCACGGCCATCTTGAAAGTCTTCATTGCCCTGTAGGCTTCTCTTTTTTCTCGAAACGCCATTGAAATTCAGCTGGGCTTAAATGAAATGTAAATTATGCAGGTTTATCCCGTATTCTGACAGCGTCTCCTGCCAGGCAATGTAATTCCGCTGCACTGCGCATTAACATACATAATGTGGGCATGGCGCTCCCAGTTCTGTCTCCCTCAACAGTGTGGAGAATGTCAAGGATGACTGAATAGTTTACCCAACATTTCATTAGCCTGGTAATCTCGCCCGTCGACACGATAGGCAACTCTAACCCACACCTACACACCCCCCGTTTAAGAAATGAGCTTGGGAACCCAAATATTGAAGAAAGAACAGAACATACTGTATTTCTTTTTTTTTACAACCGAGAAAGATTGCAGAATACTGCTAAAACAGAAAGTTCAACAACACATTAAACACTATTACAACTGGGATAGGCATGAAAACATGAAGGGGGCCAACTAAGAGGATGACACACATTAAAACAGCCCTCCAGTTTCACTTATCTTTGAGGAAATTGGAAAGCCAAAAGCTTATTTTAACTATTTTAATTGCTGGTTAGTATTCAGGCATCTGATTCTTGCCTTACCTCGTACAGGGATACCCTCTGTAAAAAAATAAAAAAATCAAAATAAAAACAAAAAAAAAGAATAAAAGAAAGAAGTGTTTAGTTGAAAGCGAAAGTTAGAGTAGCTAGTTACTCATGTGAATATGGGTGGAGCAATTATCGTGTGATACTTGGAGTTAGATGTTTTTTGTGGAATTATCACTTTGGGCTTCACATCTCATACTGCTTTTTTCCCAATGCAAAGGTGACAGTTTCTTAGATGCATCTATTATTAGCAACCATCAATACTTAACAAAAATATATACTAGTGCTGAGCACTTGGCACCATAGAAATGTGAAGGATCTTGCATTTTGTATAACTTGGCAAAACAGGGAGTAAACAAAAAAGGGGGAAGGTAAGGCATATCATTAGTTAGTTTAAAGCATACATGATGTTTTTAGTTGCAATTAAGGTTATTGTTGTGGTTTAGGCCTAGTTTTGGTCAGATGTGATTATATTAGGTTATGGTTAATGTGGCGGGGTTACATAGGGCTAGGGTTAAGAAGGAACATTAGTGAAAGCAAAGCTATGATGGATCACTGCCATTCAGTGCTGAAAGGAGAGAGTAGGATGCATTATACAACAAAGGGGGGTTATTTTTCAAAGCTGAAGTCAGATTGTTTTTGAGAGGGTTATGTTCCAGAGAGTTCAAAGTGTGGTTTTAAATTCTGAAGAGATTTCACTGCACTTAGGACAAACAACATCAAGGACAAATCAAAAGAACTAAAACAGATGAGAAAGACCCATTCTCCTTGGAGGAGCAGACTGGTACGTGGCCATGAATTAAATCTTCCACTACATCTACACTGACAGCAGCGATAAAGGTCAGAAACTCTGATGTTTTTAAGGCCTGATTGAGAGGAAGAACCCCGGGGGCCACTGGGAAATTGAGTAACAAGGTCATAACAGGCTATTATACGGAAGCTCCTTGTACTCCTTACACCTGCAGACGAATTGCGGACGGAGTTCGTTTTCGGCCTTTGAACAGGAGCACTTCCCGTTCAAAGGCAGAAGCAATTCCTGTTCACACCTCAGCTGCCTTTCATGGTCTGACCTTCAGTCCGACCCTGAATTCTGGGAACCCGAACCAGGATTCGCAGCCATCTCCAGTGACCTTTCGCGCACTAAGAGAATGGCTCCCTCTCAAAATGGCTGGACGCAGGGCAGCGCTACAAAGGGATGGGATTCCGGATTCACAGCTTTCCGCTCCTCCTGCAGGGCCAGATTGATCCAACCACGCTGGCAGAGATGAGACAACATTATATTCCGATTCTTTCACTCCTGACAACACAGAGGCAGCATACAGCAGTCAGAGGTAAAGGAGAGTCTGCATTCTTAATGCACCGGTGACAGGACGTACTGCACGCTGTTACGCGCTAGAGTCAGTCAACAACGCTTCAAACTATGCATGCTGTGTCAGCACGTTCATCCACACACATGCACACGCACGCACACACACACACACATGCATGCACACACGCACATACTCACACGCACACACACACACATACACACGCACACACGCAGGGAGGGACAGCTGTGTGGGGGGAAACCGAGCCGCTGGACTCCCCTCTCCTCCTCAACTTCTCTGCCTCTGCCAGAGTGCCCATCAGTCACCACCCCTCCTCTGGCCTCCCCCCTCCACTAGAGCAAGAGATTGCCACAATAAAAAACAATCAAGCCCAGCACGAATTTCACCTCAGCAGGACCCTACTGGCTCAGACCATTTAAATGTTTTTTTTTTTTTGCTTGCGGCTCAAGGGACAGGCTGCGGAAATAGCGTGTATACACCCGGGTGTGTTCCGTATATCATCTACTGGAACATGCCCAGCTCTGACTGAAACACTACTAAAGGCTGCATCCTCAATCAAGGAAAAGAGCCTGTTGCGCAGGCATACTGAAAAATTCCATTCTCCCTGAGGACGGAAACGATATTAAGCCTTTTCTACCAACTGGCTTGTAAACCACGGGATAGGGTTCTTTACGGTTAAGATTAAAGATGGAGGGGGGGGAGGCTACGCGACTGGGAGTGACGGCCGTGAGGGGTGTTTCGTTCCAGGCGATTTCCTCATCAGCATACTGTAGCTTGCGCTGGCTGACAGATTGGGCTTTGATTGTTCAAACAGCAGTGCTCTGCCTCTCTGGCGCTGGCTCCTGAACATCAGGATCTGAGAGAGTTCTCACAGCTCTCTGCGCTTCTGCATCAACATCTGACAGCAGGGGGTGGAATCATGGCAATAAGATAGCAGAATGACAAGGACCCGGTAAATGACTTTGCCGTGTACCATAGCAGAAGCAAACATAAGATCTGGAGGGAAAAAAAAAAAATACAATGATCTCAGTTCCAGAAAACTTGAGTTCGCAAACTTGTGAACTTTGATACAAAGCTTTTCAAGTCCTTTTTTTGTACGCAAGAGACCAAGGCAGGACAGTCTTGGAGCCACTACTTCTTCAGATAATGTGTGGCTTGGGATGGAGGAAAAGAGAAGAGCTGGAAGAGATGGAGGAAGGGAGGGAGAGAGGGAGGAAGGGAAAGGAGCTGCCTGGTTTACCCAAAACATGCTACTGCCTCCTCACAGTTTCTCCCTCACCAGATAGCAAGCTCCTTTCGGACATTGACATTTCAAAAACTGGAATCCGGGAACGACGCTTAGACTTTCTTTTTGGCCTTTTTGTTAAGAAAAGCTTGTTACGAATCTTCACTGTTAGTTTATAGGGTGCATCGCTATATTGAGAGCTAGTGCTTCAGAGCTGGGTTTGCCATCCAGGGGCCACAACATTCTCGCCCGATGCTTTTTTTGCCTCTCGCCCTGCAGCTGTGTGAGGGAAACTGAGGGGGCAGGAGCAGTTTTGCTCGTAAGCCTAAAACTTCAAAGCTACGCAATGCATGATTTCCTCTGCCCTGCTGCATCTTCATGGGCTGCCATGCTGCTGCTCCGGCTAGCTGTTTCTTAGCAGTTTACCGTTCTCTCTCTCTCTGTCCGCCAGAAATGGATAGCTCAGGAACGCGCCCATGGTTCTAAAAACTTCCATTCGCTTTATTTACATCATTACAGGTCAACCATGACATGAATAATACGAGTGATTCTGGGTCTCTGCTCTAAAATAGCGCTGAAAATCTCAAGCGTTGTCTCCTTAAAGTTCTGGCTGGGGAACCCGTTTTCTTACCGGAAAGTTCAATGCTTGAGTGGTGTTTTATTAATAAACAAGGCGCTTAAGCAGAATGGCTTCGGTGCATTGCCAGCAGAAGTTTATCTCCCTGGATATGAGCCACTGCACTGCATACAAATGAGACAATTCGATGCCACTTCTGTTGCTTCCGCTGTTAAAAACAATTTCGCGAATAAAAGGAGTAGCTGCACTTCTGTCCCCAAGTCTGTGAGCCATTTTACCCTGAAAGCAGCGCAGCGAGATGGCTCCGTGGAACTCTAATAGCACAGAAGGAGCTGGGGGAGATATGGACGGTCATTTATTTCATATTTCATCCTCATCATCAGAAGTAGTCTTTTATTCTCATGGAGCAAGTTGGATGAGTGTGATTCGGATGTAAGTGGGAAGGAGAGAGAGAAAAGGAAATAAGGTAGGCATCAAGGGAAGTGAGGGCATGCATTACAAAGCAGCGTAAGGACTGTGGACTCACTCACCAAAGGCTTCTGAACATTATAAGAAAAATAAAGAAAAGGGAAAAATAATACGTTTTAGGGCTGAGGTCAGTTTACTGTATACCGTCTCTAATTTGTTTTGAATATTTCAGCACAATTCTTTATATTATCTTCATGTACTGTAATACTGCAGGAACCCCAACTGCAGCTCTAAGACAAAATGAAAATACACAGGTAGTGGCTTTTACTATGTGACCTGCAAACATTTATTCCTTAAACTATTAAAATGCATTTAATGCAGAATATAATTCCATTAATAAACATCATAAAGATATATCGGGTTCCCACAGTAAATACTAGCTTCCATTACAAATTTGTTCCAAATATTGTAAAGCATTATTGACATTATTGATCTGCACAACTTAATGTTCACTCCAGTAAATTTGTTTTAAAACAGTAACAAATGTACTTATATTTATATATTCTATATCGCCCCCGATGGATGTGTTTGAATAGCTTTTTAATTGATGATTAAATGGAGCTCCTGACCAGGCAGAATGACTTTGACCTTCAATGGTTTATAGCATGGGTGAGATATCTGTATTGAATCCTACATATTTTGCTTGGAGATAAGTTAGATGTGCCAGATATGAGAGAATAATAACACATTGAAAGAGTACAGAGTAAGGCTGTGACCCTTTTGGAACCAGAGGTATTTTGGGTACACGGAAATTTGAATGAATAAATAAATAAATAAATAAATAGCATTGGCTTCAATCTCTATTACCCCAAAAGTAACAAAAATAGTCATTAGATGCGATCATCAATGTATCATGCTACATTTAGTGCTCAATGAAATCCCAAGGGGTGCCAGATACTGGAAGTTTAACCAAAAATATTCTAAGATGATAATATATTTATAGCAAAAACAAAAGAGATCATTACTTTTGCATAACGCTGGATCAGTGAACCCTCCTGTTGAATGGGATGTTCTTAAAGAAGCTTTCAGAGTGCATTCAATTTAAGTTTCAATTCAATTAAATAATTCAAATAAAAATTTACGTTCAAAGAAAAAGACTATCAAATTAATGTATGCTTTAAATCAGTACATGGACAGCTCGAGAAACAAAACTCCAGCTTACTCCAAAATTGAAAAAAAAAAAAATCATCACATCATGATCATCAAGCTATTCCATCTGCTCTTCCATCACCTCTTAATATATGTGACTCACCTTTTCCAAATAATTATCCCCCAAACTCTGAATCACAGAGGAATTTTTATGAGGGTCTAATTTCAGAGGAAAACGAAATCCCAGCAATTAAGTCATTTTAGCCTGGCGAAACCCCTGGGTTCCATGGAATTCCAATTGAAGCCTATAAAACCTTCTACAAACATTTTAAGCATCCACTGCTCGCCTGTTTTAACTAACAGCTTCCTAGCAGATACACAATGAGAAGGCCTAATCTCACGTTTGCAGAAACAGAATGCTCAAGGACGATATAAGGACCCAGTGCACTTTAACAATTGGATATCATGTACACTGCAGTGGTGCAATGTAAAAAATCTTTCAAAATATATAGCAAAACATGCAAAAATATTTTATCAGATAGCATTCAATAAGATCAGACTGGTTTCTCCAGGGAATATTTGCTGGTGATACATTCAACAGCTCAAAAAAATGACTGAATATCATGACAAATTTGAGAATCCAAGAATGATTGATGATTTATTGTGGGTTTTGAAAAGGCCTTTGAAGTTAGACTCAATTTTGGATACAAATGCCTCCACTTATCTTTGTAACTGTTTATTACAGCAATCAAAATATTACGAAATTATTAATTATTTTAAAATTTGAACCAATAACAATATAAGAGATGATTTATTACATTGCTTTCCAATAAACGGACTGATGGATAACCTTGGAATAACAAAGTAACATGAAAGTACTAGTGGCTACAAACTTTAAGCAAAAACTACACAAAATTGATAAAATTTTTAAACCGTGATATGGTTAATACCTGCAGTCACTGTATGAAATTAGGAAATTTTATAGTGCTATCTCTGTGCACCTATCTACACAGTAAAATGTTCTGCATTAAATCAACTTTCAAAGAGTACATATGGTCCCCATTGCACTCATATGTACTCTGTTAGAGCTGAATTAACACTGCACATTTTGCTGTGTATACATGTGCTTACAAACACCAAAAACACCCATTTTAAACTTTATAGACATAACATATTTAGTTTTATTTGGAATAATAAACTAGTGAAGATAAAACAAACATACATATACAACAAATATAAACTTGTTGGTCTTCACTATCACCATAACATTGAGTGAACTGAGAGATCAGTCACCAGTATGAAATAATAATAACACTTTTAAAGGAACATTTTTTTAAAATCTTCTACCCAAACCATGTCCATAAATGCAAGTCATCAAAACCAAGAAGTCCTGAAACACACAATGCCCAAACCAAGTCGTGAACCACAAGAGGCAAATATGAACAGAGCATGTGAGCATCACTGAATTTAGTGTTTTTTTGCAAAAATCCTGCTCTATGTTAAATGTGTCATTGGTGCACTCCATTACAGTAGCACCCTCATGAAAAAAAAACATAGCTCAGATCTGCTCCCCTGTTAAAATTTTTAAAACCACCAGCTAATTTAGTGGCAACAACATCTCCAGACGCATGTTCACCTCCTTTCTCCATCATCATATTTTATTCTACACTTGCATTTTTAGTCATTTTCTTTGCAAGTGCAATCTTATAGCAGGCCAGCTATGTCTGTTCAGCACCACGGTGACACGCAATCGCATGCTGAGAGAGCATCTGCTCGAGGGGTTGAAGTGCCAGAGCGGTATCGAGCAAGAGGGAAGGCCAATACTTTGACACAACGGTCATCCGCCCTGCACCGCAAAATACTGCCACTCTACTCTGTTCATCTGCTCTGGTCCTAAATGGTGCCTAAACCAGGAAGTCCATAAAGGGAAGATTGGCCTTCCAAAGTTCAACTATTGGCACTCCCAATAAAGCCTAGTGAACAACACAGTTGACAGAAATTGAGAATTCTCTGGCTTGACAATTGGTGCTCCCAATGTTGCTGAGAGCACAGCAAAGTAAATGCAAGTCAAAGTTAATACGACTTGGTTGGTACTATAGCAAGAGACAATAAAATCCAGGTAAACAGTTTTAATGAACCATATCATTATACAGCCTGATAAAGGACAGAGCCTACACAGATGTAGGTCTGTGACCTTTGACACATGACCTGCGTCATGTTCCCTGGATTTAATTTACAAATAGATTTTTATAGAAGGAACGAACATAACTGCATTCTACATCCTGCTTGTAAGAGAACCCACTGATTCCTTTTCAGCCAGAAGTGTCCTTTAAAACGTTCGATGGCATGTGAGTGAGGGACACTGTTCATTAAGTCCAGTGACAGCAGTGAGCTAGCCCAGCTCTGGAGCTAGTGAGACACGAGTGGGCAAAACACCCCTCTCTCAGGTCTCGGTGGAGAATACAGATGCCGTACAGAGAGCTGCAGGCCTGAGCGGTTTTGATTGCCGCGCGGGACCCGAGGGGGACCGCGTCTCAGCGTGACCCCTTCCGCAGCCCCGCGGGGGCCCGCTGGGGGCCGGGCTCTGCGGCAGATCGAGTGCCAGCGATTGCAGGCATCCGCATCTGTGGATAAACTCAGCCATCCTTAAACTCAACCTGAGTCCCCCAAGGTCGCCTGCTGTCCTCCGGTATAAAGACATGACAACATTTCCAGATGGCCACTGCCTCCCCCCACCCCCCACCCTCTGAAGGGAGTGCGGTGCCTTCAAACAAAGCCCAAAAAAAACACAAGGCCCAAGTGTAATATTACTTCAAGGACGAAATCCAAGCCTAATGCTACTTCGATAAGAGGCAACAGTTTATTCTCGGTAGAAGGGAGGTTATTTATGTGTTCTGTTAAGTCTAGATTTTCGACATTGTTTCATTTTCTTTGACAAATAAACCGCACTTACATTGTAGTTTATCTTTTTTTTTTTTATGTCAAGCAAAAGCATAGAAAGTAGATGGATATATTATCTTTTATCTCACATAATTATTGGTATGAATATGAATTTCTCTACTATTTTTTTTTCCAGATGCATCGCATTGGCTTTAGCTCAGAGTAAGTCATTTATATAAGTATATATGCAAGGTTTACACAGTAATTAAGCTGGTCGTTCCGATGAATGAGCATGAAGCAGCATGTTAAATATGCCAAACACCTTTTTTTGGGGGGGTATTCACACATAAGCATAAACATAAACAATGCATTACTGGGTGATCCATTCTCTTCCAGTCATTTGCAACTTGTATTTACAAAAAAAATGTACCTCTTTGAGTACCCAAACTGTAAATAATACAAAATTTCTGTGGTTCAGAGCATTCTTACATTAGAGGCAATCAGCAGACGCTCTTATCCAGAGCGACTTACACAACTTTTTACATCAAACAGCAATCGATAGCCCCTGTGAACTTTGTTTACTTTATATCCATTAAGCATACATTCGAGGAGAACAGCTGAGTGTTTTCACACACTTACCTGATCGCAGCTGTTTTATTCGCCCATTACTTGCACTGGGATCAATGGGCAGGAAGTCCTTGAACCAGGTTATTTCGGGGTCAGGGTTGCCGCTGGCGACGCAGAGCATGGTAGCCGTGCGTGTGCGCTCCACCACCTTTAGCTGAGGGCTCATATCAATGTTCGGGAAGCCCATTGGTAGCAGGTCCTCTGTAAAAGAAATAATTTAAAAACAATTAATCTGCCCTTCACAGAGACCATACGTAACATGCAAACAGCAGTATCACCAGAGATATCTGAAATTTCCAGCACATTTAATTATAAAGGTTAACTTGACAGCATGATGGATGAAGATTGCAGTTTAAGTTTAAATACACACACGCATATGAAAAAACACACATGCACACACACACACTTTGAAATCTGATGATAAAGTAAGCTAGTTAGTGAGAGCCTTTGGGGTATTATCCCTTTTGTTGCAAGGGGGTGTGACATGATGACCAGTACAGCCATACCAATGTAGTGGTTACATTTCTTTTTCATAATCCAACAAATAAAACATGAAACATATTCCAAACTGTTTAATAGTTTTACTGTTTTATTTGTTTTTTAATTTAGCCTTTATCTTTAGGAAGGTTCCACCGATATTATTACCATCTCTTTTGCAAGTGTGCCCTGTCGATGATACAGTAACAGTGACTCGATTTCCTCATTTGCATTTCAAAACAACCTTTGGTACTCAAAGAGGTATTTTGCCCATTTTCATCTTCAATTACTTTGATACACTATACTTATCACAATCAAGGACAGCTCAGAGCCTTTGATGGCAGGAAGGGGCATCCTTGATTACAACATATTTTAACAGTCACAATTAAACCTGAATGTGCGATGAATGATCAGATTTGACTCACACTGAAGCGTATCATATAGTTTGAGTTAAGGAAAATGGCTGGGGGAGAAAGCAACACTGAACGGTGCAGTGGGCGAAATCCCAGCAATTATGTAATTACAGCGAGCTGCAGGGTCCCACCAGGGTATTGGGAAAGAGCAAAATGAAAAGTTAGATAATTTCTCTGCAGCAGCATTCGGCTATCAGCGATCCCGTGAACCTTCTCATCCCCCCTGTTGATAAATCTCCAAGCGCGAATGTTCCCTGATCCAGAGAAGAGGCCTGTCTCGACCCAACCGGCTCTCCACCGATGGGACTCCTCTGACAGCTACTGAAATTTTATTCTATGCTTAAAGGATTCTTTTTTTTTTTTTTTAAAGCACGATGTTAATTAAATCAGTGGCACAACTTAATCGACTGTAGCAAAGCCCTGGGTCCAGACTGAAATGCATTTTGTCCTTAACTAAAAAACAACTCAGTTAAACACACTGCTTTTAACACTGCTTGTGTAGTTATTTTCTTTGATTCCATTAGCTGCCTAACTCCTGACAGTTTGTACAGAATATACAAAATTGCCCTCAAAAAGATACGTCAGACAAAAATCCATTAACTTGAAAGTGAATATGACCTGTTGTTTCTTGTGCTACAATGGCTGTTGCTACCTCTTGTGTCTGCTCTCCAATTCTAGCAATTGCTGATCCCCATCAAACTGTGTGGTTTGTCTAGAAAAAGTAAAAGCATCCAACCCCATCAAGGCTAAAACATGAAGGCTTCATACAAATATACATTTTTTCCTTGTCCATAATAATTAGTTCAAGGTTTCAGTGACCTTGTGCACCATCCCACACATTTTAAAAACCACAACAGCTGACTCAGAAACACCAAACTACTGTACACCACTTTGGCAGTTTGGAACAAGTGTTCGCATGGCTGGTTCGTCAGTTGGAACAGCATAATTGTGGGACTCATTACCTGCTACTTAAATGAGGATGACATCATCCAAACACATACAATAGCTAAATGAACCCCAATAATGGTTTGTGCTGCCAAGCTGAGAACTTCTCTTCAGCCATATTGCACATCTAGTTTCCACTTGACCTTGCGGGAACATCACTGCCACGATTCTTTGTGACGTTAATCATCTTGATAATATCTTCCCCACAATGGCCCAATTAGTCACTCGCTAGTGCTGAAAGCATCCTGTTCCTAGCATTCATTTCAGGTCTTAGCCGTTTTTTTGTCATTGGCTTTTTTCGGGTCTCGCGTTTAAATTCCCGACAATTCTCCTTAAATGCGCAAATACGTGTTGTTACGCACCGCTGAGAGGCGACCGTGGAAGCCTGGCATTTGGGCGGTGCTGACAGCTGACCTCTCGCTGAGACCATCCATTAATTATCCGTAATTGTGGCCCCGCTAAATGTCAGTCCGCGAGCGACGGGCGTAAATCCTTCCCCGTGATCGGTCTGCTTGCTGAAATAAATCACGGACGCTGACTCCATGCGATTGCCTCCGGGGAAATGAACGCGATTGAGACGCGGTTATCTGCAGGGAGGAATGGATGCCATTGCGTCACGGTCGCATTCGCTGGGGAACGTAAGTGTTTGTACAGTGGTTACCTCAGTGGGGAATGGATGTGACTGTACCGTGGTTACCTTGAAAGGGGAATGAATATGAGGTTATTTATGCATTCTAAAACAGGCTAATGTGTTGCTATGGAAGAACTGCCTCCATTCAAACCTGAAGCTCATATCACATCTTCATATAGTCATATTTTAGATAGTCAGGCAGAAGAATGGGGTAGATTTCCACTTACTAAAGCAGTAATAACTGAATTATGCCTCCTTTAAAACGCCAAAATTATGGAGATGAAAATCAGGATTGGTCATTTGAAAAAAATATATACAAGAATGTTACATATTCTTCTATTGAATTTGTGCAAATTGTAATCTTTGGAAAATGCAAACATTACAACATTTGCTAACCTTTATTAATGTTTGACTAACCATTAACCACAGTTTTAAAACATCTGCACTCAAGATTTTTCAATTAAAATGAAGTTAAAGATTCAAACGTTTCAGTATACAGACTTATTGTTATTGTAATTGCGTTATATTGCTAATGGAAATATATCATATCCTAATTCTGAAACTACACCAGAGATGTACAGCTTGATTAGGGAGAAAATGCCAATCAGAGCCTATACTTGTAGACAGGCTATAAATAAATGCTTAACTTCCAAAACGTAATATACATATTGAAATCTTGGTAACAATGCTACAGAATTATATTGTCATTTTAATTAATTAAACTGTCTCCATATTAAATATATTACAAACTAACAAGCACATAAAACTTTATTATTTGATTTCTCCATTAATTAATTTTGTTTATTTACCAACCCACCTCTGATTAGACGCAGAGGGTTATTAGCACCATGCAGACTCTCTGCCTCACTCCTAGGCCTACTTTAAGAATCTACAATCTGCAATTTAAAATTAAAAGCGTATTTATACACGGGCTCCTACATGTGCATAGCAAAAAATATGGGGGGCAGTGCTACAGCTGTCATGGTCCCCACGCTTATTGACCAATCAGATAAAAACAGATGCCGTGCGCTAGCTCGTCGATATGAACAAGCCCCGTTGCTTCATTTATAATGTCTTTTTGCATTAGTATGCTTGATGGAAACTGACCTTTACCCTTCCAGGCTTGGTGCTGCCGATGGCGTGTTTGTCATACACACCTCTCGCTTCTTATCAGCCATGGTATTATTTTCACTTACAGAAATAATCAAATTTTATCTGTGGCATAATCAAGTTAACTGATTACACCTCGTCACGGCTAGCGGTGGGCCAGTAAAGTGCTTGGAATTTAAATTACACAGTGGGAGGACTTCGGGACAGAAGAAACCGAGAGATAGCGAGAGAACGCAGGGCCATTCACTCGGCTCATAGACCGAAAGCAGGTTATTTCACATAATGGAAAGGCCAGGCAGAGGGGGGGACAGGGTGCTGGCTGCGGAGGGTAGATGGGGCCCTCTGGGAACGTGGCCTGTCACCTCAAACGACGTGGCGTCGGCATGGCCTGCACAACATAATGGAGAAAAACACTCCGGCCCTGCACAGGGTCAACTGTAATGGACGGCGCAAGCTTACAGCAAGCTTACACTCCTCCGTTTCTCACCAGGAGTTTACAGACCACCTCTAAGGAAGATGTGACCAGACTAGGCAATACATGCATTTGCAACAGTTTATTTGTTTTATAGCCCAGGCCAAAAAGAACCTGCAAGGAATGTATTATTCCATGGGAATATTTAGCTAAAATATTTTGTATTCTGCACAAAGTCTGTTTTCTTTGCTCGACAGAATGAAAAAGCACTTGCTAAGAATGTATAGGCTAGCTGTTTTATTTAAATACAAACTAAGCATTATGAATGTCAATAGCATTCATAGCATTATCAATATTTAGAAAAAAAATTTAAACAATAAATTATTATTTTAATATATGTTCATTTATATTTAAGTGAATTCAAACCTTTGAAGAAATGTAACCATGGACATCACTAACTGCATTTCCATAACCACACACACACAAATGACACACAAGTTTAGTGTCAGTGATGGTAACTTTTCAAGGATTTAGTATTTTTTTGTGCCTTCTCTGTGCATAATATCTGTCCTTTTTTATTTCCTAATTCCCTTGGCCCTCACTGAGCCAGACGGTAACAGGTGGAAAAGCCACGGTCAAAGGCAGGGATAGTGCAGGAAGGTGGTTTTCAAAATACTAAATTTAGTGCCCATCTTTCAATGTGAACATGACATTATCACCATGGAGAAGTATTGATGAGATTTAGAGGGATGTGGGCGACTCCAAGACCTGACGGTGGACAAGTAAAAAAAGGCAAGCAGTCTGAGTCTTTAGCATGATTCAGTGGAGTCAGTGGACATCATTCATGTTCAATTTCAGTCACTTCTGACAAGAAGCGAATGGGCCAGAATGCTAAAGCGGAGCGCTGACTGGAAGCCATTGTGCCGTTTAACAGAATGCAGGAGCCTCAGAATACCGCTGTGCGCTCGGCATCACATTGTTAGAATTCTGGGCTTAAGTAAGCTCAACGGTGATTTGTTCCAACGTAGGACCGAGGTGTGGAAGACAGCGCGTGTTGCCTAATGGTCTACTTTTATCGATTTTCTCCGCACCTTACGGATGAACTATGTGCCGCTGCCCCCCTGAATCCTGGAGTTTTGCCTCGCCTCCGGAGTGCAAATTAAGGCTCAGACCAGCAGTGGTTCAGAAGACACTAAGAAGGTGCGCGGAGACACGTTTTTCAAAAAATACTGGAGTTTGCGCTCGGGATGCATCTGTTCAGCAGCCCGACCCCAGTGCCGGAGGAGCCATTGCCAATGATCATAGGAGCTATCTCTTCATTGATTCTCGCCTGTTGCGAGTCTGTTGGCATATCGACAGCATCAGAGACAAAACAGCCTGAACGCGAGGGGCCACAGCGATAAATTGCCCCGTAGGGTGGGTGTTTGGGAGCCTTACATCACCCCACAGGAGAAACGCAGCACAGCGCAGTCAGGGAGTTCATCTTTGAGAGTGAGCCAATTTTTTTATTTATTTTTGAATCGCAATGAAAGAGGGGGCCACTTAAATTGCGAGTGATCAAAGAATGTGTACAAGGATAGGTAGTTTGATGCAATTCACCTGGAAAGTGAACCACCTAGTCTCATTTCAGAACAGAGGGTTCCTTCTAAATTGCTGCTTTTTACTTCAGCAAATTAGGTAGAAGCTTGAACTTAACTACTATGAGTCTTCAAACCCCCGTCCACATAACTAAAGGGAAGCTGTGTACAAGCTCTATTCCGCTCTAGATTACAAATGCAGAGATTGGAAGAAAACAAACAGCAACCTCTGGTATTAGCTGTGGCAGTTGACAATTGAGGGGAACAATGGCCCAGCCCTGTGTGCTGTATAATTACACAGCTAATCGCTACTCAGGCTGCACCTCCATGAGCGCTGCTTCAAATTAACGAATGTTGCGCACAGAAAGGAGGAAATACACACAGTTTTATGAAAGCAGTAATTGCTCACTGCCGTTAATTGCGAAGGCGGAATCCAATGGGAAGGGGGTGAGAAAAACCATGGGGGTGGGAAGGGGGGTGGGGCCGTGGAGGGTGGCAGGGAGGCAGCCATGACATGAAAGGTATGTAAACACATAACATCAGGCCGAAGATGAGGAATTTTCTGATGATTAGGGGAAAGCAGCAGGAGACACGAAAAAGCGGAGGACGAACGAGAAGGGAAGGGTGTGATCCAATGAGTCAATGAGTCGCAACCCTATCAGCAGTAACGGCGTGGATGGATGTGTAGCTCCCTGCCAAAGATCATCCTTTTTGACGGAATAACCAGCGCTGAGTAATAATTGTTGCGTCAGCTGGCACAAATGCAAGGGCGAGCCTTTGTTAGTTTCAATGAGCAATTCATTGAAAGGGTTTAATGGAACACATTCAATGTAATGTACTGTGTGACTGCCTCTCACATTCGTCATATCAGATCGCATCACCCACCTAATGCATCACACGGAGTCAGGGGTCACAAGTAACTAGTGCAGTCACTGGGGCTTACTGCGCCAAGGGAAGACACTCAGGCAAGGAGAAAAAAACAGAGATGGATAGCCATGTGGAATTATGGGTAGGCAGCAGAGTCAGAACACGGCTATCACACTTTAGCGCACTGATTCACTGCCAGAGTTGCAGTCTGTACTGTTTGGCTGTAGAATAGCAATAACTATCGTTGCACAGTTATGGTTCTGTTCAGGTGGCACAGCTGGCATAGTCAAATCACAGGTAGGAAAATCAGGAGATGATGTGGAGTACTTCTTGCTGACTTCTACATTCCACCCTCAAGTATGCAAAGACCAGGTAATGTGTATCTCCACTCAGTCATAGAAGTAAATAATATGGTCTTGACACAATCAGAACCACAGTCACATCCCATCTGAACCTTGCACAAAATATCCATCCATCCATCATCTAACCCACTTATTTCTGGTCAGGGTTGAGGAGGGTGTGCGAGCCTGTCCCAGCACCCATTGGGCGAGAGGTAGTAATACACCTTGGACTGGTTGAAAGTCCATCACAGGGCACACACACCATTACCTCACACACTCACACCTATGGGGAATTTAGACTCTCCAATGAACCTACCCTGAATGTCTGTGGGACTGTGGAAGGAAATGGAAGTACCCAGAGGAAACCCACACAGACACGGGGAGAACACCACACAGAAAGGCCGCGGCCAGCGTAATCTGAATCACGTTACAGAGCACATTATCGCAAGGATGAATTCAATCTGAAGTGTGGGGAACATCGCAGCAATAACAACAATGCGGTCTGAACCATGGAGCATATCGCTGCAATTAAACCAATACAATCTGAAGTGTGGGGACCATCGCTGCAATAACAGCAAGAGCCCCAGAGTGCACTGACCCCAAACTCTCATCCTCAGTTCTGGTGATACGCAGAAAAAACAAGCAAAATAAGTTTAGCAAGCAACGCTCATTTTTTGGAATGTCACCAATGCAACCATCCCCATACGCATGACCCCCCTCAAATATGTAATCTCTGGTCTGCCCCCCCCCCCCCCCCAGTCAAACATCCCAAAACTAATGGTGCTGTTCGGGATACGGTAAACAACCTGGGAACGGAAGCTCGCTGCTTATCAGCGAGCAGACATCAGCCGGCACTTTGAAAGCGGCTCCCAATATGATTTCGGTCCTGAAAAAGCAGGGACGAGTAAACAGGGAGTCTGAGGAGCAGATGTTGGCTTCGCGTCCGTGCCAGCCGAGCGCCAGGCTGCGCCGCCGCCGCGGTTAGCGTGCGACGCCCGCTTTAAGGCTGAGCAGCCGAGTGCTCTTTAAATATTAACATCTGCTGCCGCGCGAAGTCAGACGGAGACGGCGCTTGGAAACGGGAGCTCGCTTTATCAGACGGATTTGGGCTAGGAAGACAGGCAGTGGTTCCTCCCCCCCCTCCCCGCAATGCCTCCACAAACACGACAGCAGAAGGGTGGAATGTTGATTAGAGTACATGTTTTATCTGTATAAATGAAATCCGATGAATAATTGTACATGAATAATAAACCGGCTTAGATAAGATGTTAAAAATTGAGCAATGGTCGTGACATAAAGATCACTCTTAAATCATAAAAAAGTGCACTGCTGGGGAAAAGGAGAAAAGGGTGTGGGTATTTGAGGTTCTGATGATTGAGGGGAGGAGACAGAACTGCTCCCCCACTGAGTGCTTGTCAGCTGTCTCTTCTCCCTTCTTCCTAAGACTGAGGAGACCAGCCAAAGCTTGACCAGCAGTGCCCTCGCATACATACACACAGCTGAGGCCGATTAGTAATCAGTTTAGTTGTCGCTGATTGTCTTCATCAAGCCTGTTGCACGGTCGCAGCCTGCTTGGGCACCGCCGCCGAAGGGCTTGCCTCACCACAAGCCCTCTCTTTCTTTCTGAAAAGGACTAGGAAATGTGTCCCTATTATCTATTTGTTCAGCTGAGGCATATTTTCGGCTTGTTTCCTTGTTTTGTTCTCAACCCCCCACTGAGGGAGCCACCGGCCTCCCTCTCTGTTGCCTTGCTAATCCACTCTCCCCTCAGAGTTGCTACCCTCACAAATGGTCGCGCCGAACCCCAGCCCGGGTGCCGCCCTCGTCGCCGTGACTCGGCGGCGTGGGCGGAGCCATCCCACTCCCTGCACAGATTGGCGGCTGTCTCCGTAGCCCACGCGCTGATCCGCGCTCGCAGCATAACGCGTCCTACGGCTATTGATGCGGCCGGTGCGTGGGGACGGGATGCTTTCAGAGCTGGTCTTTAATTACAGCCCAGGCTCCCAGAACGCCTCTCCACCGGTCACGGGCTGTCTTCTTTCCTCAGACAGGCCGCACCGACTGTCCACAGACAACAACCGGCCCCGCGTCCCACACGCAGCCCGGTCTGTCATCTCAATTTAATGTAATGTTCTCAGCGGAAAGATTCAGTGACAAAAGATTTGACTGCCTGACGGCGGGGGGGGGGGTGGGGGGTTACATGGAGAAAGCAGTCTCAGCAGTGCATCTGAGAAAGAAAGCCAAATTAGAGGGCCTGACCCTCTTCTCTGTTCCACAGAGAGGCTGCGGATAAACAGACTGAACGCTAAGCCCTCGCTCTGAAAAGCACACCCTTCAATAAAACCACCGGAACTGAGATTCACCGATCTCGAGAAGGCCGAAGAAAGGGCCCGCGTTATGAAAACACATTAAAAACAGAGGGCGGGAGAAAGCCGCGCGCACGCGGCTACGCGGTTTCGGAGGCTCCGCCGAAGATTTCTCCTCCGGTTCCTTCCTTTTCTGCCAAGCGTTCGGAGGAAAGGTCGCCCTCCGAGATGCTGGCACAGGCCGGAACGGATGAGCGTGGGAGAGCTGCAGATTGCATCCCGCCATCTCGCGTTTCTCACCTCGCCGTTGTTCTCCGGCTTTCACGGGATTAAAGGGATCGAGAGTCCGGAAAATCACGCCGTACTGAATTTCCTCCGGCGCATCCCCGTGAAGGGTCAGCAGACAGAGCCGACACCCCGGTGGAGAATAGAGGCGCAACACCGTGCACTTCTCCTAGTGTGAGCCAGACCCCGACAAGTACCATGATTTACAATATGCTCTCTGCTAACGTCTCTTAAAGCCACCTTTCTAAATGTGGAGACCTATATATATATATTCCTATAAACCCTTGTTCAAAGTACAGGAAGTGGAAATATCTACCCTATAACTGTACAGAATCAAGCAGTATAAACACATTTATCAAGCATCTACTTTCAGCAAAGTGCATTTTTTCTCACCAAATGAACTACGGTTCAGTGGCTTTTCAGAGTCAATATTTATCAAGCAGATTATGTGCACCACTGTCATTAACAGTGAAGGAATTACTTAAATTGCATTCATTTAGCAGACCTCCCAAAAGCGACTCACAAAGCAAAACAATGAACAGTGTCAAAAGAGACACTTAAGAACCTCATCAGCTTTCTAAACCTTACTTAAAGAATGAAGACCTAATGCTATGAAGAAGAAACATAGATATGTTTCCCCCAATAAAAAAAGGTCTTCAGGAATGCACTTTGAACGAGGGAGCAGCTGACAGCTGGGCTTGGAACAGCCCAATTAACAACATGTAGAAGCAGTAGATAATACACAGAGGGAAGTGTTCATACGATCTGAAATCAGGCTTAATCACATCGAGCCTTCCTCTGCTCTCCGCCTTCCTCTCTCCACAGTTCCCTCTGTCTGTCGGTTATCTGGAACGCGGAGACAAATTCGCGGTAATTCGGGATAAGAGCTTCAGCAGGCGATGAACCGGCTCCTGAGAGATCTCATTATGGAACCGCTCATTTCTGCTAACACCAACTGTCCTCCTGCACTCTCAGGAGAGGAAGTGCAGCAACTGCCACATGCAGCAGCTCCCCACCTGCAACCTGGAGAGCTAGCCCTACCCTGAGTAGACCCCAGTCAACGCTATATACACTGAGGAGCCTGCGCTAGTCAGCTAGCGTCATGGGTAATCCTGACGGGATGCAGTAGCCTCTTTCTCAGAGGAACCGAGTATGGTTCATAGGCTATAGGCTGCTGAGTATGGTTCACAGGCTATAGGCTGCTAAGTATGGTTCACAGGCTATAGGCTGCTGAGTATGTTTCACAGGCTATAGGCTGCTGAGTATGGTTCACAGGCTATAGGCTGCTGAGTATGTTTCACAGGCTATAGGCTGCTGAGTATGGTTCACAGGCTATAGGCTGCTGAGTTTGGTTCACAGGCTATAGGCTGCTGAGTATGTTTCACAGGCTATAGGCTGCTGAGTATGGTTCACAGGCTATAGGCTGCTGAGTATGGTTCACAGGCTATAGGCTGCTGAGTATGTTTCACAGGCTATAGGCTGCTGAGTATGTTTCACAGGCTATAGGCTGCTGAGTTTGGTTCACAGGCTATAGGCTGCTGAGTATGGTTCACAGGCTATAGGCTGCTGAGTATGTTTCACAGGCTATAGGCTGCTGAGTTTGGTTCGCAGGCTATAGGCTGCTGAGTTTGGTTCACAGGCTATATGCTGCTGGGTTTGGTTCACAGGCTATAGGCTGCTGGGTTTGGTTCACAGGCTATAGGCTGCTGAGTTTGGTTCACAGGCTATAGGCTGCTGAGTATGGTTCACAGGCTATAGGCTGCTGAGTTTGGTTCACAGGCTATAGGCTGCTGAGTATGGTTCACAGGCTATAGGCTGCCGAGTTTGGTTCACAGGCTATAGGCTGCTGAGTTTGGTTCACAGGCCATAGGCTGCTGGGTTTGCACACACACGTGCTAAAGCGCACATACGTTCGTTCTTGATGCATCTGGCTAAGTCACCGAAAAGCTTATCCTGTATTCCGCCGCTGAGCTCATGGGCTTTACGTTGTACAACCTTGCGCCTCCGGGAGACAGAGGAAGCCCTCGGGCCACCCCGAATCTGTCCTGCCTCTGCTAATTACGGCCATGCACCAGCGGGGGGGGATCAGACACACAGATTATCTCAGATAAAGTTGTGTGGATCGATGAACAGGGACATGGGGGGCGGGGGGGGGTTCAGCTGGAACACAGGGTGAAGAATGGGCAAAAATATGAGGGGTGGGTGCATCAGTCGCATCATCATTTGCAGTTGCAGCCTGAAAATGTAGTTCCGCTGTTCGGTAGTGCAACCAATCCACCAACGTCACGTACCTGTCAGCTCAGGCACTTCTGAACGCATTTTTCTTTCATGGAGAATTTCCAGGTTGCTTCCATTTTTATTCTCATAGAATCTCTCTCCTTTTCCTTTGGGAACTTGTCTACACTCATCTGTCTTCTTCAAGGGTTTTACCATGGTGCATGTTACAAACAGTAAGCCAAACTCTATCCTGTTTCTCTGAATGTTGACAGCATGAGAAAAGATGAATTTTCGAGCCAGCCTGCCCAGCTCGTGTGCATGCGCACAGGGAGGTGTGCACGAACACACACCTTCCCAGAGCACTTAATCACACACCCTAGCCACTGCCTACAGCCTCCATTTTGGAGAGGCATACTCCATGTAGACCCCATAGAGCCCCACGGAACCTGAGCAGTAGCTCTAATGCACGATAATATGCTTTCTTCCAGCGCCCCTGAGGCCCTCCAGGAATTCAGAGGGAATAATAAACAGCCGTGCTCTGCTAATCCAGATCATTCGCAGCAAGCTTTAAAAAAACACATAGCTGCTTATACCCAGAATCCCACAAGGCAGAGTTTCCACTGTGCACTAGTTATTCTGAACAGAGATGGAGCTTCGGGCTTGACTGCCAGCTTATGTCTCTTTGGCATGCCTTACGTTTTTATTTCTTTATATTCTCCATTGCTTTATGCTGAGTTGAAGACCTCCCCATTTTCCAGGAGTTCAGCTTGATAATTTTTCAGGGGGTCAGTGAATAATTTTTCAATTTTTGGCACAGTGACTGCCAGTTTCTAAATGGAGCAACAGAAAATAAAGACAGAGTTTCATACAGAAGTGCAGAATGCCTTTTCTATAAAAAGCAGGGGTTTAATGTCAATGTGTTTTTTCATCATGAATTCAGTGACTGGGCTACTGTGGGATACAGCTTTTGGCTACTTACAGCTAAAAGACTCATGTAAATGAATGTTTAAATAATACAAAAAAAATTATCTAAACAATCTTTTCCGCGATGCAGCAATGTCTCACTGTTCCCCTGGCAACTGCAGGTGCATGCAGAGTTCAGGCAGAGAAGCGCCAGTTTCTCTTGCAAGCTCCAAAGTTGCTATTCATTTCCGAAATGCTCTAAAAACAGAGAAACAAATGATCCCAGCTCGTAGGTGGTATCTTGCATGTTGCATTTTCCCATAAAACAAGCTGCAGTTTCTCAGCCTCGCCCACCGTGTCCTGACCACAACGCAGTGATGACAGGCCAGGACCAGATGGACAGGAGGCAATCCCCCAGGCGTTGGGTCTGTGTGCCTTACGCAGTCAACCTGGGCCCTGCCAAGCCCGAGATTTTCATGTAAAACTGGGCTGCCCACAGTTCCCCTCCGCTTGAACAGTGTCCCAGTCAGAAGCTCTTGCAAGCTGCCAAGTCCAGAACTCAGCTGTAATGAGGCACGTGGCAAGGACATAGGAGCCAAATTTGTAAATATAGGATAACCACACATTTTTTGCGCAGGTTATCCTTAGCAAAGGCAGATATGCAAAGAAATATACACACAATTCAAATATCTGAATGTAATTATTGATAATGAATAACATTGGTGCAATTGCAACAGCCTTTAATTCTGTGGTTAAGGAAAGTGGGTCCTACTAACACCAAGTGCTGTAGACAGGCATTTACAGAACATTGGGACCAATGCCCAGTCTGTGATGTTCTTAAATGGTCATGAAGGACCATAGTCCAGCAGTTGTTCCTAGGCTCTTAGAACTGGGAAAGGAAGCATCAATGGCTAAATCAGTCTCATGCTTAGTGGGATCATGTGGTTAAAAATCCAGTAGGAATGAAAGTCAATACATTCTGGACTGTTAGACCATTTAAGACCATGACTGGCCATGAAGACACCAGCTAAAGCATTTATTTTCAAGTCAAACACTTAGACAAAAATGTTCTTTAGTGGAAACAGATTGTTATCTTTGCATTTCTGGCACACGTGAACGACTTCCAATTTGAATCAGAATATGGCATTTCATAAATACTGTTCATGCATTCCCAAAGATCTCCTTATTTTGACGAAACACAAAGCTCTCCAACTTTTGGTTTATAGGGAATGGCTTGAACTCAACAGTAACATCAAGCCGTATTAAAATCTCTGACACACTGCTCAAATCTGAAAACACACTGCAATTCCATTCAACAGGAGGAATAGTGTATAAATGTATTTCAAAGCTAACAAGCTGTGGCTTTCAAATACACAAGCAATTGATGCGGTTCCATCTTCACCTCGCTGTAGAGGTTTCTCCCCGTTTCCATTACCCGATCCTTCTTCTCTTTTCTCTTCTCTCTCTTTCATGTTTTAATTCCTGCAGTGCTTGTCTCTGCCACAGCGGATCCTGTCAGCCATTCCAAACATGAATGAATTTCGCTGTCACATTCTGCCTCCATCCTCATCCATCTCCCTTGTTTCACCAGGCCATCATTACCCTTCCATTTGTACAGGTGCACCTTTCCACCACAGCTAACAAGTAAACCTATTCTGCCAAAAATAGCCAATGCATTTCCCAAGCCAAAGTTCATCTGTGATTTCTCATACTGCTGCTAACTCTTACAGTCATGTTACTCTGACACACAGGCCACGACTACCCACCATGCAAAACTCAGTCGCTCTCACACAGAACTTCTGTACGTGCCACCTAATGCATTGCCCTTCTATCACTTTCTATTAAGCTTGCTTGTATGGCCCTGCACACCGCACACATCTCCAAGAACTGGGGTCATGAACAACCATTTTCCACTCTGGGAACACTGCATCGGTGACTCAGTCCTGTTGGCTGTCCCTTTACAACATGAGAGGAACCTGCGCATTTATAACCGCCCACATCTCGGTCCAGACGCTTGTGCTGGCTCTCCTACAATTCTGAGATGTGCCACTGGCAGGCCGCCCGCTGCGTGCCATTATCGCACTTCCAGAAAGCGGCGGTCTGTCCGATTTTCCATCTCCTGAGACTTTCAGGTACCTCACCTCTCACCTCTTTCCACTGGCTGGCGAATGCAGCTCGCATCAGGTTTGAAAAACCAGTTTGCTGGCTAATTGGGCAGTGAGAGGAGCGGTTTCGTTTTATTTGAAAACCTTATATCAGACCTTGCACTAAAATCTGGTCACCTTCATTTTCTAACGCTGGTTGCTACTCCTTTGAGGTCATAACACCTGATCACACCTCTTATGCACCCTGGGGCCACAATGGAAGAAGCTGCCTGCATCTCTTCAAGGATCAGCCCCACCTACAGACGGTTCCCAGCTCCTACCATCACGGACACTCATATTCATTACACCATTGCAGCTAAGGTTTACAGATAATGATACACTTATAGAACTATTTATATAGCTATTTTAAGTTCCCTTTATTTTATATAATTAATACTTGTAATGTTATTTGATACACAGAACATTGTTTCAAGTGCCTACTCATTGACTGCTTGAAATTAATTTACTTTTGTAGAAGCCATCATTTATATACTTAAGCTTGTACAATATGTGGCAGCTAGCTCTCAGGTAAGGCAAATACAATAATTCATATTACCCCAAACTGGCTAGAATTTCATTTTGGAATATATTTTAAAATCACACCAATAATTTTAAAGCAAGACATGGTGGCCTCAAATTATTCACATCCTTGATAAAAATAAGTAAAGAAGGCTGTATAAAATGCTATATTCTATTCTTTTATACATATACAAATGCTCAGAAAAAAATATTTAAAGTAATATTCCAAAAAGATGAAAAAATTATTCACAGCCCTCTTTCAAGTACTTTGTGCATGCTCCCTTCACCAAAAACACTACTGAGTCATCTTCTATACTGTTCAATGAAATTGGCTAAAAAAGGTCTGTGCTTTCAGACTGCCCTCAACTCAAACCACAAATTTCTCATTGGGTTCAGTATTGGAGAATGAGATGCCATTTTGTGGACAACTAACCAATGCTTAAGATCGCTGTTTTGATGAAAGATCCGGTTCAGAACAATTGTAACTGTCTGTTATTGTCAGATAAGACAAAATGTATTCTTTTTATGACAAATATTTTCATAGATTCATATTCACCATCTACTGAAACTAGTTTTGCTATCATGGAAGAAACATTATTAAAACTGCTTTCAGCTGAAGGTAAATATACATACATGCAGTGAGGATGATTTGGTCTCGGCCCACTGTCTTAATTAGAACCATAACAGACAGTTATGGCCCTTATTGCAACTCACATCTCACCTCTCAAAAAATGATTGATTTTCCAACCAACTGAAGAGACCAACCCCGTGAATCCAAGCTGCTTTCATGCGAAATCTTACGGCACAATGTGCCTTACCTACCTGACCTCAAGCTTAAATATTGGCAGCATCATATGTAAAATCTAACTAGCTATCTTGCAATATGCGTGTCTGCAGCAATTACTAGCAATTGAGCAAGTATAATCTCCGTCACAAGCTATATACCTGTATGTTTCTGCGAGATAAAACACCTTTCCTAGCCTACATGACTAGCATTCTAATTCATAAAAGCAAAACTAGTTAGTATTAACTAAAACTGTCCAAAAATGTCATACACAAAATGACACCTATTTGGCCATGTTTGCTGTATTACATAAAGATATATGCAGTGTGATACAGGCAGGTCATACAAAATGAGTAGGTCAGGTGTCCTCCAATGACACAGCTTCCCTGGAGTTGTCAGAGTCCATGATGGTACTCACGTGCACATTGTGGCTTCATATGTTGAAGATGTTGTTATTAGAAAAGACATCAGTATCAATGCAGTTTTCACAGGTTTTGATTCTGACTAGAGGAGTTTATATTATTTCTTTATTTGTGTACAAATTTCTGTTGATAAATCCTCAAGTAGCCTACAGTCTTTTGAAAGATCCGCTCCTAAGAATTGTTCTTACTCTTCCCTAACGATTACTGTGAGCAGCCTTTCAACATGCTCTTACGCAAACTTTTGGCAAAGCTATTTTCTTTTTCTTAAATGCTCTCTTGACGTGATTCTTAGGAGTGATTCTCCAGCTTGCACTGCAATTCACTTTAGATAATAGCATCTGCTAAATGAATATAAAGTAAAGCAAATTCTCAGAAGCCTTAAACATATGGCCCCCAGGCTACAGAATCTCTGTAATCTTTTACAACTCTTTTAAAGACTAACTTCATTAAGCTTGCTTTAAATTGTGTGTAGCCATACCTTTGAACTTTTTTTAACTGGGCTTTTTTCAGTGCTTTATATTTTTTATACTCCTAATAGTCCATCTGGATTCTGTTTCATTTTCATCTTTGCACTCTTAAGTCTTCTTCATGTTAGTATAAATATGTATTATTATTATTGTTATTGTTGTTATTGATGTAGAAGGCATATAATGAGCTTAATGGCAGAAATGGAGGCATCACTGGCGGTTCCCTCCTGTACTCACCTCGGATGATGGACAGCTTGGCAGTGACGGTGACCTCGCCCTCGCTGTTGTTGGCCACGCACTCGTAGATGTTTTCGTCTCGCGGTGCCCGCAGTGGCTGGATGCGCAACACTGCTCCGGCACCCTCGTCAAACTCGATTGTCTGCGAGAAAGGAACGGACGGACCGTGAGGGCAAAGAAGAGCGGACCAATCTGTTAGCTACCTGATGCATGCATGACATGTATTACACATAAAAATCTTTTGGAACTAATATAAAGACGAGTATAAACATTATAGATGTCCGCAGGCTTTTACAGTAGCAGTGATCCTTCACAAATGATATCTGGGAAAGGACGTGCTGAAATATGCATCACTTGGCTAAAAAGTTATTGGGCTATGAAAGACGATAGCCCTGTAAACTGTGAGGTAGGTTGCAGTAATGAATAAATGATATATACATCTGCCCAAAAATGTACCATCTGTAACATTATGCAAACTTTTTTTTTTTAAACAAGTTTTTAACAGCCATGTTAAAAAAAACCATGTAGCAGGCCTGAAATGATGGTGCTCTGTTCATGCTGTATGGGGACTAATAATGATTGCATTTATCTGTTTATCACTCCAAGTTATTTTGCTTATTTTTCTCATTAATGTTTTATCTCCTTAGTACACTGTAAGCTCTATGGGAGTTGGGAAGTTATAATTAAGGCACACTGAGCATAATCACTGCCTTGCATCTGCAATCTGTGCTCCATAGAGCAGAGAACCCCAACAAACTCACATCATAAACAAACACATGTATTACCAGCGCATCCTTGCCGATGCATGGAGGAAGTACTGTAGGGGGTGCGGTGTATCACCAGCGAATCTGTACCCAAGCATTTAGCCCTCACCTCGATGCGCTGCGAGTTGACCTTCTTCCCTTTCTTGTTCCAGGTCACTCGAGGCTTGGGGTCACCCGTGGCCTGACACATGAAGGAGACCACGCCCCCGGACACGCCTATCTGGTCGACGGGGATCTTTGTGAATCGAGGGGCAGCTGAAGGGAAAAGGAGAGGCGGAGAAACCATAAATATACACCGTAAACCTGAAGCCAACCAGCCGTGGTTATGAGTAACTTGCCGGGGCCTCTTCTACATGTAATTAAATTACTGGACGTACAGATCAGTAACAGGATGGCATTTCACGTGATGGCCGCGGCTGTGAAAAGCGATGCTTCACGATGCCTCGCTTGGTTGGTTTAATACATTCATTCAGTGCAGGGACTCTAGACTGCAGAGAATGAAGGCTCTGAATAGCTTGTACAAACTGGCTCTGCCCCGGTTCGGATGCTGCAGTAATTACACTACAGAAAACATGCACATTTGACAGTCTGATCCCTGCATTAATACTGCATGAAGCCATGAATAATAAACTGCTAGAGCTTATTTATGGATTTTAATGCTGCCTAAGTAGGCACATCCCAAGCCAGCATCAGTCTCTCACATACTGCAGAAGCAAATGGGGACGAAAATAATGGCACATACTGGAAGATACTGGAAATCTTGCAAGGTGTGTGGCTCAAAACTGTAACCCAGTCCTTATTTAGAAATATATTAAAACGTACCATTTCAGACAAAAACTACGTTTTAAGTCACTGTGTACAAAGCCAAAAACAGCAGGGAAATTCCAGTAAGAGTGTCACAGTACTATTTAGGCTACCTTTATGTGACACAATATCAACATTAGAAGATGACTGACTATAAACCAACATTAGATCAACATCAACATCAAAAACGGTTTGAATCACCTGCCTTTATGTGATTCAAACCGAGAATGACCATCACATTTCCACACAATCCTTTAATGCAATTCCTTACAAAGCTAGTCATGTCATTGCAATGATTAAACTAACTTAACAATTTGTCATCATATATTAACGTTAGGTCAGTCAAATTCATAATGTCTGTCCAGCCATAATATATTCATAACTGCCCACAGGGTAGCTATATAAACAGATGGCAAGACAGCTATGCTAGCTTGATGGCAACAAAATGAAAGCATTACATTTAAGGGATGGTTATTGTGTTACTCATTTTTTAATTCAGCTGATGTTGTCAGCACCTGCAGCAGGTGTTGCTAGGAAACAGCTGGAGACAGTTGAGCCTGCTTTTTCAAGAAATGGAATGTTGAGGAGGAACGATAAAACTAAATGCTACCAAGCTAGCTAAACTTCTATAAAAATTCCAAAAAAATCACTGCAGTCAGAAGGCTTCATGGAGGGCTAATGAATAGAAATAAAATAAAGTCTATGGTGTCTACAAAGTCTTTTTTTTGTCAACTTATAGCTATAAATTAACAATCAGATCTTCCCCAGACTGTAATAACACAACACACATTTTCTGTGGCACATAGAGATGGGACATAAAACATAAACCAAAGCCATTGGCAACACTTACTGTAGGTGCTACATGCTTATAATACAAGCATGTATGGATGTGACATCATGTGCATGTACAACACAAAGTAATACTTTTCTCACACTTAATTCAGAGATGCAAGAAAGCTCCTGATAGCATACCAATGCTAACTATAAGAGATATCAAGAAATATTGTAGGCACACTTTTAAACAGAGCAAATTTTAAGTACTACTGTTCTAAGATGTTCTATTATTATTTCAACTCTCCTAATGAATAATTATCCAGTTACTGGCATTATTGACAACTGAAGTGCAGAAGTGTTCATTTGAATGTGGTGTTTAGGCTACTCAATGAATAAAAGAAGAATGTTGTAGGCTATGTATTCGTACAAAAACATTCTGGAAGTACATTAAAACGTTTTTTGTCTTCCAATGTGTCCTATAACATGCCTGAATACAACAAATGTATCATTTTTGCAAGGTTAAGCATTATATGGAGTAATTACACTGTTCAAAATGCAAACGCTTCAAGGCGACACCGAGTAGAAATCGAGGCCATTCTAGTGTTAACGGAAATTTGCGACTCAATGAAAGCTGAAGCAGGATCCCAGATTATTAATAATAGCCCCCTTTTTCCCCCTGGTTGTGCCTTTTATGATTTCTTTTTAAAGGGGAAAAGGTCAACAACAGCACAACAAGAAAAGAGAAGCAGCTCTCCAGGGGAACTTGTTAAATCCAAAATGCACAGATATGTATTAATGATCAAACACCCAACGAACACAGCAGATGAATAATTAAGGACCCAGAGGCAGCCTGATTCAGGAGGTTGTGATATCTCCTGCGTTTATTGGGGATGACAGAGAGAAAGGAGAGAAAGGAGATGAACCCTGAGGAAACCAGCCCCATTTAAATTTCTTATCTCCCAGCACACATGCGATGGTCACGTGACCAATCCCACAATCCCACCCATGTTTTTCTTTATATTATACATCCCTTCATTTGGAATTTCAATTTCACCTGCTAGTTTAATACCACAGCTGTAACCTGCTCAACCCAACTGATTATTTGCCGTGATAGATCCCTATCCCTTGTGATAGATTACATTTCTGTTACGATCCATTCTACCTCTACTTTACAGCCGGCCAGCCAGAGGAGTATTTTAATCTCACTGGTTTTTGGGGGTTCAGGCCTGGTTTTTGCATTTTGTTTCTCTGCACAGCATTCTTGCAACAGTTCTCTGTAAAAAATCGTTATACAAATAAAAAATGAATTGAAATAGTCCCTAAATGGGACTATTTCAATTCCACGACCAATGCATCTTACATAGTCTGCTCTTTCTCTTTAGTGACCTGCTAACAGCTTATAAAAAATGTGCTGTAAAATAAATCAGAAAACAGGACTACCTGAGATATACACACCCAAAGCTTTACTGCCATTGACATGTACTTTATAAAAAGGGTTATGTACAAAAAAGTGCTTCAATTCCTGCACAGATCACCAGGTATGGATGTAAATACCCTCAATTTAAAGCTGGCAGTCTGTTTTATTTCAAATTCAGTGTGCGGGAGTACAGAGCCAAATCAACAAAAATTGTGTCACTGTCCCGATACTTTTGTATTTAACTGCATATGAAAGTGCAGAATTCATAACACAGACTGCCTTCTGAAGTCCCAGCTGTAAAATGTTGCAATATCTTTTCACAATATTGCGTACTGAGAAGTCAGGTACAAATAATAACTAAGCCATAACAACTAAGACATGATAAAACAAGGATACTGTCGCTCAAGGTGAGTAGTACTGCTGGTTTTATTTTCTAACCAAAAGTTGATTGATTGATTAATGTCACATGCTAGAGATATGGTGTTCCATGTCTAAACCAGTCCCTACTTCGGGAAGACCGAACTGTTTCAACAGCTTCAGAAGCTCAGTTTCAGTACTAACAAGTACAGCAATTTCAATTTATTTGGAGCCACGTCTGCCAAATACATTTGTTTGGTGTTTTTCAGGATAACGGCAAACAACTGGAAAAAGAGTTACTGTGAGCCCCATCTCCAAGCAAAATAATTAAATGTGGCACATGTTTGGAAAATGAAGTATGCATTCATTCACTTAAAATGGCATGGTAACCTGAAGATTTGTTGTGCTTATGTAAAAATTGGAAGGGAAAATTAGGATGCATTCACACATAAAACAAGCTTTGTTTTTTCCCCATTCCAGACACAAAAAAATGCATATAGTAATGAAATAACAGAAAAAATGAATTCCCAGGTCTATGAGCAACAATGATATGAATACTTCAGAAGTCCTTATTTCATAAAAACAGTGATCCCTTAGGCAACAATTTAATATTGCGGAGATTTCCAGCGAAATTAATTTTAAGAGAAAAAACAACTCTTAAAATTAATAGACGAGAGAACACAATTACCTTTATGACTAGGAAAATAAAATGCTGGAATATAGCTAAAAAATGTTGACTATACAACAGAACTTCAGATATACAAACGTCACAGAATGGATAATGGAAGGTAGCATACACATTCATGCCCTATCAGTCTCCTAGTGTCACTGACTCAAATTCTATTCTTAAATAGAATTCTAATATTCAAATAATATCCAGAACAAGGCACACCAAATAACACAAAGGGGCCTATCTGATCATATTGCTAAATAGCAGTTTTTGTATATCGTTGATTAACGGCAGAACAAAACCAAATAGTTTGTAAAAGAAGACAAAGATATCAGGTCATTGAAACGACTGATGTTGAAATAACTTAACAAGAGTAATGAGATCCCAATTATTGCCGGCTTAATTACTGATTAATATTAATGTAGCTACATAGCGACAGCAACCTATTTAAAAAAAATAATGTCAAGTAATTATAAGAAGACTCAAATGATTAAATGTCTTGTATTTTACTTCACTTTAAAAGTTACAGACATTTCCAAGTCCCAAAAGACTTTCATTTGCCATATCTCAGAAGTTCTACCATATATCATATTAGCTATATCATTATTATAAATACCCTTATCAGTCCAGTTCTAGGAACCACACTTTAAGGAGCTCAAAAAATTTGAGTAATGTTCTTCGTTTAGAAAGGGGTGAAATATATTGGGAACAGAGGCTTTTTCAAGTTGACTTCAGTCAGCAGAACAATAGGAGTTCACAGTATATTCATGACTGGTGCACAGGCAAGGGGGTCAGTTTTACCAAGCTGTCATTCGCATGACTCACTCAAGCCATTAGGCAAAAAATCTTCAAAGTGTTGCACTCCTGCAATCTGTTCAGTTGAGGTTAATGAATCATATAAGCAAAGTTAATGGTTATTTTATTTTTTTAAACGTGAAATTACAAGCACATTTTTGATGGAGATCTGAATTCTGAATACAATGAGTTTCTACACAAACTGGCAATCCATGTTATTTGGGAAAATACGTTCAAAGGAAAAAATTATAAATGAACATCACTGCAACCATACATGTGTATACATTTGAGTAAATAACTGTTGGTACAACTCTCACTGATTAAATAATTGGGTTCAGTGGCTAATTTAATTTGAATTAGGCTACACCAAAGCATGTTGACACTGAACAACAAAATTGGGGTCCTCGTTCGAAACATGCTCAGTCCCCATAGACACAAATATTAATTACCCATAAACACCATGAATAAAAGTATATAAAAACTGATTGGAACTGACCATGTATGTGCAAGGGGTTGCAAAGCGTGCTGTATTTCAACCAAAGCAATGGTTTGTCCACCATGCCCTTTGTCCCATACAGGATGCCCCTTGACTTTGTTCCCTAAAACCATCACTGTGCTAAAATAACCAAACATGCACCTATAGAATTTGCCTGTATTCCCAAAACTTCCCTAATTACTGTAATGTTACACTTAAAACCGTGGTAACATAATGAGACCCCAGACCACTAGTAGCAATGTTAGTTCACATTTAGGCCTCCCAAGTCAAATTACAGCTAGGAGAAATACTGTAAAACACAGAAATAACTGTTCACATGACAGCTAATATCATAGTTTAAACCAAACGATTAAGGCAGTGGTTCACAGACTCAGAACCCACTGTGTATCCTGGTTTTTGTTACAATCCCTTGATCAATTATGTTGGTGGAACACATGTTTAATTACTTTCATTTAGTTCCTTGAACTTAATTTAACACCATGCAGGTTTGGCTTGTTTCCATTGGCCTTAATTGTCTTTGAACTCTTCATTTATCACAAATGGTTTACTTTCTATGACCAGGTGTCCACTCTTTGAGCAATTAGGACCTGGCTGATTTCACCTGCCAGCATAAAATTTAATCAATTAAATAAGTTACCTCCTTCTAATGGAATCATTTAGTCCATACAGCTTTGAGCACATTACAGAAAATGAAAGCATAAGTCCTTCTGAGTGATTAAATGTCCTGGAATGTGAATATGGAACATTTATTCTTCATAGCGTGCATAGCTATTTCTGACATATATGGCCTTGAGAGGATAAATCATCCTCCAGTAGAAATTAAGCATCTCATTAAAAAAAAATTCAGCAGCTTGTTACATTCAGAGGTTGCAATGATGGGATGAATGAAAACCAGAATACACGGTGGGCCCACAGGACTGGGAACTACTGGAAAGATAATTATAGATATTTAAAGAAACATCTGGCGGCCTGCTGGCTGTACAAAGACAGGTATAGGACATTTTGTGGTCCAAAGTACAAAAGTACATTTCAGGTAACTTCAATGCAGCTTGGACAATGACATTCTGCCTCCAGAGGTTTATATATCATCCAGTTATTCTTAAAAAATAATCATTTAAAAATAATTTTCAGTTGGAATTTGCTATGCCGCATACATGTCCACTATGCTCAAAGACAAAAGTGCTGGGATGATATAAAAGCTGATATTAACATTTATAATAATTGCAAATAAACACTATTAAATTTAATCTGCTCATATGCACAGCCACTGTAAACAAAACATAGCTGTACCAGCTCCTTTGAAGATCGCAAACCCTAAAATACCCTATACCTGCCATGATAAGTCAGCCAGTCATCAGATACTTCTCTACATTATGTACAGTATCCTTCACTGCACACAAAAATCGACAACAATACACTAAAACCTACACTGAAACCATATCAAACATCACAACCTCAGAATGTGAAAGCTTTAACTGCTTAAGCGTTGATTTGATCACATAGATATTACTCATGTACTAGATAGGAACATAAAGCTCTGATCAATTTGATTGTAGCTGATAAGACTATTACAAATTATGTGCAGGCCTGACTGCGTGACTACACACTTTGCATGTGCATCAGTACAGGCAGACAGGCAAGACAGACAGACATACAGACAGAACCAGCTCAGAAATTCCCTATTGGTACACCCATAAATAGAGGGATATAAAAGGAGAGATGGAGAGATAAATAGAGAAACGGTGTGAGGAGAGAGAAAAATGACCCCCTGAGAGTCCTCAAATTTTCACTTGGCAACTTCAATGGAAAATAAATTACAATAATCAGTCCTGTCACTTTGAGCTGTAGTCAATTAGAACTAGAGAGCTACGCGAGACTGAGTTTCATAGAGTGAAGTAAACCACAAGATACATCAATAATGAAATACTTTACTGCAACATAAAGAACACAATGGAAGAAGGACAACTGCAAGCTTGATCCTACACCTTTATGATTGAGCGACCACATGCGCAACGCCCATGAGCTCTGAGAAAATGGAGATGTGTTTCGAATGAACACTACACGTGTACCTACCTCACGTTGACTGAAATAACAACAATACCAACCTGAACCTACCAACGTGTAAAATGATCATTTTTCCAAATGACACTTCCATAAAGGCACGTAAGGTAGAAATAAAACCTTCACAAACTTTGATAAACAGCGCTTGCGTGAGTCTGATCGTGAAGCTCTGTCCAACTGAGCGCGTCCGCTGGGTCGTACTTTCAGATAAACACTGACTGAAGAACAAAAATCGCTTTCATGTACCAATTGAAACACGTGTTAAATAATACATGCGAGCTAGCGTGTTCATATTTTTTCGGTCCGCTGGTGGCCTTTAAAGAGCAGACCGGCGATGCGGTGACGGCATTCAAAAGGGGGGATCGCTCGGGCCTGTGTTTGGCTACAGACCGCCACCCGCTGAAGCACCTGCAGCAGAGAGGTCAGGGGACAGACGCGGCAACGGCAGCCCTGCGCTCGCGGTCAGACTGCGTGACACGCCTCGGCTGTCCGCGCCGGCGCTTTTTATAGCGCGAGCCCAGGAATCCGGCTCGGCGGGAGGTACGCGCTTCGCTAGGAGTATTGAGCGCGAGGGGGAAGCAGGAAGCCACGTTGGAAATTGCTTTCTCTTCCCCTGCTGACACCAGGCTTTAATAATGCAGCGCGTCTCTCCGGGGAGCGAGCAGCAGCAGAGAGCGACGCCGCGAGTGTTTGCGCGACCGCCGTCGAGCGCGGCCCGTCTCCGGCGCTCGCTCGCTGCCACATCATCACCGCGCGCAAATCCGGCTAAAACCCTCAATCACCGCGACAAACACTACTCAACTGCTGACTCCTACTTAAAACGCGCAGTTTGGTCAACCTTGGGCAAGAGTCAGCGTCAATCGTGTGGCGCCTATGCAGATCATCTGTTGTGCAGTACTGAGCAGATGCGCACAAGTGCTAGCATTAGTTTGGGAAGTGACAGGGATGTGTGCATCCTTGAAGGCTACAGGTGACAGAATAAGCTTTTGTAAGGAAAGAGTGACTCTACACCCTCTCTTCAGGCTTTTTTTCCCGTAAATGTGGATGCACACATGCACACACAAACCAGGCTCAGGGCAGTGTTTTCATTATGATTTATTCTGCCTTTCTTTTCCTCTTTTTGATTAAAAATGCCTCCTTTGGGGGTTTGATTTATGAGACTGGAGAGGGAGAGAAAGAGAGAGAGAGAGAGAGAGAGAGAGAGAGAGAGAGAGAGGAAAAGAGAGAAAGGCAACTGACATGTTTTCCGCAATGTAAACAAAGAGGAAGGTAATCAAGGTTGGGTGGGCTACTTTATTGTATGGTGTAGTGGTGTTGGATATGATTCATATCGCCCTTCTGAGGTACCTTCCTCAACAGTGGACCAAGAGTTTCCTCCTTCCATGGGTTTCCTCCTTACCAAATCAATTAACATTAACAACCACCAAATAATACGTCAGGAGGGAATGATAAATATCTTTAATTTGCGTTCATTTTAATCAGGAGAACCCACTTATTAAAATAAGAAGGCAAAACAACTTGAGGCTATTACATTATTGTACTGTCTAGTTATGGATTGGTCTTTCTTTCAGAGCTTATCTCTGGGACATGCCTATTGGTTTAGTTTTCCCACTGAAACTAACCTCTACCTCAGGCTAATTCAGTCTTCCGTTACGATTAATGGATGGAAAAGAACACTGCCTGTTGCAAAGGTGATTCTCAGCCCTGTAGACAACATGTCCTACAGTGCAAGGTTCATCACAGGGTGAAGCCTGGCTTTATCTGTTCTGCTCATATGCATGGGAAAAGGAAACTCACCGCTGCATTTCATGCGCACCGGGATCTTATATCCAACTGATCAATCAATGCTGATTGGCTCAGCATGAACAGGAAGTCCAATCCACATTCAAAAATAGCTCAGTTTAACTGCTCTTCTGTCACACAGTAGAATTTATGGGCCTCCTCAGCTCAGCTCAGCAGCGGTTGATTGGTTCCCTATGCTTCCTGCTCTACGGAGGATATCACACCCTAGAAGTGTAATAAAGCTAATTCCATCCCCCCACGCTGATTGCATATCATAAGAGGGAAACAGTACCTTTCTTTGGAAGGGAGGAATTTTTCAACACCGGGCAACGATAAGTGTAACTAGCTAATGCTACATTCAGCCGCAGCGTGGGCTGCAGTGGGCAGTGGTGTGACAGACAGTGGGTTAAAATGGTTATGTGGGCATGGTTAAAAATAACAGAGCAAAAGAAGATGGCAGGCAGTGCAAGGCACCAATCAATGGCCAGCGGATATTTGCAGGCCTTTACAATGAAGACAGTGTAAATACATTTAGACGACTACAAAGAGAGTGAGACAGAAAGAAAGAAGAGAAACAGAGAGAACTGTTGTTTGTAATAAAAAGATAAATTAGCGAGCAGACGGGTAGATTTATAAAAGACAAACAGAAACTGGCCACGCCCAAGCTCCTGTCTCCCAGGACAGCCGCATAAAACATGGGGGAATATAATCCAGTCCTGGCTCCAACAACGGTGGGTATCAAACCAATATTGCGCCTTGTAATCCACAGACTCCATCAGAAAAAACCATCAGAAGCCCCCCTCGCTCCCCATCAGTCTGTGACACAGGAGGTAAGCTGCATGCGGACGCAATGCTGCCAACCAGCTTCAGTCACCTACATCTCCTCTTAGTCGTGTATCACGTTCCCTCTTTCCAAAACACAATGGGGAGGCTTGTCCGCTTTATTTATTACCTTGTCTCTTACTTAGCGCTCCGTTCTTTGCTTTGTTTCCTAATGCGTCTCTAAATCCATCTTAGGGGAGAAATGGTGCAGAACAAATTCTAACTCAGAGCTCTGAAATTAATGAGTAAATGCACTTGACGGGTAATGGGAACGCAGGACTAAGAGATAGATGAACGGAGAAGAGTGGTGCAGCTTCGCAGAGAGAGAGAGCGCACAACCAAAATCACCAGGAAAGGGGACTTACACAAGGCATTGCAGCCTGGAAGCAGCACTAGTAGGGCCACCAGAGGCACTAGAAGGCAAGGGAGGTGGAGGGTGGACCGCATGCTCGAAAATGACCTTTGACCTGGCTGGACAGCTGAGGCCCCACGGTTGGGCGAGGGCGGGGGGAGAGGGGCAGATGGGGGCTTCACGCAGAACCTCTTCGTCCTCTGTAGAAAAAATAAACACACAGGAGAAATATTTAGAAATCATTCAACATTTCATTTATGCTGCGCAAAATAGCAAATACTGAATGGCCTGAACCTTGTCGCTGCACACAAATTCAATTCAATAAGCCACTTCTGAGCCTAATAGCAGTGTCAGGGTATTTCTTGCTTATTATGGTTTATTTATTTATTTATTTGCCAAGCACCCGCACAAAACTATGGGTGTGTGTGCGCCTATAATCCTGCTAAAACTGAATGTGAAAAACATCCAAATGAAGGGTCTGTATTGTCTGTGGCTCAGATAAGCAGTGACTGGGAGGAAAGTGAGCCTGTGATTGCTCTCCATACACCAGCAGACAGAAAAAGCCATCCTTGCTGTATATGGAAATATGCATATGTGCATGAGAATACGAGCAGCTACAAGCTCCTAATTCATAATTAACTGGTCCTGTATCTTAATTGGTCGGACACTATGCACAGACCTCATCATTATCAGTTTCATCCACAGATCTTGTAATTGGTTAGGTAGGCCCCACTGATTGAGACCACATCTCTCTTTTAGGAGGATTTCCATGAAACCCTTGGTGCTCACAGGCCATGGGCACAGCTCAGAATGAAACTGAGGTGTATCAGGGGAGAGACGCATTTTGCGTGATACACAAAGTAATACCAGACATCGAGTCTACAAGGCAGCATAAATGTAAAATCATTCATACCACATGGAACCTAAGCACCCTTGCGCACATGCCATGTTAGAGGTTTGATATGTGACAAGTGACAACCATTCCTGACATTGAGATAAAATCTGAAACAAGGTACAGAAATCTAAAGCAGCGGGTGCTTTTCATCCACAGTAATGAACCGTAGATGCTGTGCCTTACTTAAGGGGCAAGTATGGTTAACAAGCAATGGTCCTCTCTGTGTTCAGTGCATCCATCTTATCCCAGGAAGCCAAATATAACTATTTCAAGTTGTAAAAATGAAACAAGGCAAGGGAATAGATAAATTTATCTGACAGAAGTTAATACTGAGTTAACCTTTCACAAAGAGGTCAGTTCTCTCCTCCCTCAAGGGGAGGAGTCAAAATTCTGACCCAGTTTCTGCTTGGGGTGCTCTGTCTATTATAGCCCTCATGTGACCCACGTGGGGAAACTGGAAACGCTACGACCACTAAAACACCTGCTCCAGAACGTCAATCTCACTGAAAACTACAGTGGCTACAGTGGAGCACTGGATTTATCAATAGCAAACAGAAGGTTGACGCTGACTGTTGAATATTGAAGTGTCCCAACTTCTCAGAATGCGCTTTCCTGATGACTAGATCACAGTCTCATGTAGGTGGTACTGCAATTGGAAGTGGTGATTCAAACTGGAATATTTGTTGGTGGTGTGTCAGTAAACTGACCAACCACCCCGTTGTTAGGGGGTAAAATAGTAGGGTAAAATTGTATATATTGTAAAGCCATTTCATAAATGGTAACTTCTTTTTCTATTTTCTATATCCGTAGAGTGTCTAGTGTCTAGTGTCTAGAATACATGCATACTAATATTCTGACAGTTGGAATATTCACCATTTATAAATACGGTAGCATTATGTACAAAAGGAATACTGCATTCAGGATTGCAGAATGTTGCATTTGATGCCTATTTGTTCACATGCAATAATATTCCACTAATGGAAGGAGGGACGTTTCCTCATGATTTTGTTATATGAAAAGAAAGTGATTATTATCATATATGTCACACTATTTGGAATAGTTGGTTTGATTTTGTATGTGTCTGGCTGATTTCTAATTTGTAAAAGCACACATTTCACCTAAAGATCTTTCACACAAATATTTTGTACTAATTTCTGGTTATTCACGATTGCAGCATTGCATGAAGGGAATTAACAAGGTACCATTATTTTGTTTCAGTGACATCACTTCAAGATATACCGTAGTTAACTTATTTTACAGTTGTCTACTTTTTTGGAAATAAAGGAAACATGCTAACATCCTGGGCTAATCTGAGGAATCTCTGGACCACTTCCCCTATACTGCCATCATCTGGGTAACAGACAAGACTCCACTGTTCTAAAATTATACACAAGATTATTCTTGAATTGGCAATCTGGGTGTGGTGGGTTGGGGGGCATATTTTGTGAGCGATTCAACCAATTCAACACAAAAGCCTATTTCCGAGCTATTTGTTTGTCTTAAGCCGGGATGTGTACTCACTAAATATTTGACATCAATTTTAGCCGCTTTGTTTGCCCTGCTACTTTCAGCGTTCGTGCAGTGGAATTCAGATCACGGCGAAGGGGATTATGGGAGCTTCTGGCACAACACCTGTAACTGGGACTCTCAGAGAGCCCTGCAGAGGAACAGCAGACACGCCCTCGCTCATCTCATCAGCGCTACATGCCTCTACCACGGCTCGTGGACACAGGTGACCGTTTCAATCAAGGGTTCTTAACCAAAGCAGGCAGAGCCAAGCTACAAATCAAACGTGGTAACACCCGCACGCCTCACAATAAGGCACTCGCACGCCGCTGTATGTGTGCAAACACACAGGTCATTATACGGAGACGCTTTATCCACACACATTTGACCCGACTCTCCTGAGCCCCGGCAGTGATCCCCCATTGTTCTCATGTCACTGCGAAAATTTGAGCTTCGCCAGGAAAGGCTCCCATGAGAGAAGAAAGTGCTTCACCTTCAGGGATGGATCAAGTCCGTGTTGATCGACTGACAGAAAACTCGCCACTCACTGTTGACAGGTTAATCGTTCATTTTTTTACACCCGGTACAAGAATTTAAGGATGATTTTTTTTTAAAAACAAAAAAAAAACAGCACCAAACAATGCTGCACTGTTCAGAGTAACATACAGTGACCTCTAAAAGTATGGTAACGGTAGTGTTTCTTATTTTTGCTACATACTTAAGGCATTTGTATTTGAGATCAAAAGATGAATATGAGACAAAAGTACACATTTATTTCACAGTCTTTACTTTACTCTTTACTTTACGGAAACAGTTGTTTAAGCATATATCCAAATTTCATTCTACTGTTCCCATACGTTTGGAAGGGACTGTACAATCAAAGAAATCAATGTCTGCACAGGACACAAGAGCATACAAATAGCCTTGCAAAGACAGGGACAAGGTTAGCCAATATTTTGACTTGCGGAAACCAAACATCTAGTGTTTAATGTGAGGTTGCAAGCATCTGTCAATTGGCAGTTGGTGTGCACCAGGGACATCCAGCAAAACATTCCTTGAGGATCATTTTTAAACATCTTCAAAACTTGGCCAACTTAGATTTTTCTAAAGCATTAAAAAGACAGACCCTTTTTTTAGCCCTTGTTGAAATACAAAATGCAGAAAGACCTCCTATCGTAATTCTCATATTAGATTGCAGGCAGTATAAGTCCATTTTTATCTTCCCATGTCAGCTGCCTTTTTTATGTTCAGCTACATTAGATTCGTGGGTGTTTTTATTTCTTTGGGCTTCCTTTTTGTTTTGCCTATTACAGCACAGATGATGATCCTTTTGACTGTCCTACTTCTAGAAAATGCTCTTGTGTCTGTGTGTTCGCTGTTTCTTATGAAGAAAATGAATAAAAAATTCATCATAAAAAGACCTCTATCAACAAACACCCATAACCACAGACACAAACATTCTTCACTTCTATATGGATCAGACTATGGGACAAGTGGACATGGCATTAACTCATAAAGAATTCCATTGAATCCTCCACTCCCTAGCTGCTTTGAAAAGCTTCCTAGTAGCGCGATGGCCCTTTTTTTCTCCGAATTCCTGCCATCAGATGTGATCAGGGCCACTGACTTTGACATGGCTTTTTCCATTAATTATTTATACGGACACATTTGCCTTTCAGCTGAGAGGAGCTGGGTGAGGGAAGGGCCTAGATGCAAAGGCACCCAGTGAAACAATGGAATAATCAAAACAAACATCCATTTAAAAACACAGCTGTGTCTGCAATAAAGGTCCAATAAAAATGAATAAAAACAGACATGCTCCAGCTGTTTGCACAGCCCCAGCAAGTCACAGTGTATGCTTGTCTTTTAACTGACCTTAGCAAAAAGACGGAGATCCAGACAAAATATATAACAAATGTTTTATTTTACAAAAGTGTTAAGTGCAGTTAAAATCGGTAAAATAACAAACTAAATGCAAGCAGGTGCAAGTTGTGAAAATGGACCATTCAAATGCCTGGGTGGGGGTGGGGGGGCACAAGGGAGGAGGGAATTGGACATAATTTATGTGCGACTCAACACAGAACTAGATCGCTATGTTTTATTCTTATATTTGTAGCCCAAAAACATGCCCTATAAATATCATAATAACAAAATGCATTCGGCAAAACTCGAGAGTATTTGAAAGTGGTGGATTATATATATTTATAGACCAGCTGACCTTTAGAGGATTTATTTCCAGACAAAAAAGAAACTGTATATCTGTCACTCTAAAACACTAGCAAAATTAGGCATATTTTTAAAAACTCTCTATCTAGCCTAATATTCCTGTGGAAGTTTCTATCACCAAAAAAGCAGACTGTTCATGTTTCCTTTAAATGAAGGGGTCATAGGTATTAAGCTAAGTGATGTAATCCAATTAATTATTAGCACCAAAGGCTAGTAGCATTTCAGTCATTGTCGCTCTTTGTCAGATGTTACTTGTCATCCTTCTGATACAGTCTGTTGTTTTTTTGCCACCCATCTTAAATTTTGGATGTGCATGTTTTTATTTTTGTTTTTTAAATGGTCCATAAAGTGATATTGCGCAATTACATTTAATGGGCCGTGAATGCATCACTGGCGTTTTTCATGGGGCATTGTTCACTATTCACATAGTTTCGACGGTAATTGTCACCTTGGGGACGATCAGGATGCACTGTGGCCCATTGCATGAGGCCGCAAATTGAGTGTATCAATCAAAAAAATGGCAGTAGCACGGCAGACCCTGACAAAGAAACCTCGCTTTCAATTCGGTGTATTCAAATTCCGAAGAAAATTATATGTCAATGGAATGTTGACTCAACGTCAGGTCGGTGCACAGTGGGGCCTCTGCAATCACACGACATGTTATTTTCTTTGCCTAACAAGCAAACAACCGTTGTGCTCTTATAAGATTTATCACTCACTCAAGAACTACAAAATCAGAGTGACTCAATTATGTATAAAAAGGACCATTTGCTTATATTCATGGTGCCACACACTATAACTGTAACACTGATTATTTAATATGAATGCTGGTGCATAGGGTTCCGCATGTTGGCATGATGGCAATGAATCATACTAACAGACTAAAATAATCAATTTTACCAAATGAACAGAATACCTGAGACAATTCTATCTGTCTAGTCAATTTAAATACCAATCTACAAGCCTGTGGGCTATGAAAGAATTGCAAAAAAAAAAACCTTTTTTATTCATGTATTTACAACAGTGCTAATTGATGTGTCACTGATGATCACATACAAATCACATTGAGCCAAAAAGCATCTTTCCACAACATCCCATCTCTTTCTCTCCCCCCCCTCTCTCTCTCTCTCTCTCTCTCTCTCACACACACACACACACAAACACATTCTCACATCCTCCCTCCCTCCTTCCCTTCCTCCTATGGCAAGCTAAATATATAGCAGCTCTGAAATGGTGCCTATCAGGCCCAGTTCTGCCCAACTGTTTACTGCACCATAGTATTCATGCCTCAAAATGACAGAGATTACATTTTTAGGAGGATAACCAGACAAAAATTCAGCTAAAAATACCCTGAGCCTCACCAGACATATTTTCATTCTGTTTTACCGCTTATTTCTACTGCTCACTGTAATACATTTAAAAAGTAAGCTTGCATTCAGAACTTTGAAGGGGAATTGCATGAATTTGCATTAATCAGCAGGAAAATTATGTAAATGAGAACACCTGGCTGTCTATCATATGGATCCCCCCCCCTTTTTTTTTTGTTTTATTCCTAAGTCAACCTGTTCTCCAAGTAGATCAAAGCCGTGAAGGTGACCAGGACTTTTAAAGAATAAAAATAAATTGCTACTTTATGAAATAATTCATAAGCTTAATATGCTTTAGTGCAAACTCACCAAAAGGGACACGGTAAACAAATAGCCTATGTTATGGCAGTTTTAAAACCCAACAGCAATTTTCATCTCTGTTGCTAGCAAGGCTTCAAAATGTAGGCCTACTGCCTGTGGGCAAAAGCAAGCTGTGAGACCAGCCATTTTCAAAAGACTAAAACCCCAGGGCTGGATTTGTTTAATTGAAGTGTTACTCTCACAGTGTTTAGCACAATACTTCAGGTTGCCCAGGACAGGTGTCCAACAGAAGGTTAACCTGGTCTGTCTGTACAACAGAAAACCCAAGACTGCTGTAGTCTGTGATCGTTTATATTTGCTAAACAGTCACCCTTATCCACACAGTACACGTACACATTCACATTTTACACATAATCCATTTACAGCGGGACACTTAATGTACCAATTCAGCCACCTTATTCATAGGTATATCTGCCGGTTAGGGGATTTACAGCATAATGAAAGGTTTCTCTGTGACTGCCATTTTGCTCACCATGCATAGGGTGAAACCAGACACCACCGCTACAGCCTCCCTGCTATTAATAACGGCATTTACATTAAATCTCCACAGCACCGCTACCCATGTGGATGTGAGCAAAAGATAGGAGACACTGGGGAGGTGTACCGCTCGTGTTTGGGTTCAATTCTGAGATGCACGGCAGGGGACAGAAAGTCCTCGGTCCCAGATGATGCAATGACATCGACGCTTGGCTTTCCGCCAAAGAAGGGAGACTGTAGCCTCTTTATGGTCCACATCGCCGCCATTGTTTATAATAATGAGTAGGGGGGAGGTGGGAGGGAGAGGTGTGGGTGCACACACTGAAATACCGAAAGCGATATCTAAACACATGAAGAGGAACATTTGCGCAAAGTGTGCGTAAAACTAAAATAAAGAAGGCACCCTTCTGAAAACACTCCCGACAGACTACAAAGAAGAAGCAAAAATGCCCGTATGCTCAGAACACAAAGTACATCGCTCAGAGAACACATTGTAAACATCACCAATGAATAGTTAACACCAATTCATTCCAGTCCTGGGTCTGTCTAAAGCGGTGTGTACGTTTAACTCATTCCAGTCTTGGGTATGTTTAATGTTGGTGAAACTTTAACTCATTCCAGCCTTGGGTCCAGTTAGTGTTGCCTGCTCTTTTGGCATGCCCGGTGGGGACAGTGCAAGATTGCTCTTTTCAATGGGAGACAATTATGCTGTCAGTTATGGTTATTGCTGACAGCAGTTCCAGTGAACATCATTAGCATTCCTGCCCTGGATCCTGCTTATTCCACAGGAGGTGTAAGTGGGTCACAGACAGCCTGTGTGTTTTTGAGCAGAACCTATGTTTGGGCAGGCCAAGGCCACATATGTTCATTCTGAGAGAACGGCTGATGATTGCACCAATGAATTTCAAATATGCCAAAGACGAACAAAAGAGAGTGGAACCCTAGGACTGTGCCTGTGTTTTTTTCCAGAAGCCTTTCCCTCATGGAACAGCGCATGGGTTTTCAATGCGCACACAAAAGACACATCAGGCAGGCTGGCATTGCCCTTTTTCAAATTTCCAAAGTTAGAAAAGGAACTTCAATTTTTTTATACTACGGGTGAATATTATGAATGAATTCAGATGACAACGATTGATTGACACACAAATTTTCCACATGAACACAGAAACTTCACAATGAAAATGATAAATGCTGAGTGTTTTGATAAAGTTTGATAAGGAACCGCATTTTGAGTTAAAACAGTGCTTGTCGTCACACAAATAGTCTGCCATTTTGATCCCTGAGCTTTCGAACTGTCAAAAAGTTATTTCGCAGCATTTTAAAAGAAAACAATAAAAACTGCAATAATCAGTTGGGGTGAATCAAACAGGTATCATGAACACCACTTTGGGATTTAGACATTTTTGGAGAGGCGTATTCTTAATTGTATTGTTGCAGCATTCTTGCTGTTTCAGACTATACTCGATTGATTAAAAGCCTGATTCAACTGTGTATATCTTGGTTCCACAGGGGTTTTTATGTCTGAAAATGCGAGCCGCTTGCATTACACACAAAGAGATTTCTTAGTGTGTGAAACATAAAGAAGTTTGTGTGGAACAGTAGCTAATTTCATGCTTGAAATGACGCAGTTAAGAAGAAAGGCAATACAGATTTACAAAGATACAGATTAAGCATATCTCCCATTACACTCCTTGCTAACCTTGGAAATACCCGCTGACAATCCTAACATAACACAGTTTCTTTCGTTTCTCACTTGAAACTGGAAACATCTTGTTCCCTTGGTTTTCTGATGAAAAGGTTCTCAACAGTACAAGAAAAGAATTGTGCGGCACAGCAATCACCTGATCGGAGCATAAACTGGCAACTGCTATAGAGTGTGACTCACTCCAGCAGTGGGACAGCAGGAATATGGCATGAGTCTTTTTAATGTATTCGCGATCCTCAAAGAGAGCCCAGTGAACACAGGCACATATTGTCCCCTTTCGGAGCAGAGCCTTGATAAGGGACAATTGTAAACAGGCTCTGTGTGGGACCCAAACACAAGCTTACTGTTGTAGCCCACCGCCACGTGGCCAGCCATGAAATCCCTCAACGTTCCCAACCCGCTGGACTGAAGTGTCGGCGACAGACCGCGGCTGAGACACGGCCCTCGCCCATTTCCTACGGTTCTGAAGCGTGCTTTTCTAATCACCTTCGAGTGTTACTAACTCAACAACAGAGAGGCTTCACGAGATGCCAAAGGTGAAAGGTCAAACAGCTGGGAAAGCTATTTGAGCTTCTTCACTTTGTCATTATTATTTGAGGCATTAGTTTTATTTTGGGATAGAAAGACAAAGGACCGATATGATGCAGAATATGTGAAAAATCTGGGAGGAATTTTTTTAAAAAGATTAAGATTACTATTTCCAGGCGTTGTCTTGGAAACACCGTTGTTGTTTCCAATAAAAAAAAGTTCTGTCTGTAAAATAACACTTTAGAATTCAACAGAAACAACAAAAACAATCTCAAGTTGTTCCACTTGGTGCTCCGTTCCTGTGTATGTGTACAGTATTCCTCTGAGAAAGGGTGACTGTCAGTGTTCTGTGGTGCAAAAAAATAATGTTGGTGAGGAGGATAAAGCTTCTGCCACCTGGTCTCTGAAGAAATGTAATGTGCTGCATGCTTAATGTGGCCCTTCACTCACACGCTTTGAGCACATAAGCACAGCTCTCTCGGTGCCTGGGATCGCAAAGCCTCTTCAAAAGGGGGAAAAAATATTACGTTATATTCATTTGCTTTACAGACACCTTTATCAGTGCCAAATTACAGCAAACACTTTACACATTATCCATGAGAGAGGGGGGGGGGGGGGATTGGGAGGGAGAGTTTGAGAAATCTACAAAAGGAATGTGAATAATTCTGGTTCACCTCGATTCATATGGGTTCAATTCCCTCACATTTCTGGAATAATAAAAACCAGGACGGGAGGAAATATTCTGTGCTCTTTGTCTGAATGCACTGAAACTGTAATCAAGGCAATCATGTAACTGGTGGCGTTCGCGGGTAATCGCCCCATTTTTCAGGGGAGCCAAGTACACAATGCATACAAAGACAGATAGCTGGAAACAGTGCCCCAACTCTACGTAAAAAATCTCTCAAATAGCTCTCATATGCATACAGGACAAGTTTTAAGCCTTTACTGAAACACGATAGCAGTCCCATTCCAAACATAGTTCCATCATTTCTGGCCATTTATACACGTGCTTCTTTGTCACGTGTGTGTGTGGTGAACTCCAGCATTGACCTGACACTGGCCACTTCAGACATAGCTGTATTCACCAAAACAGGAGGCAAAGGCTGCAGTAATGTGGCTGCAGCTCTTCGTGTTCGGGTGCCCCCTCTTTGGTTCTGCGACAAACGAAGGCCCCACTCTTATTTATTCAGCAGCGGACTGTGTGGACAGAGGCCAGCCGCTCTTCCTTACACGAACCTGTTTGAACAGCAGTGCCTGGGTCGTAAGCTCAGGAATGTCTGTCAGAAGGCGAGACACCCTGACAAAGCAACACAAAAGAGTGCCTCAGCAGAAAGTCCACATCCCCGACCATTACTGAACAAAATGGGAGTACGAGGAACACAGAGGGAAAACAGAAAGAAAAAAATCTCATTCTTAGGAATTGTGTGGAGGTTACTGAAATTCTTGTGAATTCTAATTTTCAATTCCCCAACAAAACAATGCATCTTTGCTTTAATAACTAGTGAATAACTAGAAGGTGATTCAGAATTCTGTATTTACAATCTATTATCCGTGCAGCTTTATTTGTACCAATAAATGTTTCATTTCTGAACATAGCATAGGTATGCAGTGAGGTAGATGTATATAACGCCACGATCTGACCAAGAAAAAGAAAGACAATTCTCTCGTATGTATTCTGTGCTGAGCACTGTTCTTTGCTGCCATACGGTGAGAACAGTTAATCCTGCCCAGGCAACAGGCCTCCTTCACATTTTACCATAGAAGTCAAGGAGTAACACGTGTTTACATTTACACCGTGGTGAAATCTGCAAACGCAGCCGTTTCATCTGTTCCTCATCCATCACCTCTGGGCAGCGCACACCGCCGAAGCAACAATAAACACAGCGATCCCCCGGCAGTGCGAGAAGCCGCGCGGTCGCGCGAGTGATCGAGCACCGGGGCTGCGTGCGCGCTATCGCTAACAGCACGCGTGATCGAGTGCCTTCGCGTGCGTGCGCGTGTGCGTTAATGCTAACCGCGCGAGTGATTGAGCGCCTCAGCGCGCGCGCGCGATAATGTTAACAGGTCCCGGCAGGGCATTACGCCTTCTTGGCACGTGGCCCGTACATCTCCGTGTTCTACAAACTTAATTCAGAAAAAGAAAAAAAAAAAATCCTGATGGAGGCATTTCTTCACCTGGGAGATGTAAGGCAGAAAGTCATTTGTGACAACGGTGATGCGTAATTGGTCCACTCCAGCTGTTTTACACCTCTCCTGGGACAGGGAATAACTGCTTGCAGCAATATGTGGGGTTTGTCAAAGCAGCGAACGTCTTAAAGAGACGTGATGCAGGAAAGGAGGCGAGGTAAAGATCCACCACAAAAAGCACCGGGAGAATTGAGGCAGGGTAGCAACCACACTACCACCGGAATCGGAATGGTCACATATGGCAACTTAGCAACCACAACCAGAAAGCCACAGCATAGGACATCCTGTTGCTATGGTGAGCCTGGAGTGTCGGGGTGAGGAGCCCCCCCCCTTCCTCCAATGGAACCGTCTTAAAGACACTTAAAGTCATTTTGTGTGGACCGCTGTAACCAATTCCAGCACATTCTCTTTCCAGGCCTGGTTCATATCTACGCTTTGCGTTCAGGGTTATGATTTGGGTTAGCCTATTTTAAGGCATAATTTGAACCAGAGGGCTGAAATGTCATTCTTGAGTGTTCCCCATCACTCACACACACTCGCTCACTCCCCGCCTGGGCTCTCTGGTTGCGCGGATGACACGGCAGGGGTCAGGGGTGAGGGGAGGGACGGGAGGGGAGGGGGGGGGGGGGGCGCAGCTGGCCCCCTTGACTCTCCCATGGAAATGTGAAGCAGCTGAGCCACGCTGGGTCTGCTCCGGCCGATAACACTGCCCCTTTTGTCTGTCCGCAGTCCTCCCGCTACACCGCTCTCCCACCGTCTCATTCCTCATCCCTCACTTTCTCTCAACCTCCACTCCCATCTCTCACTCCCCTATCACTCAGGCCACGGAGATAACCCCTGCTTAAAGCTCTCACGCTCTCGTGCATATACACACGCACATGCGCGCACACGCACACACACACACGCACACATACACACACGCACACACACACACACAAACACACACACGCACACATACACACACGCACACATACACACACACACACACACACACACAAACACACACACGCACACATACACACACGCACACATACACACAAACTCAAACATTCACATAAATGCTCTCGTACACACACACACACGCATGCACACAGACAACCACCCAGACACCCATCCACACACACATAAATTAGACACAGCTGCAATTCCCATCGCAAGGGCTGATACTGAAGTATTAAATGTTTGAGCCCACATCGAAATGCAAACGTCACAGGTCAGAAACTGAATGTGACTCGAACAGAAAAAGCAAACCATATTTCAGTGAAGCAGTCTTATCTGAGTGTCAAACAAAAGTAAAGTCAAAAACAGGGCAGGAGAGCTCTGCCCAGTCTGTCCACAGGACAGCCTGCCCTGGCCATCTACAAGAGGGCTGCACGGCCGTCCCCTTTACAGGACAGTAGGACTGAAGGAGGAAACAGGAGGCAGGATGCAAACAGGCACACGATACAAATCACATTCGTCCGGCTGTAACAATACACCTGTATCACAGGCAGATAACTTGTGATAAAGCCGGGATCCTGGACAACTTCTAGATTCTGGAAGGCTTAAGTAATTGGACAGAAGTTCTGACTCAAGTGCCCCACCCCCCACCCCCCAAAAAAAAATTAAAAAATAAAATTACACACATATACACACAAGCAAGAATGTGTAAAAACAATTGTGCCTGGTGAAAACAATATGGCAGCCGTTTACATCCCTCGACCAAAACAGCCAAATATATGATACAGACAAGACAGCGGTAGCTTTTGTGTAAATTTAGATAACCCTGTTTCAAGAGTATTTCCACAAAGGTACAATACAGGCTATACAATCCAAATAATCAAGAATGACCCATAGTTCACATATTCTAGTACATTTCATATCACAATAGGCACTACCTCTTCGTACCTGTGTAACAATCTCAGTGATCCATATAAACACAGCAATGGGGCTGTCACGAGGCTGGGAACCCCACAGTTAAGGATTGTTAAATAGGGCTCAGCAAATCTTTTATTTGTCCCATTTCTTGACCTTTCGGGGAATTCCAAAATGTGAATTCCAGCGTGGACCATACAGTGAAGACAATGGTCGGACAAATCTGGCAATGTACCCTTTCTTGCAAATGAGCGGGTTTGTAAAAACCTAAATTCCTCCCAAAATAGTGACCCCTGGCACCCACAGCCAGTCCTAAACATAGTGCCTCTGGGAAAATGCACTATTCCAAATGTTTTGAAAAACCAGCCAGGGAAGAAAAAAAAAAAAAAAAACATAAAGGCATCTAATCTGGATTTAGATGGTAAACTACAAGAATTAACAGCAGAGGTTCAGCTCCTTTTAATTACCTTTTCTACTTCCAGCTGATTTAAACCTGGAAAGCAGGTTTGTTCAAATAAATGATTTAAATTAAAAAATCAAGAGCGGAGCGAAAATGAAGACTGGCAGAGAGCAGGGTAATCCATTTGTGAAGTAATTGAGAAGGGCACCCTCACTCAGCAGTCAGGACAGCGTTTGGGCTGTCTCCTGCATCGGCCTGGTCCGGTGAATTGTAAGCAAGTGTATCACTTCTCTGGCTCCCTCCCTGTTACCTGCCAGGCCCTCACTTAGGGAACCTGCATGGTGCTCAGTGCTGGTGACAACATAATAAAAAACCAACAGGAGCGCTAGACAATTTAAAAAGAAGAACAAGAATATAAATATAAGGCTGATAAAGCAAAATTTCATAGGAGAAGAATATGGGCCATGGGGCCTGTTTTGCAATTATTTCTAAGAACAGAGCCAGAAGCCGTGTGTGTGGTAATTCCACGAGAGGTAATTAGGAGCGCTTCTTCACGTGTAAATATAAACGCTGACTGTATTCATCGGAACGGTAGCGGATTCGAGCTCCACGCAGCGACAGCCTGCTTCGCGGCGGTGAATCACCTTCGTGCTCCGCACCAGCCTCCTCCTCCTCCTCACCACACGGCACGCGGTCCGGAACACACGGGGGCCGAACAACTTCCTGCCCGCCTCGCACACCGAAGCGGGAGACCGGAAAGGGAGAGCCTGCCAAAGAGCTTCCTGAGAGCCGCGCGTGTATTTATAGGCTGGGGCAGGGGCGTCGCTGGCAGACTGCGAACAGGGATTCGGGACCGAGCGGGCACGAGGTTTTTTACGTAGACAAATGGGAGAATAAAGACCACTCTGTATGCTATCCATTTTGAGTGGGCATAATTCAGTTAAACCGGGAGATAACCTTTAAAATGGAGACGTTAACATAGACAATATTAAATAGTACTTCAAATGCCATTACTGAGCGTGAGCTCGAGGTATAACGTGTGTGTGTGTGCGTGTGCGTAAGGCGGGGCAGCGGGGGGGGCAGGGTATGCATCTATATGCATTAGGCATGGGTTGGTTTCCAGTTTCACGGTATACTGTACTACGGTATACCACGGTTCCGAAACCACTAAAATTTCCCCTCATACCTTTCCAATGGAATGAGCTTTTTTTAAAAACAAGACCAGGTCTAAACCTAGTGTATGGCTGGACCTAACACACGTGTTCCGGCAGACCAATGGTGTAACTTCATAACTCGGCCGACCAATGGTGTAATTTCATCACTCACTCAGTCACAGACATTCGCGTTTGTAGGGCTGGCCCCGCTGTTGCGGTCCAGCCAATAAGTATTCACAAAGTGGTACTAGACCTTACTCATAATATTTACCACAGACATGGGATGGTGCTCTGACTCCACAATTTTCAACCAATGCGATTTATAATGACTATCTTATCGAGCGATTTCCTGGACAAAATATTTAAAAAACGAAACCTGCAGTAATTTCACATGGATCCAGTAAGCAGGCAGCTTTGTTTATCATGGCAGAAAAGGTGAACACCTGAATTCCCCCCCCCCCCCCCCAATCAAAAAAGATAAAGTCAGAGAATATTTTAGCCCCTAGATTTAAATGCAGGTGGAAACAGCTTAATGGAGGAACACAACCAGGACTGAAAGTGAGCTTTTTGCGGCATGTCTCCAAACCTTAGGCTAACTAGACAGGTTAAATTACACAAACTGGAGAGAGACTTCATTTACTTAAATTTTAATTGAAGATGTTTATTCAGCATTTTCTATATGTAAATAATGTTCACTAATGTTCCTGATATTTTAATATATTTATTTTGTTCATTAAAAAAAAAAATTTATCTGTAAGATTAATTTTTGTTAACCTAGTGATTTTACAATAGCACATTTTAGAAGTGTGTAATACCAAGATACCATGAAACCGTGGTATTTTTGGCTAAGGTTATATCACACCGTCAAAATCTCACACAGGCCCATGCCTAGTGTGCATGTGTGAGTAATTTCTCTGATTACACAGTGTAATGAGAATGCGATAAGCTTTAATCAGTGCAGCATGGATAACCGGGTTGGATAAGTGTAGCTTTGTGCTGCTGGCATGCGGAGCAATGCCTTCGCACCGTGAGACTGTAAATCCTGACAGGAGTCCTGAGCCTGAGCACAACCCTTTCATCCTCCCAATAAGGAAACTCCGGGCCCTGTGAAATGCACCTGACTGCTTCATTCTCCTTAATCTGATTACCGAAAGCCAAAAGTCACCAAGATTTTCTCCACTCCCCCCCCCCCCCCCCCCTTTTAGTACTCAAGATGAAAAACAAGAGCCTGAGAGCCGCTTTCTAATGACAGTGAGAAGGAAAGGAGTTGACAGGGAATAAAGTGCAGTTGCATTTTTAAACAAAGAACAAAAAAGTAAAAGGTTACTACGCCATATGTGTATTGAACTTATTCTTCTTTTTAATAATTATTTCAGCCGCGCAACATAAAGAGCACACAGCAATGTGCCGCTCTCTCAAGTTAATTAAGGCAGCGGGATTATTCAGAAGATTTTTTTTTTCCTTTTACAATCAGTAAGTGCGCTGTCCACAGGCAGTCTAGAAGTCTATTAAAATTAAGCAGTCTCCAATACTCCCTCTTTAATTGTCAAGTGTAATGAGAGCAAGCAACTTAGAAAGCCAGCCAGCAGATAGAGGGATCAAATGAGGACATATTTCACTGTCTAATCCAGCCACACTGTCTATCAGTTCACACGCGCACACCCACTGAGCTACCCATCCACCATTTCTACCCTATTCAGAGAAAAAACCTTTCAGCAGGAGTATGTGTGTGTGTGTGTGTGTGTGTGTGTATGCGTGACTGCATGGGTGTGTTCACGAGCACTGTGATGAGCAATTATTTGAAGCAAATGAGTCGCATAATTGTATGATGGTAGTACAAAGTCTTGCTAGAGATTGAGTGCAGGGGGTAGGGGTCGGGGTGGGGTTGGGTGGGGGGGGGGGGGTTCCACTTTACAAAATGATGGCCTTGATGCATCGACAGGCTTCTAGAAAGCTGCTTTGCTTCCCTGATAATGACCTTCCAGGGCTCAAAACCCAAAGAAAGCTTACTGTAGGCATTCCTCACCAGAGCCACTAGAAGGGAAGTCCTGGCTGCAGTCAAAGAAACAATCTATAAAAGGACTGAGGCCTATTCATCAAAGATTGGTGCATGGGGTCAATCATTAACTAAGCACTAACGTGTTTCTACTGTGCATTGGTGACTTCAGACACACAACTGCTGATCGAAGAAAAAAATAGAAGGAAAAAACTGTACAGTGAAAAAAGATGCAACACCCAGACAGAGAGATCTTAAAGTGAAATCCAGAACTAAACATAACAAGAGCAAAAAAAAAGAGAAAGAAAATCAATTCCTTGAAGAGGCCTTGAGAAAAAGGTGCAATTATGCCGAGTGCGTTTTGTTTACGCAGCAGGGAGCAAACTGAAATTTGCATTTCGTTTTTTCTCCAGGACCCGGTAAATGAAGGTGTCATGACTTTGGGATCTGGCAGGAATTACCCGTTCCACACCCCTTCTTTCTCAGATGCTCTGACAGCAGGAGGAGCCAGCTGAACTCCTGCTAACTGCATTCTGCTTACTCCTCCACTGCCTCCACAGTAAATATGACCTTAAAGAGAAGAACAGGCTCAGAAATGAGAATTAATTGAAAATTAGGGAAATGAGTCCACACTCTCAGCATTATAAAGCAACGGTACATGATTAAACGCAACAGCTAAGTGAACGCAATGACAAGTCAGCTAAAGACAATGACTGGCACCCCATCTTCAAAGGCAGCTGCTTCAAATGTTGTTCTCAAGCAATAGATGAGTCCTTTGCTCCCAAGGCAAGGAGATACAAGGTAAACCAAAACCAACACGCTATTAAATGAAAATTTACAGCTAAATAGATACGGAATTGTTGCAATAGTGGGGGGTCTGGCCATAACTCCAGAAGACTATGGCATGATTGTTTTAATGTGATGAGCAATACGTAAGCCAGCCTCTTACATGATATTTCCCTTTAGATTTGAATGTAGGCCTAACTGCTGTTGCATCACCAACATATGAACGCAGGAACACGCACACGAGTGGGCAGCTTGCACAGCATGGCATTGAGCAGCGTTATTACGCTGCTCTGTGGAGGATGCTGAGCATTTTGGGTTAAAAAAGGAGCTTCAGTAGAAACAGAAAAAAGGGAATTGAATGTGAGCTACGGGGGATTAGAGCCACTCTTGATGGTGTACTTTCATCTATCATGGCTGATTAATGAGGAAAAAACATGTCCCATCATTCATATCTACAAAACCCTACTGCTGAAACACAAGCCATTAATCACTCAGCCTATAGGATACCTACAGGCAGTAGAGCAGCATACTGTAATTCAGAGTTGATTAGACCATATCAGAGTTGAGGAGCGAGAGCAGAGGCTGTCATCTCTCCCTACTTTACATTCTCTGCCTCTTTTTTTCTCCTGTTTTGGACTTTCTTCTTTACTCCATTCCCTGTTAGCTGTATGCTCCCTAGTCTGCAGGCCTCAGAATCCCCACACTCTCCCAAGTGTACCACAGCGGACAGCCAGCCCTGCACCCACTCATACACACTTTCACCCATGAATAGGTCAAGCACAAGCAGTCATGTAAGCAATTGATCCATACTGGATTAGATCAAGTGTGACCATTGCCTTGTTATGGCGTAATTCCATAATAATTGAGAGCATAAACAAAGCAGACCTATTGCTACACTGGATTAGCAAAGGGAGACGTCTGGTTTTATCTTTTCAAAGTGAATCATGTCAGTAGATGCTCAGAACTGGCATCTTCCATATCTCCAAACCTGACCCCGAGTGATTGAGTTCCTACCCACTATTAAGACAAGTGGAGTAGCAGAAGTGGGTGAGGGTAGGGTCACCTCAGCCATTTTAACAATACAGATCATGTCGCGCGCTGGGCCAGCCTCACACATGCACAGTCTCACACATTGGTGGTGGGTGAGGTGAGTTCCCCTTCACTGTAAAGCACTTTGAGCATTTGGAAAAGTGCTATATAAATGTAATTATTATTAATAATAATAATAATAATAACAGTCACCCAAAAATGTCTGAGACCCAATTGTCTGAGATCCCTTATGGCTCACCAGGTAGCAAGTGTTCCTTTTTAAACTGCCTTTTAGGGACTTTTCCAGGTAACACTTAATTTTGGAAAAGAACCAACTTACTACTGGCAATTACAAAAGAATTGGATGTGACAGTGTTTTTCGAGTCACTCCCCACCCCCTGAAGAACAGCCTTTCTGCTCTTGATGCTTTCTTATGCTCCTAAAATGGCTGGAGCCACAGGAGTAATTTAGACTCAGGCCAACCCACATGCATTAAATCTAAGCTTGGTGGTGGTGAGATGTGGTGATGAGAGACTGATTTGAGTAACAGTGCAGAAGCCCTATACAGCCTTATGTTCAATGTAAAACAAAATAGGCACACAAAACATTGTGATGTAAACTGTTTGTTGCGACTCTCTGTTTATCCACACAATGGGAATCACATGAGGGACTGTGGGGCTCACTATAAATTTATTATGTACATTTATATGAGCAATATGAAAGAAACTGATTGGTATCCTGCCCAGCGTTAAATCGCAATAAACTAGTAACTCAAACTACTACGTGCATGTACAGTGCACATATTCTATACGAAAGTTAACAGATTGGCAAATAGCACAGATTTACATCTTAAGCATAGATGGCCAACATATTGGTCTCCCTCCTCTCTAAATACTAGTATTAGCATCAAGCCTTGAAAAACTCTTATCCGCCAATCCGTCAAAAAAAAGAAAGAATTTGTATGCGTGTCACCATAAGAATGCTATTAACAGAGGTTCGGGGAGAAAAACAGCAACACTTGTTTCATTACTAATTCGCTTTATTAAATCAGGTATAATTTAGAAAATAAATAATATTTACTGACCTTATTTAGATTAAAATGCTTTGTTTATATTTTGTATTACTGCAATAAAAACAGTAATTAAATAGTAATTAAAAACTAGGGAAACAATCCTCACTTAGGACAAACAGAAAATTACACTGTGTTAGTAATCAGCCACTAACCAAACATTTGTGGATATGCTTCAATTAAGCTTGAGCATGTCCACAAAATGTCCGTTCTCTAACAATGTCCCCTGCATGAGACATTTGCCATCTTAGAGAAATGAAGTCAGTGTTGCCTCTTTCTCTCGTGGGAGGGGCACTGGAGTAAACAATGCCTGGCAATGGCTGCTCACTATAGCCACAGCTGACAGCTCTCACTCGCTCCACTCCACTTGTTTACAGTGCAAATAATTGATAGATGCATGGAAAATCTCAATTAGGGTTGGGCATTATCCAGATTTTTACACCGTTACACCATCAGTGAAAAATACCACAGGAGTAAGGCATACTGTTTTAATGGTTTAAAAAGGGGATATTAACATTTGTGTTGTTCTGCAAACTGTTCATAATTCTCAGAATTTTCATACACATCTCATTTTAATTGACGGTTCACTCTTGCAACCGTGCAGTGTATTTCATACAAAGTGAAGGCGCTGATGATATGCTTGTTAATTTTTGCATGGCAGTTTTATGGTGAGATTCCCTGGCAGCATATCACTTCACATACTGTTCCCCTCCGTGGCAAATGGAGAAAGATTTGTACTTGCCTCCCCGCGCATCGCCTGGCACAGACTTCCCCCAGGTGTAGGATATAAATTCCCTTCCTGGTTATATACTGCAGCTGCAGGATTGTTTCTTTTTAGCTCCGTCCATTTTCCTTACCAAAATATATCCATGTAGAAAGCCAGCTACATCAGCGTTCTAGCTGACAATTTACCAGATTGGGCTGCTCGATCGGCATATTGTAGCTACAGAGTAGCGCTGTTTCCATAGAAATTCCCCTCACAACACGAGGGGGTGTCAGTGCCTCGGTGTAATGATTTAAACGGATATAGATGCTTACAACACTGCTTGGCAACACTGAATGAGTCACTTGATTCTTGTTCACTAACTTTCACATCAGAAGGCAGTTCTAACAGTTATAGAGCCGTTACATCATTGAACACTTGCTGTGCTTGGAAACAGCATTCAGTGCTACAGCTTGCTCTAAATATCTAACTAGGAAACTAATTTCAAGCAATGGTATACAAAAGGCTACAGTGGAAATCATTAGCCATATGCTAAATAAGGACTTGCAGAGCTTATAACCAAGACTCAGACAGGTAGTTAGCCAACTACTGCAGTGGACAACTAGGTGATATAGAGTGGAGAGTGCTATGTGAAAATCTTTCCATTCCCATGCAGAATACTTTGTTTGCAGCCACCAAGGCACTCAACCCATGTTTCAGTTTGACAATCTATATGTAGAGAGAACACAAAGGCTTCAAGTTAAACGGATGTGGTAAATAAATAACATTGTAATAACAGCATGTTCTTATGGTGAGCTTAACTGTGCTCTTCTCCACTTAGGCCTATTTGTTTCATTAAATCACCAAACTTCCAAAAGGAAGAAGAGATCAAGAGGTATATGCATAAAAAATAACAGCTGTATGGTTGACTAGTGACATCTTGAACTCCATAAAAGCAAAAAATAAGACAAACTTTACAGCAGCCTTTTCACCTCTTCTCAAGTTAAAAAACACCCTATAAAAACCCTACAAAAACAGTATATGCATTCTACAGACTTTGACGATGATCTTCAAATGTAGTCAGGACAAATCCCTATAATCTCCCAAGCTAAGGCTTACTTAAGTCAACTATGCTGTGCCTCTCTCTGTCCTTAAGAATCAGATGGCAGACTCAACGGAACTTCAGAAAAACAAAGTGAAGCGCATCGCAAGGCCTCAATCAATCAGTTTTACTGCTCTACACTCTCCAAGAGCACAATGTAAGTCTCTTTACAGCAAAATCTGTTTCCATGCAGCTCTCTCTAAAGACACACACTGAGCAAGACTGTATTGTGATTTACAATGCAGAGTCCTTTCCATTAGCCTACTGCCAAAACAGGCTCTGCTTTAAAAATACATAATACCCACAATGCAAACCAAAGCTGGGACAAAAAGCAAAGCTGCAATGAGGGAGCTGTCCATCTCTTTTTTCCAGATATTTCTGAAATTCAAGATTGCTACGTGCAACACAGGAGATGCACTGTAACAGCATCCCTCTGGGGCAGACATTTCCATATCACAATCGGGTCTTTAAAGAAAAAAACTATTTTCTGACAGAATCCATGCCAATGTTTTCCAAATGGACAAATTTATGCGCAGAAAACGAATTGTAAGTTATGAAGAAAAAACATGTAGCAATGATGCTGTCATTTAATTCCAAACATTTTACAACTTGTCTTGTCTTTCAAGAAGTATATTCTTGTATTTTCACAAGACAATACACTGTATTATTTTAATTCCCTTCCGGAACTAGTATTCTGTAATACATTTTGACAGGTGCACTTAGATATTTGGACATTCTGTTATTTGGATCAAAATACATTTTCATGCATGTTTGCCCATCTCTTTGTGTGATACATCAGAAAATCAGCAGGGGACTAAAAAATTGAGTATACAGGGCTTCCAGATGTCCTTATCTGCTCTCTACATTATAATTGACCTCCCTTAAGTCAGATGTTCAAATACATAATCACATTCTTATTTGCATTGCAAATGCCTTCCTTACAATCTCCATCTACCTCCTGCTCCTTGTTTCTGCGTCTTCTTCAGCAAGAGGCAGCTGTGGAGTGGCAGAGAGGAAGTTGTGGTGGAAGAGGGGACATTTGGGGCAGCACAAGTGAAGTTACAGGGCAGAGGAGAAGTTTGGGGCAGAAGAAAGGACGTTTCATGGGGCAGGGAGGAAGTTTGGGGTGGCACAGGGATGGGAAAACTCTTGGGGTGACAGAGGATGTCTGGGGTAGCAGAGGGAAAGTTTGGTGTGACAGAGAGTACGTTTGGGATGACATAGACTATGTTTGGGGTGACAGTGAGGAAAGTTTGGTGTGACAAGAGAGGACATTTGGGGTGACAAAGACAATGTTTGGGATGACAGAGAGGATGTTTGGGGTGACACTGAGGAAAGTTTGGAGCGACGGAGAGGACATTTGGGGTGGCAGACAGGATGTTTGGGGTGACAAAGACAATGTTTGGGGTGACACCGAGGAAAATTTGGTGTGATGGAGAAGAAGTTTGGGGTGACAGAGACAATGTTTTGGGTGACAGGGAGGATGTTTGGTATGGCAGGGAGGGTGCTTGCAATGGCAGAGGGGAAGATCTGGGGCATCAGAGGGGAAGTGTGGTATGTAAAAGGACTCACTTGAAGCTGCAGTTCTTAACGGTTGCAATGTTGTGAAATCATCTTTAAAATAAAAACACCTGTTGACCCCGCCCGCAGAGAAAGAGACACACATTCTGCTTCTCCCCACAGCTTGTCATGAATGTGCATCAACACTTATAACTGCAACTCCTCAACAAGCAGGATTTCAGGCTGGCATAGCTAATGCTACACTAAAAATTTCAGCTCCAATTCCAGGACAAACAATAGAATCGTTCTCATTGTTGCAGAGCTTACCAATAACACAATAAGTACCACATTTTCCATTTAGATACCCAGGTCAGTAGTTAATGAAGTGATGGTTTTACAAAGTTCACAAGCTACCCAAAAGTTAGCTCTTTTCCATGATGGTTCCCAATAGCTAACGTTAGCTAAATATATTTTATACATGTAAGTTGTAAATGTTAATTTATTTTATAAATGCAAGTTGTTGAACAAGGCTACCCTCTATCCCAAACAAACAGTTATCCGATACACCGAGCCCCGGTTCGGCAGACAACTTCAGTCAGACAGGTCTGGTTGTACAACGTCCAGCAGAGTATCGAATCGGCGTTATGATAAACCCAGGGCTTTCTGACACTCTGCACAGACTGTGTATCCTTTTAGATTAACAGTACTAGCTACAGTAACTAGCCTACTATTTTTCAAAGTAACTTTATGTTACGCCATTCTAATTGTACAATAGCATGCCGCTGTAAAAAAAAAAGATAGCAACTGCAGCTTTAAGATGAAATTTCTGTATTTCTGAAGAAAGTTCACTAATATATGGTAATTTTATCAGCATTGAGTAGGATATACATGGCCACTGCACTTGAATACATTATACACTGCCTGGCCAAAAAAAAGTCACCGTTTGGATTTTTTTGGACAGTGCCCACTGTACAAGCCTCTGGAGGCAGCGTTATGATCTGGGGTTGCTTCAGTTGGTCAGGTCTAGGCTCAGCAATGTTATGCGGCAATAAAATGCAGTCAGCTGAGTACCTGAATGTACTGAATGACCAGGTTATCCCATCAATGGATTTTTTCTTCCCTGACAGCATGGGCATATTCCAGGACGACAAAGCCAGTCGGGCTCAAATTGTGAAAGAGTGGTTCTGGGAGCATGAGGAATCATTTTCACACATGAACTGGCCACCAGAGTCCTCACTTTAACCCCACTGAAAGTCTTTGGGATGTACTGGAGAAGGCTTTCAGACTGGTTCGACTCTCCCGTCGTTAATACAAGATCTCGGCCAAAAATAAATGCAATTCTGGAGGTAAATAAATGTTGTGATGTTGCATAAGGTTGTCGAAACAATGCCACGACGAATGCATGCCGTTATCAAAGCTAAAGGCGGTCCAACGAAATATTAGAGTGAGCGACTTTTTTTTTGGCCAGACATTACAGAGATAAGACAATGCTTAGAACAACTTACCAGGCTCTTTAGTAGAAGTTTTACCAGTAAATATTATTTTCTTCTTATGTTCTTATGTATTACATTACACAAAGGAAATCAATCTCCATTCTTTCAGTCCCACTCACATATCCATCATGATTTTGTATCTACTTTCATCTACACTCTATTGATGAACATCTACCCCGCTCTGTCAACATCCTGGCACAGATACCAGCAATTTCTGACCCAGTAAACCCTTTTAAGCTTTTATCTTCTCAAGCCCTCCCTACAGTTACCATCCACAGGAAGATAAAGTGTAGTTTTGTCCTTTGGTTTTGTCTTATAAAAGCTTTTTCAAAGCCCACAGCCCAAAATGGGACGATGCTTCATGGTTGGGTACACCCTATCATATTATACTGATGGATATGCAGAATTATTAAAACACAGGCTACAAAATGAAAATGCATCACCTATGTATTGTTTAATACACACTATCTTTCTTTGTGATTGTTTTGGTCTGTTCTTAGAGGATCAAAACTATAAATTGTGATTATTTCATTTGACACAGAGTTGTTCATTCAGTCATATGTTTAGGTTACTTTCTCCTGTCAATTATGCTGCTGCAGCGCTTTTCTATCTTCAAAGACTGCGTGAAAACAGAAAGTTCAAAAAGTGAATCATGAGCTGAGAGCTTTTATCTGTGTCAGCCAGGACAAGCTTCTTTATTCATATTCAATCTACAAGATGCATTTTACTGTATGGCTAACACACCAGTTTGCCAAATTATATCTGGGAATTTGGTAAGGACAAAAGATTTAATACATATTATACTACAGGAACCAAGTTTTATATGGCGATCCAAATGGAAGAAGGCCAAGGATTCAAAAACATGACACTTAAAGTTAGTAAACGCTCCCTTTAACAATTCACAGTAAAATGCTGTACTCACAAGGTTTCCACCTCAAGTTAACAGAAACTGTCTGAAACATGGCAAAAACCTTCTGAAGCTCTTATCTACCTTGCCTGGTCACACTAGCCCATGGAAAGCTGTGTTGTTGGAACACAGGACAAAATGACAAAATAAATGTATGTAAATTTTATCATTACACTTGTAACAGAAGTGGGATATAATATTGGAATTAGTGGGATGATTGGCTTTCAGATCAAAACAAAAAAAAAATTTAAACACAGACTAATATTAAAATCCCTGAGTGATTTCTGGTTTTTGACTTTTCATTCAAATTAAGTGCTTTCTCTGTGCAATCTTGCAATGCTACCAACAGGTGTAAATATTCTGACAAATAAAAAACACAAATGTCAGACACCTTAAGATGATTGGTTCAAGTAATTATTTTGTTGCATGTAGTTCAAGTCTGGGTCATCAGCTGCAATGTAGGCCTAATCTTTAAAAAAAAAAAAAAGACCTCAGAATATATGCATTTATAGAACACAGTTTTTTTGTCCCTCCATTGTGGCTTGTTCTACGTAAAAAAATGCAGAATCCTGCGTTAATGTGACCACTGAAATAGCCCCCGCTAGGACAGATCAGAAACATTCTGTTTCATCAAAATGTCCTCTCCCACACCTTTATACCACACATTAATGACTGTGCATCTCTGCGTATGAACTGGTGAGATTTAGACGGTAGAGTATTTCTGATGTGATTTGCTTTCTATAGTAGCGCAGAATGTAATGTCAGGGAAAAGCACAGCAAAGCCTTGATATTTCTCACAAACAGTGAAGTAAACAGATAACTAATGGATCTACCCTTTAGGCTACATATTGTAAACATTGAAAATACATCGGAACAGGCCAGGACTGATACATTAGTAATGTACGAGAGAATGTAGACTGGAGAATTAAGCAACACTTACAGACCCTCCCCCCAAAAAAAGAACTCTGCCAGAGTACATTTCTCTCTGACAGAGTAAAATGCACTCTGTCACAGCTGATTTTACACCAATAATTTTGCTGTGCTCCTCCTGATTCTAAGATATCTCTCTTAATTTTAGGAGCAGTTCCGGTTGTGTGAATGGTGACCCGGCCGTAGGGTGATGGTTAATAGCCCCCTCCTTCCCATGGGGCCCATGTTTTCTCTCTCACATTACACACCATTACTTGCATCAGTCAATGACATCCACCCCCCCCCCCCCCCCCCCCCTCTTCCCAACGCAATCACGCAATCATCATCATCCTTCAACCCACCCCCCTATCACTCCTGGCCCAATCTACCCCCTCCCCCTGCACACCAGATGTCCATCAATTTGGGATGAGAGACAGCAACAAAGGGGGGGCTTTTGAAAAGGGTCAAGCCAACCCCGATCGCCCTAAGCTCTGTCCCCACACAAAAGCCAGAGGATTAACAGCTTTTAGCACATGAAAACCCTGCTCTCTCTACAACACCCCTCTACCCCCCTACCCCCCCCCCCCCTCCTCACCACCCTGGGTTCCTCCCTACTACGCCTTTCAGCATCTATAGACTGACTTTCTCCCCCTCCCCCATCCCACACACCTCCCCTCCCCCATCCCAGCCCCGGATGGCCATGTCCACGCCTGCCAGGAATGAGAAATGAGGTGGTTTCCAGCACCTGAGCCACACTATCCCCTACAGCCCTCACCCCCATTTCACTGCCAGGCAGCGAGAGACAGGCATTGTGTTCCGTTCTATTTTCCAGAAGGCCTCCCTCCAGCACACCTCATAGTGTTTCCATACCCTATAATAATCTCATATTAGCTCAAACACTGAGAAATTTGGTATAATATCAAAAAGTACCCAAAAGGTGAGATTATCATGTAACCACCTTTTTTTCTGGATGATTCAAACAACCAAATATTATGAATGCCGACATTAAAAATAGAAGGGTGGGATATTCTGGTGAGATAACCTGTAAAAATGTCAATCCTATTCATGTAACATAAATAACTTGTTCATTGACAAGTGATTTCCTGACCTGATATGAGGAAATGACAGCTGTAAATACAACAGTGAATCCTAAAAGTAGATCTCCTTCCCACCAATCTTTTCTGTGAGCCATCAACTGCTTTCAAGTTATTTGAGTTGGGGGATGGGGGTGGGCATTTGATGGAGGGATTTGGAGAGTTGCACATTTAAGCAATAAGGCACGAGAGGCCATTCTATATTGTGAATATAGTCACAGCTAAAGGGCGTTGTTAGGCATGAGGTGAAGTGCCTCCAAACCCTTTAGCCTTGACTATATTCACAATTTAGCACAGTCTCTCGTGCCTTATTGTTTTTATAAAATGGCGGTAATATCAATAACATTATAGCCAAACAAAAAAGACAGCAATGTTCAAGCAATCATTTATTGAAAAAAAATACAATAACATTCTTCCTCCAAGCAATATAGTTCTATAACAACATTACTGAATGGTTGCCAAGCAACACAACAAATAATGGAAATATTAACACAAGTTAGCTAGCATTGGCTGCCTACCACCACACGTTTCAGTGATTAGAGTATCTATATAGCTAACTTAGCAAAGCTATGTTAGATATGCGGACTGCTTTCTATGTAATTATTGGAAACATTTTAATGTGAGTCAGATCACTCCCTGGATGTGGAGCCTAATGTAATCTTTTCTGTGGTGACTGAAAACAGAGGGAATATTAACAAACATTTAGCTAGGTATTAAAAAAAATACGAGTAAATTAATTGATGGGCTGGTGTATTTAATCACTTTAGTCCATCACAAAAATGACTTTTTGCCATTAACAGAACATTGTTAGAAGCAAGGCATGCTCAAATTGCATTGCTAAAATTAGTTGGATTTAGTACATGTTGTAGCCTACATTGCAAGGTTTGAGTCTTTGATGGAGTGTCTGTTGCCACTGACAAGTTAAACATTACCGTAGCTAGACAAGAAGAGGCAAGCAGCATCAAGACTGTTGACAGGACCCGTCAAGTACTTGGATTACAATAGCTGACTGCACGCTGCGTTATAATTATCATCCAAAACTGCCGAAAAAAATCACAGAAAGCACTAAACACAGGGAACTTCCAAAAGAAAGTTCAAAGATCATGGAATCCATGCCGCATGCTACTTCTGTGACAAACATCCAGCCACAGAAATAATTAGCCTACTCTCCAGAAAAAACAAAGGATGACCTAGAACTTCCCACACATCGTTCCCATTCCATCCCGGCAATAGTCAAGCTCCTTGCAACAGTACACTCTTGCATCTGGTGTACCTAATTCAATCGACAATTGTCGCCACAGCTGGAATATCACCGTCCACATTTTTTTTGCACTGTCCATAGCGAGAGATATGCTATTATGGCACACCAGCATATACATTAATTTCCCTGCATCCAATGAACATATTCAAAGCACTAAACAGTTTTTTTTGTTTGTTTTTTTTTTTTACTGTGCCTTTTAGGCACTGCTTCATACACAAAATGTGATTAGTAGGCAGTCCCATTCACTGATGGTGTAATTAGCTGTAGCCTTAGTAAATAAGATGTTAATTTCATGCAGACTGTGAATGGACCAATATACCCTCGTCAGGCCGCAATTTTGCTGCAAGTTTTATGTATGAACATCTGGCCCTCAGTATTTTGTTTAAAGGTGCAACAGCAGCAATACATCTTTGAATTAAAATTTCAGCCCTTTTGATAAAAGTCCAGTTTCCAAACTGTTATTCCATACTGCCACTGGAAGCCCACCAGTCTGATTCAGCTCTTCAAATCAGCCTTGTCCAGGGACTGAACTAAGCAGTGACACTGCTATAAAACAATAATGCTTAATCAAGCATAAATGAAGAAAGACATAAACAGCACAGTGCCAACCTACAGGAATGCCCATATCCTGAAAATATTTTTAAAAGTGCCGTATCAACTACTTGACCACGTTTTAAATGGAAATTTTTCATTTAAACTTGTATTACCACAAAAACACATAAGAATTTTTTCTGTGTGATTCACTAGGTCACATAAACCAGCTGGTCGAGCGTAATAGGAAAATAAATAGACCAGCAGCAGCTTGCAGACGTGACCCCAAGCAGTACAAAAGGGGCAGCGACCTCGTCCCAAACCTCGTAAAGGTGCTAAGTTGGGCGAAGGGTGGAGTGCCTTTATGAAAGACCAGGGATGTCACGATGGCCCGAAGGGAGACACATCAATCTCAGAGCACCAGCTGGTACTTACACTTTACAGCCTGAGCCAAGGGGGCAGGGGAGGGGACATGAGCGAAAACAGCTGAGCTTGTCCAAGCCAGGCGTTAATTAAACAACTCGGAGAAGCCACTCTGCTTTAACTGTGAACTGCGCTATCAGTAAACACAAATCGGGATGTAAGAGTTTGCGTTGTGTTTCTTGTTTTCTACATCAAGGTGAAAAAAGTTATCAAATTCTGCATGTATGGCATTAGAAAATAGCCGAAGTGTATCAATCACGGGTTGAAATTTCAACTCATGAAAAGCGGCAGAAGGGTTTCATAGCTGTGATCTAGATCGATGTAGCAACAGTCTCTGTCTCTGAGCTGTTTGAGCGGCTTCATACACCTGACCATCAAATTGTACCACAAAAAAGTTCCAAATTGTACTCTGCTTGCTCGATGCAACAGTTTGAAAGACAGGAGGGTTGGTGGTTCAATCACCAACCATAGCACATTCTGCACTGTGATCTGGCGGTTGGTTTACCCAAGAATCACTTTTCCATGTTTTTCATCAACCATTGTGGGTGAAACAAATCAATTAGTTAGGCTACTACTTTCTGCTATTTTCCTGGTTTAATGGAGTGTCATCATCACCCTTCAGGCCACCAAAGAGACAGGGATTTGAATGGATGCTGGCATTTACACTGTAATGATGATATCAGTTCACACATGACAGGGAGCGATAAATTTCCCCCCACAACCTCATGTTTACAAACTGTTATGCATGGTTTTCATGTTGTTGTGGGCATGAGATAAAGAAATTCATTAAGGTACACTGTATTTTCAGTCAAGACATTGCAGAGAAAAAGTACATTTGTAAATTTGTATACTTTAGCTGAAATATGATACAAGCTGTGGGGGGAAAGCTTGTTAGCAACACAGGTGCTAACAGCACATCAAGAACGATTTGTTGTGATGCAGAGAACAACGACGGAAATGAAAAATTTTAAGATAGATAAAGATCTTTTAAAACAGCATTTACAAGAGTACCTCACTCACAGGCCCACTCAGAGGCCCTACGAATCAATTACAACAGCACATATACAGCCGACTGCTGCAAAAAGATAAATATGGCATTGCAAGACAAAATATTCTCCCAGCTAAATCTGCAAACCTTAGACAGGGCTCTAGACTAGGTGACTAACGTGACTGAAGATATAAAAAAACAACAACAGAAAAGTTTGTGCTAGTCAGGAGCATCTCAAAACAACGCATCAATTTATGATTTATGCCGGAGTGCTAAATAAGGATAAAGAATTCCAGCTACACTTGTATGCTTGGGATTGAATGGAAGAAAGTCATTCTTTATTGTTAAAGGGATGTGACTTTCTTCCATTCAAGTCCAAGTGTAGCTGAGTTTAAATCTTCATTGCTGCTGCAGTCTACTCCATACACCTTGGCAGTTAGAAGACTGACACCAGGGCTCTCCATTTTTCTGTTTGCCCGGGCATTACAGAAAGTTATAGCTCCTCATGAAATTCTGCTGCATTAGCTATAGGCGCAAAAAAAGGCCTAAATACTCCAAGCAGCACAGCGCTTCAAACCCTGTGTGTACCCTGCTCTGACAGAGAAAGATTTTGGCTTTTCAAATTCCTACTGAGATTTTTCAATCAACTTGGAAGTTGTTTTGATACATTTCGGACTTCAGTGTTTCAAACCCCTAAACTGGCTGAAGCTTAGACGAGGTTTTGAAACTCTTTATTTTAAAAGTACAATAGATTAAGTCCCTTAAGTCCTCTGAAATCCTCTCATTAGATACAGCATTACAAGATGAAGACTAGAAAATAGAAGTCTAATGATTCCTAGAGTATAATAAAACAACAGGGAGAGGTGGGTTTTGCCCATTTAAACCTGTTAACAAAAAAGTTCTTTTTTGGGTGGGTCAATTAAATTTGTTTCCTATAATGGATCAAATGTATAACTGTAAAAAATGAAATCATACAAATTATATTTAGCAGAATCTAGAATGCCTTTATTTCATTAACCAACACTGATTTCACATTATTCATAATAATTTCAACTATGTACCCTCAATCTTATGGGAACATTTCTGATGTATATGTTTGATATAATTTTTAAATAATCGTTTAACTGAACTCTCAAATTACCGCTGTCCACAAAAGTAGAAAAAAGAAAGAAAGTATAGCCAACTGACTCTTCATCTTTGGTTAAAAGTGCACTCTGGCAAGCAATTAGCTAGGCCTATGTCAAATTGAGCGACGATTACATTTGGACAGGTCTTGCATGTAGCCTACAGTTTTTATTTATCACTAATCGTGTATTTTGCAAAGTTTAAACAAATTTAGTAAAGGCCAGCATTGTCTCCAAATTTATCTTTGTTATGTTTAAGTAGCCTGATCGGCATTCGTCCAGCATAGGTGACATTGATTAATTGGTTTGCATTCTTTATGTCTAAATAAATTCTGGAATAGTAACGCAGTGAATAATGTTGCCTATAGGGGGGGAGGGGGAAAACACGCACAGACATAAAAAAAATCTTTTTAAATTCAATTCAGTAAGGGAAGAAAATACTGTTTACTGACGACGGGCTTTGTGGACAGAGAATGAGCTTTATTCCCTCAAGCAGACTATATTCTCAAACATACTCTGATGCGTTTCTCCAAGCTTCTTCGCCGGTTGATGCATTATTTCATTCTTAAATAAACCACACTAGCAAGACATACTTCTTATAACAGTAGGCTACATATAGGCTACTATATAAGTAGGCTACATTTAAATAACGACACGTCATAATGTTTACATTCTCTAGCTAGGCTACTTAAAGTCTCCAACTGCAGCAACTTAAAAGTAAAACATGCAAGTCACAATTACAAGATGCGTGCAATTAACTACATCTGTGCCACTGCGCGAAACATAGTGAAATCACGAACAAAAAAATCAATATATGCAACGTCTAGGTCCGTGCCGTCGGTCATATAGCCTACAATTCTGTCGAAAATCTTTGGAGCGAACTATGTCAATAACGCTACCTCATGTCCACAAATTTCAACACTTCGAAATGTCCTGAGGGCCGTTCTCAAAGCAAAACAGTCTAGCATAACGAAAGAATGGGCTAATACCCTGCACACACACTGGATTTCAAAGGTGGAGCAAAAAGAACGGCAAACACCGTGAAGAATAGACCTTGGTGGCTATTCTGTGGGCACAGCTTGTTTGTGCATTTTTGCTTTGTCATTTTCCCAATGTGAAGACTGGTAAAGGCAGTAGGTTCTAGAAAAAGCAGATTCGATTTAATTATAATTAAATGCATCAACCATACAAAAAGATGCATGAATTACCGCCTTAAAATAATGCTTGTTCCAATGTATAGAATTAGGTTATTTTCACTAGCGTACACTTACTATTCTGTCAGCAAACAAGGTTGAATCTTATGGTAGGCTACTTATGTTGGAAATTCACTAAAGTTAATGTTTTCCCCGTCTAAACAATGAAAACCACTATTTCACGAGGTACAGGGCTACATGCTGCATTTTATGGAGACAAAACTTCAAGCTTTTAAGCGAACACACATCCTGATTGAATACATTTATTTTAAAAAGTGAACTTACTTCAGTACCTTCTGATTTCAAGCCGACCCTTGTAATGGTGTATACTGGGAAGCGGATAGTGAATTTCCTTAAAAAAGATTATGTAGCATCCATTTAAAACGGTGAATTCGGGATTGTAAATCCGCAACTTTCGATTATCAGTAAAAAATAAATTTAAAAAAAGTTGCAACAGTCCCGTAGTATATGCCCCCACTGATTTGACGTTGTTTTAGTTAGCAGCAGCTGGATTCCATATGCGCCGCACAATATAGGCTATTACTCTGTGCTACACATTGAGTTTTTTTTCTCGTTCAGAGCCTGAAATATCTTTCTTTAATCCACTTTCTCCTTCGCCGAACAACCCAAAAAGTACATAGTCTTCGCGATCGCAAGATGTTTCGTTTGAATGACGCTACGGAGTGAAAGCAGATGAGGGTCTGAGCCCGAGCCGTTATTTGAAACCATAGAGATCTGTGTGGGGAAAGAAGGAATAGAATTGGGGCATCGAAAAGGAATGGGGGATGGGGGATCCCACCCCCTCCCCCGTAAACACCACTTAATTTGCTATTCAGTCATGAAAATACCCCCCATAGAATGGCACTGTTAGGACAGATATTCCAGTAGCCTACTGATCCGCCAGCACCAACATCTCCAGTAAGCTTAGAAAACACAATTTTATACTGAGTTTGCACAAACCCCAAACATTTATGAAAAGCATCTCTCGTCTTCTCTTAGCTGGCGGTGGCCCACAAAACGATCATGCCGTACATCTTATATATTTCCTTAACAATGATAATGTTTTGTATAGACTGTCCTGTGCTGATTCACTAATATATGGTTTATTATAGCCCACTCAGTTGTATTTTAATTTGTGACTTGTATAACCCTTCATAATAACACAGATATTATATAGAATAGCCTTTACACTGAATTTGAATGCAGGAAAATGATATTTAATTCTATGACAATGCAGTGGCAAAATAATTTTATCTACCACATTAACAATTGTTTGCTTATGTGATATCATTTGCATATCATTACAAGGATTTGAAAAAAATTACTTATTATTGAAAAGTAACACTTTCTGAACAAATGCCAATACTTTTAAGAAACACAGTAGGTGCTAATACATGTAAGTTTGTATTTAGTCTAACATAATTAATTTCCTTTTGTTAAGTTTTTTTTATTTTATTTATTTATTTATTTATTTATTATTCCCTGTATGGTTCATGTTGTTATTATAATTATACATTATACTTCCTGAAATTCAAATTCAGAATCCTGGATTTTAATTCTAATCCAAAATCCAGTCCATGAATTGAACTGGAACCAATTCCAAAATTCTGAATTGTCCAAAACCCTGTCATACAAGCACATTAGTCTTTGGAATTGCCACACAATTCACATTCTGCTTGATGTTTAAAACTAGTTTTGAATGGCCTAAAACAAGCTTTTATTTGTTTCACTGCAATCTCTTTGAACCTGCCTCAAGTGGCTGTAGAGTGCTGTATATACAGTATCTGGTATTGGCTAAATGAAGAGATTTTGGGTGAAGGGGGTCTCATTCTTCATCGTATTATATATACGTACGTATATTTACAACATAAACCAAATATGCCAACTGCAGACATTTCTGTTCCTTGATTGTGTTGTGGCAACCTTTTGCTCTTGGTTGTATTGAGCATGAAGTGTGTATAATACAGTCAAAGGGTCTCTAAGGCAAAAGGGGCTCAAAGTAAAGAGGTGAGCCTACCTTCCACCCACTCCCAAATCAACAGACTGATCATAATGTTTAGTATTATATTGTACATAGGCCAGTACTCTAAAGCTAAAAAACCTTTACTATATTGCCATATTACACAAGAATATTAAAAGAACACACTGTCCTCATTTCATGTTCTTTTGATATTTCAGTGTGAAATGTAAAAATAATAAAGACATTTTAAAGGTATTTTTCCTCATTTTCCTATTTCACTTGAGTGTCTTGTACACTTGGGAAATAAACTCCAGCGTTCATATTTTATCAGTTGTTCAAAATGCTTTTCAGTGAGCTTTGTAGTCCCCTTTTTTGCTTTAGTTGATTTTCCTCTGGTTGAAAGAGTATCTTGTTACTCTCCTTTTTCATTTGTTTGATCCACTGAGCACCCAATGTTCTCTCACAGCTAAAAGTTGTTTTTCTATTTATTTGAAACCTTTGATGATGTACAGTACATGTAATTTGTTTTTCTACACTGCAAAATGTCCAGTCCTAATTCAACTCGAACAGAGCACATATGAGTCCAGTAGGGACCATATGTACTCTGTTAGAGTTGATTCAAGACTGAACATTTTACTGTGTAAGGTGCTTAAAGCTTTTTCCATGTTGGGACAGTATGTCACACGTCATGGTAGCTGAGGGTCTGACCCAGTGAACACACTTTCTCAAAACATTTTTTAAAGGAAACCAGACAGTCTGCCCCATTTTTGTATTTTTTGCTTTATTCAGGCAGGTAGAAAACGAAGAGAGTAACAGAGAAGGGATCACAGCTTAGAAGGTACACTACATGACCTAAAGTACCTGGACACCCCTTGGTCTGAGGCTGTTTTTCATGGTTTGGGCAAGGCCCCTTAAATCTTAATGCTATAGCATGCAATCACATTCTAGATGATTCTTCGCTTCCCCAACAGTTTGGAGAAAGATTTTTCCTGTTTCAGCATGACAATGCCCACAGGCACAAAGCAAAGTCCACCGAGAAATGATTTTGTCAAGAACATTGTGGAAGAACTTGACTGGCCTCCACAGAGCTCTGACCTCAACCCCATCCAGCACCTTTGGGATCAATTGAAAAGCCAACTTTGCCGCGAGCCAGGCCTAATTGCCCAATCAGTGCCTGACCTCACTAATGCTCTTCTGGTTGAATGGAAGCAAATCCCTGTGGCAGTGCTCCAATATATAGTGTAAAGCTTTCCGGAAGAGTGCAGGTCGTTATAACAGTTAGGGTGGACTAACCCCATATTAATGCCCATAATTCTGGATGAGATGTCAGGTGTCCATACTTTTGGCCATGTAGCGTATCACAGTAGGGGATCGACCACCCACCTGCAGGGTGACCTCTCACTTACTTCCTCAATCTTTTATCTTAATGTTGGTAAATTTCTATTTTGGTAAACATGTGAGATCCTTACTATCCCTTAAAAACACTACACCTGCATGTTATTTATGAACAGCATCATCTTTTTAGAAGTAGTCACTGCTGTTTGTATTATATTTCTTAAAAGGTATGTGTAGATTTGAAATCAACTGACCAATGTTATGCAGGAGTTTAAACACCTTTAGTTCTCAGAGGGCCCATCTCACACAGGATTGCTTGCAAGGTAATTGTACATGTTGTTGCTTCCCCAGCAGGATTTCCTCAAAGTACACTTTGACATAACTTTAAGTATAAGGACATCCTGTGAGAGATATGGAAATCTTAATTACCTAAATGTTACTTGTGCATTTGGCAAGTTTTAGACAAATCCAACTCAACAGAGTCATATAGGGTATACACAGCACCTAACAATCAACAGTACACTGTCTGCTTTTAGATGATTATATTAGTTTATATCTTAATCTTCCAGACATACAGTGCTGAAGTATTCTCTGTATGTATGAAGTTTTTTTTAAGACTTGAGAGTGTAACACACAGAGAATGAGGATGACTGTCATTAAAAGTGCAAATATATACATTATATGGACCATTTTCTTACTTTGATTTTATTTATTTATTTGCTATAACCGTACCCTGTCATACTTTCATGCATTTTACGTTCATCCAGCCCCTTTCCAGATCTCTGCTTCCTGACATTTCCTGCTGTGTTGTGGCCTGTTTGCCAAGCTGTACATTATGCAAGATTTGGTTGAGTATGCATGAGCAGCTCTCTGACTGGTGATCAACAGACGAGAGGTGGTGTCTTGGCACAGAAACACAGATGCAAGCCCCAAGAGAGACTGAAAAAGGTTGGATGCTTCAGGCAGACTGCTTACCTGAAGGCAAATTATATGGTCTCCGGAAAAGAGGAGTAAAACATATGCATTTCCCACATGAACAAACAGAACTTTTATTTCTATGACCAGTTAATATCTCTCTCTCTCTCTCTCTCTCTCTCTCTCTCTCTCTGCAGAACTAATGATGTATTAAGTCTTTCATTGTAATGTCATGCCTGTTAACACTCTTGTTGATGTGGAGAGAAAGCAAGGGCCATCTCCTCTCCAAGGCCCTCTGAACAGTCAGCCAAGCAGGGTACATTCTCCTTACTGTGTCACTGACTCTTCTTATTTGGTGGAAAAGAGAGCAAGCTGTGTTTACTAAGACTAAGGTCAACAGAACATTAACCGTGGAAACAGAGGAGTCAGAGCAATGCCTGTAACACCACAGCAATCCTCCATACCCACACCACACATATACACACACATCCACAATCTACCCACACACATGCCCTCTGTCACACACTCTTACACAGACACATACATACTGTATGTGCACAAACATTTTGCACAAGGCCTCACACACATGCACATACAAACATCACACCCCACAGCCAATAACTCTATGTCGATGTAGAGCAAGCTTTAATTAAACAAGTCCATGACTCCATATTGACCTGGCTCTAGCCTTTTCAGTCATCCTAGGCAAGATCACAGACTGGGGGGAGGGGGAGCGGGGTGGCTGCCAACCATCATGGATGCACAACGTCTATTTTTTTCTCTTTAATTTTCCCTTCATTTGTCATTTTTTTAAAAAGAGAATGGAACCCTAGACAACTGCCCTTGATGCCTATGCAGAGCTGGTCCTGCCCAGTCGACACCTTATCCCAAAAGAAAGGAAATGCTCACACAGCAGAGTGTTCTCAACCAGCTCTAACTCTGCCTGGCAAGCTGGGGCTTAACAAATGATAGCCATCAATCAGGATTAGGTGGGTTTGCCAGCAGGACTGGTTGAATATATTCATTAGGAAAGGCTGAAAGGGAGGAACTTATTTTTATTGATTTTTTATATTCAGATAAATCAAAACTTCAGTGCAGTGGCCCTTGAAATGGTGAGATATTTGTTTTTTTTATGAAGAAGGCAGAGAGGTGAGTCAGTTCATTTCTTATGATAGATGAATGTTCTAGTTTGTTCCTGAGGTAATTTAGATTTTTATCATGTCTTAGCTAGCACAAAATGACTGACCCCAACAGTTTTTAAATAGCAGTTAAAATCAATGATTTGAATGAACTAGATTTAAAACAACCATTCCTTGCCACAGGGCATTTTCACACAATGAGCTCCCTTCTATTAATGCAGCTCTCTGACCCTTTAGCAGGTTTCAAACTCAATTGAAAAGATGGACGTAACAAGCATGAGAATAATTACAAGCAAGGATTTGTTTCTTTTTTACATGTGACACCATTTTAACGTATACTACCGCCAGATTAAAATGAAATAGTATATCCTGCTATAGCAAAATGAACTCAAGATACAAGGTTAATTTCTTTTCCTTTTCTTGTAAAAATGCTCCAAATAATATGTGTCTATAATTGACTAGTGATCATTTATTGCTTTAGCATTATGATGTGTTTTATGGAGGCGTACATCTAGCATAGTGTCAGGCACACACAATAATGTGGTGGCAGGAACTCTGACAGGAATTCTAAACAACCACCCGGTACCATAGAAATATCACTTGCAGGGACTGCTCCATTAAACCCAATGCCCTTTGATTCAGGTTAAAAAGTAGTAAAACAACCTCCCAAGAATGAACTCTGGCTTCAGGTTGGCTTCAGAGCCAATTCTGTCCCACAGCTTTGAGACCAAATATACAGGTTCAGGTCTCCATAAACTGCAAATGCGTCCACTGTATTGAATGAGTCATGTCCTTTTCAAAACAGACATAAGCCTGCTTAAAGTGTAAAGTAAATCATGCTGTTTTTCAAAAGCATGAAATACACCTGTTGCCACCTTGTAAGCAATGCCATTCTTCTGGGAATTTCATGGAGGAACCTGACTGCTATTCACTTGGAATTAATAAAGTATCAAATTCACATTAATAATACTGAGACTAATATTCCCATGAGCTTAGGGTATGTTTATGTTGTTCAGCTTTCCAGTATAAAACAGCAATTTTTGAACCTCGACATCGCTGTTTGAAAACCAGTCTCAATGTCATTTCACAGGTGGACTACAATCGGATGGGGTCGCCAAATAATGATTTTGGTATAGGTAGAATCTCCTGATTCACAAGAATCTGGATAGACCCACCTGTATGTTTTGTAGAAACAATTTGTTGTCCTTAAATTTTTGATGTACCCCATCACGTAGATATAGCAATATGAATTTAGTGTTAAACCAGGGTATCTAAGATTTCCCATTCCCCAATCTGCTAAAAAAAAAAAAAGCAGCTGGCCTTGTTTCTACAGGACGTGTTCTTCCTGTGCATCAAAACCCTGCATTCTCTTATGTCAAAATGCATCATTTTAGTCTTGGTAAGCATGCAAATAATGTTCTCAAGATCAACTTCCATAAAATATTCTACACCTTCTAGGTAGCCCAAATTATTCTCCCCAACATGGATGACAGGAATTTGAGGATGGAGCTATGCAAGATGCCTGCTGTCATGCAGTGGAAATCGATGCTTCCATGCATTGTTAGACAGGTAATCTCACAGCCCAAAGCCATGTTTGGTAAATGGCAAATGGACTGCATTTATATAGCGCTTTTATCCAAAGCGCTTTACAATTGATACCTCTCATTCACCAGAGCAGTTAGGGGTTAGGTGTCTTGCTCAGGGACACTTTGACACGCCCAGGGCGGGGATTGAGCCAGCAACCCTCCAACTGCCAGACAACCGGCTCTTACCTCCTGAGCTATGTCGCCCCCACTGGTTGGTTTTCCTCATGTGGTCTTCTAGCCAAAAAGAGTTGCTGGTGATCCATATTCCACGCCCTGGGGGTATGCTGAAGAGTTTATTTGCTGATGATGGAATGAAACACTGTGATTGCGGGTTTGCTTTAAAAGCCATGAGCTGCATAATACTAGTTTTTTATTGGAGAATTTCTCGTACAATATAAAAACTGTCCTGTAAATGTCAAATTGTCAAATGACATCACTGTTATCTGGTTATCGATGGGTTTCATATGGTAAATTAAGAGGTTGAAAACAGTTGTTCAACATCTGCAACAGAAATGGTCACTCCTTATCTGAATAATTATTGGATATGATTGTGAAAGTCAGATAAATTATCTAATGATATGTATAGTACTGGTCAAAGCTTGCAGTCTTCTAAAAAAGAATTAATATTTCTGATCTGCATAATGTACACTATGTACACAGAGCAAGGTCCCTCAATCCAGTAGTAAAATTCAAGCAACAATAACACAATGAAGGTGTTTCTAAAATAACTTCTTAATTTCTACTGATTAAGAAGTAGAAATTGTTGTAAAAAATACTCCTGTCACTGAAAAGATGATCATAAAGAAGTATAAAGTGAAGTGTACTTATTACACTTGTCACTTATGAGACCTGCAACCTGCAAACGGTGACTCTTGTAATTCAATGGCCACAGTTATCAGCATTTCTGGAATGGTCCATAATACTAATTTTAAGGAGTAAAATTAGCTGTTTTATGCTTATCTACATGCACCACTTCACCACTTCACATAATCAGGAACAACACAAGTCATGACTGACTCTGAGTTGCCCTAATGTGGGTACTTACAGTTAAAATGATATAATGTATGGGCTAGTATGGAAAGTGGCAATATTTTCCACACAGAACAGTAAATACATATCAATAAACATGCATAGGTCATATCTACACAAATACATACAGTATAATGTTGTGCTATTGTTCCTAAATACTTATTGGAGTTCATAGTGATTCATGGTAAATTTAGGGACATTTAAAGGAGAAAAAAAGTTATCTGTTGTCATGTTCATACAGTGTAACCAAAATATTAACCCTCCTGATGGTGAAATATGGCCCAATCTTGGAATATAATTGATTAATATATAGATTAATTACAGATTAATCACAGTACTTATTAATAGATTAGGAAACAACTAGAGGGTATTTTCTTGATGTTTTTGCACGCCCCACCATGCCCCGCCCCATGACACACATACACACGCACGCACACACACACACACACCAAGCTGTTCCCTCTGATCAATAAATTTGGAACAAGAAGCAAAAATAATAAATAAAAATAAAGGTTTTGTTTGTGGTAGGAAAATTATATGTCAAGAGGTACTGTGTCTGGGATGCAAGCAATATGCATTTGAGCATAAAAGTAAGAAATGATAGTTGTGTAGTCCATCAAAACTGCGCCCATCTATCATTAACAAAAGCTTAACATTAGCTTGCTATTCATACTGAAATTCAGAATCATCCTCCAAATGTATTGTTCATGCAATCCAGTATCATGTCCAAGTACACAGTAAAATGTTCAGTGTTAATTTCACTCTGACAGAGTACACATGTTCCAATTGGAACCATATGTACTCTGGAAGAGTTTATTTAATACTGAACATGTTGCTGCGTGACAAAGACCTGTTTGGGCCAAAAGAAGTGTGTCCATTTCACAAGTGAGCCCGCTTCTTTTTTTTAAATGAAAATCCAAACAATTTGTTTTTAAAGTGAAATGTAAACGCTCTGTTGTACACATTGCAGTTGATACAGAAACGCCTGTTTAGCCTCTGCAGTAGTTGAATATGAAGAGGCCCAAATTTTACAAGCCTTCATGTAACACGTTTGGGACTAGCATTGCTATACAGTGCCATACCCATAGTTTGGACATAAGTTTCAGCTGAAATACTTATTTCATTGGAGTTCCTCCTTAACCTAGAGACACTACTGCCTCCCAGTGTCGACTGTCCGTCCCATACCACACGAGTGTTGACGTGGAGCCGGTCCGGATGTACTGTACCATGCTAATGCAGTTAAATGGAGCAGTTCATGCTGGACAGGATATCATTTAATTGATTATGCTTTGAACAGCTGTTCAAATATTACTATTTTCTGGAAGGCTGGAATCCAAGCCAGCACCTTTTCTGCCAGGGTCCTTCAACTGTGTCTCTGCAACACGGGAGAATCTTTCATTAAATTTGCCAAGAATAAAGTGCGCATTAAGAGGCTCATAAAACCAGCATAAGAAATATAAAGGTACCAAGATGACAGAGCAGGCGTCGATCCTAAGATGAAAGGATAAAATGCGCTCCAGAAAGGAAGAAGCTTGCTTCTCAGTCAATTGCAGAAGACCCTGTGCAAACAACCTGAAGTGGATCTTGTAAAAAATCTATAAACTTCCATTATGGATTTTTTGTTCCACTGGTCTCAGGCTTCCCAATATTAGATGGCCCTTCTTTAAAAAGAAGGGGCTAAAGACTAGTCTCTCAGGATTGCATAAAAATAGACTGTAGCCTAACTCAGTTTTTGGTGGCGATCTGTCTCATATATTGTGTTTTAAATGTATTTACATTTAGATACAACAAAACTAATTAATAACAAATAACCTGTTCATCTTACTGTACAAAACGAAATGTTCCTAGTGTAATGTTTCATTTTTTACCCTTACCCAGCAAGGCAAATTTATATCTATCGATATTGCAAGCCATATCAAAGCCCGTAGCACATACTGAAGAACCTATTCACCTTCAAATGCCATGTTGCCCATTGATTAAATAAAATCTCACCGTGAATATCAGTTGGTTTTGGAGTTCAGAATGCAAACATATTTTATTTAAATAATTAAATTTGTTTGATTATCTTTCTGTAGAAGATTGACTCTGATTTAAAAATAATAATAAAATTCAAGAAAAGGTTACAGGGCCTTACCTCACTGTTGTGCTCAGAAACCCTTTAGCTTCATGTCTTCCTTTTCTCTATATTCTTCAGTCAGATTGCATATACCTACAATTATAAGAGACAATAAAAGATGAAAATGAATTAGTCTAATTTGTAGCGTGTTTGATGGAGATGCACAGCAAAGACCACTACTGTAAGGAAATGGATTGATGAATGAAGAAGACAAATCTGAAAGTTCCAGGTTGCTTTCTGATCATTACTCCTTCACCCCCGAAGCAATCCAGTAATTATCCTGCCCTGAAAGATAGGTTTCCTTTATTACACTTACTCAGTGCCTACTACTTAGCATTCAACATTGTTAAGTCAATACTAAGTGAATGAGCCTCTGTTAATGAGTGAATGAACTGACTTTAAACCAAAATTGGCTGTTGTTGGCATAGTTCCTGGAGCATGTGATTGTGCATGACTTGCTTCCATAAACATCTAGTTGTCTTACAGGTTAATATTTAACAAGCTTATTGTGCTGTAGTTTGCTGAATGAGGACATGATTAATAAGGGCCATTATTGAATGTAATAGTACAATCCAGATAGATTTGCTGTCTCCATACAATATTGTTTATTAGGGCGTGCCTCGATTTCCTGGTGCCTCGTCTGCAGCTGATGCCCGTGTAGAGCTTTTCCTCTCTTCACCTCTGTTCCCTCTCTCCTCTCCTCTTGCTCCCTGATCTTTCTGCACAGCCTTCAGACAGGCTACAGGATCCCCTGGAGGGCATTGTTTCCACGACAACCAGCCAGCAGGCAGACACGATTCCTCATCCTGACGGGAGGCTTTAATGCGTGCCTACCCAATCATAACAGCCAAAGTGCCTCACGCGGCACCTGGGGTAGGGGCAGGGTCTCTTTCAGAGCCTTCCCAGACTAACCGCCGAGATGAGTGCCCAGGCAATTTGTTCAGTGTGCAGCGTTCATTCTCTGCATATGCTGAGTTGCACCAGTGCTCCAATGCACACGGCTGTTCCAGAGTCAGACGCTTCATTAATCAGTCTGAATGCAGCACTACGGGGACCAGGGGGAATGCTGACCGGAGACAGAGCAGTAGGACACTGGCCACGCCGTATTTTATGGGCAGAGGAGTGGCAAATCAGCAACACAAATAGAATATCTATTGCTAAAAAATAAAACAGGTTTAAGGGAGGGAAAGCCAATTCGTCAGCCAAGATAGAAGTGGCAGATTGAGGTGGTTGCTTCGACCAGAAATTTTCTTGTGACCCTGTGACATATTAGCAAGGAGTGCAGTTACTGTCAAGCCAGATGGCAGTGGATTATGGTGCCCAGAAAATTGCGGAGAAAATGAAACTGTGGTGGAAAACCAAAAAACTTACCCCGCATCCTGTATAATTTTTTTTTTCTTTTGGATAGATTTATGTGTGATGTTCCAACAGGTCAATAGCTAGACAACTAGCCATCCAATTTTACACTAAGAACAGTCTAGTATGCCTGCTAGATGACACATCCTGTTAAGGCACTGTTCTAGTGTGTGGATAGGCCTCATGGTCAGTTATCAAATCCAGACTGTGCCAGTGCTGACAGTGGCTGGCAGCCCAGCGTGGTGATGCATAATTAGCTGTAGCCTCGCCCGGGGAAAGAGCAACTTCAGATGGCGACGCGTCTGTGTCTCTTCCAACACCAGTGACCCCCCCCCCCCCCCCCCCGGTCAGCTAGGTGTCCAAAATCTGCCTGCACAAGATGAGCAAGAAGTGTTCTCCTCCAATTCACTGTCTGTGAAAACTGGCAGATTGCAGATTGCAAGGAAGCAGTGCTTAGGACATTGCATCTTTGTCTTCACAATCCGAAATTGGCAGAGGAAGTTTCAGTAATGATCACAAGCAATTACAATTACATACAAGCACAAGTACATTTCATTTTGACAGAAAATTAAATTGGGGTGTAATCTGAACAATGACAGTATTAGCAATTTACTCACAGTGGAGCAGTGAACCTTGTGTTTTTGGCTTTAAGAAATGTTACTACAGTCCTCCTACTATTACCACTGCAAGTATGTGATAACACATACCTGAAGCAATAATAGTAAAAACAAATATCAAGGTGTCCATTGAAGATCTCAAATGGCATCTCACTTGCTATTAAGTAAATATTGATATTTGTGAACACATTGTTTCTTTTATCTTTGGACTGCAGTTGAGGCAGACATCAGTCTTAAATGAAGTCTGTGTCCAGTAAGTGCGGTGCCCTTCTTTGCCGCGTACGTGCCTTCATCTGTAATTACCTCTTTGTCAGTCTTTCAGGTCTATGTGAGATACATAAGCACATCTCTAAAAAAAGGTTTTTCCCAAGTTAAGTGATCCTTGGGTCACCGCCAAAGAAGCATGTTCTGAGTCTGCGTGCTGTTTTCCTTCCTTTTCGCAACTGCAATACCACAAAGCGATGTGTACAGGCGGAACAAGCGTAGGGTTATGTTGCTTTGCTAGCATCTAACAAAAGAAGCAAGCCCTCCCCTGGATTCTGTCAAATGGTACTAATTTTGATTGCACAGCACCTGTATAGTTTGACCTGTTATACACTCGGTGGGGTGTCTGCCCCTTTACCACCTGGGTGCTTGCTAGCATAGGAATAAATGTGAGTGAAAACAGGAAGTCAAGGCAGACCTGTAGAAGTGATTATGTTTAAGTGCAGATTGTGCATACTAACAAGACCTAATTGGTGCTGTAATTGAAAATGAATATGAATTAATTTCTCTGCACAAACCTTATTCAGGTTTGTGTTGAAACTTGCCTTTGATTTAACAGGTATGGAAATTAAAGCTAATTTGCCCTTCAGTAATGTCGTGTTGGCTAGTGCCTAGACCTGATGCAGTAGTTTCTATTTGACATTCCTCTATGGCTAGTTGTTTAAAAAATAATAAGTGCATAAAAATGTTTCATAATGGCCCTCAAACAGCAACAGACAACCAAAGCGAAATAATGGTGGGAAGTCGGTATGCTAGTCATGACATAAATATTTTCAAGTGTATGGGCCGCCTCTAAGATGACACCAGCCTCTAATAGGCAATAATGGACTGAATGGTTGCTTGTCTTCCTTCCTCCTATTAGCAGCTTTTCCCATCAGCTGATATGTCTCAAGCATAGAATTCCTGGCTGCTGCCACTCTGTGTCTGGTTTCATTGGTGGGTGGATTCACACAGATGTAAAATAGTGGCATTTATATTAAGCTGGGCTTCAGCAAGTAAGTTAAGTAATTATTCTAGGCATGTTACACACATTACATTATTTCAGCCGTGTTACAATACACTATATAACCACAAGTATCTGGACACCCCTTGGTCTGGGGCTGTTTTTCATGTTTTGGCTAGGCCCCTTAGTTCCAGTGAAGGCAAATCTTAATGCAATGACATTCTAGATGATTCTGTGCTTACAACGTGGTGGCAATAGTTTGGGAAAGGCCCTTTCCTATTTCAGCAGGACAATGCCCCCCAGCACATAGCGAGGTCCATATAGAAATAGTTTTGTTGAGATCAGTGTGAAAAAACTTCACTGGCATACACAGAGCCCTGATCTCAACTCCATCCAACACCTTTGCGATCAATTGGATAGCCAACTGTGAGCCAGACATAATCACCCAATCAGTGCCCAGCCTCACTAAAATACAGTTCCGGCTGAATGGAAGCTAGTCCCTGCAGCAATGCTCCAATATCTAGTATAAAGCCTTCCCAGAAGAGTGGATGTTGTTATAGCAGCAATGGATGAACCAATCCACATTAATGGCCATTATTTTGGATGAGATGTTGGACGTCAGGTGTCCACATACTTTTGGCCATGTAGTGTATCACTAGGACAACAAGCTTTTTTTCCTAAGCACAGGACCTAGGAAACATTTACAGGTATTCCAGTCTACTTAACCTCAAAGTATAACTTAAGCACTGTAATTTCAGTAATCAGTGATAAACAGCCAAAACAATGCAATCAATTATATAAGTAAGGACCAATTGAAGAGCCTGTTGATGTAAGGGTGCCAGGGCCTGAACCAGAGGCGTTAAATCGTATCTAAAACCTGCTGTTTTGGATGCAGGTTTTTGGTCTAGCCCAGCACTACAACACCTGATTCATCTAATCAAGGTCTTGATTGAAGACCAAGATTAGTTCATAAGTTGAATCAGGTGTTGTAGTGTTGAGCTAGAACAATAACTTGCACCCTCATCAGCCCTCCTCGCATAAGATTGGACTCCTATGTGGTAAATCAATGATTAATTGAGATGATTACGGAGCCTAAATGTGTTGATTGCTTAACAAGTGGTTTCAGAAAGTGTTGCATCAACCACTTGGTGCTGAAGGACAGAAAAAGGACAGATTAAAAACGAGGTCAGGAAAAAACAACTGAACATCTTACTATGTAATGCAGCAGTGTTACATAATAATATGTTCAATTTTTTAACTCCCTGAAAAGCCAATTTGGGATATCTATTATTCCACTTAACAGAAGCAACATATGAGGATATGTAGGATGTTTCCTCTGCTTTTGTCCCAATTTGGAATACCCTACAATATTAATCAATCCTCATTGCTACAACCCAAGCTACACATTTGGAGGAGAGCAGACAATCATATGTTCTCCACCAAAGTACATGACATTAGCTGCTACATCTTATTACACCACATATTTCAAGTTAGTCTCACACAGACATGAGATGGAGGAAGACACTTCACATACAACTCAATAGGTAGACTTGCAGGGCCCAACTGACCAGCAGGGGTCACTTGTAAGCAATGAGATGCTGTCATTCCAGCCAACTGAAATCCTCCCTTCCCTCAGGCAATGCTAGAGCATTGGGATGGCAGGGATGCCATCTGCCAAGTTACGGCTTGGAGGAGCATGCCCTATACCTATACAGCACAGTGAGTTTGGCACTTTTCAGGGTTTCCTACATAAATATCCACAATGACCACAGACTCTCAGCCATTGAAAACATTAACTTCTGTACGTTCTGACCCCATGTAAACACAGAATTCAGATACAACTCCACAATAAAGCCCCAAACTTGGGTTATTTTACATTTTCTCCCTCTTCTTTTTCCTGCCGATTGTGTCATCACAAATGCTCCAGTCCCACAATCAGTAATTATTCTCATTGCACGTTTGGCTTCTTTTGCCATGCTGCCAATAACAATATCTCATCAAAGTAGTCACACCAAAGCAACCAATTGATGGATACTCAGATACACAAGAAGAATGGACATATGAAAAAGTGCACATGTGATGCTGTTTCAGCCAGTAGAACATGTTTTTAAAAACTTAGTGGTCACCATTTTAGTTTTGTGTGGAAGCTAGCTTGCTTGCCAACTAATAAGTGCCAAATAAAACTATTGCTTTTACAGCTGTATAATCTCTATGGAGATTAGTGAAGCTCATTTATATTCCTGTAAATGCATTCTCTCATTTCACATGCAAATGCCACATAATATCATTTCATTACTAGGGATGGGTATTGCTGCCACACTTTAGACTTTAGTTTCGTTTTTGGCATTATGACTGAGTTTAACAATAGCTAGCTTGTTAACGGTACATGCTGTCACTGACTTAGTCGACAGAGCGAGTGTAACGTTAGTGGAGACAGCACTGAAATCTGCATTGCAAAACGTTCGGTAGGTACTGATCATATGAAAATCGGTGCCATAGTGCTACTGGGTTTCGGTATCCAACCCTATCCATGATTTAAGCAGTTTTCACACCAAACAAACAAACGTACCCGTGTGATTTGTGGACCATTGTTTTTCAATGGAAGGGGAAACACACCAGCTGAAAGCATCTGTGCCCCACCAAGCCGCCAGCGAAGTGGAGCACCAGGTAGGGCACCCCCCCGAGCCTGCCTCGCACCAAAGTTAAAATAATTTGAACTATGACCTCTGCAGTAGCTGACTAATGGACGCGCAGCCAATTGTATCGTAGTGGGCGGTATTTTAGCCTCAGAAACTGTTCATCCAACATGGATGACAAATAGATTTTGGCATTCGCAAGGCAAAATATCATCACACAGATGGAAATGTCGGATGTGTAATGAATATCGGGATATTTCATTTTTGTTTTTCTTTTGCATGACCAGTTAAGCTCGTGAGCTGTAGTTCTATTACATTGTATTTGATGTTCAGCTGGCTAGATTTGTAATTAAATCTACCTGGAGCTATAGTATCCAGCCAGCATTTAAATCAGCTATCGCTCATTTTCTGGGACTGGCAATTTCTGTAACATGAGCGGGACGTCATCTGTTTTGGGTTAATTAGCTAGATTGCTAATATGGTAGGTGTCACTAACTAGTTAGAGAGTATACCTAGCTGTGTAAAGCCGCTTTTCCACCAAAATTACCGGGAACCTTTAGTCCCAGGAACTACTTTTCAAGGAACTAAAAGGTTCCTTCAGCCCATGGTTGTCTGCGTTTCCACCGCGGTCTAAAGTCCCGCGAAGATTAGGCAAATTAGCCCACTGACGTATGAAAAAACGACGTTGTCGTCGGTCCATCTGTCCTATGATTTCTTCTGTAACCCCATACTACCACCGAAGTAGCCTACATTATTTTCTAATAACCGGGACAGCCCAGAGGGGTTTATTCCACTTATATACAACGGGTTACCAACAATGATTATATATGGTTACTTTTGTATTTATTTATTTTTTTATCGATTTAATCACCTGGAATTGAAATATTCTTCTGCAGCCGTTTGGGCTTATTTTACCGTTGTCAAGCAAAACTGTCGTTGGTAGTTGAACTTTGACCGTTGTTATGCAACAAATAGGATATAACAGGCCAATAGTCAGATTGTAACTGTTTTATATATCCTCTCAAACACATTCATTATGTTTTTATGCGAACATTCGCTTTCATGTCTTGACATCCGAAGCGAACGAATGCATTCACATTTATATGTATAACTGGCAACAACAGCAGAAAACATGCACAAGTTGTAAACAATTTGCTGTTTGATTACTTTCTCATCGTCAATTCCATATCGCAAATCGCAAAATGACAAGAATAGAACGAAAACTCGGACTTGCATGAAAATTTAAATTAGTAGTGGTACAGCCACCGTTTGCTTTCCTTCAAAGTTACTGCTAGCCGAGCAGCGAAGTGTGCCCTCCAGATGCGAACCATGCACCATAAATTAGTTCATAGTCTTCCTGGTCTTTTTGTGGAATTGAAGAATGGCAGAGTAAAATTACGGCAGTCTGAAAAAGCTAAAGGGACGATTACTAGAATTAACCTGTTATGTGTTGCTTAAATAATGTTTTAGGCCTATCCTTAATCATGTAGAATACGTTTAAGTTTGGCTGGAGCAGAAAAGGCACTAACACTACAGAAGGGGCTTTCGTGAAGGGTGGATAGTGGTTTGAGCCTCCGAGTTCATTCAGATGGATGCAATTGTTTCACTTTATCCAATGTATTCATCACCTAGATTTCTTAGACTGATGTTCCGATCAATTCAGTGCTTCTTTTTCCCCTGTATAAAATTAACGGTAGGGTATCTGCTGAGATATCATTAATTAACAACAAAGCAATAATAATTCAATTTCAGCGAAGTTTAGAGAGAATTCCAATTGCATTGCAACATGAAGTGCAGAATGACAATAAGTGCATTGTTCCTATTCAGAGTAGCCATTCTTGCATCATTATTCACCAATTTACATTCTGTATTGTGCCATATCTGGTAAATTGTTAAAATTCTTTGTTAGAAATACCGACATTATCTTAAAAACACAAAACCATGAAAATTAGTAAAACCTTTGAAATCAGTAGACTACAATTAAAGTACCAGGGGATATGGACACTGAATTCCGCAGCACAACAGGACCTGGATAAGTCAAGAATCATTGTTTTTAATTGCTTCCTGCAATCATAAATTCCCCCCTCCCCCTGCCCTGGTATTCACTTATCTCTTTTCTTTGGCACTCTCATGGCAGGCATATTTTTATATCCTATGCCCACCCCTGCTGTAGATAGATAGATAATTAGATAGATAGAATACTTCATTATCCCCATGGGGAAGTTTTTCTAGCAGCATGTAACATTCACATTTACAAACAGATATTTATACCAAGAAACATACAATAATTTACACTAGAGAAAATGGGGGGGGGGGGGTTAATAAATAAATACACAATGTAAAATAATAAAAATCCTTTTGCAAACACAATTTTAAAAACATAATAATAATATAATAATAATAATAATAATAATAATAATGCATATCAGTCACACCCAAAGCACTGGAGGCAGATTATAACAAATAGTGTGGTCCTTTTTACTATTTTTAAGTGTAACACAGCTGAATTGCACATTATTTCCACTACAATTGCTTGGCAATTTGACACCTTCAGATGACACATAATGTTTGAATGGCCACGTTCTCTTCAGATAGCAAGATGAAAAAAACACAGGGCCAAGTTACATGAAATAATTTAGGAAACATTGGGTAGCAATTAGCTTAACTTGTGCAAAAAACAATATTGTTTGTTGTAACTTGCCCTTATTTTGATATCAATACTTTTAATAGCAGACCTAGATTTTGCAAGTCTTAATGAATGACTTATAGACAGTACTTTGTATGCGTGAGTGGCGAGGATTCCCATGATGATTGATCAAAAACAGTTTAAACCAACATAGGCCGATTTGATAAAAATGTGAGCTTTAGAATGTACCGAATACATAATTAGTAAATAGAGAAGATATGTTCACAAGCACAATATTATATTAAAAAGGTATGGGATAAATGCCCACTTAAAACACCTGTCCTTGGTACACTCCATGGTTGGAGATCCTAATCCTGACTGTGAGGGTCCCAGGACAGAGGCTTTAATTTCACAGGGTTTTCCCCACTTCATTGCCTGAGAGCAGCACATGCAGTCTGTATGCTAACTGTGCATGCGTAGCCCTCCAACAGAATAACTGCACGGTTTATCTGACGGACTGCAGAGTGAAAGGAAGTGGTGGCTGGGAGAATGTGCTTCAGGCAACTTTTGGTGGTCTGCACTCAAAAAATTTAGAGAGCATATTGAATTAATGGGACGGGACTACACGTATCTTTGGGTGAGTAAAATTGTTTTTAAAAATAAAAGAACAATATTCACTTTACTTTTAATATACTGTGTTAGTTCACAACAAATGAAAAGGCATGCCTTTAATTTTCAGTTGATATATTTAGAATGTATTAACTTCGCAAAAGGAACTGAAAGGAAGAACAAAATGTTCTCGTTTTCATCTCATAGTACTACATGCATTTTGAAAGCTTCTGTTTGACCCTGCCAGCACTGCCCTGCTGGACATTGAAAATAAATCTCTGTGCCCTTCAGTGACAGTGGGAATTCAAATCAGCAGCCAGCCACAGATGTGGCCCAACTGGCAAACTGGCAGATTCATTATAATAAATAATTTCCATTCTGTTTGTGAGCCCTGGTACTGCGCTTTATACCTTACAGTGTTCCAGTAACAAGGGGACATTGAAATCAATTGCTCTTTATAGAGATTTGTGACCCATATATATATCTGCCAAAGTACTTTGTCTACAATACATAAGACCCAATATAGAATTCCATAATTATACATGATAAAATGTGGCAGTGCTAGATGCTAGTATTTGAATATAATTGTATCTATTTCACCTAGCTGTCTAAGCTCCCAAAAACGTACAAATTTAAAAATGGGGAGAGCAATATGGAGCAGTGGTGAGGGAAAAAAGGACCAAACAGAAGGATGTATTGCACGCTCACTCAGTCCGATTACTTTACTGCCTGTCTGAATAAATGAGTATTAACTGAAATGTATATGTTATGTGTATATTTTCAGTGTTAAATTCAGACAACATTTCAGTCACTAAAAACAATAATTAATTCACCAATAATTAACAATGAAATAAGCAGCAAAATTTAAAATAATCAGCACTAATAAATCCTGAGGAATCAGCTCAGGTGAGGTGGTGCCAGTTTTGGCATTGTCTGCTGATAGACCATGGTACAGCACTGAATGTGGTCTTTGACTCTGCCTGCATGGGACCTGGGGTTTGTAAAGCCCAGATAAGCCCTCTCATCTGCTTTCATTAAGAAAGAGCCGCACAATAGCATGCGACTGTGCTCGATACTCCGAGCTTGGAAAGTGATTTAATTGAAATTCTCCCCCGATGAAGGACTATGACCCATAAATGATACAAACATACACTAAAGCACAGTAGTACTACTTACTGATACTGGTGCACAATAACAGTAATCAGAGCCTTCTGAAAATATTCATCTGGTATCCGAGGAAAAAAATAATTTTTGATTATATGTGTGGGAGTGCAGGTTGTGAGCTCCTCCTTTTAAACATACTCACTGTCGACTCATCACTTTTAATCTTTTGAGGATAATAGCCAATCCATTACTTAGTTCAACCAAAATAACTGTAGATTTTTAATTAAAAATGTTTAAGAAATCATGGCTGAGGTGTCATTTGAAGATATTACTTTAATGATAGGCTAAATATAAAGTTTAAACGTATTGAACAAGATACCCATGATAACTTGAAACATTGTCACTGTGAGATACGGTGTTCAGCTGGAGTCTCAGGGTCCCTAAGAATAATGACACTAATGTGCCGCCATGGAAGATGGTAGCAGGTATTACTCCAACAGCAACTGATATACACGCTATTTTATTTTTAGATTCACCCCACCTCCATTCTTAAAACACTCAGAAAATTCCCATGAGTGCTCCAACTGGAGCCGTTACTCATTCGGAAGTGATACAGCTCTGTGATAACTGTACTGTCCTGTGTTTTCTTTTTTAAAGAACAGCCATTACAGTCCCGCTCTTAAAGGGCTCTCTGTGTCTGGTCTCATTCGGTCCCATTTGAAGCTTAAGTGCTGAAAGGGGAAGAAATGAGGAAATAAGGCTACAGATTGACTGAGTCCCAGGAGACCTGTAGGGATTAAGTTCCAGAGAACTGGCATGGAGCCTGTCTCATTCATTCAACAGACAGAGACAGAGAGAGAGAGGGACCAAAGGTGCACAGTGCTTTGTGTCCTGACTTCTGGCCTCCCTTTGCAGAGTGTTGTGAGCTTTGCAGCTGTCTGGTGTTTTGTCACATCTGACAGCCTTGGTTAGATCTGACAGTCTTTGCCTTTCTTCATCTTGGGTAGTTTATACACACACACACACACACGCACACACACACACACACACATACACACACACGCATAAGGACCAGAGGTGAAATGAAATGAAAGTCAAAGAAGCCATTATGAGGCTGTGAAATGTAGAAAACCAAACCTTAGGCTTGCCAAAATCAACTGTATGGGACATCACTAAGAGCTCTGGTGAGCTCAGTAATCGTATGGGCCTGGTATGCCAAGGAAAACCTGTACAATTTATGACTTATCACCATAAAAACAAAAGTGCTACAAAAGAACAGAAAGTAGTGAACCTCAAAGTGACACTCCAAGCTAGTACTACAGACGGAACGCAAAATCATACCAAGCAAAGTAACACAAATCTAACACTCCTAGTCAGACTGTTCAGACCAATACCCTAACCATCCTGTATATTTTAAATCATATATATCATCAACAATGATCATGAATAAATGGGGATTATGAAACAATTTCTAATTAAATTATGTTTAATGATTATATTAGACATATGAGAGTCAAGAATGATGGAAAGCCCGAATATCAAACCTTTTATTTTGGAAAAGTGACCTCTTAAGCACTAGGTAGCAGCACTGAAAACAAGACAAGGATATTGTGGTGCCAAGAAGTGTGGGGGAGAAGGTGTTCCTTCACCTCTTAGGCAGGTTGATTGGTGGTAATTACCCCAGGTGTTTCTATTTGCCTTTTTAGGGGCATTTATAAAGCCAGAGTCTGCATATTTCTCACTCTGTAAGGTTTATATTTTTATCTATATAGGATTATATATATGATTTTGTTGGATTTATTTATGTTATGGGGGGAGGATAGGGTAAATTGGCTGGTTCAGCATGTCCTTTCTGTTCTCATTTGCTTCCAATCATAGTGTAGTAGCCACACCTGTCATTGTATCACAGGCATCAAGGAGACCTACAGGCTTTTCTCCAATCAGTCAAACTTGTGCGCTACTGTAGCTCTCCCAGGGCCTACACTGCTAAATTACACACGCAAGTCAAGTAACCCCTCAAGTACACCCAAGGCTTTTGTTTGTTCACATTAGGGGTGTCAAGCTAAGGTCCTAGGGGAGCGCAAAGTCTGTGGGTTTTTGTGGTTTCCTTTCCATCAACTGCCAATTGCGAACAAGGCGGACCTTGAGACCAAGGTGTTTGGATTCTTTAGCCAATCACTAACACTTGTGGCTAAAATGGACAATACCAAGCACATAGCAAATGGTCCTAAACAGATTTACAAATACAACTGACCATTTGTGCTGGGTTTTATTTTGTCATAGAGCCACCATGAAACACCATCGTACAAACCAGTGACAGCTTCGAAATCTGTAAAGGAGTTCTGCAAACTCTGCAGATGGTGAAACTCTCACAATGAAGCGAGTTTTCACACTTAAGCCACATGATATAAGGGATAAGTTTTCTTCTCCTGAACTTTAGAAAAAAACAAAAGTATCCATCAACCCCAGCAACAAATAATTGTTTCCATTTACAGGCCTGATAGCAAGTGATGCAAAACACAAGAACCTTCCTCCTCTCAACAGATTCCATGTCATAAAGAAAGGTCAGTTACAGTCCTGATAAAAAGTCTGTGAATTCCAAATATAAAGGACACTGCTTCATATCAATTTTTCCAATAACAAAAGTACTGAAAGAATCTCTGGACAAACTGGTCATAAACTGAACTTTTTGACTACAGTGGCAATGTCTTGTTTTGGCAAAAACAAACCCTGTCTCCAAACTGAAGAACCTCACTCCAACCTTTAAGCATAAAGGCAGAATTATCATGTTTTGTGGATATGATGCTGTTATAGGCCTCGGACAGCTTACCATCATTGACAGAATGATGAATTTGGCATTGCATCGGCAAATTCTAGAGACAAATATGAGATCATGCATCTGTAAGCTGAGGCTGCATCAAAAATGAATCATGCGGCAAGACAAAGATCCAAAATATTTGAAACATTAAATTATCTGTCAAAGTCAGTCTGGACCTAACTCCACTGAAATGTTTTGGTAGGACTTGACTGAACACCTCTTCATAAGCTTTGCAAAGACATTGCTCAATGCGTTTAGCTTTCGTGCTACCTGGCGCTCTCTCACTGCGCCTGATGTATGTACAGGTTAGAACGGGGGCATTCAGCTGACACTACTCTCTGCAGACTGTCAGATCGATGGAGAAGTCCACTATTGGCTGAAGGGGGGAGGGGAGGCTCCTTTTTATCTCTACATTGGATTACGCTAATCAGAGGATTAATCACACATTAAACACCAAAGGCAGCAATTCTGGACTCTTAAGTCATTGCATAGGGATGGGGAATCAGGTTAAAGATCAAGAAAAAGTTGCGTTTTTAAGGATGTTTCCCACACCCCCAACTGCTGCATTTTATTCTACGGAGCTCATGTTCATGTCACATGACTTTACTTGAAACACTGTCGTTTCGAGTAAACAGATCCTGTAACACACAGGATGGTATACTGGAAGACTGCGATTAGGTTGATACCATACAGAGCTTGGAAACACAACCTCCTTGTCATCTGGGAATAATGACAGTCATGAATGTTTGTTTCAACAGGAATAGGCATGACAAGAGGAGTGCTTCTCTAGAAAGGCCTGCAGACAGAGAAAGATGGTTTCCGTGGCATCGGTCATTGCCCCTAGACTTAAGATCAGAATTTGAACCCCTCCCAAAAGTAAACTGCAGGAAAGCCAGTGGAGTCCAAGCGGAACATGAAAGCTGTTTTGTGGGTTGCATCACCATGACTCACATACAATACAACTCACTCTGGCATCCAAGCATCCAAGCGCCTGTGAAACAGATTTAATTTAATTTGACCACATTTGCAGGGTTCTTCAATAAAACTTCAATAAGACTTTCAGCTAAATTACACTGAACTCAGGCTTGTACTGTATGATGCTGCATGGAAAAGATCAGCAGCTTAACTTAACAATAAAATCCAAAGATGCATACATCTGAAATCCGTGTAAAATGAACTAAATAAAATTTATTTGGAAACAAATGCATGTCCTCATTCACCATGCAGGCTCTAGCATGAGCAGCTCCTAACCTCACGTTCTGCAATCCATTGCTGCACATCACCGTTTAAACAGGACATGTAGTCAATAAAGATCATTTCCTTCCCTCCCAGTGATTGACTGGAAAGGGGAATTCACACATATGGACTCTTCAATCAGACCTGACACAAGATTTGAACTACCTCCCTGTTGAATGTGCTTCGGCCATGTTGGCGAAAAATCTCAGTCAGCATTTGGCCATTTTATTATGTGGGAAACACAGTCTTGTTAAATAACCTGCTGGGATTTGTAAAGTGCTTGTTTAACAGTGAAAATAAACTTTAGCCTTTTCTAGAGGGAGTATGTTAAAATCAGTGAGGGACCAATCATTTATTGGACACTTTTTTGTAGTTTTGTTATGACCTTGTATTTAAAACAATGCAACTCTTAGTACTCAAAGGTACAAAAACTGAACATGATAGAAATTCAAAGGCCTTCCCATTTGAAAAAATAGAATACTTCAGAATACTTGAAGTATAATTACATAAACTTTAATTATGCTAAAGTATAAAATGACAGACTTCAAGTATACTTCAACATTGCATTGTACCTTTGAGTCAGCGTTTCCCAAAAAAATAAATACATAAAATTAACAAGAAGGTTGGACATACTAAGCTCACACAGAGTCATTGACTGTTACCGAAATGATTTATATAAGCATGGCCTTGCAAGGTGCACAGTAATCGTTAACAGTCTAGTGACATAGAGAGTTTTCACATCCATCAAATACCTCATATTTAATATTGTATTTCTGCTCCAGTGAGTTGAGTGATTCCTCTATGCGTGGTGTAAACTTCACTTATCTGTATTCCACAAATGTCAAGTCTTCCACTTGGCTCTCTGCTCTCCTGCCAAAAGTAATGAAACACAGGAGTAATGTATACCAAGTGACACCAATAAAAATATAGTTCCTGTATATGTTGCAAGATTGTCCATCAAAATAACTGAGTCTTGTTTGTGATTTGAACAAATTCAAGAATGCCACAGATAACACTTTGATGAATAGCACCACTCTAGTCCTCCAATAGCTAAGGCATCGCTTTCCCTCCAACTGTGTTCCTGCCATAACAGATTGAGTTACCTGATAGGCAATCACAAATAAGCCCAGCACCATTAATTGTAGGGAATGTGATGGTTTGGACTGTCACCACACGTGGCAGGAAGAATGGGACAAATATAACTTGATAATTCCTCTTAACTCTTCCCCTACCTTTCTGTAATGTTACAACCACTGTCGTGTGGCGACAGATATCACGCAAATAGAAATGGTTATTTTGCCAGACAGAATTGTATAGTAAGAACATGCCATTGTTTACCACCCCATCACCAGGCTCAATGAGAGCAGATGACAACTGATATGGGAATGGAATATTTCCAGTTGACGTGGATGTTTTCAGTTGAGGTTGTCTGAGAAAAACCAAAACTGTGAGATGATAATGTTGCAGCTGCATGCCTGTCTACTCTATCACATAGGGTGTAAATGAGCTATCACTTTTTCTGTGAATTGCCAATAGCAAACAATGTTTTGTTTGATTGTTCAAAGTTGCCAACGGCTTGAAATCCAGCTGTGTTTACATATTCTGAAAAGAACAATGAATGCATAGACATTGTATTGTGTTGTGTCAAAAGTGGTTTAGTAGTTTCTGTAAGAAAAGAGCTCATTTAATCAACTGAGAACAGTTCACGTTGAAGTTCATTGGTAGGGTCTGATAAAGGGTATCATAAATCCACTAATGAGCATTACTACCCTATTGCATTCACCAATAAAACCAATTTTTTCATAATAAAAAAGTGGCTAAAACCAGAAACACTGTTATTAAGTGAAATTGGATACTCTACATTAAATAATTCTAATAAACCCATAATGTGAAAAAATGAAGGTGCAGATGAAGATCATTAAGCCATCCTAAAATTGATATTATATTTGTCTGAAATTGGTGTTACATTGTGGCAGATGTATTTGTGTACACCTGCCTGCTCTTCAGTCTTTTTAGTGAATGAGACAAAGTCGTTTTTACTCTGTGCCTGTTTCCCAACAAGACACAATGAGCTGGGATAGAGAAGGGCTCTCATTGAGTTTACAGTCATTGATTGAGACATCAGAGGAGGACAGGATACTGTGTAATACTAGCAATTACTGTCAATCAGCTGGGTCTCGCAGTAGAAAGATGGGGCACCACGGACCCCCCGCCCCCCCTCCCCCCACCTAACAAAGCACCGGCCGATCCCTGAGATTTGGCTGAAAAAGAGCCCTTTCATGGTCACAGAGAGGCAGGAAATTCCCTGCCAACATCCTAGCAACAGGCCCTGAAGAGGGCTGACACAGAGGCCACTCCATAGAGAATAATGAAATCCACTGAGAGTGCCTTGTCATTCCTATTCCACCTCAGTCAATGGCATGGGAGACACATTGAAGCTGTCATCACTGAAAAGGCCTTTTAGACCCTTCATTCCCATACCAGAACAATGCACCACTCTTTACCCAACATCCTCAGAAATTGCTTTGGGTGCCCCACTGCACAGGTATTCTGGACTACAAAAAATAAACTCAGCTAGAAGTTTTACAAAGCCAAAATAATTTAAAATAATATAAAGAATATTGCACACTGTAACATAGTTACTGCCTGTAGGCTTCTTTAACAGTCTGGCAAACAGAATTACATTTTTTTCTTGGTGAGCGAGTTAAAAGGTCAAGGTATTTTTTTAGATTCAAATCTTTTTTTAAATTTCCTATGGTTAGATTTCCTATGAGACATACTCACAGTATATTTAAACTATACAAGCATATACACTTTATTCAGGCAGTTATATACACATTTGCATAGGAGTGCACGCACGCACACACACACACACACACACACACACACATGTACAAACACACGTACCAACATAAGATTGTGTGGACAGCCAATGTTTTCCGGAAGATGGCCTACCCAGGGAACTACAGGCTATCAGCAGGGGTGGGTGCAATGACAAAGCTTGTGATTGCATTCAACCAAGTCTCAAACAGCTGAAGGTAAAAAGCTTCAGGGCAAGTTATTAAGTGTCTTTCATGGAGGCATTTGTCTCAAAATACCTATCCCTCATTAATTGTGGAGATTTTGAGATTTTGATTATTTGCATCCATACACCCTTGGAAGAATACATTATTCCAGAAGCTTAAAAAACATCCAGATTTATAGTGCTTCTTTCAAACAACAGTTTGTTTTCCATGTGGAACGCATGGAGTAAGCAAGAAAAACAGCCCCGAAAAGCAAAAGAAAAACAAAAAAGGTAACGCCACTTATGTCATCTGGAGGAGATAAATAGTTTCTGCTTTCTGGATGCGGGTTTACTTTATTTACTTTATCTTGTTTTCATTCTATGGTTTGTTGTTTTGATACCTGCAATCCATGGGGAGTTGTTTTATTTTATTACACTATCTGTGATGTGCACTCCTCAGCAGGGTGTAGCATGAAATTCTGTGCAAATGCAGTCTGGGCCCTCTTCCCAAAGCAAACTTTCTTCTTCTAGGCCATTTAGAGCCCCCCCCCTCACCCTCTGGGGGCCTGGATAGTGAGTTCCACTCTGCAGCCCCCCCCCCCCCCCTTACCCCTGCCCTCAGGCTACTACTGGCAGCCTGCAGAAGGTGTTAACTAACCGCCATGCTACAGATCCTAGTCTAGCCCTCACTAGGAGCTTTCAGAATGTCTTGAAAAATAGGAGGGAATTGTTTTCTCTTTACAGACAAAAACTACATCTTCATAGGTGTTATAGTGCTGTCAGAAAGTTTCCATCCCCCATTGAGTATTTATGTTTGTTGTGTTGCAAAGGCTAATTTAAATACATTTAAATGGTAAAGTTAAAGTATTTAGAGGTCTTCAGAATTATATAAATTAATAAGTATTCACACCCTTTGTATTAACAACCTAAACTGAACACAGGTGTATTCCATTTTCTTGAGAGATCACATTAAGTACTTGAATGTGGTCCATCTATGCTGATTTTGAATCCACCTGTGTCCAATTGCATGATTGCAGAATAAATATCACTGACTTAATAACGTTGCGCAACTGAAATGTCAGATCAAATGAGACATGCTGTCATGACAACCAAGGAGCTGCTGTGGAACTTTGAGACCAAACTTTGGAGGCAAAAAAGCTGTAGAAGGTCATAAAGATTGGTACAGCTTTGAACCTTCCTAAGAGTACCATTCGGTCCATTGTAAGAATAGAAAAAAATGAATACTTTTGTAAATAAGAAGTGTAAATTACAGTTCTCATTTACAGAAGTATGCATTTTTAGTAAATTTAGTATTGTATTATATATATTTTTATATATAATATACATATTATTATATTTTAATGTTGCATCATAACTGTTTTGAATTTATTTTGTTGAATTTATGAATATGTAACAAGGGGTGAATACTTTCTGAAAAAAAAAAAAAAAACTATCAGACCGTGATTGCTCATAGTTGCTTTGTGGCTATTTTGCGATTTCCACAAGCAAAGAGATGTGTTGATGAGAAAAATGTCTGAAACATTAGGCTATATTATTAAGGAACACAAGTTGTCTTGGTCTTGTCCTGGAAACCTTTTTTTGTTTATTTTTTGTAATCAAATGAAACAAAATGAATTCAAAATGAATTTATATATTTTTTTATTAGATTAACCAATGGTAGAAACAGTATTTTTCCAATTATCTTTGCAATTATTTTTGGATTATCATAGTCTCTATATTATAAACTGTAAGTACATTATTTATATATTTATTTATTATTTTACAACAAAAAATTGCTTATATTGAACTCTAAAATGACTATAATTGCTCAATAAAATACATCTTGAACACATGATAAAAATTATCTTGAATTAAGTGTCTTTTTCCCCATGGTTTGAAATCTTCCAGTGCTACAAAGAACACTGAGCAGAGTGTAGCAAGCTTGGGAAATGTGGAACCCAAATAGATATTTTTGCCTGGAAAGGTGGATATTTTAAAGGTGGCTTGACCAATGAAACAGAATAAGCAGTGTCAATCATTTGATGAAAACTCATTTCCATTAGTAGGGTCCTCTTACTTCTGTTCACCATAATTCAATAAAGCCAGCAAAGTAGTGTTTAGTGAAATATGCCAGAGGGTTTGATTGAATTTAATTTGCCCTTAAACAGTCTAAGTGCATTTGATTGAATCTGGCTCTACATCTTGCTTTGTCATAAACATAAACTCCTGCATGTAACAATTGGCTGCTCTTCTGCTTGGAAGGTTCTTCACTGTTCGCAAGTTTCTCTTTTAACATTCGCCATGGGCATCAGTGTATGTTATGTATATTCCTATCTAGTGGCAGGACAAGTAATGAGCAGCAATCTGTCACATAGCCTTAGCCCCCTCCATGAGAGACCAGAGTCAATTAAGCACTGGTCGATATAGTAACATAATTGTTTCCTTTAAGGTATGACCTCTTGTCTTTCCTTGCGACTTTACTAATGGGAACCTGGTCCCACCAATCACTGACGTAGCAACCACCCAATCCAACTGACCACCATACACTTCAGTAATCTCTAGGAGATGTCCTGATGAATCCCTGATGGCAGACTGATGGAGAGTTACCCGACAAATGGGAAACAGTCGACACCAGCACTGAGGATATAAGAATGACAACGACAACGGGGACCTGCAAAACATAGGTCTCAAATATAGAAAGCCAGTGGGGGAAAAAACAGGAAACAGGAAGAAAGAAGAGAAGCAACAGAGAGACACACTCTCTCCCAAAGAGCAGGGCTCACTATGAGAAAGGCACAGATAAGGAATGCTAGCTCTGAATAATTAATTGCTGAATGGATGCAGAGTCCGAATGACTGGGAATTGTCGGAAGGAAGGTCAAAGCAGGGGCCTCACTTTGCCAGAAACTAAATCCCTGTTCTTTCACTCTTGATCTTTTTTTCCCCATCACTAGCAGAAATCCCCTAAATGCATGCACGCAGTGAGACATGCTAATTGCCAAGGTTATCTGCCCCCCTGCAGTGCGTCTGTGCCATGAGCACTGTAAACCCCCACTGTGCAGACACCGCTCTTTTTCATAGCCTGGCTCATCATTAATATTGAAGGCCATACTGTGTGAAATGCTGCACCTATGACACTTGTCCTTCTGATAAACCTTGCTTGCAAATCCTCTTACATCAATACAGTTGTGAATTAATGGATTGAAACTGTGCCATGCAGTGTCTTTCCTGACAGGCTATTCTAACGTAAGGCTTCCGGGCCAGCTTGCACATTTATCAGTTAGAATCGGAACAAAGACCATTAAGTAATTTATATTTTAAGAACTCAGCTGTATCCATTCCATGGCATCCACCATAAGGCTGCCCCAGTAGGACAGCAAGTAGGGGGGACCCCACTCCCCCTAACAATGTTGATTTACTGTTAAATTAGAAACAAAAATGAAAATCATGAAAAAGGGTACATTTCCCTACCATTGGGGCAAGACTGATAGATCTTAAATGATACTTAAAAACACCCCCACAAAGCATCGTGCTCCAATCTGCAATCAATTTTTTACAGACTTTATCATTGAAATTTTAAATATGTCAACTGCATCTATTTATGGAGTTGATATATAAATACCTGTTTTTAAAATAGCCGGTTTTAAAACAAAATTGAGTGGCTCATTTATTTATAATATGTCATGGTCAATGAGGACCGACAGTAAAACATAAACATTGTCAATATGAATTTGTTTAGTCATTAAACTATTAGTGTTATGCAACTTCATTTAATAATTAAACAATGTCACATTGCATTTTATTAAAATGTTGGCTACAGATTTTTATTTAGAAATATTAAAAATAAAACATTTACAGCTTGCTACCAATTTGAAAGTGCAAATGGTTTGTGGCACACAAAGACTAGAATGAACAACAAATAATATTTCCATTAGTTATGGCTGCATCCACAAGAACATCAGAAGGAAGGAATTCTTGCACAAAATGTAAACAAATGCAAGTTTTGTCTTTGCTTTTTATATTGATCTGGCCCTCAGCATGAATCAGCAAAGTTAAAAAAGGACTTACAGTAATAAAAGCTAAATGTGTTTCCAATTAAAGAATGAAAGGAAAGGGTCATGCCACCCACATCCCATTCACGCAAACTAAAATACAAACATCAAACATACATGGGTAATCTCAAACAGGATGCACACCTTGCACATGTAAGGAATGAGCACATATTTTTGAACTTGTGTGGTTGAAAGCAGTTGGGTGGCTGCCTCACTAAATCCAGATGGCACAGCATACTTCCCCCAGAGCAGAGCTGGTCCATACCCAAGCACTCTGTTTATCATTGGAGTATGCAGACTTCCTACGTTGCGGTGATTCATCATGAAGTTGAATTTGCACAGCAAGGCCCCATGAATGTACTGTGAGCCTAGTAGTTTGAGAGTGACTCTCTTTCTCCTACTTTTGCCTTCTGCCTCTCTTTTTTCTTTTTAAAAAATTTAGCATCTCCAATCGCACCAGAATTTGGAATTCTATATACAAGTGTGTCCATATGCGACCCCTGCTGCCAACTCGGGAGAGTGAGGACAAATTGTGGTTCTCCTCCAAAATACATGGTGTCAGCCAGATACTTCTTTTTACACCACAGTCACAAGCCGTGCACATACACAGCGGGAGAGGAGTAGACCCAATCATACATGTGTGCAGAGAGCCATGGGTGCCTGGATGGGTAACAATAGTCCTTTGAGCAATGAGCACTGCTATCCTCACCAACTGAATCCCTCCCACATGTCCCTTGGGGAACACAAAGCCAATTGCCTGCCACCCCTGCAGTACCTGCCAGCCACAGTCAGCACTGGCATGGGTCAGATTCAATCTCTACCTCACTCTTCTTCTTGCTCAAGGGAAACAGCTGGAGGGGACCAAAACAAATAGATAAATTGTATTACCTGCAATTACAAGGTTAATGTGACCTGCCTGTGTCTGTGAAAGTGAACTAAAAACTTTTATGTGAAATGAACAATGAGATATTGTTGAAGGTGTTTGTGGAGGACCGGGAGGTTTCATGTGCAAGGCCATCTTGTTGTATGACAGCAATGGCTAGTGAGATCCCTGTAGTCAAGAGTTTTCCCTGCAGTGTTGTTATTCTAAGAGGGCATACAAATTGAATTACCCCCTCTACCACATGGGCTTCTTCATGAATATTCAACAGTGGGTTGTGTTGCCAGATGAGGACACCTCGGTGTTACAATTTGTCCCATTAAAGGCAAAGCTCATGGATGCTTGTGACCAAGAGTTGGCCCTGATTCAGTGCAGTGGGTTCCCCTGGTGACAGCAAGCAAGGACCCAATTAGTGAAGATTTTACCAAGTCTAGGACATCAGAGGCTTGGGGAAAATAGTGGCCAAATGTAGCAGACACTTTGCATTGCTGGCCTGAGGTCCAGCAGCAGAAGCAGCTGAGGATCTAGACTGCTCAGATTGGGGATGCAGTCACATATTTTAGAGGGTGACTTTTTCTTCAGGGCACAGTGTATGTCATACAGTTTGCAGGCTTTTCCCATCCTTTGTATGCTGCAGTGTGTACTATAAATGGTGCGGTCCAGTGTTGTTTTGGCTCTATACTCCGGCACATTGGATTTTAAATAAAACAATGACTATGAGGTAATGTGCAGACTGTTAGCACTGATTTGAGGGTATTTACATCCATGGGTGATCCATTCCGGAATTACTGCTTTTTAATCAACACGTTCTCATCCCAACTTGTCAAATATTGCAGCTTGGGCAAGGGCTCTTCTCGTCACTATTCGACGCGTTGGATAGACTTGGGCATCTTCGGTTGATGAGTTAGGTAGCCCACTGACTACAAGGCTACTGAAATAAACTACGTCACCCAGTATGCATTAGCCTAGGTTTATGGTGATGTTTTTAAATAATTTTCAGTGTAGCCTATAGTATTATAATAAAATAATTTCTGGTATAATTTGGTATATGTGTACGTGATTTTAAGTAATTAAATTAGAATAGGTCACAATAGGATTGATTATCTACAAATACGAGCCCCGAATTTGCGCTGAGGTTCAGGCTACTGCCTGTCCATAGCATCAAAATCCGCAGAAGTTTGGTAATTCAATTCAATGGGCTACCTAACTCATCAACCAAAGACGCCCAAGTCTATTCAACACGTTGAATAGTGACGAGAAGAGCCCTTGCCCAAGCTGCAATATTTGACGAGTTCGGATGAGAATGTGTTCTTTTAATACATAGTTCCCCCCATGTTAGAGGACTGTAATTGAAAAATGTAATATAAGCTTCAATGAAGTCATCATATTTAATACTTGGTTGCAAATCCTTCGCATTCCATGACTGCCTAAACTCTGCGACCCATAGACATCACCAGATGCTGGATATTGTCCCTGGTTTACCTCTGCCAGGCCTATACTGCAGTCATCTTTGGTTCCTATTTGTTTCAGGGGCTTTTTGCCTTCAGTCTAGTCTTCAACAAGTGAAACACATGTTCAGTCAGTTTTAAGTTGTGTTTGACTTGGCTAGCCAAGAACATTCCCGGTTTTGGCTGAAAAATTCTTTGGTTGCTTTGGTAGTATGTTTGGAGGCATCGTGCTGCAAAGGTGACGAATTCTGAGGCATTTGGTTGGATCTGAGCGAATAAGACATTTGTTTACACTTAAGAATTTATCCTGCTGCTGCTGTCAGCAGTTACATAATTGATAAAGAGAAGCGAGCCAGTTCCAGTAGCAGCTATACATGCCAAGCCATAACATTACCTCCAGGATGTTTTGTAGATTAGGAGGGTGGGTTGTTTTGTTTCTTTTTTTTTTTTTTTTACACTTTTTCATCACTCATCTTTTCATCACTTTGGTACAGGTTAATGCTCATTTATTCTGTCCATTAAACTGTTTTTCTTTACTCTAGGACTACAGTTTTTAATATATTTTTTTTAGTTAACTCTAAACTCCAGGACTATAGTTGTTTTTGTGGGTTTTTTTATTTTTATTTTTTATACCAAACTCTAATCTGCCCATTCTATTCTTGAGGCTTACCAGCAGGATCTATCCTGTGGTGAACTCTCTGAGGTTATGCTGGTGTAGTGTTCTCTTCATGGGTGTCTTTGACACATCTATGCCTACCTCCTGGAGAGTGTTCTTGATCTGTTTGACAGTTGAAAAGGGACTTTCTTGACAACTGAAATTATTATTCTGTCATCCAATACAGTGGTATTCCCTGGTCTACTGGGTTGTTTGCTATTGCTGAGCTCACCAGTGCTTTTTTGCTTCTTAACAGTGTATCAAATTGTTTATTTTGACTTGCTTAATGTTTTGGGTATCTCTGAATTTTCAGTCTCATGATGGCCTGCTTTACTGCCATTGACATGTATTTGGTCCTCATGTTGGGAGACAGCAGAAAAAGACTCCAAATGCAAATGCCACACCTAGAATCAACTCTAGACCTTTTGTTAGGTTTCTTGTACATGAACTAATGATGCAACAACACAAAGAAGAAACAGTGGCACAGCCAACTGTCCAATGACTTTTGGTCTCCTAATATGGGGTGGGGGGGCGGGGGGCTATGCATAAAAAGGTCTGCAATTCCTACACAGATCACCCAGATGTAAATATCTTCAAATTAAAGCTGACAGTTGGTACTTTATCATCATATTGTTTCCTTTCAAATCCAATGCGCTGGGGTACAGAGCAAAAACAACAAAAACAGTGTCATCGTCCAAATACATATGGACCACTCTCTTTATTATTATATTATTATATATTAACTATATTATTTTCTCTTTTTTTCAAGTCGTACTCGAGTACTTCATTTTTCTTAATGATGAATTAACTGTATAGGCCTGCATTGCTTAGTGATTTCTTTTTAAAAACACAAGATCCTTGACTCAACATTTTTCCTTTAATTTTATACAAATGGCCAGTTATGTGCATGTTGTGAGTAGGTTAATTTCAGACTGCTGCCACTAATGTTTTTGGTCCATTTGTCTTTGAGGTTTTCAAAGACAGAAGGTGACTCGTACACAACTAACATGCTATGATCTAGTCTATTTTTATCTGTAACTTGTAGTGAAAATGACACTGCTAACTGCAACCGTCTTACCAGGGAGGTCCAACAAATGACTCTCCCTTACCCTCATATCCATGGACATTTTTGACATTACAGAGAAGCATTAATGGTGACAGCGTAGAAACATGATGAATTGTATGTATTATGCAAATGGTACAAAAAATCTAAAAATATATCCTGAAAATATGATGGGTAATACATGGGGTAACGTTTTATGTCCAAAATAGTATCAAACCAAGGGTTGGACACTCTGAGGAATCAATTTTGATCCACCATATTCATGCCAAGTTGATACCATTGTGACCCATTCATTCATTCATCATCCATTCATAATCCACTGTTTTTCTCATGAATTGTACTAAAATAAGGAAAGTCCTCCTCATTTGATCATTTATTACACTGTATATTGATGGTTTATTACACTATACAATTGTGAGTAATTATCTTTTCAAAATGAATATTTTCATTTACTTTTTAAAACATACTATCACTTGTTGGAACAGATACGTATATAGAGACAATGCTAAGGGCCAATATGGCAATTTTGTCTAACTGGAACTCAATGGACTGTGGAGCCCAAGGACAACTACTTGATCGGCAGGCCATTTAATCAGTGTTGTGCTATGCTAAGTATTGCAAAATTGTAATTGTAAAGGATCCTATGTGAAGAATAATGGATTTTCACAGTTTGGCTTTTATTCAGATATGACAAAATTGTCATGATTAACGGGACTGTGGGAGGAGAGCTGACGATTGAGGGGAGGGGGGAAATGGTGCCATCAGTATATAACGATAACTGGATTTCTAAGCCATTATTAAATAAACTGTGGTTATAATTAATTCAAACATTCATAGCATGCATTTCAATGCCTAATGGAAAATGTTTGGATGCCTTTAAGTGCACTACATGGCCAAATATTCTTTTTTCACCAGATTCCTTGGCCCATGCCAAACAAAACATATTCCTGATTTAATATGTACATGCTGACATTATCTGCCATCTTGATTTTTTTCAAAAACTATTAAAATGTTTCTCCTCCAACAAACTTTTGATGAATTTTGGTAATTTGGGTCAACTCACAGTACTTCATACAGGTATTACTTTTTGAGCACTGCTATCAAAATGTGGCAGAAATTACAAGCCGATGAATTTGCAATGGGTGTGGCGTTTCACAAAAATGCTAATAATTCCAATACCATTTGACATAAATTTATTAAACATGTACATGGTATGTACATTGACAGTTACAAGATCAGGACTCCAAACATACAATTATAGCCCAATCCCACCACATGGTGGCGCTACATAGGTCAAATTATAAAAAAAAAAGATTCATAAAGTCAACTGAAATCACTGTTGCGCCAGATAGGTCCCTAAGTTGATGGCATGGTCCAAAATTTCATTTGGAACATATGCATGAAAAAAAATGTTTCCGCCTTCATAGAGTCACTGTACTTGGCAATGCTTGTTAGGTTGCTTGGACCCCGTGTATTTTATTTTTATTTCCTAACTTACCAAAAGTGCCTGGGCTGGATGTAGGCAGGGGCACTGGGGGATTGCCCCCTAAAATGCCTCTTCCTCCCCTCTGTGGCCTGCCTCCTTTCCCCAAAAATGCAGAAACATTAAAGGAAAACTTGAACATGGTATGAAAAATGTTACAAACTTAACAGCCATTAGCCAAGCCTTTACAGGCATATGAATTAGCCTATATATATCCTTAGCTAAACAAACTATTGGATTCAGGGTTAATCACTTTTTAAAATTGATAATAGCCTCTGAGCGAATTTATACAGAAAATATATTGCAAACATCATTATATAAATTATTTGCGGTACTTTCTTTTCGTAATGTCTTCTTTTCTGATATGCAAAAATTGCTGGGTAATATGCCTGTTTGTTGTTGTCCAAGGTCATGCATCCATTTTTTCAATATCATGATGCAGAATGATGTAACTATACATAGTTTCGGCAGTAAAATTGAACTAGTATAAGTTTTGGTGGTGAAATTTAAATAGCACTTAGTGAGAAAGAAAGATAGCAAGTGAGAAAGAAAGATAGCGAAAAGGAGTCCTAACAAAAATGTAGAAAATCAAATGCCTTATAACCAGAAAAGTGGAGGACCTGTTTTAGAGGTGAGATCGCTCAACACACCTCAGTCTCTTAACTTGCAAAAATGCTTATTGTGTAACCATTTGGCAATGCCTACCTTCAGTGAGGTGCGTAGTACACTTCTCTTTATTATATTGCCACAGTTGCAACAGTGGAGTGCTCATTTTCTAAATGAAAATTAATCAAGAGCTACCTGCAGAGCAGTAGGACAGGAGATACTGAATGGACTGCTTATACTTTCTATCAAGAGCATTAGACCCAGGGAGTTGTAATGTTGTTGTTGATGATTTTGCTCTACGCAAGGCTCGTCCGATGCCCTTCAAATGAGTGAGTGCTTTTGTAACGGGACTGGCGTGGTGTTCCTGATATGCCGCAGTTCCAGCCTGTTCTAATTTGACTTGGGCTGCTGCTGTGCATCTCAATAATTGTGCTTTTATTTGTCTGACAAAGCTGTCATGCTGTCCATGGAATTTAAAAAAAGGATAACTGTAATTTACAGTTCTGCAATCCACATGCACGGTTTCTTAAAGTGAAAGCACCAGATACTTGTCAAGCTCCAAAACTACAAGCAGAGTGAATGAGGGTTTAATTCTCACAATGCAGTCTAAAACTAGGCCTGAAAGGTTTTTTATTTTCAGCATATGCTCCCCAAAAAGTCTGTGAGTGGCCCTGATCCTAACAATACCTGAGGAAATAGAAAATAACATATGTATCACCCACCAAGTCACAATGTTTCACTATCAGCAGGGAATCAATGAGATATTTTCTGGTTATTTCTGCATTTGAGTCTGTACAAGCACTGCTTCACCCATCATAAACTCTCACCATTGAGAACAAGTGGAGTGTACCATAGACTTAGAGCACAAAAAATAATCTTTAACTTGTTTTGATATTCCAGGGTCTGAAAGGTTTTATATTGTTCGGGAATACATTATATCATGATACAAATCTGTGATACATTCTAATTAAATCATTTAAGATGTAATCCTTCCTTCAAACCCCATGGAAACAACAGATTTCCATTCCTTCATATGACCTTGACTTGAATAAAGTGTTTCTAGGAGTGATTCACACATGCTTCTCTTGGATGAAATGCCAATCCAGTACTGAGCCACTTCTGTAATACATGATGACCCATCGGATTATGTTCAGATGACTCTTTAATACCATAATTTACTTCCGGGTGTTAAGAGCCCACATTAGTTATATGTAGTTGCTGATGGCTTTTTTGTTTGAATCTTGCCCACAAGATTCATATATTGCTGTTGCTTTTATAAAACCAAACCAGTTCCACTAGAAAAGGCATTAAGTTCTAATACTGTATCCCTGAAGAGAACAGTAAAACCTTTGTTCCATACCTGCATTACTGCTGCACAGTGCAAAGGAACAGTATTTTTTACAGATGGTATAAAGCTTCTTTTGAGATTCACGTATTTTCACATCAGGTACTACGATTATAAATCACAATGTTGGCGTACACACAATTCATAATCTAATCTGTGCAAACAAATATTTTATAAATGAGGCCATACGCTCAGGTGAGAAGAAAAAAAAAAGATTTTGCCAGTTTGAATTAATGACTTGTAGACAGTGCTTTGTACATGCGAGTAACTAGCCATTTTTGTACATTGAAAACATGTATTTCATCAGATGAAATATACAGTGCAGTGTTTAAGTGTTTTGACAGTGACACATTTTTAGTTGTTTTGGCTCTGTATTGCAGCACATTCGATTTGAAATAAAACTATAATTAAGAGGTTAAAGTGCAGACTGCCAGCTTTAATTTAACAAGATTTACATATGTATTGTGTGATCTGAGTAGGAATACAGACCTTTCTACACATAAGCCGCGTTTCCACCAAAATTACCCGGAACTTTCAGTCCCAGGAACGACTTTACCAGGAACTAAAAGGTTCCTTCAGCCAATGGTTGTCTGCGTTTCCACCGGGGTCTAAAGTACCGCGAAGATTAGGCAAATTAGCCCACTGACGTTGTCGTCGGTCCATCTGTCATATGATTTCTTCTGTAACCCCATACTACCACCGAAGTAGCCTACATTATTTTCTAATAACCGGGACAGCCCGGAGGGGTTTATTCCACTTATATACAACGGGTTACCAACAATGACTATATATGGTTACTTTTGTATTTATTGATTTTCATATATCCTCTCAAACACATTCATTAACAGCAGAAAACATGCACACGTTGTAAACAATTTGCTGTTTTATTACTTTCTCGTCGTCAATTCCATATAGGCTAATCGCAAAATGACAAGAATAGAACGAAAACTCGGACTTGCGTGAAAATGTAAATTAGTAGTGGTACAGCCACCGTTTGCTTTCCTTCGAAGTTACTGCTAGCCGAGCAGCGAAGTGTGCCCTCCAGATGCGAACCATGCACCATAAATGAGTCCATAGTCTTCCTGGTCTTTTCGTGGAATTGAAAAATGGCAGTAAAATTGAGTAAAATTACGGCAGTCTGAAAAAGCTAAAGGGAAGATTACTAGAATTAACCTGTTATTTTACCCGGATAAAAAGTGCGGAAGGTGATTTCCAGTTTGCTTGTACTGTATCACCAATGTTAATTATGCAGAACTACCGCATACCTCACATAACTGTATCAAACGTTTTGAGTCAATTACAACGGGCTAACAAAGAAAATCCGGAAGAAAATATTCAGCAACCGAATTAATCCGTTTGAATGTTTTGGTAGCCTACGTAATATGCTGTCCCATCACGAATGCTTAGCATTTTATAAAACGAATACTAAAGCAAGAAAAGAACAGAAGAGCACACGTTATAATTCCAAGACGTTGACAGGCTATAAGCAAAAGTAGGCTACTGCGCCGCATAACATACAAGTTTGATTTGAAGTTATTATGAAAATAAATTGGTTTGCCGCTGCATATTTTCAAACATGGCGGGTAATGGCGGAAAATAAATACAACACAAATGCTACGAGTACTCGACCAATCAGAAATGTTCAGCGCTGCAAGCTCCACCCAAAAGGTTCCTGTACTTTCGGAAAGTACTACCCCCCGAGCAGGAACGTTTTGGGGGGTAAAACAAAGCCCCCAGAACTAAATTTAGACCCTAGTTCCTGCGGTGGAAACGCACTGAGTTCCTCAAAAGGTTCCTAGTTCCGGGGTATAGTTCCTGCGGTGGAAACGCGGCTATAGTCCCCCATTTTAGGGGACGCAATTGGCAGCTGAGTTGTTTCCTGCATTTGGAGTCTGTTCTTGTTGTCAATCAGCATGTGGACCAAATACACTATATGGCCAAAAGTATGCGGACACCTCTTCAAATTAATGGATCCGAATACTTCAGCCACACCCACTGCTAGAAGGTGCATAAAATCAAGCATACAGCAATGCAATTTCTATTGACAAACATTAGCAGTAGAATTAGTCATACTGAGGAGCTCAGTGACTTTCAACGTGGCACTTTCACAGAACGGTACCTTTCTAACAAGTCAGTTTGTCAAATTTCTTCCCTGCTTGAGCTGCCCCGGTCAACTTTGAGTGTGATTATTGTGAAGTGGAAACGTCTAGGAGCAACAACAGCTCACCTGTGAAGTGGTAGGCCACACAAGTTCACAGAATGGGACCGCCAAGCACATAGTGCATAAAAACTGTCGGTCCTCGGTTGAAACACTCACTACTGAGTTCCAGACTGCTTCTGGAAGCAATCGCAGCACAAGAACTGTTCATCGGGTGCTTCATGAAATGGGATTCCATGAGCAGGCAGCCACACAAGCCTAAGATCACCATGCACAATGTCATGCGTTGGGTGGAGTGGTGTAAAGCACACTACCATTGGACTCTGGAGCGGTGGAAAGCAGTTCTCTGGAGTAATGAATCACCCTTCTCTATCTGGTAGTCTGAGGGACAAATCTCAGTTTGGCGAGTGCCAGGAGAACGCTACCTGCCCGAATGCATAGTGCCAGCTGTAAAGTTTGGGAAGGAATAATGGTCTGGGTTTGTTTTTCACGGTTTGGGCTAGGCCTCTTAGTTCCAGTTGAGGGAAATCTTAATATCTTAGTGCTGCAACATACAATTACATTCAAGAGAATTGTGTGCTTACAACCTTGTGGCAACAGTTTGGGGAAGGTCCTTTCCTCTTTGCCCATGTGCACAAAGCGAGGTCCATCAAGAAATGGTTTGCCAAGTTTGGTGTGGCGGAACTTGACTGGCCAGCACAGAGCACTGACCTCAACCTCATCGAACACCTTCAGGCTGAATTTTGTCAGTAAAGCATAATATATCGATCGGGGTATAGCCAAAAAATTGGTTGTGTCAAAATCAACTGTTTCATACACTGTTAGGATGCAGGAATGCACGGGTGAACTCCAGGTTTACCACAGAAGACCACTGTAGTAGAGAAGGGAATACTTTCAATTGTGAAGAAAAACCCCTGCCATTGGAACTGGCTGACTTGTCTTCTTATCTGCTTGGGTCCAACAAAATGCCTCAGAACTCTTTGGATAGAACTTTAACTTGCAGCAAGACAGGGCAGGCCAAAAACTGGAATGATCTTGACTGGCTAAGCCAGTGTTTTATAATGGCTAAGGAGTTGGTCTTGTAACCTAAAGGTTTCAGGTTCAATTCCCCAGTAGGACACTGCCGTTGTACCCTTGAGCAAGGTACTTAACCTGCATTGCTCCAGTATATATCCAGCTGTATAACTGGATTCCATGTAAGTCACTCTGGATAAGAGCGTCTGCTAAATGCCTGCAATGTAATGTGCCCATTCTTAATTCATGTACATGCGTTTCACTTGCTGAAGATGAAAACCTAAGGTAAAATGCCCCAGAAACAAACAGGAACTCAAGATGGCTGTAATACAGGCCTAGCAGAGAATCACCTGGGAAGATACTTGTCGTCTTTTGATGTCTATGGGTCATAAACTTCAGGTAGTCATTTGCAATCAAGTACTAAACATGATGACTTTCGAATGGTGGTCGGAATGGAGCAACCTGAGGTCCACCGTGCATGCCATCTTCAAGAGGTAGATGTACTGCAGCTAACTAGGCACAAGCTGAATGACACGTACAGTATTTATGATGTCTGTTATCCTTAATCATCATTCGACATATCAGAAAATTCCTGCTGATTTATTATAGTCCCACTGCCACACTTTAGAATTTAGGTAACACTGCTATATTGTATTCAGTCAAAAAGAAATGTGCCAATGCATGGCATTAGACCATATTCAAATTGTAGAAATGCAAAAAAGATGCTAGAAATCTAAAAGAAGATCTTCAAAACCTGTGCCGTGACAGATGGAGCACATTATGCAGCCTTGCCTGATAACTTGTCAATAGCCATGAAGCAAACTGCCGTAGTTGAGATGGCATCATGTCAGGCATATAGTTGATAAATACAAGCAAACCCAATGGCACCATTCGTCATTCCCTTTGGCAGTTGACATTTAAGGTTTGACTGACAGGCGATTTTGACTGTGCCTTAGTCTGGTTTGTTAGAATACTAAAGATGTCATCAAGCCACTGACATGCTGAGATGAGTGGGAGGTAATGATATATACAGCGATATACAGTGAGTTCCATAATGTTTTGGACAAAGTCATATTTTTTTCTTGATTTTGCTCTGTATTCCACAGTTTTAGATTCCACAGTTTTTGTTTCACTATGTAGAAATGACAGTACTTTGTAAAGTGTTTCAGGGAACTACAATGTTTGGGACATATTAATGTGATGTAAATGAAATAAAAGCAGTCATGTTTAGTACATTGTCACATATTGTGACCCTTCGACATCACCAGGTGCTGAGTATCTTCTCTGGTAATGGTCTTCCAGGCCTGTACTGTAGCTATCTTCCGCCCCTGTTTGTTTCAGGGGTTAGCTGCCATGTGTTTTCTCTTCAGCATAAGAAATTTATGTTCAGCTGAGTTCAGATCAAGTAACTGACTTAGCCAATAAAGAATTTTCCAGTTTTTGGCTTTGAAAAACACCTTTGTTGCTTTAGCAGTATGTTTGGGATCATTGGCTAGCTGTAGGGTGCAGCAGCGTCCAATGAGTTTGGAGGCATTTGTTTGAACTTGAGCAGATAAGAAGCTTCAGTACACTTCAGAATGAATTCTGCCACCAGCAGTTACATCATCTATGAAGATAGGTGAGCCAGTCTCTGTTGCAAGGCATACATGCCCAAACCATAAAACCCCCACCACCATGTTTTACAGATGGGGGAGGGGTGTTGGATCTTGGGCAGTTCCTTTTGGCCTACACACTTTGGTCTTGCCATGACTCTGATACAAGTGAATCTTGGTCTCATGTTTTTCCAGAACTCTGCAGGCTTGTTTTGATCCTGAAAGGGATAACCCACGGAAATCATGTAGATCCAAATCCAATGATAATCTTGAGATGAGAAATGAGCGGCATGTCTCATAAATAGGGGAAATAGTTGGGAAAATACCATGCAGTTCAGTCAAAAATTCACACTTATGTTCAATGTTATCGGCGCATTTATTGATCAACCAATTGCTGAGTCAAAAAAAGATTTTTCTAGGTAGACGCTTCAAAGGAATGTGCTCAGTTTTTTACTTTGACGTTATTTTGTGGTTGCTACTGTACAATGTGAATGAATGAGAATGTGTAGAAAATGTGAATAAATGCATTGCACCAAATCAGACTGTAGTGAAATGTTTATCAGAAAAAAAAAAGACATAAGTATTAACTTCCGACAAATGTAAAGTAAGCAAACATTAGCTAGCTTGTGTAAACGACAGATAAAAAGGAAAATTAGATTACATTTACTAGACAGAACTTGATCCAGCTTAGTAATTACCTAGCTAATGTGGTGACTTGATAAAGGGATATCTGTTACATGAATCTGATGCTATAACTTCACTGTTAGCTGCATCAGATTTATGCCGATGAATATATTTCCCCCCAAAACTTTTTAGTCAAATTTGTGTGCTCAAAAGATCACTTTTAATAAGCAAGCTAACGTTAGTAGCTGTGACACATTATCAGTATCCTGTGTGAAGGTCATTCGGTTTTTAAAATGTTTATTCACACTTTTAACAAAAATCCGGTCATCGCCTGCAAAAATGCTTTCCATTGACTCCGACAGGTAGTGACATTAAAATGTGTTGGGAGGAATGTTATGCGCACCTTTGTCTTCCCTCACGTTATAGGTTAGTACAGAGAGCTGGTACTTTTTCGTTGCTACTTCAATAAGTTTTGATAAAAACTCTTGAATGCAGTTTAATTAAATTACATTACCTATGATGTGCATAAATAAATGATGTTTCAGTTGGTTGAAGTATTGTAAGAGTAAAGATGTTTTCACTTAATACACAGAGTGAACCCCACTCAACTGATTTTCTTAGCAATCTGTAACCTGGCCATTCTGTTTTTATGGCTAATAAGTGGTTTTCATCTTGCAGTGTAGCCTCTGTAGTTCTGTTCGTGAAGTCTTCCACAGACAGTAGTCACTGACATCCACGCCTGCCTCCTGAAGCGTGTTTCTGATGTCGGACAGGTATTTCGGGTTTTTTTTTTCATTATGGTGAAAATTCTTTGGTAAGTAACAGTAACAGACTCCAAAGGCAATGCAAAGGTCTAGAATCAAGGCTAGGCATTGAAAGCTGTCCACTAGGGAAGCAAATCCACCTGAATAATCAGAAACACCTGTGAAACCACTTGTCCCACACATTTTGGTGACCTGAAATGGGGTATAGAAGGTGCCCTTAATTTCTTCATGGTGAAGCCAAGATGTACAAAATTAACATTTAATGAAAGTTGAAAATCTGAACTTTAACCACATGTGAATTGTTAGATTACAAATCTAATACTGCGGAGTACTGAGCCAAATAAAAATAAAAAAAATAATTATTTGTCCCAAACATTATTGAGCTCAGGACATACAGTGCCCCCAAGCTATATTTTTTTATTGCAAATATATTGTTGTGTGTGTGTATACATACTTTGAACCTATATACGTGCAGTGTACCAGGTGGATACTTTTTGACATTCTGTCCATTTTACCTTCCTTCTTCTCCATGCGCCAGGCAAAATAATTGTTTTGATGAAGGTCACAATAATGTAAGTTTTAATTTCTGCTGGGTACATGGTTCAGAAAAAAAAAAAAAAAAAAAACTCACAAATCCACACAACTAAAAGAAAAGGAATATATGCATTGTTGTGTCTAACAAGGCTCCTGGTTTATTAAAATCTTAATGCACTATTTTATTTAATTAAATAAAATTTTCTCCCTCACATTTTTACACACACATGCATGCACACACACACACACACACAGAGACACACACCCCAAATATATATATTTTTAAAAACATTTGCCCAACTCAGCCTCTCTTACCTCTTTTCTAAAAACAAAATTTAAAATAGAGGTAAGGCTGAAGACATTTCTGTCCTGTTTTTTTTCCTGCAGCAACACCCACTCTTCCTTTGGTGGTGAGTCATTGGAAGACCAAGGGTTACAGACAGGAGTCCTATGCTGGCTCAAGTGCAAAAAACACACATACAAAAACTTGTGACCCTGAGGTGCATATGCAACACTGAAACACAAAAATGTGACTTGTTTATTGAACCTCAGGGCTAAAAGTTTTTTTATGTTTTTATGTTTTGAACTTCATGGTCGCAAGTTTTTTATATGTTCTTTTTGTACGTTTTTCTTTTGCACTTCAGGGCTGCAGGTTTTTGTATTTGTGTTTTGTACTTCAGGACTGAAAGTTTTTGATTTTATATTTTCTTTTCGTATGTACTGTATGTCTTTTATACTTCAGGGCTGCACATTTGTGGCTTTATATGTTGCATATGCACTTCAGGGCCAAAGGCTTTTGTTTTTGTATGTTGCATCTGAACCTCAATACCACAAGTTTTGGTTTTGTGTTTCTTTTTGTATTTTGCACTTCAGAGCCACCGCAAGACCCTCCTCAGACACGTCTTCCATCCCATCAGACACATACCTTTGATGGCAGAACACAGGTGCTGCCAAGTACCCAATGAAAAGTAAGCAGTCCAAGGTTACTGTAATCATGCAGAAGAGGACTTCAAGTGTTCTGTTTTGAATGGTTAATCTGGAAGCAAGCCTCTCATCTTGATTAGCCAAAAGGCCTTTTGGTTGCATTGTATGTTTGCTGGTTGATTGCCATTACATTCAAAACACGTGATCGAGTTCCATTAGCAGACGAACATTAAAGAGAAGCAATTACCAAAGCAGGAACAGGAGGGCCTGCCCAGGCCCCAGGGGGATCTCAGATGAGCAGTCACACCTCCCTCAAGGACATACAGGAACCACTTGCTTTGGAAGCCAGCCCGCGAGCACTTAGTTTGGAGTAATAAACAACCAAACATTTGTCATGTCCTCTTTGCCCAACACAGTGACATTGGAAATAAATTACCTTTAACAAGACAGCATTCCCCCCCCCCCCCTCTCAGCTAGCCATTCTCTCTCTCTCTGAGTTTCAATCAAGGCTAGCCCATTCACACTATAGTCACCCCGCCTTCTACACTGCACACTCAGCCACTTATATGTACTGCACCTTCCGGTACTTCTACATTAGACCCTCAACCACCTCTGAATTGGACCCTCAGCCAATTCTATACTCTCAGCTAACACAAAACCTTTCAAAAATATTGGAGAACATTATGGCTAGAATTCCATTTGGTTGTAAAAATTGGCTGTGAAATTATTTTGCGATGAGAGCACTGCCTACACAGTCCTGGAACATATTTATTGTGTAAAAAAAAGTTCTGTGAAAATGCCACAGAAACTCAAAAAACACTATTTGAAAGCAATGCTACCATAATTTTCCTAAAGCTTTCATATAATTAGGCCTGGAATTTCTTCATTTTCTTCATGTGCCATTGTGTGTTGCATAAGTATGTGAAAAATTGTGGCTAGTGTCAGCATGTACTGCATGATGAAGATGTGATGAATGTTTGCTGGTAATGTGTACAGTGTTTTACATTATTTGTCTGCATTTTCTCTCGTTACTTGTCTATCGTTATTTAACTCATTTGTCTGCAGTCTTTCCTGTTTCTCCTGTTATCTAAGTTAACATCAATTTACTTTTGTATTAAATGAAAACAGAAAACATGGTTATTTTTCATAACACCAATAGACAAGTATTGCATGTTCATGTAGGGTTAGTTCTATGTTTGTGCATAGTAAAGCTATTAAATGCCAGCATTATCAGGATATATCAAATAATAACAAAATATCCATTATATCTATGAAGTCATCCATATGATCTATGAATTTTCATTACTGACACATGTGAGTACTACCGGCGTAAGACAAAGAATAATAAGACATAGTAATTGATCAGTAAAGAGAAAAATCAGTAATTGATTTAATGTTAGAACTGTGTTCTGGAGAGAGATATTGCTGTATTTAGGTTATGTGTAATATGAGGAACAACAACATGTGCTTCTGCATGCTGAACCCTGGTACAGCTAAAAAGTAGAAATTAGTACTCAAAAAGAAAACACAATCCTTTATACAGAGTGTCCAAACAGAAGTGGACAATCATATGTGCTGATCCTGGAGGAATTTACTGTATGTGTCCATCTAGGGTGTTATGTTCAGGACATGTAAAATTGTAAATGTGAAGTATGATACAACTGGATTGGAACAACTGAGATGTGCTTTGTGGAGTGTGCTTTTTAAATTGTAAAACAATACCTGAAGAGCTTTATAGATACTATTCTTTTTGACAAATAACTTTTGATGGATCCAATTTTTACTAGAGACATCCAGATGAAGAATCACAGGGCAAGTTGCATGTTTATACACAACTCCTGCAGTTCTGTGTGTAATCTATTAAGCTTGTATCCACATCTCACAGACCTTGGATCAAGGAATGATCCAATACCTATGAATTAACACCTCAGAGAATTAAAAAAAGAAATGTAAATTGAGGATAGATAAAATTAGAGTGTAAGCGTATCAGTATTCCTTTGTTACTGACATAATATATATTGTGTTTGTATTTTCATTTATACTTGAATGAATTAAGGAAAATATTAACACTATTATTACCTATATTAACCAAATGGCTCACAATCCATTATGTGGAACTCGCCAACCTATCCCTGCCAAACCAAGAAGCATGTAACATCTCAAAAAGATGGCCAACATTTCACTGGTAGGGATATTCTACTGTTAATAAAATCTAATTTTAGGTTTTATTCAAAAGATAGAATGGATCTGTGAATTTAAGATGAGATTAGCTAGAATAAGAATGTGCTCATAAATGGTCAGAATCGTAAAAAAAAAGCTGTTTATTAGAAAGTTATCTATGGAAGTTCCTTATTGTGTAAAGACCACCCACTTTCTCCTGAGTGACAATAAATGTTTGGCAAACCTGCACATTCTGCACAGAACTGCGATGGATTAAGTATGCTTCTGAGACTTTATATCCTGAACTTGATTGATATCCTAGAAAATTTGGAATATTCAAATTAATGTTGTGCCATTATGGTGCCAAAGAGGACATGGTTTAAAAGGCCTGTATAAACATGTGGTATCAATAACTGTGAATGTTTCTGATATGTATTAATTTAATATTATAATAAAATTCAAATTATTTTTCTATATTCCACAGCTAATTACAGATTGTAATTCTCAATTCCACACATTTGAATTATTATTTGGTTTTCTAAATGATAAAAATCTCCTCATTATAAATGGGAATACTGTGTCCACAGTGCACATGGCTTGCAACAAACTAATGTTAGCCAATTTAAACCTGAGCATGTTTCATTACATTAAAATTTTTTATCAATATCTGGCAACATAACCAATTCAAATATAATGTAAGCTTGCAGTTTTGCTTTAGAGTTTTCAAAGTGTAGTTGCTAGCTAACAGTGTTGAGGGGCCCATACTATTTAAATGGCTAGCTTAACATAGCAAGTGAGCTTGGCAGTGGTGGCTGTTGAGCTGAACATTTAGGAATCGAATGCCTGCAAGTATTTGGATTGTGGGAGGAAACCTGAGTACCCAGAGGAAAACATGCAGCGAGAACATGCAAACTCCACACAGAAAGGCGCCGTCCTCAAACTAAGGACCATCTTGTAGTGAGGCAACAGTGCTACCCACTGTTCACTGCCCCATTGACAGATAACTTTTGTAAAAAAATTTTGGAAATATTTCCCGCAGAGGTTATCACATTAACAGGCACGTGCTAATTCAGCATTCTTTTGCAAATCGAGCCAATTTTGGTTGTTTTCATGAATTTGTTTTAGGCTATGGACATCCTGCTCCAATGCCAGCGCTATGTCTTAACTGGTAGAGGCCCTGAAAGGCAAGGTAAAAAAAACATTTCGGTAAGTCGGTCAAGTTTGTCGTACATACGAGTTATCTTATTAACATATTATCTATGTTTTTGGTCGACTTTTACTGCAAAAAAATTTTTTTTGGCTTTCAGGTTTTCTGTATGTACATACAATTTCGCTTAATCGCTGTATTGTTAAAAAGGAAAATGATTTCTTTTAAGTTGATCGGATGAAGGGAAGTTTTCTGCCTTCTAAATTTTCAGCTCAGCAGCTGCCACTGGAGCTTGATATCTAATATCATGTAGATAAAAATATGAGTCTCTTTCATGTTTTCCGTTTATTTTAGCATTCTTTGCGGAATATCAGGCGTTTAATCTCTGAGATGCCTCAACTGGTGCAGCAGCGTATTAAGCCTTTCCAAGCTGACTAGCTAGCTCACTCTTATCTCTGCCGCATGCAACAAAATACAGCAAGCAGTGGGAGAGGCAAGAGACACTCAACCTTGGCCTATTCAGCTGATTGATTTGGGCCAAAGGGACCTTTGCTTACAGTGCATACAGCCAAACCTAGTCTTTACTATTGCTTTGCCTTGGCAATCAATGCATATTATACAGGGAACAATAAATACCTTCTTTAGCTTTCTATTGTCTTCACAATCAAATGCTTTCACAATCTTCATAGCAGGATGTGTATAATAGGTGTGTATTGTGAAGCTGTGCTGGTACATGGTAATGGTTTCTCAATATTCTTGTTCTCAGTTAAATCAACTATGTCAACTATGTATGTACTCAAAAATAGTAACATGCTTATGTAGCAATGGAAATCAATATAGTCACATCAAGCGTGAGTAGGGGTTGATAGACAAACAAGAAGCTAATCTGTGTCCTTCACCCAAAGGGGTTTCCATATTCCATACGCAGCAAAATCTTTGGTGTTAAATCAACTCTGATACAGTGCATTTTAATACCTCTAGCACTCATAAAATCTATAGTTAGATTAACATTTAGAATTTTATTGTGTAGGTGCCCAAAGATGATGCAAGTGTGTGGGCAGTGGTGTACTTGCTCCAAAATTTTTGCATTTTACTGAAGTGCTTTTCTTACTGTGCTCGGGGGTTTTACAACAGGGGTAACAGTGGAACGGACTAGGCAGAGAGTGGGGCCCTCAGAAGGCCTGGACTAAAAGGGGGAAGGGCACCCACAAAGTCTGCTACATCCCTGAGTATGCTATTGATGGAAAGGGCCAGCCACCAGAAAGATGTAGCCTAAGTTGTTGCTAAATATATATATTTTTTTAATTGTCCCATGCTGTAACTTATCCCTTGAAGGCCAAAAGACAAAACTGAGATCAATACAATTATAATCACAGTGATCAACTCCTATGCAAATAAAGGTAGGAGTTAAAACCCAGCAATCATGTTCCACTCAAAGCTAACAAACACATTTCTGTGCCCTTGCATGTTGCATCAAACAGACGGATCTTCTATGTGCTTTTGATTTCGGGCTTGGAGAAGAAAAGAAAAAACAAGCTGTCAACATTTATTCACAAGTTCAGATAGTATGATGGTAGTATGATGATTTTGTGATGTACCTTCAATAAAAAATAATTAAATCGCAAAATCACCAAAAATTCTACACATATTTCTACACATATTTAATGGCACATAAAAACAATGGCAAATGCCATGGAGACCTCCTACCCCTGACATAATTACTTTGTGACAAGAACTCAGGTGCCAAGAGATTTTTTTTTACACTGTTGTTGGAGACCACCCACCAAGGTGTGAAAGCTTCCCGGATCTTTATGGCTATCTCCCAAAGTGGCTTGGAAAGCTGGTGGTAAATGTGCATCATATAGAGATGTTTCTCTTTAGACTATTAAAACAAGATCCTTCATGGAATGTGCCTTCCAGGAATCTATATCTGACAAAGGAATACTCTTCACTCTAAAAATGACCCGAGTGTTTCCTCATTGTTCTAGTTTGAGATAATGGGCACACCTGAGTGGTAGAAAGCTCCTGACGCATCTGTAACCAAGCACAAATCCCACACAGCATTTTTTGTTGCCATCTGGCGCCCTCAAAGAATCAGCTCAATTCATATTTCTTAATGTGATAGCAGTAAAGATTGAAATACAAAGCATCATTACAAACATCATTAGTTTATATCACAGTGGTAACCTATAAGTTATTTCCAGACAAGATAATAAAGCAATAACTGTATTACTACAGGGGAAGAAAGATGAATGGACTTGGGCTTGGTAATGCTTCCTGCTTCCTGCAATCAGTACCGACCAAGTCATTAAACTCTGCGAGTGATAATCATAACCACTTCGAATAATCTGGTTACAAATACGAGATTGTAGGATACTGATCAGATAGAATCTGTCTGAAGCACTAATACATTATTTCTCTTTCTACTCTGTCTCAAATTGCGTTATTTCCCCTCAAGCATTCTGCAATATAGCGGCGCACAAGAGCCGCCCATGTTAAGCTGAGCTGAGACATTGCGCATTTTTATGAGGACTCATCTCAGCGGCAGTGCGACAGGATCATAGTAAAACAAATAGTGCACAACTATTCTTAGAACAATACTGTCAGTTTGTTTAGGGTATTCGACAATACCCACTCTGACAATCTCTTGCACACACAGACACACACACTTTGAAAATGTCTCGCATGCACATACAAGCGCGCGCGCACGCACACACTTTGCAAAAGGCAGATCGTTTTTTACGATGTTAAACATGATATAAAGCCATGTAAAAACAAATGTATACATATTCAGGAGATTAAAACAGTTAATAGACGAAATTATCATTATAAAACAGGTTTTGGGGTTTAACGAACATTTAAAAATAAATTCAATATTGAAACACTCAATATTGAATTTATAAAGGTAAATACATAAAGTTAATTAAGAAGGTTGTGCAAGCGCTCCATGGGTAAACAAAAAGAACATGCGTGTGGCTGCTTGAGGAGCAAGATGTAGTGACGAATGATTTAGTGATTTCAAATGAAGCATGCATGTGTATACACTGTCGTAATCCAGGGCGTTATCGGGGTATATATTTATGCGAGAAAAATAGAAAGCTAAAGAAAACCGTTTACATCGTCACCTGGATTTGTAGAGATGGACACCGATCGCTGCTCAAGAATTTTAGTACCTCAACTGCAATGTTAGAATAACGCAAATCTCTACAAACTCAACTGACAAATTAAATAAATCAACTCAACAGCAACAAAAAGAAAGAACCAACAATAAAAGGCTCATTCACCAAAGTAAGATTTGACCTGATCATCACAATGAAATATTTCAAATGAAAATATTATCCAATGTGAGTTATATTTAGCCTACATTCGAAACTATATACCTTCTAAACTGTTTAATTCGGATCTGTAAAAAAGTAAAACACAAAATGTTAGAAACAGAACAAAACATATCCTATATTTTATTTATTATTGCCAAAAATCTTTCCTTGGAACGAGGGACGTCAATCATTGTAAGACTATGAACCCATCATTGTACTGGAACTCATACCAGATAAGTGCACAGCAGTAGAAGGGAAACAAAGCGGAAACCAATTTTTTTTTTTTTTCCATATTTCCAGATTTTTAAGCGAGTTCGAATGCAAAAGTCAAATGTTAAGGGGTGTATACTAAAATATCTTTCCCACACATATGCACACATGCCTTTATTTTTGAAGGGGAACCGGCACAGAACTCTAACAATGAAATGGTGAAATACAGTAGCTCTATTGAACAGCGCTGAACCTTTCAGGGAGGGATAAACGTCGGGACTACCTTAGTCTAATCAGCCCCTCGCGCTCTTATCTTATTGTGTCATTTTTCTTCGTGCTCGCAGTCCTTTACTTACACGGACAAATGACAACTAAACAGAACAGCGAATTGAAAAACAGCCTCACATTATCAAAAGCATGGCATTTAGCAAACACGGGAGGTTTCGTGAAAATGGAACAATGAACATACCGTATAAGCAACTGATGCCTGCTTTCAAAAATATTACTCACCTTTTCGATTAATGTTCCTTTTTGTTTCTATCGTGCAAATATATAACTACATGCCCTCACATCTTCCAGCGAAAATATGTAAATCAGCAATATTCCTTTGTAGAAATGGGAATTTCCACAGATCCAGGAAGCCGGGGTCTTGGAGTGAATATTGTTTAAAATCCCACGACTGTGCTGGTTGCTATTCTGCTATTCAGTCCCACAACGAGAAACCACAGCTAGCCGTGTTCGAAGCGGTAAGGTGATGTCACCGATACCCCCTTATCTCCTCCTCGTTCCCCTCCTATTCACACTCCCCTTCTACTCCCTTGCTGTCATTCCCTTTCCTCCGATGACGTGTAGAAGTCAGTCATACCTTAGTCCTTCCCCAATGCCCACGACAACGAGCATCTTCTACCAGTCATCGGACAATCGATGCATTCGATTTGCATGTACAGAGAGCCGTTACAAATAGCTCTGGCCAATAAAACTCTAATGCGTTGAATTTGTGTTGAACAAATAAATAAACCAAAATCAGAAAGCAGGGATTTCAATTGCAGAAGAAACTATGGGGTTTCTTTTAAATGTAAAGATTATGTATCTACAACCAAAAATAATCCCTTGTTGACATTATACCTTTACTCAAAATCAGGGTTAGAGGTTCATTAGCTCTATAAGTGATCTGCAGAACTTCAAACGTGAGTGTTTTTCTACATGCTGGTTAAACTCTACATGCCGGCTATTTGTGAGCATGTTTTCCGCTCTGCCACGGACATCGTCAGATTTGCTAATTACTAAAATCAATACAAACCTACTTGAACATCTAGGTCTGAAACACGCATCTTTCAAAAACACAATGACTTTATTTTTGTAACAGTTGATGTATATAATCAGATTTTTATTTATTTATTTATTTACATATTCAACGTACAAAAATGCCAAGTTACTCACACATACAAAGCAATATCTGTAAGTCAGTACTTCAGATATCGGCCTGCCACTAAACGTATTGATACAAAAATTGTGCCAGGTTACATGAAACAATATTGGCTCTTAGCTCACACAAATGAAACAAACTGTATTCCACTATTCCACAGCCATGCTGCCCAATGTTTTCTAAATTATTTCAAGTAAATTGGCCCTATGTGTACAAGTATACAGTACATTAATGGGGAAAACATGTGTGGATAGGTTTGTAAGATTCTATATTTACAGTGGGCTCCAGAATTATTGGCACTCTTAATAAAAATGAAGAAAAAGGGCTGCATATAATAAATGACATATAATAATCTATATGTTATGTTCAAACAAATAACTATATACTTTTATTTCAATACATTTACTCTTATGCTTCAAAGTTTTTTTATTAAGTAATCAAATTTTTCCTGAAAGCCATAGGTGCCATAATTATTGGCACCCCTAACAATAATTATTATTGTAAGTAAAATCAAACAAAATGAAATTGGCAATACAATTTTACTTAATTTAGTTAATCTCAGTCTAAAGGAACTATATTGTGTCATTCCATCACTTCCAGTTTCACTAGAGAATAAAAATGAGGTAACAAGCATACAAAATCCCTTTGTCATCCATCAGCATGGGCAAAGCCAAATAACTGTCAATTCAGAAGAGACCGATGGTAATTTACCGTCACAAGTCTGGTAATGGGTACAAAAAAGACATAAACGGTTAAACATACCACTTAGCACTGTAAGGGCAATAATAAAAAGGTGTAAAACATATGGAATGTTTGCAAATTTGCCAGGAAGAGGAAGCAAGTACATGGTGAGGAAAAAGGTGAGGTAGGCCATTAATAACCCAAGGATCACTGTTTAAGAATTGCAGAGATTGGTTTGTTTCTTGCGGTCAACAAGTCTGAAAAAAAACATAAAATGGCACCTCCATACCAACTAACTCTTTGGAAGGGTGGCACGAAGACAGCCCTTACTGAGCACAATAAACAAAACCAAGAATCTGGTGCTTGCCAAACCTCATTAGAATTATGACTGGAAGAGAGTGCTATTATCAGATGAGACCAAAATTGAACGTTTCGGCCATATACACCATCGACATGTTCTGCAGCAAAAGAGGAATGCATACAGGAGAAGCACCTCATACCTACTGTCAAATATAGAGGTGGGTCATTGATATTTTGGAGATGTTTTGCCTGCAGAGGTCCCGGGGCACTATTTTAGATCAATGGCACAATGAATTCAACAAAGAACCAGGAAATTCTGGCAGAAAATTTGGTTGTCTCTGCTAAGAAGCTAGGGCTTGATCATAGGTAGATTGTCCAGCAGGACAATGACACCATGCATACATCAAAATCTAAACAGAAATGCTTAAGGGAAATCAACATCCATGTTTTCCAATGGCCAACATAGTCTCCAGACTTAAATCCCATCAAAAACCTGTGGTCTGAACTGAAGAGGGAGGGCCCATAAGCGCAAACCCAAAGATATCAATGATTCTGAAAAGTTCTACATGGAGCAATGGTCAAAAATCTCTCCAAATGTGTTCTCTAACCTTATCACAAATTATAAGAAAAGACTCATGGCTGTCATCTTTGCCAGGGGTGTTTTCACAAAGTATTAAACCAGGGGTGCCGATAATTGTGGAACCTGTTTTTTGGGGAAATATTTAAAAAATTTAAGACCTTAGTTGATTCCAATGAATCATTAATCAAGCACACTAGTTTACACATGTTGGAAAATAAAGTTTATGTCAATATGTAAATTATTTTTTAGTTTAGCATTTTTTTTTAGCATTTTTAATGCATATTTATCGTGCCAATAATTCTGGAGCCCACTGCATGTAATAGACCTCAACATGTTTAATTTATATCTGTATTTATGTTCTAAATGAAAGAAACACATGAATGGATTCAAGAATTTTTCCTTGACCATGAATGACAAAGAAATTAAAGTGTACTGTATGTCAGGGGTGGCCAATACGTCAATCGCAGAGGCCATGCTGGTAGATCGCCGTGTCTTTTTAAAGAATGCGGAATTCTTGCCGTTTTCATCCCATTCGCTACGGCTTCTGCCTGACAGACAAACGCTTGATTGAGGTGAAATGTGGCCAATCTGCTGCTGCTGGGAACTTTAAGTGTGGTATGGTCACTTTTATGTCCAATATTAGGTGAAAGCAGCACGATTACTTGCATTATATATGGGGCAAAGCAGTTGTGGTAACACAATAAATCATGTCTATTTTAGGCAGGGAATTTTCTCATTAAAGAACCTGTGCAGTCAAAATCATGATTTTAAAATGCTTATATTATGACCAAAGACTATAAGGTTACTTACACATTGATTTTAAAAGTATTTCATACATGTATGTAATGAATTAGATTTTTTTCCCTAAAAACTATACAATGTTCAACATTGCCGCCTGGTGGAGTATTTGGTATTGGTGGTTTTGAGACCAAGATCGTGACATCACAAATGTTTCTAATTTGCATTGGCCAATGTGCGGTGGCCAAAACACTCACCCAGTATGAATATTTATGTAGTGTGCACTCCCAAGTTCAAAGCCATGACCAAATTCTCAAATACATATTGCGCGGGTCTGCTGCTAACATTAGCTAACTATCCAGTTCCACAATGCCTTATTGTGTGATTAAATATTGCAGAGATAGGAATGCATCTTTTAACGCCTTGCCAAAAGATCTAAGTCTCCGAAAGGTTTGGATTGATTATATAGAAAAACAAAATGGTGCAAAGTTAGAAATATGTGAATATGTGAAAAAAATTGTGCAGTACACATTTTACCCCTGATTCATTCTACAGTTATGAACAGAAGAGGATGGGTTTTGCCAAGACAGCGTTTCTAAAGCCAGATGCTGTGCCAACAATCAATCAAGATAAGGTCTGTTTGTCTTTTTACTTTAGGTGTTTTACGCATGCTACCTAGCTCAATGTGCATGAAACGCAACATAGCTAACTAACCCGACCAGGGAATCCTAGATAGCGTTGATGCTATTCATAATCTAATTAAGCCTTTGCTTAATACAATGAGTTAACGTTAAAGTAATAATCTTGAAGATTTTCATTCAAATAAATGCCTGTTAAGTCACTATCTATCGCCGAATTAGGTAACACAATGGTGATTGAGCCTATTATTATATTAATTTATATTATTATTATTATTATTATTAATATAATTTATGATTAAAGAACTGGGTGTCTGTGGCGACATTCCCGGGAAAAAATCACAAGCGGCGCATAGTTAGTGACGCGTTTTCCATCACCCATCAGTGGTTGGTCCGCCAGAGAGGGTAGACGAAGCTAACGCAAAAGGATATATTACAAATCATAATGTTAGCCGTCCTAACCTCACTTCACTTCGCTGTTGATGATGTTTAGCCCGAATGGACGCTTACCGGTTGAATGGACTGGTTCCGGTAAGCATCCGTTCGGACTAGATGACGTTCTGCTATTAAACGAATCAAGCCTACAAACTATAACGTTACCGTTAACCTCATCTCCCCAATTTACTTGCTGTCTGGCTGATTACTTGCTGCCTGGCTATTGATAATTTTGCTAATGTAGCAATGAGCTGTACTTATCTTGTGTAAATATAGCTAACGTAGCTGGCAAGTGTAACATTACTTTACTCTCCAGACTGTTATAATGTTACTGCCGCAAAAAAAAAATCCAATCGATAATGTTATGTGCTAACGTAGGTTATCCTATAACGTTAAGGTCCTAGGATTAACAGCGATGGGCTCATACTTATACAGCTCAATATGTCTAATGCTGTAATTGCTGTACTCGTTATCCATTATTACAGTCGTATGATAACGACTGACCCATTTCAAACGACGACTGAAGACTCACCTCTTCAGGCTGCACCTCTCCCCATCCCTCCCTACCCCCCTGTAAATGACTGTAAGCTTAGGGTTGTAACTAGGCAGCTGTTTTGTAGGTGACTTAGGCGCATTAACTGTCTTAACTACTGCTTGTATTTTTTCCATAGATTGCGTTGTTGCCGTTCTCGTTGTTTAGTGTTAATCAGTTTAACCTTCAGGGTCAAGTTGAACTATGCGGCTGTTCCCTGCACTTGGACCGGTACTTCTCTCTAGGGGTTTTGTCATACTTGTTCATGGTTATGGTTATACACTTTGTTGTACGTCGCTCTGGATAAGAGCATCTGCCAAATGCCTGTAATGTAATGTAATAACTAGCTAACGTTAGCTAACAACTGACGTTACGTGGAGTGAGCGCTGATCCAGGTCAGTGGGAGTGAGCGGCCCAGGCTGTCAATCAAAAGTGAATTCATAAATAATTAGGACAGAACTGACACGCCTAGCCAGTCTGTAGTCTGCTATATTAAGAAATTCATTCATCACCCAAATCTGGGTTTGGCAGAATGCATAGTACCAACTGTACTGGCCCGAATAGTGCCAACTGTAATGTTTGGTGGAGGAGGAACAATTTGGTTTTGGGCTAGGCCCCTTAGTTCCAGTGAAGCAAAATCTTAATGCTACAGCATACAATGACATTCTAGAGAATTATGTGCTTCCAACTTTGTGACATCAGGGGGGAAGGCCCTTACCTGTTTCAGAATGACAATTTACACAAAACCAGGTCCTTAAAGAAATGGTTTGCTGAGTTTGGTGGGGAAGAGCTCTGCCTGCACAGAGCCCTCACCTCTATCCCATCAAAATCCTTTGGTATGAATTGTAATGCCGACTGCGAGCCAGGCCTTATGGCTCAACATCACTGCCCAACCTCACTAATGCTCTTGTGGCTGAATGGAAGTGAATCCTCACAGCCATGATCTACTGGAAAGCCTTCTGGAAAGATCTACAGGAAGAGTAGAGGCTGTTACTGCAGCAAAGAAGGCATATTAATGCCCATGGTTCGTAATGAGATGTTCAACCAATAGGGAAAAGCAGGGCAAAACCCAATGCAGCATAAAATGTAACACAGACTTTTTAGGTAGATGCACCAAGCAAACAACATATTTAAGGTTAAACACGCAGACTTGCTCTCTTTGTCTCCAACGAACAGAGGGAGATTTCAATAAATACTTTGAGAGATGTTGCCAAAAGTCTGTTTTGGCTACATGCAAGTGATTTTTTTTAGCGGAAGTTTTTTTTAGCGAATGTATTGTGTGTGTATTTCAAGGAATCTGAATGTATAAGATTCATAAACAGTTGTTTCGTGACTTGTTAGCCTGTTTTCGGTAGCCTATGAATTAAATTGATTGGATTTGTTAGACTCAGACAGGATCTTCATACATTTATTTAACTAAGCTTTAAATCAACTTTAACTTTAGGCAACATGGTGACATGTGACATCGAATGATACAGCTGTTTTGATCGAACAGACATTAAACGGGACTTGGAGAATAATGTACAGTCTTGTGATATGTTTTCACCGATATAGGTAGGCCACAAAAAACATATAAATGTTATTTTTAAAAATTAATTAAATACTGCTTGTATCATACAACATGGAATTGTATTGAATTTCATTAAAGCTATTAACACTACCCTGCGCTACGTTCGTTTTTACCTCAACCTCAGGGTTAAATGTAACATCTCGGTACTTTTGGTCAGATTGCTAGTGAAAGGTATGTCCCAGAAATTTCATTGTGGTGTGCAATCATAGCCAAGGGATGTAGGTTGTTTGTATATATATATATACACTCACCGGCCACTTCATTAGGTCATTAGGTTCAACTGCAAACTGCACCCGTTAACGCAAACATCTAATCAGCCAATCACGTGGCAACAATTCAATGCATTTAGGCATGTAGATATGGTCAAGACGATCTGCTGAAGTTCAAACCAATCATCAGAATGGGGAAGAAAGGTGATTTAAGTGACTTTGAACGTGGCATGGTTGTTGGTGCCAGACAGGCTGGTTTGAGTATTTCAGAAACTGCTGATTTACTGGGATTTTCACGCACAACCATCTCTAGGGTTTACAGAGAATGGTCTGAAAAAGAAAATATTCAGTGAGCGGCAGTTCTCTGGGCGAAAATGCCTTGTTGATGCCAGAGGTCAGAGGAGAATAGCCAGACTGGTTCGAGCTGATAGAAAGGCAACAGTAACTCAAATAATCACTCGTTACAACCAAGGTATGCAGAAGAGCATCTCTGAACGCACACCATGTCAAACTTTGAAGCAGATGGGCTACAGCAGTAGAAGACCACACCGGGTACCATTCCTGTCACCTAATGAAGTGGCCGGTGAGTGTGTATAAACAATTAATCTATCTTCCTAGTAATATTTTCAGAATTGAGCCAAATACAAAAACCATTACTTCCCCGCTCTCCCCTACATACCGTACGGGTGTGCTGTTCGGGTGCCCACACACTTTTAGAAATGTAGTGAATTCGGTAGCTGATTGTATACAGATACGTTTTTCATTGTCTGCAGTTGAACCAAAGTGTTTACCTTTTAAGCTGCAGTCTAATATAAACTCTCTCTCTCTGGCTAAAAAAATACTGATGAAAACCACAATTCACCAACCTGTTGAAAGTCACTCAATTTCATTGTGAGTGGTATGAATTCTGACAAAGCTAGCCACAATGAGCCGATATGATAACAGTGATTAGCCATTAGCTAGCATGATACAAATCTGCTCAGCAAAATTATTAGCAAAGGCTAACAGTTATCAATTACAGCCAATGCAAATATAATAATATAAAAATATGTTAAAAGGCAAAGCTGGAGTGGAAACATATATAATTAATATAATTGTATATAATTTAAATATTTCAATCAGTAATACTTAACATATTGAGGGGGACGTAATTGCCAAGTTCGTATGTGTCCTCCTCTAGAGAATCAAAGCTGTCAGGCTCACAGGAGCCCTCCTCGCTTTCCTGTACTGATTCACTCCCCAAATCCATACCAACTTGGTGAGGATAAGTCTCTCAGCCTATTGATAGATTTATCTTATTGCTATGGAATAGGAATTAATTTTATGAACTCCCAGCTAAATGCTATTGTCCATTTTTTTGTGTTTGGTTCGTATAGTTGCAGATGAGACTGGGCTGTAACTCGACACCATTGTAAATGAGGATTCTTTCTCAATGGTTTCTTGAGATTAAAAAAGGTTGATTGGCTGGGTTTGCTTGTTAAATGGATGAACTACATGACAATAGTGGCAATTAAGAACTCAATATTTAGCATTGGTGTTGTGAATTGTGTACTAATAAATCTATAATACAGGGTTTTCATCCACTCATAGAATGGTTGTAGAAGCAATACATGAGCTGAGCAATCTCGCTGGCGTTCTGGCAACTAGCTGGCTTATGCAAAGGGGTTAAGTTAACTGTAAAGTTATAATATCTGTATAATATAATAATATTACTGAATTGTACTCAAAATTATGAAGTTGTAGTACAGTCATTTATTTAGTATAAAACATTTTAAATATTATTATTTAACAAACATAAAAACTGTCATGTGTGCCTTAGTCTCCCGGACATAGAATTGTATATACAAAAAAACATAAAATATTAAATCACGTGATTAAAAAATTTGGGTTGAATTGACAGAAATCTGGAGACAGATAGTGGCCATGTGATACATTATCTTTTTGTCGAAACTCCTCAAAACTTTCTTTTTACAATACTGGGTTGTTTTGTGTGCAAGCAGTTTCCTATAAACTTTTGACTAGAGTGAGCAAATTGGATTGCATTAGGTTTTACAGCGTACAAAACTCCATAATATATAATATACCCTAGCTCTGACATAAAGATATAATTGTAAGTCCATCTTCCAAGTACATCTAGTAATTTTTACAAATCAACAGTGGGGATATGAGAAAATTGATGTAATGTTGCTATTACAATGCAAAATGTTAAAACACAGATCTGATACAGCACAAGGTAAACACTAAGAGTCTGGTAAAGGCAGTGGCTATATCCTCCTGAGAACTGGCATAAAATATTTTTTTTAGTATTTCTTTTTTTTTCTGTCCAAATGCAAGGGTCATGTATGGCAAAAACATGCTTCAGTGAAAATTTATTTAAAACTTTATTTTATTTTTATTGAATGTCCCTTGTGGTGAAGGTTTCAGCAGAGTACATTGTTTGGTCCTTGAGATTAAGACCAAAGAAGGGGACAAAAATTAATTGCACAGGCTTAGTAGGATCTCCTAGGATCTTCTTTGTCCTAGACCACATGAGGGCAACTAAACGGCAGCTAAAAACTCCAAACTCAGCTTAGAGACCCCCTTCACCAATAGCCCAATATTATTTTCTACCTTACAGGAATCCACACACAATAAGCAATGCAGGACTAGGTAGGCAAGAGCCCAGCTTATTTGTTTCTCACAGTCCTGAAAATGGTCAAGATAATTAACACCATACTCTCCCTTTTGCCCCGTTTTCCCCATACCCTCAGTGTACTTCCTACCTGTAGTGTGTTTCTGGGTGTGTACCCTTCTCCCCACACCCAGAAACACACTGCAGGTAGGCTACATTGCAATCTTAGCATGTATTCATTTCCACTAAGATTAGTTTCCCTGAACAAAAATTGTGCAAACCCATGCTTACCCTCGCAACACCCTTATTTAGCACATGGTGAATCCGACTGTACTTCAGCCCCCTCCACCACTCCGTGCTTGGAGGAGGGAAACCCTTCTGTTACTGAGTGAGGAGGTGGAGCTTCCCACGCAACCACTTACGCATACACACTAACGCAAAAGAAGTGAACCCTGTGGGATGTAGCCACTGTCTGTGCCACTATGCTAGGCCTACCTACATCCAATAAAAGCCAAAGTCCCACACATAGTCAGCCTTCTGCTGTCTCCACATCCTCCAATGCTCTGCTCTGCCCCAGGTCTTCTGTCCTGCCACTGAGCTACCAACAGCTGACAGACAGAAGCAACACTTTCACCAGTAGAAATTCCATAACAGACACATGCACCCAAACTGCACACTATGAGCTTCGCGTTCCTCAAATTCTGACACAGAATTGCCACCAGGTGCCCTCTCCACATGCTAATTCAATTACAAAAATGAACTAAAAAACTCCCAATCCTGATTACAGCAGGCTAAAACAAACAAAGACCCAGACCACAAATCTCCACTAGGAAACTCACCTCCCCAGAAGCTTTCTCCCAAACCAACTTTCTCAGGCCTTTTTATTCTCTGATTCCCTGTTACCAACAGATGCACCCCATTACCAGCACTACCCAAAAACATGCAAATCCACATTCTGTTCACACCTGAAATAAGCACCCTACAAATAATAATCCTTATAAGATTGTGACCACTCATAACAGATGACCTGGTATGATACTTTCTCAAAGTCCTACAGCCTAACCACAGGAGTTCCCCAGGGATCTGTTCTTGGCCTCTCTTGCTTGCCTGCTACACTAAATCTCAGTGTAACACACTCTGAGATATGAACACTTCAGTAATGTGTTTCTTTGGAATTGAAATCTTCTCAACAATTTTAATTTGGATCAACAGTGGCATTGTCACTATATTACTCTAACCTTAGTTGATTAAACAGGCTCTTGTGCTGTTGCTAAAATCTTAGCTGAAGTAAATAATTAGCAATCAAACAAATGATGAGTGGGAACTCATTAAAAATATTATTTTTCATTCTTTTTTGGCTTCCCAAGATTTTTTACTCCTTTTACTCCTTGTTAGTGACCAACTATCATTGGTGGCTTCTAATTATGCAGCTCAACTTTAACTGCCTCTGGCACTGTTAATTAATAAATGCTTTCACTAATGTGTCAAGCAGCACATTAGAGCACATGCTTTATTGTAGAATGAGGAGATATCATGGTTTTTGTTTCATTATTCATGCTGCACTCCCATAAATAATGAAACTTGGGAAACTTGCTCCCACTTGCACCTACACACTGTCATTACGGATGTGGTATTATTCACTTTCAGTTGGATCTTTCCAATATGGCAAGGTGTATAGTACAATGCGAGGAGATTTGCTGAATCATTTTTCTGCATCGTTGTCCATCAAAAAAGTGCAAAAGCTGGTTTGTCATTATCAAAATGGAGGAAGCTAACGGTTATAAAAATCACCCTGGTAAAAAGACCAAAATCTGTGTGAAGGAATATGTTTTTATATTAGATTATTTACAGATTTGTTTATCTCAATATATATGTTTTTGAAAGATACATTTTGATTTTAAAAAATTAAAATGAAATTAACTAGACAGCTTAATGTTAAACAGAACTGGCAGTGTCATGCCCCCCCCCCCCCACCCCCCTTAACGCAACACCACGCATATGAATTCCTCATTGCATCTCATATCTTAGGAACAGTGTGTAAGTGCCCTAATAGATAAAGAGGTGTATTTCCTGTTTTTTTAAATCGATGGGAAAGATGCACCTTTTTGCACCAGTGATAATGTCAATAAAATCATTGTATTTTATAACAAGCAACTTATTATTACCCTTCACAGTGATCAACCCCAGAATTGTGAAATACACTATTAACTCAGCATTTTGTCTATGGTGAGAAAGGCGATCCTCCAGCTTCTCCGAAGAGAAATCTCTGCTGTATCGTTTCAGTATCCACTGAGTTATATTGAGTTATTTATCGGAATGTTACTTATTATTTCATTTATTTCATCCTAGTTTTCATTAATATTAATTTGGTTGTATTGCTATTATTATTCCCTGATTATCACAACTGAGCATAGTGAGACCAATATAATGAGTGCCCGTTGTGTTCATTTGTTTTTTTTCTGCATCAAAATACCGTCGCCTAATTAACAACTAAATAAACGTTTCAGAAGATTTCTTGTTGTGAAAGTCACATTTGTGTTGCATATTGATTGAAGCTGATTTATTGATGCCGCATGTCCAGCATACAGACTTGTCCTGGGCTTTTAGTGTATTTATGAAATTGTATGCAGCAAATGGCAGCTGTGATGGACATGAACTTATTTATGAATTTACCATGGCCATTGATCAGTATGAAAGGTAATGTAGTGTTAGCACATACACCATAGTTACACAAGCAGTTTTACTGTTGGTTAATGAATTTGTGTAGTTCTAGTGGCAACACAACATGCTTCACATTTAGATGCAAAACTGGTGTCTTGGGAGACCGTGTCTTACAAAATCTGGGCCATCAAAGCTAGGCCACTTATCTCTCAAACATAGAATCTCTTGTTAAGAAGCTGTTATTGTTACACACAACAATGCATTTGTTTCTTTGTTTTACATGTGTGCATTTGTGAGTTTCTTTTTTCTGAAGGGCATGCCCCACAAGGATTTAAACTTGCTTTATTTCAATATCCTCTTGGGGTCCCCATATGCACCTCAATAATCATACAATTGTGACCTTCGGGAATTATTTTGCCCGAAAAATGGACAGGAAGGGAAGTAAACAGAATGTCAATAAAGTCTGTGTAACCCAGTGCATCAGTATCCACCTAGTACAGAGCACACAGATGAGTTCACTATTCAATATACTGTAATTACTATACGCCCACAAGACAACAATATTGTAGCAATTTCAGTGAGAGACAGACCAGGTGGATCTTGCACTTCAGTAAATGCACTCATTAACTAACGCTCAAAGCGAAGGAAGCATAAACAGCATGGCGGAACTGGCTGCATGCGCCGACTGGGCACCCTTCTTATACATAACCTGTGGCCCATATGCAAATACAGATATAACTTAATGTGCGCCCATACTGGCTAGTTGCACATTAAAAACGGAACTGATTTCCAAACTATACCCAAGCTATGGCAGCTAGCTAACTAGCCTGCCACCATTGGAATATATTGGGTCACAAAAATGTTTTTAAATAATAATTTTAAGTCCACACACACACACTTAAATAACAGAACACATTTTATTTATAAATTTGGTATTGCCTATTTAAAGAAGCAGAAAACAGTATATTGCAGTAGATCTGAAATTTCCTTACAAATATGACTCCACATCCACAATCCACAAAGTGGTGCAGGAGCTTTGCTTTTTTGAAAATACTTATAGAACAGAGTGAGCAGTGGAACATAAAATGGTGCCAAACATGCTTCAGTCCAGCTAATAAAAGAGGACTTAAAGGTGCTTCACAGTCAGGACAGTTCAAAGTGTCATAGTTCTGTGTTCCTGTCTGTGTGTTCCTTGTTGGGCCGCCAGATGGCGGCACTTCTGTTCTGTGTCCTGCTCCCCCTGTTTAATTGTATGATTGTTTCCAATTGTCCAATCATTGTTTTCTGGCTGTCTCGTTTTCCCTTCCCCTTCCGTGGCCTGATTGTTCATGGTGCCCTCCTGTGTCTCGTCAGTGTCTGTCTATTTAAGTTCCCGTCTCCTGGACTCAGGTGCTGGATCCTTGTTGGTTTGTTGCTCGTTGTTAGTTGCTTTGTTCAGTTGTGTTTCTGATCCTGTTCCTGCCCTGTTCTGTTTCCACGTACGTTATGGATTTTTGGATTTTCTTTGTTCGATGTATTTGAAGTTTTCCTTTATTTTGAAGAATTGCCCTGCGAGGCCTTTTGTTCCCTTTGTTCCCCTTTTGTTCCGTTTTTCCAAAGTAAAGTCTTTTGTTCTTACCTTTTTTTGGAGTTTGAGTTTTTCCCCCTCTGCATTTGGGTCCTAACCCTCCACCACACCGTGACACAAAGTGCATAGAGAATGATCCGTACACTGTAAACTTCACGTGTTGTGACCACACAAGGCAGCATATACAGTGAGCTCTAATGTTTGGGACAAATAATTTTTTTGTTGATTTAGCTTGTTGATGTACCCCACAATTTTATATTTGTAATAAAACAATTGGTTAATATGGTAATCTGGTTCATGTGGTCAATCAGCATATTCTCTGATTGTATTTACAGATATATGTATACACTTTGGTTTCGCCATGTAGAAATTAAAGCACCTTTTATAGATGGTTTGCATCTTGTATTGTATCTTCTGTAGTTCTGTTCATGAAGTCTTCTGCAGACAGTAGTCACCGACACATCCACGCCTGCCTCTTGAAAGTTTCTGTTCTATCAGACAGGGGTGCGGGTGTTTTCCTTCATTATGGTAATACTTATTTGGTCATGAACTGCTGCGGTCTTCCTTGGCCTACCAGCTCACCAGTGCTCTCTTTTTCCTTAATTATGTTCCAAACGGTTGATTTTGGTAAGCCTACGGTTTGTCTCTGACTATTGTTTTCTTCTTTCTCATTGTGGCTTCCATGACTTTCATTGGCTATACTCTGGTCCTCATGTTGACACATGCCAATAACAGACTCCAAAAGCAATCACAAGCCTAGAATCAACTAGATACTTAAATCTCTCTTATACATACACTAAAGAAACAGTTGAACAAACCAGACTATTCAGAAACACCTGTGAAACATTATGATGCCATGAAATATTGAGGGCTATGTATGAAAAATGCTGTAATTTCTAAATGGTGAAACCAAAATGTATAAAAACTCCCTTAAATAAAAGCTGTGGTGAATGTGCACTTTAACCATGTGTGAATTGTTCCCCACACATTATGGAGCTCACAGTATTTATCATTCCATCAATTAGACCATGTAAAGTACACGTCAAAAAAAAACATAGATCTAAAAAAATTTTTTTTTTAGACATCCAACAAAAAGCCCCCATAGAAAAGTTATTAATTTGTAGTGAGGCAGAGAAACAAATAATATGAATAATTAATAATACTGGCCGAAAAACTGGATCCTAAGTCTATAGTGCTAACTACATACACAATCACAAAAAACCCCAAAGATTTAACAAATCATTCAATCCACTCAGCTCAGCACTGTTTAGGGCATAAATCCAATATGAATATCTATGGAGCAATTTAGCAATAATGTCTTGGCCTGTGGGTGATCTGAAAATGGAAATCTCCTCAATAACACAAACAAGCCTAATTTTCTATATTTGGAATTGCATTTAAGACACAAGAATTTTCCTACTGGTATGTTGAATTTAAGGTGGGAAGAATGATTGCTGTCAGGTGTTTGTAGAGTCTGCCATTGTAACCTTTATAAATAGTGATGTCCAAGAAAGGAATGGATTCCTTTATGTTTTGCGAAGGATAAATGCTATCAGCAGAATTGACATACCTCGTGAAGCATTCTGATTCTTCAGTTCCATTCCAAAGTAGGATGCAATATACCTATGCCATTGGGAAATCTTAAAGAGAAAAAAATAGCTATAAATGTATTTTTATTCCCAGTGTGTCATGAACCAACTTGCATACCGCACCATGGCATTACCCTGTAAATGGAAACTGCCAGCATATTGAAAGTGTCATTTCGATTAGAGTAAAGAAAAATTCTGAAGAGGGAATTATGCCTTCAGGAGATTGATAAAGGTAACAGGAGAGAGCTTGCAAGCCACCTTTGTGTGGAACATTAGTGTACAAGCTCTGAACATCCAAAGTACCCAAAATATAATTTTAATTTATTTTTAAATTGCCAGTCACCTTAATCACATCAGTAGTATCTTCTTAGTATGAAGGTAAAGCTGGAACAAAGTGACTTGTGAATGTTAGGGAGGCCTTACATCACAGGACAAACAGGATGTTTAGTAATCAAAAAATTATTTTCTTTTTCAGGGATCCACACAGCTGCCAGAGCACTTTCAGTAGAAGTGCTGATTTCAGATTTAATGCACACTGTGGGGTTGGATCAGAGTGCTACACAGAATTTTATATTTATAAGTTGGTTTTTAATCCTTTTCCTGAAAGACTGGATGAGTGCAGGCGGCACTGTCCTTATCAGCCTTGCAAATGACTAATTTAGAGTTGGACTGTAGATATTTCAAAGCTTTGCATTCAGCTGGTAAGATTGTTTCTGTGAGACTTTAGAATTTACTGCACAATTGTGCAAGATCTTTATCCAGCAGGAAACAATAGGTACTGATAGTAGGATTAAAATTAGAACTATGCATGAACACAAATTTCTTTGCAAATGGAGTGTATTCTCTTATCACATTAACACCCACATTACTATGAATGGTCTCCCCATTAGACAAAATATTCAACTAAGGAGAGAAAAGATGGTTCAAATTAAGCTGGCAAGAGTCAACTTTTAACTTAAAGGCCTCTACTTTTCAGAATCAAAATGGGCGCAGTCATGTCATGTTGTAGTGCTCTGGCTACCAAATTTCTGTATTTTCATGACCAGAGGCAAGGAAGGCACAGCTCAGTATGTGGCAAAGGTGGATGGTACTTTTGGAGGAGACAACTAATGCAGTTTAGGGCTATTGCTTCTTCCAACAATTGATTTCGAACAAATCTCATAAATAAGAGAATTTTGTTTGAATTTTTTCTGATTTTCTACCATCAAGAACATTTCCTATATATATAATTATGTTATAACTCAGTTTTACTTTCCCATTAAACCTGTAGCTAAGTAGCTTAAAGAGACTATGCTGTAACTAAGAAATAATGACAAAAGTATCTTGAAATATTATAATAAAAAAATTACAATGTGATTAATAATGAGTCCATCATTAATTCGCAATGGTATGGCTTACTTAAACTAAACTGAACTGACCAATCTCCTTTGGAGGGTAAGAAACTCAGCCTGGAGGATTAGGAGGGCAGTTGCTGCTTGCATACAGTACCTTGCAGGCAACTTTCTCCTTGGTTATTATTTTGTCTTCAGTGGCATAGAACCCGTAATATTTCCAAATGGCACTCCTGAGGTGTGGTGGAGTTTTTCTTGGCTGCTCCATTTGATATATATATAGCCTGCAGGCTACAAGGATAGCATGACTCACACATGTACTTCATTTTTAAGCTTTGTAACAGTATACCCTCCAGAAAAAACAGTAACATGGCTTGTTGTTTATCAGTCTCTATGATTTTGAGCACTGCTATGATCATAACACAGATGAGTACAGAGGGCACCACCTGAGCTTCATACAGTATTTTGCCCAGGCAATGAGATAACAAGTCCAAACCATTCATTCAAAATGTAGTTTTAACATGTTTGAATATTGAACAAAAAAGGGACAACCCTAATGTAGTTAATGTATGTAGCTCTGGTCTTATGAGAACCATTGCCCAGTGTAGGTGGTTCAATTACATTAGGTGAAGAGCCGAACAGAAGCTGGCAGCAGCATGGAAGGAAAGCATGGCTACGCGAGATGGGCCATCCAGCCAGCCCTCCCTAAGGGTGAAGCCACACATCTTCCGACGAGATCACCTGGCATCGCTCTCACCTCCCACAATCAGTTGTTGTGGGCTAAATAAAATTTGAAATGGGAGACAATTTGCACATTGGATCTTTAATATGATTGGTTATCCATGAGATTCTATAAATGTGGAAAGTGAGCCGTGAAAGAGAAGGTTGGGAAACAACAGGGGTTGCTATCAGGTGAGAAAAGTAAATTGGTTAATGTAAAGGTCATCTGATATTGTTTGCAAAAACATACAGGCGCCAATGTGATCAGAAAAAAAAAGTTTAATCGTATATCCCTTTATATATGAAAAAGCCATCAGCTTTAAAAGTGCAACAGAACCATTTTTGGAATCAGAACCACTTTTGCAAACCTGATCTTAACACTCCTACAGATTTGTTTACTAATTTAGCCTCGCCATAATAGCCCATTCAGACAGCAGACTGTACCGAGTGGCAATGATGCCAGAAATTTCATAGGCTTATTTAATAAGGCTTAATAAGGCTTACTTACAAGCAGCAATACTATCAGACCAACGTGCTCACGCTGCCTGACACACACTGGAGGGAGTCAAACATCATTCCTCATCATTCCTTCTAGGTTTGGCTCTAGTCTAATTTGTTATTATGTTATTGTTTTCATGGTACGGTTTATTAGGCTTCTGTCATTACCGAAGTCAGACATAACATAATTGTTCATTTACAAAAATTTTAAATAAAAAAATTGGTTCTTAAGATATTTGAGTCAGCTCCAGACATTCACCTTAAGATCTGCCTCGTTTGCAAACAACCAACCACAGTTGTTTGCAAATACTCAAATGTTGTTTGCCAACCACCAGTAAACATCAGAATAAGAAGGAGAAGACCGCAAACATGAAACTCTTCAAAGAAACACAGCCCGAGTGTGTTTACCAATATGCGCGTGTATACAACTCTCTGCATAGTGATTATAGACACAGACATCGCTGAAGTTGTGGATAAAAAACCTTCCCTCTCTATGATGGACAGCTTTTCACCCCACCTTCAAGTTTAGTTACTTTGGTAAAGGAATGAACTGACCTTAACCAGATAAGTGAAATAACTGTTCAGGCTGTTGGTTCTATTTATCTTTCCCCCATTTCATTCAGGGAATTCTTTTTTTTTTTTTTTTGATGGGGTTCTCCTCTTCAGATTGTCAAGGTGTCACCTTTGGCCTGTTTATGCAGCTTTCCTAATTTCCTGTCATTTGTCGTCAACTCTCTGAAGAGGCTGAACCAATGCCTGTGGAACACTATCTGAGTGATTACCTTGCTGAAGTAAAAGCACTCATAGAATCAGGTGTCAGTGTGGAAGATTGCAGTGTAACGGTCAAAGCTTTTCTTTATGACGCACCTGCTTAAATGCATGAACTCGCACAGAATGTAATGCATTGGGTGTTATGGGGATGCTGTTGTTCTTACTCGGGAAATAAGATAATTGTTCTGTCAAGTTCCAAAGATTCAGAGTCAAAGATATCATAGGCCATGATTTCCTTTTGTAGTTTATTGTCAAATAAATTTTCCACCAACCTAAGACAACTGTAGAACTGGATCAATAGAAGGCTACTGATTGCATGCATTTTCTGCTGGGCAGGTCCCTTGGTATGAAGGATGTTGTTTCCCATCAGTACAATCATGTCCTTTATTTCTTCAATGATGAGAGAAACTATTACTGGTAACTATCAGCAGGTACTGACCAACTATGATCAGACAAATTTGGTTATGGTAGCATATTCACAGCATAGAATGTACGTGTCCTCAGTCACTTTGCAGATGTTGGCTTCCAACTACTCTGTATACAGTACTGTGCAAAAGTCTTAGGCACCTGTAAAAAAATGCTGTACAGCTAAGATGCTTTCAAAAATAATGAAATGAAAGGTTATAAATATCGAAAAAATAATATAAAAGAGCAGTAAATAAATAAAATCAATGTTTGGTGTGACTACCCTTTGCCTTTAAAACTACATCAATTCTTTTAGGTACACTGTCCTGCAGTTTTTTTAGAAAATCGGCTGGTAGGTTGTTTCAAGGATTTTGGAGAACTTGCCACAATTCTTCTGCAGATTTTGGCTGTTTCGCTTGCTTCTGGCTCTCCAGGTAATCCCAGAGACCCTTGATCAAGTTTTTATCTGAAAAGTAGTCTATTACTTAAAATATTACTTTATTTAACAAAATACAAAAATGTATCTGTAAAAATCTGGAAAATTCATGTTTGGATTTTCTACTGACACACTAATGCAGAAAACAAAAAATAAACATCTAAGACCAAATATATACTATATATTATATTTAAAAATCTAGGGTGCCTAAGATTTCTGTACAGTACTATATAGGCCTATATATATATATATATATATATATATATATATTTACACACATTGCCTGGGAAAGCAGCCATTACGCTATTGCTAGAAAATAATGCAGCCAACATATATCTATCACAAAATCCTCCACTACTGTGTACAATATCAAATATTCCAGTATTTTTGTGTCCACCCTCTTCCTTTATTACAGCTTCCATTCTTTGAGACTTTCTTAGAGTTTTTAGAAGAGATCTGCAGATATATTTTACATTTGTGTAAACACCTCCAAAGTTCAGTCTTAGAATTGTTGCATTTTCTGCTTTTCTCAATCCAAGAAATCCCAAACACATTCAGTCATGTTCAGGTCTAGACACTGGGGAGGACAGTCCAGTCCAGCAGCTTGATCTTCTTAGCCGCGTGCTTGGGGTCATTATTTTGCTGTAAAATTAATTTACACCCAATCAAACATTGTCCAGAGTCTATTGAATGATATGTGAAGATTTCTTTTTTATCAGCATTCATGGTGCTTTCAATCAAAACCAAATCACCACCTCAGATGTTACACAACCCCAGACTTGCACTGCTCCTCCACCATGATTGACCGATGGTTGTGGTCATGGTTCAGAGAGTTTTTCCATTACTTTGGTGGCGTACATTCTGCTTTCACTTACTTTCTTCTCTTTTGTTTATTTCCTTTCCTCCGTAGTGGATTTTTGACAGCTACACATCCTTTCATAACCATAGCATTGAGCTGTCTTCTCACAGTGGAAGGACTGACAGAAACACCTTGTGGATTTCTTCAGATCTGAATCAAGAACAGAGATTTTTTCTGGTCTATCAAAGATAAAATCTTTAATTACCGTCTTTTTGCGATGGTGATAGGTTTGGTGGTCAACCAGTTTTTGCATGGTTGTTAGGAGTCCTATTTTCTCTGCGTCTTGCAATAACTCCAGTTTTGGAAAAGTTTTTTTTTCCACTTGTTTTTCTTTGACTTTTAACTTCCTCATGCAGTTGAATTATCTTATAATTAATCTCATTAGAAATCTCTCCTTTAGGCATTTAGATAGATGCACATGACAAAGAAATCTGTAAGGAAGCTAAAGCATGTTTAGATAGGTGTTTGTTTGAATGTTAGAGTCACATTTAGATGAAAAGGGTTCTAACATAACATCGTTGACACTTTTGGTAACAACTTTAATTGGGAGGACACAGCTGTAACTTGTTTGTTGAATGGAAATATGGAAGACTTAAAGTAACAATCTCAAAGATCTCTGTTTTGTTGTCTTTTGCAGCTGCTATGGCAATAAGCGGTAATTGCAGGTGTGATTTTGGACCTCACTTTCCAGAGATCCAAACATTGTTGCCTGTGTGACGTCAGTCAGTTGGCACCTGGGCCATGCCTCCATAACAATTCGAGGTCACCAGTACACGACAGAAAAAAGGGAACGATGTCTTCTGAGGCGGTAACTATAACACTTACTATTTACAGAATAAAAAATGGTTTTTATAAAAGTAACGTTATGTACATACTCATTCATTGTCTAATATGAGGCTAACTTATTCCGATCATTATAATATATTGATGAACTTGATGTCAATGTAAATAAAGGTAATGTTAGTTAGCTACATTGCAACGTTACAAAGTAGCATTGAATTCGAGAGATGGTTTGCGAGGTCGGTGCCCGTCGGTAGCATTAACTAGCATTTTTTTCTAATTGTTAGCTGACATTAGATTATGTTAATTACATTAGCTAGCTAGCTAACGTAATGTTACCTGATATGAGAGATAGCTACTGTGTGCAACGCTGTCTAAACTAATGCTGCCTTTCTTGACATGGCCCGGTAGCTAGCGTTAGCTGTGCATATAGCTATGTAATTTAGTAACGTTACATTATCATCAAATGTAATGCGAAATTTCATATTTATAAACGTTAGCGGTATCTACCAGTCCAAGAGAAAGAGAGCCACATCTGTATCTCCCCTCAGTCCCTTTTCTTCTTTCAGTGCTCTCCACCTTGGCAAGGCAACGCCGATGGTAACTCTGGTTTTTCCTCGCTGATGGTTGCTTTGCTTTTTTGACTGTTTGCCTTCATCTGAACGTTAAATTTGTTTCTTTTTCTTTGGCTTTGCACTTGTTTTTGAAGTTTCATCGTCTGTAGTCATCAATCTTTTCTTTGCTTGTTCGGCCATAGTAACCGTTTACTCGCAGTTGCAACGCTAGCAGAGACCGGAAATAAAACAGTACACTGCTCACACACAAGTGAGTTGAAGAGCGAGCCTGTTGCGTTAGCTCCGGCTACCCTCTCTGGCGGACCAACCACTGATGGGTGATGGAAAACGCGTCACTAACTGTGCACTGCATGTGATTTTTCCAGACACTGTAAAAAATATTTTTCCCAGGAATGTTGCCACAGACACCCAGTTCATGATACTTGGTAATACTGAAAATGCAAGGGCTTTCATCAGTGGGCCATAGGCTCAATCACCATTGTGTTACCTCATTCGGCGATAGACAGTGACTTAACAGACATTTATTTAAATGAAAATCTTCGAGATTATTACTTTAAAGTGATAGTTAATGTGCACAAAAGGAGAGTGGACACATACAGATTTGTGATTGTATGTAGATTTGTGTATGCAATGGTGGAGACTTTTCTGTAATTTTCTGTTAAATAGGTTTCCTGCATTATTGTCCACAATGGAAACAAAATGATTTGCACTGAATAACTGATTTGACTGGAAATTGAATAAACTAAAGGTCATTACTGTATATAAAACATAAATGTCAGTTTTTATATCATGCCAGGACGTCTTACCCAGTGTGCCTCAGTCTCCATTTGCATTCAGCATAGTAAATAGTTCTAATCAAAAATAAGAACAGAACTTTAACATCCCTTTAACATATTGGTCTGTTGCAGTTACCTGGTGAAAAGGACTGATGAGTCAATCCCCCCTTTCAAGGACAAAAGTATAATGTGAATCACAAAGGTCAGTGCCCCAGAAGTGGCGATGCCAACAAAGGAGAACAGAAGAAGCACAGTGTTCCCAGACTGCACACCTAATATGCCTAATTGATTAGCTCCTGTACATTTAATTGATTTGGCACGTTTGTTCAGTCGATATATTTCCTTGTGTTCGGGACCCTTTGAGCAAAGTGACAAATACTGCAGCTGCTACTGTCACGCAAGTATCGGACCTCAAATGACATCCCAGTGGGCACAGACGCCACTTCAGTGTGATGGGAGATGCTGGATGTTGTGTTTGGGAATCGTGTTCTGATTGTACCTATATGATCTTGTTTTGAAATGTTGTACTGCATAAAACCTTGAATAATTTCAAATTTTAAGAATTTAAAATAACTTAAAATAAAATTTGTACACACACACACACACACTTAAATTTCCTTTAAAAGAACACAACAATAACATCCATACAGTTTTGCTAACATGTTAAAGGTGCCTATGGCACATATTGCCATTCAAACCAAGCCAGAGCATGATGCCCTGCTCAGACTATTCACCATTGCCACTCAGATCAAGCCAGTGCATGGTGCACTGCTTAGACCATTCATCGTTGCCATTCAAACCAAGCTAGGGCATCATGCTCTGCTGGGACTATTCTGCATTGCCATTCACACCAAGCCAGGGCATAGTGCTCTGGTGAGACTATTCCCCTTTACTATTCAGAACGAGCCAGGGCATGGTGCACAGCTGGGTGCTGAGAGTGTGTTCCTCATTAATATATTTCTGTGGCTGCTGTGCAGCTGAGCATTTATGTTCCAGCTGAGCGAAGAGGAGTTCATGGGGGTGGTTGTGGAAAAATGATCCTTTTTTGAAGCTGCCGACTCACCAGGAATTTGCTTTTTAACTTTTTTTATTTTGGGATGGCTGTCTAGCCCAGCAAGGTGGCATTGGCATTAAGACTTAGATTTTGTTTACTTATGTTTCATCTGTGGTCAGCATGTATAATTTGTAGTGTGTTTGTCAGAATGTCATATAAGTTTGTGTTGTTCCTTGATATGTAAAGAGTGGTTTGTCTGTTTTTATGAACATATGGATTTCACTGGTAATGTTACACTGCACACGGATTCATATATTATATACATTACATATATGCACATACAAAACAATAGATTGATATTTAAAATACAAAAACATCAACTACAGCCTGGTTGTACAGAAACTAATAAAAAGGGGGAATCATATATTAGCAGGGCAGAAGAGAGCTTTGAGTGGCAGGCAGATGTCATCCAAGATGTGAGTGATGCATTTTTGAGTGCAGACATTCCAGGAACTGGAATGGTTACCCTCATCAGGCCGACCAATGTTGTAACTTCATCACTCACTCAGTCAATCAGTCACAGATATTCGCGTTTATAGGGCTGGCCCCGCTGTTGTGATCCAGCCAAAAACTGGACTATCCAACATTTTTCCTTTGGGATGAATTTCTATCCATTTCACTCCAACGGCTCAGTCAAGTGACTAATTAATTTACTTGACTAATTGACAAATTTATAAAAACAGGTAGTTCATGTAATATATGGAGTGTCAGGAAGGAAAGTGAACATGGATATAAGTTCAAATGCTATGAAGAGCTCCTGGTCATGGGGAAACCATAGGGTCTGTTGGCTTTATTGTAACTCAGAACTTGAGTAGCAGAGCAACTGATCAATTAAAACAGTTGATTGCATGGTTAACTCAGGTTAACTGGTTTCTTGGGTCTGAATCATTCACTGATCGTAAAAAAAAAAACATAAACCCACAGAGGCTTTCCAGGACATGGATTAACGCTGCAATAAAAATAAAAATGCATCCAAATAAAGCAGAGGTGCCGGCCTTATTGGAATAGGGTAAGTGTGGCTGCAGGTTTTTGTTTTAGCCCAGCACAAAGACATCTGATTCTACTTAAAGTCTTGATTGAAGACAATAATTAGTTAATTAGATGAATCATTAATTTATTTTTTTTATTTTACTTTTTTTGCATGTTATATAGCTGCTCAGATTTTTTGTGGGCATTTCCCAGTGCTTCTAAGAAAACCTATCATACCCCTCTAAGCTTTAACACTAGAAAGGCAATAACCTTCTCCTTCCATGACTTTTCCCTCAATATTTGGGCTTAAAATAACAGAATATTTTGATTTCGAAAAAACAAAAAATTACTCAAAGAAATACAGGCAGTTTGTGCCATTTTCTTCACAAAAACAAGTGTGAATGGGTTGCTTTCTCCTCCAGCATGCTATTCAGCAACTGAATGACCAGCACTTTGCGACAAATTACTTGATCAAGGGCTATCAAAACTAATTTTGCACATATAATCACACAAAATGAATTCATTGCTATCGTGTAATGAAGATGATTTACTTGAGATGGGGATCAAAAATTGTGGGCTTTGTAGTTATAGAAATGAGTTTATAACTCTGTGGAGATAATACCTCCGACGTAGTTTCAGTTTTTCACTGAAACTGACTTTGGTTAAAGCCAACTGTGTGGAATGCCATCAATTTGTGTGCAGCTCCTCCTCATACAAACAACCAATGCTGTGTTGTTCCGTGTGGAATTGATGAGTAAGAGGAGAGAAACAGTATGTATGTAAAAGTGCACTCAAATTAGTGGGAGCAGGGGAAAGGAGAAGTGAGCTGAATTTGTTGTGGCTGAAAAAATAACAAAAAAAATATTGCACTTTTGTATTTAATGACTTTTTTCCATTTTGTGTTTTCTACATCTGAACACTTTTCTTAGTGCGCCTCTAATACGCCTTGACACAGTTTTACTTACCCTATATAACAAAACTGCTATAATGCTGATACAGCTGTATCTGTTTTCAAGAAAATAGTTTTGCAACGTGCGGTTTTATAATCTCTTTGAAATAAGGTCACTGTGGGTGCAGAAATCGATACTGCTATGCTGGACAAGCCTGCTGCTGCTGGGCGTCAGACTTGGTGGTTGAAGGTAGTAAAAAAACTGGTGTTAAAAATAATGCACCATGTCCACGGTAGTAGTTGAACTGAATTTAACGTACAAGGGTTGCTTGCAAACATTGCTGTCAGTCATCATCTGTGATTAATTTGTGGATATTAATCAACTCAGATTACTGAGGTGGTGCAAAGGGGACAATTGTTTAAGAAGGGGCTTGACAAAGAGGCTATTGTGACTTCTAGCTGGCGGCAGACTGAAGTACAATTCGAGAAAACAAGAGGAAACAAACTAGTTCCTTAGTTATTCCATTCCCAGTACCTTCTTTTCCGGATTCCGGAGTGGGCCTGGAGATGGATATCTCGCCAAATAAAAGTGACAGTGCAAAGTAACTTAAAAAATAATTTACACCACAGATATGTGTTTTTCGAAATGAGGAAAATGTAAGATATCCAGCTGGATGGCAGATACTCTTCGCATCTTTAGTTTTTAAGAAACAAATACTGAAAAATTGAACAAATCCTGAAGCACCTGCATTTGAGAAGTGTAAAACATAGTGAATAGTGAAATACTATGAGTATTGGAAGGACAATCTCAGAGGACAGTAAGAGTTGAAGAATCACCCAGCAATTTGGTCAATAAAGGAACCCCCCCCCAAATGTAGGTTGTCTTTGCTATGTCTAAAGCTGTGTTTGCTATGAGTGTTTGTGAAGAGATCAGTGTCTGTTTGGGAGTGGCTGAGTGAGTCTTGGGTGGTGGGGGAGGGGCAGGTGGGGGATGTAGTTGTGTTTGTTAGGGAATTGTAAGTGATTGATTGATTTCTCATTCACTGTCCTTGATATCAACTTGGATTTTTATTTAGAGAATGAGGCATCCATAGTCAGGAAGTATGCAAACAATTCAATTTTTCTGTTTGATGATGTATGCATAAAAAGTCTAATAAAAACAATTGTACCAAAAAGGATATCTCCCCAAATACAACTGTTGACACAGCTCAGCGAGTTAATTGTACAACTAAAACATGAATATCAAACACTGGCCCAACAGATACATAACACAATGAATTCAATAAACTGTCAATGTGTCAATACGCTGATGCACTCCAGAACAAACTATTTATTTCCACCAGCACATATATTCCTTGAGGCTGTATGGCTTCTGACCTCACACTGTCTGCACACTTGAACTGATAAAACTTCCTCTGGACTCGATTTCAGGATTTGTCACAAACTGTTCTTCCAAGCTCATCAATTATAAATGATTTGCAGAATAAAACAGCACTCCAATGGCAATGGGGGAGTCTGTGAGAGGCAAGAAAAGAAGAAAGGAAAAATTATACTTGTCCATTCTGGCCCACCTTGACGCAGAACGATTCATTTACACCAAGCATTAACAGGATACTTTAAAATTGACCACGATTAAATTCAGTCACAAAATTAAAATCTTACCTTCTATTTAATTTCTGTCAATCTTTTTCAATCTATTTAATTTTTGTATAGGTTAGGTCAGAGTAATGTTTACAGCATGTGGAACAGATTGCGCTGACAAGCAGAGATTGCGGAGATTCCCTCAAAGTGGGGGTGCTAGACAAAGCTACAGCCACAGTGGTGGACATGTAAGTTCACTGAAAGAGTTCATTGTTCACCTTATTATTTTGTATCATTCCACATCATGATTCTGTACGCTACTCACCCTACAGCTTTTCAGCAAAACCTACCAAGTTTCGTGAATAGCTTCACCTAGTTGCTTGTGCTTTTTGTGTGAATAGCGGAGATATATTTTTTAGATATATGCAGTCGCACAATTGACAATTTCCCATTGATTAACACATTCAGAATATGAACACACTTGGTTTTCAGTCTATCCAAACTTAGTTCAGTAGGGGAAAAATAAAACAAAATAAAACAGGCAAAAAAAAGTTAATGTATTACTGTTATGTAATTACTGTTGTAAAGTAGTAATTCATGTTTCCCTAGCGAACTGCAGTAACTTTAACACATCAAGAAACGTGAACGCAGCATCATTGGAATTATAAGATTATTCACTTCTACTGAACTAATATTTTTCTATATATCTTTACTGTAAATTGTTTCTATTTCCAATGCAAAACAGAATCTTTCGATTTATAAAACTTTTTTTCCAGTTTCTGATTGTTCAATGTCCCCCAGTTAAAGGGGGGTGGTGGTGGGGTTCAGACAGTTCATAAAACTTAGTTTAGTTAAAAATAAAAAAGAGAAAAAGAGTACAGTATGAGGATATAGAAATATATTTCATAATTAATTATATGCCAATATTAAATCAATTTGATGCTTTGAAGGCACAACAATTGCATTGCCAATGAATATTAGGTTAGAAAATACAACATTTGCCTGATTTAACGTGACTTCCGGTATAAACCACGCCCACTTCCCGTCTATCCGAATACAGATACAGAGACAGGTAATTTTGTTGGTTGAACAGATACAGATAATGACATCTCTGCACACCCCTAATACATAATAACTAGATTATGAATTGTCCATGTCTATGTGATGCTCACATCCAGATTTACAAAGCCTTAAATAGAACACCCCCTAAATGGGTGAGGATTGGCCAGATTTGGCATCTGCAAAGGGATTAAATGAAGGCAAGAAAACTGCTTTGGAAATGCTGATGACCTAAACGATGACAAGGTATATGCTGTATGGCGATAGAAGGCCATTTACCTGATTTAGTTAAGGTGGCTTTTCACACAATGGGTGAATTTGAATGTGACAGCTGATTGGCTGGTTGAAAGATCCAGGCTTCAAGCTGCTCTTGCTGTCTGTTTGAAAAGAGCATTTGAGGTTGACAATACTCCCAGGTGGGCCATGGTTCTGGAGTCCTGATCTGCATAAAGACAGACAGAGGTAATGGTTGAGCTGGGCTACAATGCATTTGCAGTCTTCCGCCATCTTACATTTGGCCACAGGCCTGATTGTTTGCAGGTCCCTGAGGCACAGTAACATATGTATGCGAAACACATGAAACATTCAGCAAGCATAAACGGAGCAAATGCTTCCATATTTTCTAATTAGTAGCCCCAGAGGAGCCGCAACCAACCCAATTAGATTTTAAACAGAGGTCTCTGTTACAGAAATTTCAATAAGGGCAACAGGGCTTGACAAAAATGTGTAAAACCCATGAAAGATTGTCTGTGTCTGTGTGTTTCTCACAGAGACATAGGCCCTGTTCAGACCTGGCATTAAAATGCGTCTTGGGTGATCCGATCACAAGTGGGCAGCTCTAACTACAGGTGTGAATGCACCCAAGACGCATTGAGGACGCATTGAGATCCAGTCACTCAGACCACATTCAGAGGTGGTCTGGGTCGCATATGGCCACATTCTTTTAGCAGTGTGTACACAAAGGCGTCCTGGGCCGAGAAGGGTCTGACTGTGGACTGCAAGACAGGGGCGGAACGTGTAGGGGCGTAACTTGTAGCATGAGGCGTGTCTGGTACTTTTCTAAATCACACCAAAGAAGCACGCGAGACGTCTTAATAGAACGAGAGTTTGTTGTTGTAGTGAAAATGGTGGATCGTGTTGAGGTATGACTGGTTTGTCGGGTTAACTGTTTTTTTAAATATGATGATTATTTTTTATTTATAAAACTCTTTTCATGCAAAGGTGACACTGTCACCGAAGTTGATAACTGATCTATATTATACATGGTTAATATAACTTAGTATTGAAAGCTGCCTGGTTTCAAGTTGTTGTTATTGCTAGGCTAGCTAATGCTGTGCATGCAAACTCCCAATTTAATGCAGTAAAGTTAACATAGATATTTGCTGGCTGGCTGTATATCTAATGCCAACTGTTTAATGGTCAAGGAGAAGCTAATGAAATGGCGTTCGCAAAATAATGCTACATAGGTAAATGTAACTGAAATGCAGCAGAACTTGAAACCAGGTATATTTTTGTTTAGGTTAGTTACCTGACACACAAGCTAACATTCCTTAGCATCCAGCTTTACTAGTCACGTTGTGACATCTTAGTATGTGTTAAGAGTAAATGATAGTTAGCTGTACTTAGGAAAATAGTAAGGTTTGGATAAGTAAAGGTTGACCTTAGGTTTATGATTTAGTTAAGGTTATAAGTTAATGTGTCCGTGCAGAATAAACCAGATCACATTGGTATTTTTATATTCAATTAGTTTATTCTTAAGGAACATGACTTCTTAACTGAAAAATGTCTTTAATTAAATATTAATGTAATCATGTGTAAATACAAACGTTGAAATATTTTATTTGTTTACTTCCAGCTTCATGTTACCATTTGCTGGGAAGGTGATTTGCCTGGACCTATTTGTGTAGGCCCAGACAAATACCAATGCCAATTTTGCAGCAAGGTGGGAGAGTACCCTGCTCTGGTGGCATATATGCAGACCCATGAGAAATCTGCTGTTAAACATGAAGGATATTGTCAGAGTCAAAGTAAATGTTATATTTTGTCACACACAATCTATATTTACAACTTATTTCTTAGTGATGGTAAGCTTTTTATTTATAAACTAATTTACAGATCATTGTCGTTGTGAACACTGTCACAATAAAAACAGAAATTATGAGTGGTTTGTAATGTAAATTTCTCTCTTTGTTTGCAGGGTATAAAATGTATAAATGCCACCTAGGATGTGTGAAAAGCAACCACTATCACTGTTGCTATTGCCAAAAGACCATAATCTGTAAAAATGTATTTATTATCCATGTGCGCAAGTGTGGGTCATGTGTTGTCCACATTCCAACAACAGATCCCACCACAGCATCTTCAGTTCTCAGTCCATACACTGGCCTGAGCTTGACTACACCGTCTACCATTCCATCGGCTGACAATACCTCAGCAGTCTCTGGCTCTTCTGTAGCTTGCTCCATAAAAGCTTCCAGTTCCTTGTCTAATCCCAGTCCCTCCCTGGCCCTCAAGACCTGTACAGATCCGAAATCATCAAAAACCCCAAGTTCTTCATCTCCCCCCAGCCCTTCAGCAGGACTCAGTGCCTCTGCAGCACCCGTCGAATTGTTGGAACCCAGCGCCTCAGTGAGCCAGAGTTCCTTTGACACTGAACCCCCCAGTGCTCCAACTTGCTCCACCTAGCTCCTTGACAGCCCCCAAGACAGCAGCTTTGTATCCAACAGTCATTACACCTTCTGACACCCGTGAAGTTCGCGTCTCAACGAAGCCAACCCAAACCGTCAGCACCAGTAAGCAAAAAAATAATCAAATCAAGGCCCAAACTAACTACATGCACATTTTGCAATTTGATTTAAAACAAGAAAAACATCAAGATTCATATTCAAAGACGTCACTCATCGTCAAATCCATATATTACTGTAAATTACCATCTTCCATCAATGTGCAGACCGTAATAAGGGCATTTTTGCTGTTGGAAGAACACAAAACTTTGACACTTGACTTCAGGTGTGGTGAACTGGAAAGCATTTTCAGAAGAGCACAAAAGGGAATTCCAGTTGACTTCAGTGCAGCAGACTATATAAAGACTGTGATGCAGGCTACCGGGGAAGTGGACGACGAGGAATCCTGCAGGGTTTTTACTCTGAGGATGACTTCCCCGGGTACTGCAGCTGGGACTGTTTTTTCAAGGCTGGGGGCACAACAGTCTGAGTGCATGACCCCCCTCTCTCCATTACCGCCCTGTGTTGTCATTGTTATGTGGCTGTGTGTTTTTTTTATGTTCATCTTTCACCAGTCATGATTAAATTACATACTGATCACTGAAACTGGTTTTGTTATGTTTATTTCTTCAATGACAGTCGTTTACTTCTACCCAGAATAACAACCCTTCTGATCTTGAATTGACATCAGATTGTACTCCCACATATTCATTCAATATATACAGTATATGCCAGGTGAAACAGTACTTATCATGACACACCACAGAATGCATTGCAACAATATGTGTAATCCCTTGATCTGGAATGCGTTTTTCTAGATGTTAGTGTGATAACACATTAATAGCGTTGCAGTTGAAATGGTTAGGTGTTACAGTACATAATTTTTAACTTAAACAACTGTGATGGCTGTGGATCAATAGAAGGGACTGAAGAACGATGCATAATACCTGGACGAATTTGTTGTACGAAAAATAGAAAAAAGGGAAAGTTGGACCAAACATGCAGGACATGTTCATCATGTTTTTCCCTACCAGCCTATGTGGAACTTGAAGCTAAATAATACAGGGTTACTGGCTGATCAGCTGGTAGAACCTGAACTAGTCTGTTTCACTGTGCTTAGAACAGTAACTATCCAATCCACTTTTTGACATTCCAGACCAGTGATTCAATGCTGGTTTTTGTTTCTGCCAATGAACTGATAAATTAAGGTTGTGTAACACGTTTGTAAGATCAATTTTTTTCCTTAAGTTTGTAATAACACAATGCAGGTATGGCTCATTGCCATTTGCTTTCTTCATTGTCTATCAAATAATACATAAATAATAAAATACATAATGTAGACTTGTAACATAAACAATCAAGTTTCTTCAGTTATCTGGAGACTAAATGGGTGCTGCCTTAACCTAGTCATTACAGTGGAAGGCTTATGATAAAGTTTTTGGCCTATACTGACAGGCAACATAACTGAAAAAACATTGCATGAACATGTTATAGGCAATTAATGTATAGTGCTCACTGCCCACAGTCCGCTACCAAAATTGGTTGCTCAAAAATCAAACAAACCAACAAACAGAAGAATTATGCAAATTCAGTTGCTATACAGGAAAGGGCTGAATTAGCCCACGACATTGTCATAATGACACAATTATACATCGATATACATGCCAATAACATAATTTAAACCAGTTTGTTTTTCTCAGGATATTCAGGCTTACTGTGTGTGGTGAAACAAGCTTTAGGATGGAAAATACATTCAGATGTGCTGCTCAATGGCATAAACCTGCCTAGATTAACGTTGATAAAATATTGCACATCTCTTTTAAGCCTTAGCCTTAGTTGATAACTAGGCTAACTCAACTCAGCCATAAAGACTGGTTATTTATGTAGCTTATTCATTAGCCTGTCTAACCTAAATCATTTTTCTGTTCAATTCGACTTTATTCGATAAAGTATACCAGTTAAAGCCTAATACATTTCTCATTACGTTTGTCCTCAGTTCATTTATTGATAGTGCAGTTGATGTTAAACTTCCCTATTTCATGTAGAAAAATTAAATTAAATTTAACTATAGCTCAGGAGGTAAGACCGATTGTCTGGCAGTCGGAGGGTTGCCGGTTCAAACCCCGCCCTGGGCATGTCGAAGTGTCCTTGAGCAAGACACCTAACCCCTAACTGCTCTGGCGAATGAGAGGCATCAATTGTAAAGTGCTTTGGATAAAAGCGCTATATAAATGCAGTCCATTTACCATTTACCAACTACGTTCACCTAACTATGTCTAGCGTGACGTTGCTATCAAGTGGGCGTGTCTTGTAGTAGGCGTTACTTGTAGTGGGCGTGTATTGTAGTCTTGCGAGCTGCAGATGGGCCTGGTTCACATTGAAGGACCGCCTAGTCAACTGACATCCTCTGCGTAAGCGGAAGTACATACTCATTTGCGCGCCAACGGCATCATATTAAAGTGCAAAACAACAAGAAGCCACACTGAATAACGAAATAAACGAGACAAAGTTTTTAAAAAAATTATACCATGTAATTCTACAGTCAATATCTGGGACTAAATATTGAATAAATATATAACCTTACCTTTGGTTTTATGCATAGACATGTCCCTTTTGAGACTGATTGGTCATATATTGTCTTGGACAATCCGTTTGTGAAATATACAGGCATTTGTGATGCCAGGGTACCTTCCAAAATAGCTGTGCGTAATACCACACATGTTGTTTACGGCGTTGTCGCCCTTTTTAGTATAAGCTTTCTAACAATGTACAACATGTCTAATTTTGATTTTGGAATAGCGTTTTATTTGTCAGCGTAACAAAATGTTCTTATCATCGCATTGACTTATGCATTCACTCTGTGGTAGCAGTAAAAGACACTGCACCTAAAGAAACATTGTCAACGATTTTTCGTAATTTCTTGGAAAATACTATTATTATTGAGGACTTCTGGGCATAGCTAAGCCATATGTTTGCTGATAGACCTGTCTGACATAGTTTTCTGGAGCAACACAGAAGCGGATAGAACTGTATCATTGTGGTTGTTTCTCAAATCGCGTAAGCTGGCTTTGTCTACGACATTTGAAAATTTCGAAAAGCGCATAGAGACATATTACGAGTGCGTCAAACATCTTGGGCGATTTGGTTTGCCTGGAACATGTCAAGGAATAGACCCAGTCTGTTTTTGTTTTGATTTTGCCCGTGCCAAGGTCTTTGCAAACTTCTTCTTCTTCTTTTAATTTCCGGCAGACTAGGCACAGGTAGTGCATTGCTGCCTCCCGCCGGTTAAAAACAACGCATTTTGTCTTTGCAAACGGAAATGATGGACGTGTTTATTTGCGTATTGAGCAGGGAAGTGAGATCCGATCACAAGTGGTCACTCGAGACGCATTCTGATGCCAGGTGTGAACTGACTGAATCTAGACACAATCTGGATATATCTGGATACGAAGTACAGGTCTGAACAGGGCCAGTGTATTACATTTTCTCAGAACCATTGGTTCCTATCTCACTTTTGACATCAGCATGCACCCATGATATACTCTGGCACTGGTACAATCAATCTTGACCTTGGACATGATACCAACTTCAACAATACATCTTTAGCACTTCAGGAGAATGCAGGTCGGTGAAGGAAGCACTTTCTCTTGGATAGGGAAAGCATACTTATCGATGCTACTTCTGGTAATTATTTTCAAATGTTAATTTCCCTTTCTTTCTCTTTCTTTCTTCCTTCCTTCCATCCTATCAACATAACAGGTGTCAGAGCAGCCAGCCCACCCCAAGGGCACAATGCTGAATATAGAATCTGACAATTAAGCCCTTAATGAGCACTGTTGCTATGAAACAAACCTTCAGATGGTTTGTTAACAATTAATTCACACCTGGTGGTAAAGACAATGCCTCCCTGAGTCTATATACAACTCAACAAAAAACATTTCCAATGTACACAAATGGCAAGTTACTCATGCATATAAAGCACTGTCTAAAGGTCATTAATTAAAACTTTCACAATCTAGGCCTGCCGTTAAAAGTATTTATATCAAAATGAGACAAAGTTACAACAAACAATATTGGCTATCTTAGCTCATACAAACTAAACAAGCTATATTCTGAAGAAATTCTACTCATTGTTTCCTAAATTATTGAATATAACTTGGGCTTGGGTGTTTTTCATCTCACTATCTGAAGAGAATGTGGTCATTTTCTCCCCATTTTCTCCCCTACTCCTGCCCGCCCCCACAATAAATATTATAGTTAGTGGAAAAGTTAATTGGTTCCACCAGAGCCGGCTGTGGGTATTACAGATGCAGACACATGCTAAGCCTCACCCTCAGTTGAAACCAGGGTTGATTGGCACACTGATTTTGCAGGATGTGTCAACCAACCCTGGTATAAGCATGTAGTTAATAATGTGAGAACACATGCATTATACATATACAAACATTTATTTTTCACTTGGATGTGATGGGGTGCTATGGTTACCTCCAGTAAAAAATGGAAATCTGTGATTTAAATGTTTTAATTTCAGCCTGTAATGCCAGGAAATGTAACAACTTTGAAATGGTGTTGACACACACACTACACAATAAAACTTTGTTTCAGACGGTGAGTTATACCCCATTGCCGCAGAGCAAAACAAAAAATTACACCCATAATTTAAAATCATACAAAACCTTACAAATCAACCATAATTGCATAACCATAATTAAGCTGTGGTGTAGGTAATTTCATAATGATGAAAATATCTACATCTAGCAATAGCTTAATTAATTCAATTATATAGCATTGGTACCTTTATTTACAAATGTACAGACCCTCACAAAAGTCTTGATTATCGCTAGCTTCTCATTGCATGTGCTGGCTAATGGAAACTAAATGTAATTTGCTGATCATAACATATGCTCTATCACTTTATTTAAGAATGTGTTTGCTAGCTAGCTAGCTGGTCAACCCAAGTTAATAAACGTAATTAGTAGGTACCTACTGCACAATTTGAATGGGGTGATTTTTCAAAGATTGGGCTCCAATCTAAGGAATATTTGCTGGATTGGGTGGGTGTTGACTGCTCTTCTGTAGCATGCCTTTCAAAATAAAATCCTTGGCAAGTTTAAAAGCTTTCAATATTGGGGGGACATCTCACCCCAACTTCCTATGTCTCTGGCTACAATAGCAGGTTAAGAGAACTAAACAGTTCCAGGATTAATACCTGTCACTTTGTCTCAGTGTGTTTTCTGAAGTTCCACTTTACACTCCCGGCCACATAACCTCTGTTCAAATGAAGTGCTACATACGCACTTAACTGCTACTTATGTCCTTCCATAACAGTCATTCAATGGCCCAGCATAAATAGCATGCTGCGTCCAAATACGTGCACAAATACTAAATGGCATAGCCTTGGAATGGGGAAATCTGATTGAAGCTATTCCCATCAATCAATTCATTTTCTCATTTCCAATGGAATTTGATTGGCCTCAGACCTGAACCCTCATGGCTGTGAGGCAGGCTTGCAGCTGTTCGTCCTTGGTTATGTGCTGATATTGTCATCAAAGTGGCGTGATAGTGAATGGGTCTCTGATATTAGCACACACCCGTAGATCTGAGAGTGAAAACAGCCTGCCTTCAGGTACAGTATTTCTAATGGAAAGCATCATAAATGAAAGCATTGCACTAACCATTGTTGATCTAAAGAGCAATAAGAGACTGGAAAGCTTCTGAAAGACATGGACACCACTCTATCCAGGAAGCCTAATACACCAAAACCATAAATGCCATGCATGTCTATATGAATTTGAACTGCACTACGAGAAGATAAGGGAAAGGTTTATTTTTGAATATGGGGGAAAATGTTTTCCGTCTAGCATACAATTCAATAATGCTTGGGAAAAAATATAACCATAATGCTTCTCGAACAAATATTTCATAAATGACAAAACTGGTGCAAAAATGTAATAATAAAATGGTATACTGCATTTTGATACAATGGTGGGTTTATTTTTCTATTGGCTAGCCACTCCCAATACGGTGATTTTATCACACTGCCAAAAGCATGGCCCCATAGTGAGGAGGAGGTCATGTTACCGTGCCCCTGATGATGGCATCCTGCTAGATTGGTTTGATTGCTACTGTATGCTCACTTTTAAGAAACTAATTAAACTAATTCACTTGTTTCAAACTGGAGCATACATTACTGAAAATAAAGAAAGAAAGCATGTCATGTTAACTCTTCCAGCTTCTTTTTCATTCTGAACAAGATTGCCACATTCACAGTAATCAATAATTGGCAAGATACATTGTGAAGCATCCTTGGAAGTGAACAGTGGGTAACTTATGGCATAGATGAGCAATCAAAATACAGCTGACCACAAAGGAAAATAAAATGAAAAATATTAAAATGTAGGGAAGGGGGTTGTTTTACTCTCAACAGAAGTTTTTTTTCTCCACAGAACATATGTTCTATGTAGAAAAAAAGTCACTGAAAACACTGAAAATCGTAACTATGCACTTAATTTAATATCTTTATCTTTTTGTGAGCAACCATTGAACTTATGAATAAAACTGGTACGTTCTATGGGGAATTCTATTCAAATTCTTGTTGCATCTTCTGTTAACTATCTTTTCTCAGTTGTTCACAGTTTCTTTTCTGTTACCGATAGGAACTGGATTTGATGGTCAAAGCTGTGGACAACTGTTACATAATGAGTATTGCACTTAGCAGACCTGTGTTTTGTAGTTGTTCCAATGACCTTCGGTATGCACTTATTGTACGTTACTTTGGATAAAAGCGTCTGCCAAATAAATATAATGTAACATATTAATAACCTATGTATTTTATGAAACTAGCTAGCTTAGAGTTATTTAACATAGACAACTTTAATTTGCAAATGTATCGATGTGTTTGTAAGACTGAGATATTCAGTATTTGTCGATATGTCCAATATAAATGTGTGCAATATAATTACAGTAGTTGATTGTTAGTTGATTAGTCTGTGCCTTCAATGCCGATTTACACGTTTTCCCCTTAGAACAGAGAGACATACTAGTTTGTATGTTTTATTACCTTAAAGAAGAGGTCAAAATATGTCCAACCTACAGTACGAGGCTGCTTATTTTAATTTAGTTTAGTTTTTGCTTCAATTTTAGTCTATAAATCTATAGGCACTTAAAAGGATACCTAACAGAACTGCAGAAGGCAAAGCACATTTTTCTTAGATTCCATGTTTTGTCAGTTGACCATGCTAGTGCTGGAAATTAAACAAGGCCTGTTTGATGACAATCTCTTTGATGTTTGTGTGGAGTGAGCATCACCCGAAATTCCCTCTTCATCTCCCAGTTGATTTTACCTTTACTTTATCTAAGCATGCTTATCTGAGAGGGGGAGTTGACATCATTTGAACATTACATAAATACGCCGTGCATATTCAAGGCTGTTACCTCAAATAAACTTGCTGGTTGTACTATAACTGTACACTGCAAGTGCATTAACACTCCTGACAAGATGTTTCACTGATCTGTATATCTCTGTTATCAGGCAGCTTTAACTATTTAGCACTGTAGCTTTAACTGTCAACTATTCAGCAGCTTCCTGTGCTAAATGAAACAGAAATATGAATCATTTCTGAATTCTGCCTGGGTACATTAGTGCAACCAAGTTTCCCAGCACCACCCTTCATTTGCATGTTGTAGCACTGCTAAGCTGCGTGTTACTGATGGCACAGCATGTACTGCAATGCTATGGTTTAGTAAGAGAGGAATGACAGATTGTACTTATCTTTCTTAGACTTGCGAAACCTAACGCACAGTAGCATTCCTTCGGGCTTTATTTTGAAGAAGCGAGACATTCTGCAACCTGAGGTCAAGCACAGGCACAGATCAAGAGAGACTTTTACAAATCAGTTTTGGCAGTTTTATCAATACTTTATGCACACACCTGCAAATCAAGACAGCATTTCAGCGAATAATGAGTTGAATCAGGACAATTTACACATTCCCTTTAAATTAACAGGTGCCGTTTTTGATTTAATTCTTTATGCAGCACATGTTCTCTGCCCCAAGTTTTAAGTTACATCTGTCCTGTTCATTATGCCCATTATCACACATCTGTGTTTTAATATCAAATATTAATTGATCATTAATAGTGATAGTAATTTCCAGTTACATCAGTAATATTTTCCCTGTTTATTATTGGTTTACCATCCATACCTATGATATATCTAACACTACATTCTTAAATCTATTAGCTATTTGAAGCACTTCATCCTCAACCTCCCTTTTGCATCTCCTGTAGCACATTTGCACATGTAAATAATACACTCTTTTAAAAGTCTTTGGGCGTACCTTCAAATGCAACAAAATTTGCACGCCCTGACCCTCCCTCTCCTCTGTCCTGATTCTTATAGACCTCTCCGCTGCATTCGACACTGTGGAGCACTCCATCCTCCTGTCCTCTTTGGCAGCAATAGGGATCTGCGGCACAGTCCTTGACTGGATTGAGTCTTACATCTCCGACCGTTCCTTCCAGATTGCCTGGGCGGGTAAAGTATCGCCGCCCTGTCCCCTCGCCATCGGAGTTCCCCAGGGCTCAGTCCTCGGTCCCCTTCTCTTCTCCTTATACACCAGATCCCTTGGCCCTGTAATCTCCGCCCATGGCTTGTCCTATCACTGTTATGCCGACAACACACAACTCTTTCTCTCCTTCTCCCCATTGGACACACAGGTCTCTGCCTGCATCTCCACTTGCCTGAGGGACATCCAGAGCTGGATGGACAATCACCACCTGAAGCTCAACCCGGGAAAGACGGAGCTAATCTTTATCCCTGCTCTAACCTGTCCCCTCCTCGATTTTTCCATTTCCCTAGGGGACACCTTAGTGACATCATCACCCTGTGCCAAGAATCTCGGAGTGGTGATGGACAACAGGTTGTCCCTCTCCAAGAACATCGCAGCAGTAAGACGGGTGTGCAGATTTTTCCTGTATAACATCCGGAGAATCCGCCCCTTTCTCACCACCTACTCAACCCAGCTCCTGGTCCAAGCAATGGTACTATCCCGCCTGGACTACTGCAACTCTCTCTCTTCTGGCTGGACTACCGGCATCTGCCATCAGACCCCTGCAACTCATTCAGAATGCTGCAGCTCGTCTGGTCTTCAACCTCCCCAGACACTCCCACGTCACTCCCCTGCTCACTACCCTCCACTGGCTGCCGGTTATAGCTTGCATCAAAATTGAAAACATTGGTCCTAGCATACCAGACAGTCAAGGGATCAGACCCAGCATACCTCCACAAGATCTTCAAACCCTACATGCCAGCCAGACCCCTCCGTTCCACTACCTCAGGACGCCTGGCATCTCCCCCTCTTCGCACCTGCGCTTCCCGAACACGTCTCCTGTCTGTTCTGGCCCCACGATGGTGGAATGACCTCCCCGTGGAGGTCAGAACAGCTGAGACACTGACCCACTTCAAGCGACGACTGAAGACTCACCTCTTCAGGCTGCACCTCTCCCCATTCCTCCCTACCTCCCTGTAATCTCTTAATTGACTGTAAGCTTAGGGTTGTAACTAGGTAGCTGTTTCGTAGGTGACTTAGTTAACGCACTTGTCTTAACTACTGCTTGTATTTTTGCATAGACTGCGTTGTTACTGTTCTCGTTTGTGTTCGTGTTAATCAGTTTAACCTTCAGGGTCCAAGTTGAACTATGCGGTTGTTCCCTACGCTTGGAACAGTACTTCTCTCTAGGGTTTTCGACATACTTGTTCCTGGTTATGGTTATACACTTTGTTGTACGTCGCTCTGGATAAGAGCGTCTGCCAAATGCCTGTAATGTAATGTTTTTTTTTTTTCCTTCTTGCATTTTCTCATCTTCATCCATTAGGAATTTCCAATGAAGAACCACAGACAACAGATGTTGCAAAGTTCTGAAGTAGTCTTTAACTTGTGTGTCACTATCTGCCAGGATAAAAGTTCACCTGTGAAATTCATCTGTGTCCTTAAATAAGAGTTGGTGAGAATGAGTCATTTATTTTGAAATGCCGACGATCGCTGCAGTTGCACCTTTAAATCACTTCTTACTCATTTTATCATCTTACAAATGTAAAATGCAGTACATTACATTACTGGCATTTAGCAGACACTCTTATCCAGAGAAACTATGCAATCCATCCATCCATTATCTATACCTGCTTATCCCGGGCATGGCAGTGGTTGGAGGCTATCCCAGCATGCATTTGACGAGAGGCAGGAATACACCCTGGACAGGTCACCAATCCACCACAAGGCACACAACAATACAATGCATAAGTCATCTTGTTAGAGGCAAGCAAGAATTGACATTGAAAAATAGTTGTGTCACCAACTCTTTTGCCCCATATATCTGTTCACAGTTTTTTGTTTTTTTTCTTTTGCTAGCGCTGTTTCCTTCACTATAGCTAGCTTAACCTTTCATTGCTAAGTTCACAACTTTTCCTGTCATGCCTATACTCTGCGAGCAAAAAATAAGGATTTTTTGGAACATGTGTAGGCGTCCTATGGCAACAAGATGTCTGAAAACAGTCATGTAGAAAAAGTTATGAATATAGCCAAATGGCATGCTAAACAATGGTAGAGAAGGATTCAAATAACTGCACTGCCGTGGGATTGCAAAGGTAATCAAGAGGTCTTTTGGTGTCCGTGATTGATCTTGGTCATTTGCAGGCTAGCTCAGAAGTATGTACAGTAAACTGCCCAGTGCCCACAGAACTGTAAAGTATAAGAACTAGAAAGGAAATGAGGTAAAGGTTATGGCGAGCTATGTAGCCAAATGCTTACTAACTAAAAACGAGTCATTTTTCCTGCTTTTGTTATTTGTTGTGTGATAACATGCTACATGTCTGCAGACGTGTATAACACAAAACCATGACCACAAAACAAATAATTTCTTGTATCATCAGAACCCACTGTCACATGGCCAGTCTCTCAGCCATTAATTTGATACACTGCACAGCCTTATGGCTGTTTACATAACCAAAACAAAGTTTCCCCATGTGAAATATCAGTAACAGTATGTGGGTTACCAGCACAATATGAATGTCATTCAACATTGAAATTGAAGTAGGATGTGAAGAGATTAAGATTGATTGATTAAAAATATCACAGCTATCTGTCTAAAACATCATACTTAGTCTGCCAATATCCTAATTGATATTCTGGACATGCTATACCTGCAAAATAGGCTAGCTTTTTTTCCCCATTGTGGACATTTGGATGTGTTATAGGATATATATATATATATATACTTTGTTAAGTTAAAATAATTGGCATTCTTATTTTTATTCCTAAATTACATTCGTACCACTTTTTCTTCCCAGAAGCATGTTAAATTACTTAAAGCTTGTTTTTTAATTTATTTAAAAGTTTTTACATGTTGCACCTCCTTTACCTTTCCCAAAAGATATGGAAATGCATAGCCTACATGCAATGGAAATTTTATGTTTGTTTGTTGAAACACAGCTTTTCAAAATTCCAGTTGTGAATGCTTGAAAGAACAAACACAAAGCTTTTCTGTTTCAGGACCTCATGATTAGAATTTTGAAATGGGCCCCCATGGGCCATCTAATATCTCTGGGTGGTATGGATGCGTTAGCTCAATAAATATAAAATCAAACAGTATCAAATTTGTTTAGCTGATCAGAGACAAAAGCAGACAATTCCAGTTGAAGCAAACAGGAGATTGAGATTTGCCAAGATTCTATGTGCAACTTGGAAATCTCATCTGTAATCTCTGAGCCACTCAGACAAAAATTACTCAAGGGCTACCAATGACATGTATTGGGATGTGATTTCTAAGTTTCCTCCTTATTCCATAGAAGTAATGCAAAGGATGTTTTGATAGACATGCATTTTTTTTTCATGAAGTCACGATAGATGTTTGTTTTGTGTAACAAGACAAATATTGGGGTGGATGACAAAGGAGTAAGACCTGCCTGAGGAAAACTAAGCTGAGTGCTGAGGATAATGAAAAATAAAAAAAAACAATACTGAAGACTATAATGCTTAGCTAGAGATAATTAGTGGTGACTCTCTCTGTAAATTCAAAAACACAAGGTTAACCTTGAACCACGTTTAAAAATAGCTTCCATTCTGAAGTGATAATTTTGTTTTCCTCACACAGACTGTGTGAGAGAACCCACTGGGACTGTTGATGTAAAATGTCAGTCTTGCATGATACTGAAATGCTAATTTATCCTTAGGAACAGAATGTCTGAAGTCACCAGTTGTTGGCTAGACGTACTGCTGCTCGCCTCATATGTCAGCCGGGCCAGACTGCCATCATGACAGACACCCAGCTTCCTGTCTTCCACACACCCACTGTACATTAACAACACTATCACCACTGCTGCACAGACAAGCCACCCACCTCTCTGATGTGATGTTTTATACATAGGACTCCGTAAACTTAAAACTGTGAAGCAACACTAACTCAGGATGCTGGAGAATTGAAGCAATGTAATTTAGGCAATTTTGGGACTTGAGACAGTTGCACACCTGGGTTACAGTTGTAAAAGGGGTTAGTGTCAGAGAAAGCAATGACCCATGGGCATGGTGGAGATATTGGCTTTATATTGTCCAACCAGATTGGCGGCTGTCTTTCCCCTTATTACCACTGCATCAAGGCCATAGGACCTGGCGGTATTGTTATGTCTGATGTACATATCCAGGAGATGCAGTATCACCACGTGTATATATGGAGCCTCAAAAAAGCTTCCTTAGGCAAACACTATTGTCAAGATAGCCTACATATTAGTGGAGACAGACGAGGTGCATGTCCTTTGTTTAGCTTGTTTGTTTCTATCTTAACTGCATATGAGCGTAAGATACTGATTTATTGTGAGTGTTTTGTTTTAAAAAAAAAAAAAACTTTGGTGTACTAAAAATTGTTTACAAACAGCATTACCTTCAATTTACCAGACCATTTAAGTGACCAAATAGATACTTGCCACTTCAATTATGGTTTTTGTGTTGTGCTAGTGATGCTCCTCAGGCAACAGTTCTATCACAGAAACCAAAGGCAGTGAACTCTGCATTATTGCAAAAGCAAGGCTTAGTTTATTTGCAGGACCCAGGTAGCAGGGTTATACAGTACAGACACTCAAATATACCGGAATAAACACAAATAAATAATTTAAGACAAAAACCATTTACTTTGTAAGAAAACAAACCATCTGGAGTAATAAAAGCAGATATACAGACGGGTGACAAATTAAAGAAAAAACCTAAATAAATGAGTGGAGAAACATAATGAATGCAGATGGGTCCATACAAGTGTATTGCAGGATACAATTAAACAATTAACATCCTTTCATGCACTGTGGCATGTATAAAAATCCTGGGCAGGCCCAGTTGACCTTGATTTTGGATCATTATTGGGGCACGGATGGCAGGAGCTTCAGTCACAAAGACTGCTCAACTGGCCAGTGTTTCAATAGGAACAGAGACTAAAGTGACATGTATTTAGATATATGGGAAAGACATCAGTAAATAGGGCCAGGAATTGTGGTTGAAAGCACACGATCGACAACCATGATGCTCGTGCATTAGAAAAACAGAAGTGCAACTCTTCCTCAGGTGACTGAGAATGTCAATGCAGGATGTGATCAGCCTGTGTCAGAAAGAACAGCCCACCGATAACTACATAGAGAGGGATATTATAGTAGGGTTGCAGTGCATAAATTACTCATTACAAAGACAAATGCACATTAGAGAGTTCAGTGTTGCCATAGACACTGGTCTACACTGGGAGGGAAAAAAGGGATATGGTCAGATGCATCATTCTTCACCATATTCTCAACAAGTGGGCGAGTACAAGTGTGGCGTACAGAGAATGGTACAGGCCTGAATGCTTGAACCCCAACACTGAAGGTGTCCAGTGGCTGGTTTGAGTCCAACTAAGAGGTCACTGAAAATCAACACAAAGTGATCCCCTTTGATGAAAATTTCTATCCTGAAGGGAGTGGTATCTTCCAGGATGACAATGCCCCCATCCACAGGGCATGAGGGGTCACTGAATGGTTTGATGAGAATGAAAATTATGTGAATCATATGCTATGGCCTTCGCAGTCATCAAATCTCAACCCAGTTGTCGAACTATGAGAAATTTTAGACCAACGTGTTAGACAGCGCTATCCACCATCATCATTAAAACACCAAATGAGGGAATATCTTCAGGATGAATGCTGTTTCATCCCTCCAGTTGAGTTCCAGAGCAGCTTGTGGTGGCCCAACACCTTACTAAGACACTTTTATGTTGGTTTTTCCTTTAATTTGTCACCCATCTGTATCTCTAGCCCTCACTGTCAACAGAACTTGCCAGTAGCCCTTTACCAGGTTTATTTAGGATAAAGGCTATCCACTGTAGAGCCCGGTTGCCATATTTAATTGTATTGTTGTTTTAATGGGAGGCACCACAGGTGAATAGGCTGATTTTGGCTGGATATGTACTTTTGAGATATTATGACGTTTACCTTCTACATCTACTACTGTAGTTTCATAAAATATATGAAACAATTAACAGAAACACATCAAGTGTACCAAGCACTAAATAAGCTTATTTTATGAATGAGAGTTGCTTGCATTTATTTGTGGATTTGAGACAATCCTTGTGGCATGATTTGCAAAAATAAAATTGGCAAATAGTTTCCCCCCCCCCCCCCCCCCCCATTCAGTCTAGTCCAACCAATCAGATTTTAAGAAATCCTTTTGCTAACGCCCACATTACTCCAACCAATCACAGCACGTATACACTTCAGGATTGTGTTGTGTACCACCAAGACAACCGCTCGGTTGGGAAGATTGTAATGACTATCATTTTGATCAATGATTGAAGCCTCCAGACCTTGTACCAAAGCTAGGACTGTATTCAATAAGTGCACTAATTGGCTAACTCGTTAAATATAAGAAGTTGTAACTGGAAGACTAATGGCAGGATTGTTTACCCTTTTACAGCATGATACTCAAGTGTTGCAAAATGAGTACCATGGTGTAAAAGGGTAAACAGTCCTGACATAGTCTACTGAGCTCACCAGTGTGTTCTTGCTTCTTAACCAAATGGGTACATTAGAGAACAGAGCCAAAACAACAAAAATGGCCACTGTCCAAATAAATACATGAAAACCAAATAAGAGTTCCAGGTCACTTGTCAAGTGCACATGGCTTTTCAAAATGGTGCTGTACCTACAGCAAGAGGCATCATACAAGTCCTCACCCCCTGCCAGGTGAGTGGAGTGCATTTCTGAGAGAATTCAAACATTCCCACAAGCAGCCTATTAAAATATAACAGTGTGCTACTGTACATACTAATTGTTTTACTTTGTATTGTTTCTCCTGGTGTTAAAATAAATACTAGAATATATTACTGCCTAAACTAGATTAACTTTTTATTTAATATTTATATTACCTATTAATTAATTGATTATTTTTTAAGTAATATTTTGTTTTAGGCTCACACACAGGTTTATCAGCATATGAATCAAATTGGATACATTTTTGCAACATCCCCATTTCACCATTATACACATTCACAAGGACTGGCTTTGTATCAAAAATTGTCCAACAGAAATAAAGTCATGTATGGTGTGATATTATTTTGCAGCATTGCATGTTGGAAAACAGTCATGAGTGGCCCAGTGCTCATTTGAATTTCCAAATATATTTTGGCAGTACACTTACTATCAATAAAAATGCTGTTTGTTTTTTTGTTTTTGTGTGTGTGTGTGTAGATACAGCTAGATATTTTCTGAAGCATTTGGATTGTGAAAATAAGTGGACCTTAAGTGCCTCCTTAAGGTTAAGTTTATCCAAGGATATGATATATTGTGGGTAAGCATGGTAAAATCTCCCAGAATGATCTCCAGTGCTCTTAGATTTTAAGTGGTTCCACATGGTGCAAATTAATGCACTGGACATCAAGTCAATTACTTGACTTCCCACTGATTCCCTGTAGATTCTGGTCCATCCAGTGCCGGGAAATAGGATGAGGCTTTTCTTTTAATAGATTGATTTCCTGTTCAAAGTAAATGAACTGTTAATGTTGTATGTAAGGAGTCAGGGGAACTTGGGGAACTTGAGGGAAATGTAATGCAATAAATAGCACTGCAGAAAAAAGCAGGCCTATCAATGGAGCTAGCTATGACAGTAAAATTAAGCTTGCTAGAAAATAATTTTTTCTAACCTAATAGAAAATCTTAAAAATGATGCAAAATTTCTCTTTCCAACCATTGATAGACTAATAAAAAAGGATCTGATAATCATTTTGTGATCCCTTGGCTAGACTAACTCATTTCTCCATAATGGACTCTGGTGAACTTGGTGCTGTGGTCCGCAACTTGCTCCCATGATCCACTCCCAACATCCTTGCTAAAATCTGTCTTTAATTGCCATGCAGATGAGGTAATTGCAACAGTTAACAGTTCTCTCCAAGCTGGTGTTTTTCCCCATTCTCTTAAGATTGTCATAATTAGACCATTGCTCCAAAAGAACTGCCTTGATCCCACATCAGTCAACAATTACAGGCCCATTTCTAGCCTCAGTGTTCTTATTAAATTCATGAAAAGGCTGAATACAAGCAAATACATAATTATTTAACACCCAACAAGCTGTGTGAAGACTTTCCATACTTATCATAGCACTGACATTGCCCATGTAAAGGTGGTTAATGTCAACTAATACTGCAGCATTGCCTTTGATGTAATTGTGTTTTAATAGACAGGTTTGAGACCAGGGCTGGCCAATATGGGCCAGTTCTTAAATGGTTTAGATCATATCCGCGAAGCTGAAATGTTATTGCCTCCCTTGGTGATTTTAACTTTGAGAAGGCTGATATGGTACTGTATGTGGACTCCCACGAGGGTCAATTATTGGGTCTCTTCTGTTTAATCTCTAAATGTTCCCCCTTTGATATGTCATTAGAAAAGATAACATTTGCGACCAGAGTTATGTGAATGGGCCAGTTCTTTATTTCAGTGTCCCCTGACAACTGATGAGTCCTTGCTCAACAGTTTGTAAGATGTAAGGCTGTGGATGAAACAAAACTTCTTACGGTTGACTAAGGATAAAACACAAATCCTTGTCCTGGGTGCAAAGGCTCAGAGATAGCAAGTCTCAGTTTACCTGTAATCCCTGTTTCTGAGGAGCAGTGATCAGGCCCAAAATCTTGGATGCTGACCTAAACTTTAACAGTCACGTTAGTACTGTATCACTAAGTCAGTCTTCTATCCAGGGGCGTCGTAGTGGGGGGAAAAGTGGGACTGGCTACCCAGGGCCCGAATGGGGGGAGGGCCCTTGAAAAGCCTGGAATGATGCAAAGGGGGCCCACAGAGACTGCTTATGTATAGGGCCCAGAATTTTGTGCTACACCCCTGCTTCTATCACTTATAAATATTTACAAAACAAGAATCTCACAATCTGACTCCAAAAAGCTTGTACAGTGCATGTTTTCTATCACTAGATTAGACTACTGTAATGTCCTTTTTTCTGGCCTTCCAAAGAAGTCAGTTAATCGGCTGCAGCTTATCCAGAATGCTGCAGCTTGGGTCTTGATTAGGACTAAAAAAAACTGCACCACAGTACTCCAGTATTCAAATGACTCCACTGGCTTTCTGTGAAGTTCTGAAATTATTTCAAAATTATAGTCCTGGGGCTCATTTCACAAGTTATTTGCGAGGATTTTCATAAGGGGGTTTCACAAAAAGGGGGTTTCGCTTGCTAATCGCAAATAAAACTGCAACAACTACAGGACTCGCGCAAAATCAGTTTTTTTTCCTGACAAATATGCCGTTTCCTCAGAGATGGAGACAGGCTCCAGAAATAATCTTTTGTGATCACGCCCAGCCTTTAGATAACTACAGAGCTAATGAGATGATTGAACAATATAGATTTCCACAGCATGAAATATTATGTTTATGCAATCTTCTTGACAGAAATCTTAGGCAAATCATGAACAGGAGCATAGCCTTACCTTACTACAAATATTCCCTGCAAAATGCATAAAAATAAAAGTTTAAGTATAGGCTACTTTAGTACATAAAGTTCATTATTAAAATATATATTTAATATATTGTATGTACTTTATAATAACTAATTTGGCCCATTTTCAGTAACCTATAACTAAAGTATTTCCTGGAAAACGTATGCCATTTATTCTCATTCTAACATCTGCATCCTAAAGTGGTATACTTTATTTTACTTCTGTAAAGTAAAAATTAAAGTGCACTCCAAGTAGCCCACTGTATGGGATTTAGTTCAGAAAAAGTGTACTTATGGCATATATTTCTAAACTTCTTTTTTGTAAGGGTTGACAGCTCTGCACAACTGACAGCTTCCTTGCAACCAACAGCTTTCTCGGGTCTGTAGGACAATGCAATATAATAAGCAAAGCATTCATTCAGATTTGTCCAAACAGTGATGATGTATTGTCCAAAGTATTTTCATTCAGTTTCCCTCACCTTAACAAAGGTGTCAAGTGTACCTTCTACACACTATTTGGTCTCCCAAAAGTCCTTGGTGCAATTGATAGTATGCATTCTCCTCTTAAGTAGTGTATACAATTCTAAATATCTTTTTGGGGTCAATGTGACTGATTTGGATAGAGCAGGTCAAATATTTTGTGAATATGTCAGGCCAATATTTTGACAGTCTTTTGGGAAGGTCAATGGCAAAGTAAAGTGCCAAATTAAAAATGGGGCTTTTGAAATTATCCTACAGTCTGTGTAGGCAGACATGTTCAAAAGGAAGCAATGTATAATGTGTAATGTATACCAATTATAATATAAGCTTTCAGGAAAGTATAGGCTACAATTGTAATTATCCCTGAGAAAAAATGATAAACTTAGTCAGATACAGCCTACAGGTAAAGGCAGCAAATAAACAAATAGGCCATCTGTTTAAAAGCACCTTAGCTAATGACATTAGTCAGCTAGCTATCAAGATAATAAAAATAAAAAACTTTTTTATTAAATATTAAGCTAACTATATAGCAAATACAATTAGGCTAATGAGAACACTATAGAGATAGCTGGTACAAAATTGATAATTTCAATAGACTGCTTTTTTCCTCTCACAGCCATAATGCCATCAAGTTATGTTGGACTGCAAGTGATTAACAAGTTATTTGTACAGGCTCTGTACTACGATTCAAAATCTATATTGCATATGTGTGTAGCAGAAAAGCCTATAGCTTATCAGTAGCCTACAAGCTCATTGTTTTACCATTGATTGTTCAGCATGCAATGACCAACATTTGTGTTGTGTGTTACTATTTCACCAATTATATTTTAATTGAAAAAAATGGGTTAAAAGCAGATGCTTGCTATCACTTGTTAAGGCTGTCGTGCACCTTGTATTACTGAAAGAGCAATGTGAACTTGTAGTATGTCGTATGACTGCAGCATCATGATCTCTGGGGGACAGGGTGGTGATTTATTTCAATTAAACCTTTTGTCAGTTACAAAATTACAAAAAATTCTTTACACATTACTTGTTTCTCATAATGCTTCGTACTGTAGAATGATTGTTTGATAATGATGCCTCAAAGTTGCACCCTCACATTTTCAAAGAAGACTTTGTAATATCCAAAATCCTAAGGAGCTTGTTTATTAGGCTATATGAAAAGATGACTACAAATTGCTACTTGCGTTAAGCATGGGTATTTTTTAAATTTGTTTTCTGCTACAAGTTAACTAGACTACTGCATTGCACAGAGACAAATAATGAATATAATTACTGGACTCATTTTTAGCAAAGGATGCTCTGAGTAATCCCCCACCCCCATTTTCCAATCTGTCAGACAGGTGTTGGGGGCTTGTTTTCTCTCATGAAGGTGAGAATTATTCCGTCATCAATTGTAGAGGTCTTCTTTGACCTACTGGCCCTTTGCGATTACTGAGCTCAGTGGTCTATTTCTTCTTAATGATGTTTACAACTGTTCAATTTTTATTAAGCCTAAGGTTTGGCCTGTGTATCTGACTATTCTTGGATATTTTTAGGATAACTTGAAATCTAGGAGTAATTTGGATATTCCAAACATGGGTATCACTCTTTGGGTTAACAGGCAGGAATTATTCATCATTATCGGCTGATTCATGCAATACTAGAATTGCATGATGGAAAATATGACATTTCACCTGCCCCCTGTAATTTATTTTCTGCTAGAATTTAAGTAGACTATTTCATTGTTCAGAGGTAAATAATTACTGTAATTACTGGAATCATTTTCTGCAAAGGATGCTTTGAGTAATTTTCCACCCCCATACTGAAAATGGAAAAAACTGCTTTACTTATTATGCTTCATGGTCATGGGATATGTTACTGAACAATCTCATTTCTGTGAATTCATTCAAAGCCAAGACCTGCACTATTGTCACTGAAGTGTTTTTAATCCCTCTATATTTACTTGTGAAATTGCTTTTTATACTGTAACGCTTTAATACTACTACTTTTGTATATTTGTAATTGAAATGAGTGCGTCAATGCTGAATCTTGAACAGGTCTCTCTTCTAATAGATTTTAATCTCAATGAGGCAACCAAAAATAAAAATGTATCCGAAAGTGATAATAAAAAATAAAAATATACATTTAGACAACTCCATGACCTTGCAACATCAATAAATAAATTAAAAAATCAGTAATTCAACATAATTCAATTTTATGAATTCTTACAATAAGTATTGGAGAGGTCCATATGCTGATCATTAAGCCAATCTCATCTCTGGTTCAATGGTTAATTTTTATTGTACCTGAACCACATTTGGGTGCCACATTAAAATGAATCCCAAGGCAAGTTTCCATTTCATATAACTGAATCAGTTTGGTGCCATCATGGAGGGCTGCAGACTGCTCGTAGCAGAAACTGGTGGGAGTGGGCACCTTGGGTTACCCCTCCAGCGGTGGTAGCCAAAGGGTTGTTGGCCTTGAGTCAGATAGTGGTTACAAACAAATAAAAAACAATTATTTTTATTTTTTAAAAGTCTCCACTAAGGGATATCAACAAATATAAGCATCAGGAATTTATTAAATGCCATTGGTAGTGCGACTGGGTGCTAAGGTCACATGACTTGTCGAAGAGGACTATTTATTTTTTTATTGTGACTGTTTGGCCAGGATGCAAATATGCACACCTCTGTACAGCAAAGCCCAGTCACTCCATAACCATTTTAGCCCAAACCTTGAGTTGAGCTGTACCTGTTACTTTCAAAACACCCGAGGAGCTGTGGCTTAAGAACCTGATATTGTGATGGGACATTGCTGTGTGATCATTGATGTTTTAAAGAGTGTTTCAGTTATGGAGGGTCCTCACCACAGTGCTTGAGATGAGTAGTGATTCATTTACACAGGTAGGTGTCCAGACCCAAATGAAAACAGCTGAAATCCAAAGCAAAGCCCTGCAGCAAGTTTTCCCCTCTCTGGCACACTCATTAATTTTGTATCGCACTGAGTTCCCCATAGTTTCAGAAGATCTAAGGGATATAAAGATAGATTATAAAAGGTGCCTTCTTGTGGTAAAGACCAAAAGCCTTTTCCTTTTTTCTTTTGTGCCAGCGAGGGGGACAAAGAGGCCGACTCTCCATCATCTCCCACTGTGAAACCCAGCTGGAGTATTGTATGTGCAGAGCACAGAGCACTCTTATTTCATTTTACCTTTGCCCACCCTGTGGGTAGGACTTTTCTTTTACTTTGTATTCTGTAATAATGGAATTGGACCCCTGCATGTCACTGCTATTGGATTTAATTTAGACTGCTTTGCCAGAATCCAATATGAGGAACTACTTGTGGAGACTGGGAGCTTAAACTGAGCTGCCGGGATTCCTTACAGCTGTTTTTGACTTTTGTCATTGTGGCGAGTAAAAAAAAAAATATATATATTTTTTTAAAATCAACCACAATTACAATACCATTATTTCTCCTCCTCTGCATACTAGCTGTAACCAGAGGGTGACACAGCATGGCTGGGCATGTGTTTTTGAAGCCGACTCCTAGAACAACATCTGAGATTGTAACATAATATTTAAAGGATTGGATTATTTAAAGGATAGTAATCACTAATTTTGTTGTGTAAAACTGTACTGTGGCATTGCAACCTGAAATTAGAGAGTTGTCTTGGGAAATTCTTACATTGCACATTTAATTCCTTTGAGTTTCTGGATTTTTAGCATATGCTCCAAAAAAAGCGGAGGGAAAAAAATAAATAAATAAACTTTCATCCCAACAAAAACCGGAGGCTTATTATGACTCTCCACACTTGTGCAGGAAAAATGTTTTTCAAACAGCTTTCCAACAAATGTGTTGAAGTTGCTTTGAAGCAAGGATGCAGTAAAACGGAAACAGTAGAACTGAAAACATCAAGTCTAAGCAATTTCCCTGTCCCTCTTCAGATTAGCTAGGTACCACACCCAGCCAAAACAAGGAAGGCAGTCCTGGCATCCCAAAAGGACTGGTCTCCAGTCCCTTGGTGGAGTGCAAAACTACATCTTCCCAACAGGGAAGTACAAGCCCTCTCATGTGTGTAGGAAGTGCTTGTTCATCAATCAGCTGTAATAAAATGAGTTATGTTTATTTGCCTAATTTTCAATATTAGCCAACTGGCATAACATTATATACCAATCATTCTGAAACACTCATTGTTTCATAATCTCCATAGCATTTTGGAGCACAATCTCAGAAACAAACTCAGGACAGGATCCTCTTCAAATACACATAGTACTGCTACACCCGACAGGCCACTCACAAGTTTTTCACCATACAGTATAGACAGCAGCGTCTGCACTCATTCAAATGCACATCACAAACAGGTGTCTGTCACAGATGAAGCACTGACTGGGCAGCATTCTAACAGCAGATATTACAGCTAAGTAGGAACATAATTTGCTTTCAAAATGGCGTCAATCTCTCCGGCTTAAAAGGGATCAGTTAATATTCAAAGGAGAAAATACAAATGAAAGCTTCAGTAATCGGCCTTGACAGTCTAGATGTGCATTTCCTCTTACAGTGCATACTTGCTGATACACAATACAGGTCTTTTCATTCCTGTGACTCGATAGAGCTCTTCTGCTGTTGTGCAGGGTTTCCAACATTCATTTGCCTGAATATGGGATTTAATATTGTTCATGGGAGTGGAGGATGTTTGCTGATTATACTGTTCACCAGGGGGCATTATTCAGCACTATTATTGCTTGGTATTTATCAAATTTATAGCATTTTCTGTAAGTACTAAATATATAGCAGCTTGAATATGCTATCTATGAAATTTTTGGAGATGCCCCAGGTAATACGGGACCGTTAGGAGTAATATGGGACTTGTTGTTGTAAAGATTTTTACTAATTTAAGGAATATCACCATAAACCGGCCCAACGCGAGCTTGAAGATTGCTTTAAGACAGCATGGCTTCTCTACAAAGCAGCATCAGGTTTTATGCACCAGGAAAGGCTGACTGCCTATACAAATTTGCTGTACATGAAAAAAGCGAAGAATTGTTGCAAGGCATAAAGCTGTGAAAATCTGGGAATTGTTTGTTTGATAATTTTGTCACCAATGCCCACTCACAACTCACCTGATGATATATATGATAACTGATTCTGAAAGTATGCCAAAATTAAAAAGGGAAACTTTCAGACTATTTAATTGCAGGATTCTTTAATTGCAGTTCTGCAGTAACTGCAATCAAAGAATCTGTGAACAGAAATGAGCAGACAGTTACTTTAAATAATGTACAGGTTTATTGTAGTGCCGGTTCTGCTCTGAATAATCCAATTGATATTTAATTAAATTTCAGACAGGACTGTGTCCAGGCCTCAAGCTGCAAGTGAGACTGTGTCTTGATATAATGTTCAAAGAGAAAATTACATACATTTAAAAGTGTTTGTTCATTTTTAATTTTGCAGATGAGAATTCACTGAAAATCTTGGCTGGAGGTGACAAGTGCACTGCTGGGAAAAAGACCAACCAGGAGAAACATTACAAGTGGTCACAGAAAAAGAAGACAATGAAGATTTGTGAACAATAAATTCATATGCATCCGAATCACGGCCACGCAACCCTGTTCCTGGAGATCGAATCGACCATCCTGTAGGTTTTCACTCCAATCCTAATCTGGCACACATGATTCTACTAATTAGCAGCTCAATGACATCTCCGGCTGTTGAATGAGGTGTGATTTGTTAGGATTGGAATTAAAACATTCAGGACAGTATATCTCCAGGAACAGGCACTTGTCAGTCAAATTTATTTAGCATAATTGCAGCTCAATGTGCTTTCACAAAATAATAAAATAGTAAAGTAATATGCGTTTGAGAGAGGTTTAAAAGGATAGTTCATTTTCTTGGTTTTTCAATACACATAGATATATCAGTATTTAAATTGTGCCAGTGTTTCTTTCCATCAGGTTGTACGTGCCATAGTAAATAATTTAAACGGAAATCATTTTAAACTTTATTCTTAAGAAATGATCAGGTAATATACATATGTACAACCTCTGGCATAACCGCACTGCACAAGCTGCCTTAAGGTTTGCTTTTATTTAAGTAGATTGCATTGCTAGCCTATGGGTAGCATATTTATCAACACATAGCCTGCCTTTATTTTCACTGTGAAACAGCATTGATCTCACACTTCTTGTTCGTATTAGTTGTTAGGATTCTCAATAAACATTTTTCTTGTTGCCAATTCCATTTACACACTCATGCTGTAGTGGAACATTGACAAACTGAGGATGTATTTTAGCTATCTGGCTATTAAACGAGCTGTTGTTTGAGACTCAGCACATTATGGTAAGCAGCCTTCATATTTCACTTAACGTCCTGAATATTGTGTGTGTGTGTGTGTGTGTGTGTGTGGAGGGGGGGGGGGGGGGGGGGGGGGGGCGTGCAGAGCTGTGCTTGCCAGTTACATCACTGAAGGGTTACCTGACCCTTTGTTCCCCTTCCCTACCAACCAGTGAAGACTACACAGCAAGCTTTTCTTTGAAGTGCCATTATAATTATCATTTATTCCAATTGTGGAATTACACGAGTTGTTTGTATAAAGAGGAAAACGTTAAAAATGGCCGTCCCAGTATTTCCAGAACTTTACACTCTAACACTGACTGCAAACGCTTGATCTTTCTGGCCTTGTCCTGTTAACATTACTGCCCATCAGTTGCACTGCTCTGAGTGTGCACTGAACAATGCACCTGGAAATTTCTTCACAATTTCTTGCAGGAAAATCATGCAACAATATGTTTACTTGACCCCACACACCTAAGCCTAATGCAGTCTTATTTCCTGTATTTCTTGCAGCTTTGGTGTTTATTTTACTTACACTACAGGCCAATGGTATTAGGCTACTTATGGTTTAAAAGAAAATTAAGCTAGAAAAGATTTCACTCAATTTAACTACCCCTCCATCTCCCTCTGACCCCCCGCTTGCCAAATGATTGGAAAACTCATCTTTTTGTGTTACTATAGGTAATTGAAAAGAAATAAATGCACAACTATTAATTAAATTCTTCATTAAAAACACCACAGGTGGCATAATAATTTGGCCTGTACTTCAGTTATTATGATAAAATGAATGATTCACTGATCCTGAATCAGCGCTGGGGGACTGATATTACAGAGAGACTGTGTATTGATCATCCTAACATATCTTCACATGCAGTACAGGATTTTAACAAACTACCTATTTAATGGATTCTCAGTTTAAATGCATGTCATGTGCAAGATTTTGGAAGGGCAGACGTGCAGTCTCCCAAGTTATGTGCTGAGAGGGAATACCCCATGCCTACACAACAGAGAGTTAGACAAATTTCAGAATTTCCTAGAGAAATAAATTGGAAAATCCAGACACATGGATCATTCGAAGTAAAATGGATACATTTTTTCATATAATGCCAATACAGCATTATGGTCACACACAGGTGGGACTCATAATTATGAAACCAATAAGGGTGTACACATGATGATATTATAATTGATCACTTTTTTAGAAACTCAATGACCACCTGAAAGCTTGATTTCATTCTACCTACTAATAAACCAAACATAATACTTTTTTATAGAGCTCTGTAAACTCTAATGTTTCATCTAAACTGCTATCTGACTAGCTAGCAGGCTAAAAACACCATATTGGATGCACCCAGTATCCATAGTTCCTTGCAGGTTTAGTAGCACTGGCTAACAGAAAAAGTTTTGTATTACTGCCAATCATCTCCAGTCCAATAATTATGCTATTGTTAAAAAATATATATTATATTGTAAACAATATAAAATTATATTGTAAACAAGATTATCCAGAAAGAATATTCTGTCCACAGTCGAGATGAATCACTCACACCTATAAACCCTCATTCAGGAATCTGCTCATCAATTGCAGTTCTGAAGATGATTCATGAAAGATCAAAATCACTTGACCAGTTGTTGCTAGCAGAATACTTTAAATTCAGAACCTTAACCATGTAGAATCCCAGCTAAAGTTGCAACTTACATTATTTCCCTTTTATCTTCTCACATTATTCCACTGAAAAACAAGTGCTGTTTGCTGGAAATACACTAACAAACTGAACAAGCACAATTAAATAGCAATGCTGCCACATGTTCCTACATCCTGTCATGTGACTTCATTTGTAGCCATCTCAAGACAATGTTGTGTCAATTTAAGTCAGAGTCAAACACCTTAGTCTCAAAACAATTATGGATTTTGTATTCTGCACTTAAAAGCACAGTTTAAAGGATTACTCATATTTTTAATTTCCAGCTATATTGTATACCAAGGCTCAACTATCCAGACCAGCTCATCCATGATCAGAAAAAAAAGAAAAAGCTGCTTCTTCAGGCCTAATAACATCTTATTAAAATATTTATTTATTATTTCTGTGCACGTATCAACAGCGTGCTGAAGCAGCTCATAATGATGTATTGCAGGAGATAATGCCTGTGAACAGCAGGGAGAAAGGCAGGCCAGCAAACAGAGAGCGCCTCAGAGAGCTGTGTGCTATTCATCACATTTGGGAAGAAAAGGCAATGTCAGCCACTCCTCTGCAAGGCTGTATCCAGGGGCAACTAAAAGTGTACTGTTGGTTACTAAATTTGCTAGTTGCTATTTCTGTTTTTTTATGTTCTCTTTTTTCCAGTGTCGTCATTTATTACGATGAGTATAATCAGTTACCGCACATCTTGCTGGCCTATTAATTGTACAGACATTTCAAACACGGATTCAGGGACAAAATAAGCATTTTCATTTGTCTTCTCTTTTTTTCCTCACATTTCTTCAACTCTCTGGTGCAATATTATGCCTGATTTTTAGATATGTATTCATATATTGTGCATGTGTAGTAAAAACCATTATGCACCATTACATGCTTTATGGGGGTTTTGTAAGTCTTGACCTTTATCTCTTTGACTTTGTTCCATTAGCATAGAAAGGTCCCACTAATCTTTTAAAAAAGGCTTCTGCGTAGATTATTATCCTTGCCTCCATAATTATTCCACAGAAAAATAGAGATGAAAGTGTGGGGCACTCATTTTTTAAATTCATCTCAGCCATACTGAAAGTGACAGTATGTATTTCACAGTGTTTCAAGATCCAGAACCCAAACCCAGCAAAATGGCATAGCCTTCATTTCCCAGCAAAATACACATGCACTTCTTATATGCTCTTCATAAGAAAGCGATCAGTTGTCCCAAAACACAGCAGTCTTTATCCAAAGGTCCTGTTTACACACTGGCAAAAGACTTCAGTCAGATATATAGATATGCTTGCAGTATAGCTCCCTAGGCTTGACAATTTTAGGTCGACTCCGACAGCAAGCCTGACCTTAGACCAGATGTCCCAGTGCAATCCAAGGTCTCTGCCTCCAGTATTAAGATTAAGACCATGACATGCATTCTTACAAAGTAAGGCCCTGAAATCCACGGGTCCTCATGCTGGAGACAGTGTGCCCCTACAAGTCTTTTCTCTTTAATGCTCTCTAAAAGCAGGATTTACGGAGGAAAAATATGACCCTCGTTTGATCTTGAATTCTGTTTTTAATAAAGCGTTTCTTCCTTTGCATGTTGCACAATGACCAACATGAATAAAAGTTGCATTGAGGGCAATGATTTGTTAAAAGGTATGATTTCCTCACCCACTATTTGATGTAAATGTTATCAGACACTAGCTTTGGACAGTAACGCAAGATCTATGCAAAAAAAAAACCAAGCTAGTCACAAAGGACCATTATTATGGGCTACTGCAATTACCTCTCCAATTACCACTCTTAATTGGGACTTGTTGATAGGACAAGGAAAATGTGAGGAGGAATTCCTAGATGTTAAAAATGTTTTGCCACAGTGTGGTACTCAGACTATGAGAGGGGGCTCAGTCCTTGACGTGGTTTTGTGTAATAATCCTAACAAAATTTGCAGCTCAAAGGTTGTGGAGCCACTCGGGACAGGTGATCATGGTGCACTTAGCTTTGATGTAATTTGGTAATTAGGACCTCCTCCTGCAAATCTTTCATTTATAAGATGAAAGAGAATTTAGGGCAATTTAAGAAAGAGGCATGCAACGTCTTGATTGCAAAACTGAATGAAAAGTGGCAGAATTTTAGAAGGGTTATTCTTTGTGAGCTTTGTAAATGCATTTCAAAATGAACAGAAGCGCTGTCTCCACAGTGGGAAAATTTAAGGCACAGCACCAAGAGAATTAAGGTAAAATGTTGTAATATGTGGTCTAAATTTTAAAAAATAAAATGGTAGATAAAAGCATCTTAAAAAAAGAAATTGCACAAAATGCAAAAAGGAGTCCCTATTTTTTTTCAATACTACATTATGAAAACGGAAGTTAAAGATGAGGATAAGTTCATTAAAATAAAGATGGAGCACTGCTACCTTAGCTTGTTGAATGTTTTACCAGCAAATAGGTTACAAATATGCCTAAAACATATTTGGTATTCAGCTTGTCTCAGCAGCTATTAATCTGCAAGTACTAGAAAAATACAATACAAGCTTTTCGCCATGTTGGTGGACCAGCTCATGCCCAACTAAACCAGTTTATGACCAGCTCATGCCCAGCTAAACCAGCTTAGTTTTTAAACTGGTCATAGCTGGATTTTACAGCAGGGAAGGCATGGTGCCCATAACTGAGCAACAGTCAAAATAGTTGCTTGTGCATTTCAATCAACTTCCGTAAAATATGTATTATAGGTAGGACCTGTGAGGGTGCTTTGTCAGTTCTCCTGTTCATGCTTAGTGGTGGGTTAGTCATAATCTATATGTTGACGTGATTTAATTTCAAACGTGGCTTTTGAATTGCTGGTTGTTTTGTTTGCTGCGGGAAGAACTGGGAGTGTTTGAGTGCAGTGGGTGCTGTGTAGCTGATGCTGTTTAGTCGATGGAGACTAAGGCAGTCTTAGTTTCTACCCTTGCTTCATTGGACATTTGAAGGCTTTCAGTTATACGCCACCGGCGCTGGTAGCAAAGAAGGGAGGAATGAGCTGTTAAAGTTCTTTGCATTTAATGTGATTTTAGACAAATAGGTCCTTTTAAAATGGCATTACGATTGCATTATGTCTTCTTTCTATTACTATTGTCAACAGTTAGTAATAGGAGTATAGTCTGCCAATGTGGGATGGAGTAACATTCATTTGTGAAAGCGGTAGGTACCATGTGTTGTAATTAGCCCTCCAATTGAATGTAATACTAATGTAATGTTCATGGCTGTTGTATGCCAATGGACTGTTTTGTGCTTCATTTACGTAGAATTTGCATGCCGTCTGACAGGTCCATTGGGGAATAGTTTGTCACGCAATAGGTATGTTTGATTGTATAAACATTCACTCAGCAATATATACAATCAATTATGAATAAACTAAAATTAAAAAACAAAAGTGAGTTTTGCTCCAGTAATGATTGTTATTTATTTTTTATTTTGTTTATAAATGCATTGAAGTATATGTATTTAAATAAAGGAACTTGTAAATGCTTGGTTTAGAGATAAAGTGCCTAAAAATATTCTTCTTTTTCAGGATGCCAACTGTTATGTTATGTATATTTTGTAACCACTGTTTTTCCAGTGTTATATTTATGACTGACAGTGTGTGGGGTATTGAGGGTTCATTTCAAGTATTCACCCCAGCAGGTCAAGGGAATAACTGGACTTCTTACGATATGGATGTGAAGGCTGCACTTCTGGTATTATTTTGTTTTTGCACTAATTAACCTATTAGTGCTGGGGTGTTTGTTTTTGTTTTGGGACTTTCCCCACTGTTGTGCTTTTTTCTTGTTTTGTTTAGTTGGTGTATCCAAGTCCCCTAGGCTTGTACCTCAGCTTCCTTTTCTGTCTGTAGTGAGCCCTATTTTCCCTCATTACCATTTACCGTTTCTTTTTTCCCCTCTTCTTACCGAAGTAGATTATTTTTATATTTTAAAATAAGATTTTTTTAAAGTTTTACTATGAAATAAAACCATTCATATATGTTTGTATTCATGCCTTTGTCTAACGTCATTCAATGGAATAACCTCGTGTGAGGAATGGCGGTCAGGGGGTTTACAGAGAGACTTCCTCCCCATCTATTAATCGCCTGAAACCATCTGTCAATCTGTCAATCTTGCATAGGTTGCATATGTATTTAACATACTTTAACTCTTTAGTTGCTGATGAGATCTGAAAACACCCTCGCAGATCCCTGAGAATTTTCAATGACACATCTTGTGAAAGAAAATGCAATCCTATGAAAGAAGAATTTTGTTCTGAATCTTGTTGAAAAATATATATTTTTTTTTTTGTAGAAGCATGGAGATTCAAACCATTTGGGTATGGCAGCAGTTTGGAAGTGTTCATAACATTAAAAGTGAAGTTCAAATACTCTAGCCTTATTTATTTGAATGGACAGTTGTACTACTCATGTAAATAAAGCTATACTTACTCTTATTTTGTGGTTATACATCTTTATTAATAACCACTGAAACAAGCCACAAGCTGGACTATTGATTATGAAAATATGAGTTACAAATTAAAGGACAAACTAACAAGTGTCTTAGTAAGCTGTTGTTGGCATATTCTACAAGTCTCTGGAACTATACTGGAGTGATGGAACATTCTTTGAAAAGATATTCCCCCATTTGGTGTTTTGATGATAGTGGTGGAGAGTGCTCTAACACATCAGTTCAAGATCTCCTATAAATGTTCAATTGGATGTACATTCAGGGACCCCTCATGCCCTGTGGATGGGGGCATGGTCATCTGGGAAGAGACCACATCCATCAGGATAGAAATGTTTCATCACAGGACAATGGTGATCACTCAGAATAACTGTAATTATTAGAAGTGACCCTTCCCTCTAAAGGGACAAGCGGACCCAAACCAGTAAAATGCTCCCCACAGCATAAGAGCCACCAGACCCCCCTCACTGTAGAGGTCAAGCATTCAGGCCTGTACCGTTTGCTTGGTGTACACCACATGCACTTGCCCACTTGTTGAGAATATGGCGAAGGATGACTCATCTGATCATATCACCTTTCCCCCCACATCTCTGTAGACCAGTGCCTATGGTTTTTGCACCAACTCAAATGTGCATTAGTCTTTGTAATGAGGGGTTTATGCACTGCAACCCTACTATAATAATCCCCTCTATGTAGTTGACGGACTGTTCTTGCTGACAGTCTGATTACGTCCTACATTGATGTTCTCAGTCACCGTTGGAACAGTTGCTCTTCTGTTTCTCCTTATGTATCACTAATACACAGGCAATACGGTAATCGAATATGCACTTTCGACCACAATTTCCAATATATTTACTAATGTCTTTCCCATAGATCTAAAATGCAGATGTTACTTTAGTCACTGTTCCAATTGAAACACTAGCCAGTTGAGCAGTCTTTGTGACTGAAACTCCTGCCATCCGTGCCCCAATAATAAACCCTCTCTCAAAGTCAATTAGATCTTTTCCTCTTGCCATCTAATCCAAAATTGAGGCCAACTGGTCCTGCACAGCATTTTTATACATGCCACAGAGCATCATAATTGTATTAATTGTATCATGCAGTACACCTGCATGAAAGCATCTGCATTCGCTATGTTTCTCCACTCATTTATTCAGGTTTTTTCCCTTTAATTTTCACCCATGTGTAGATTGTGATGGAGTGGGGCTTTTGAACTGAACAGAGATTCTTTAAACTATTCACCTGAGGTAGAATAACCACCAAGTCTTGAAAGAGACAAAAGAACAGGATAAAAAGAGCAAAGAAAAACAATACTCCTAAGGGAGAGTATCCAAAAGTAGAGCTCTAAACAACCCACGTACTGGGTAAAAAACAAAAGCTTAAGGAGTATGAACTTTCTGAAAATAAAACTGCCTGTGCAGAAAACAAGGTAACTTAAAGAAAACAGACCTCAAACCAAGGCTGAAAAAGTAACACCCTAAAAGAAGAATTCTGAGTTTAGGTTGTAGCACTAACTTGTTGCCAACAACCCATTAAGCTAAAGACTGTTGTGCTAACTTTGTAGCTACAACAATCCAATACCTTTACCACACTTGACAGATTACCGCCTCTCATGTAACGTAAGTGACACTGAAGCAAAGCTTATCGGCTTGCTAGAGGTTTAAATAGAAAGCCAACAGGTGCAAATTGTAAAAGGAGATTTGCACACGTATAATTCAATCAAGGAAATGAAGAAAACTTAATGGACGTAATAACGGAAGAAAAGGCACAGGAAAAACCAATGGCCGTAATAAACGAAAGAATGACGCAGGATGGAAAATAAATGGTGTTATCACCCAAAACCATGACAGATTGAAGGATGGCTAATACTGAGCTGATACTGCCTGGACTGGGAGTTCAAAGTAGGGATTTATATTTTTCCCTAAACTTAAACATTATTTATCTCAGGAACAGACACTTGTTGTCCCAGGAACTTGCAGGAAATTGTGCTTGTTTTCAAGGCATAAGCTACCAGTAAAAACGCAGTGGTCATATTTTATTAAGCAGAATTAAATAAAACAAGGAAAAATATGCAAAAGCCTATGGGTGCACAACCTGACAGCTTTAATGTGTTGTGTCATTATTAATGCAAAATAACACTATTTATGTTATTAATCAATTTTACCATGCAAATAGGTTAATATGAACTTCAGATGCAGCCTGAACTTCACCAATTAAGGTTCATTGCCTGTGATCGGTATTCTGCTGGAACAGCCTAAATTCATTAAACAAAGGTTGCCAGGGCTCGGTTTGTGAGGGGTAATCAGGGTGAATACACCTGGATTGCATTATGAATCATTCCATTATTCCATTGTGCTTCTTTCTGCTTTCCCACCCCTTAATTTTTTTTACCTTGTTTCCTTACCTTATCTCCTTTCCTAGTATGGTAGGCCAAACAGGTCACAAATACATGAAACTGGTATCTGGAATCACATGCTGTCCATGTGGACCATTTGTTTTTGGAATTTTAACAATTTGTTCTTAATTAGGTGCTTTTCATGTTTAGAGAGATTATTTACCAACTTAAGTCACATCACATCAGAAATATCCATGAACAATAAAATTCACATGTTCATGTTGTGCTTTAAGAGGTAACACAAACCTTTTGAACCAATTTAAAGACTGAGGTTAATCAATAAAATCCGTAAAACATAGCTGAACATGTGTTTAATTTCCTGAAATGTATTGATACAATGCAGGTTTGGCTCATTATCATTTGCTTTTGTCTTAGAGTTCTTCATTATCTTCCACCTGATTAGTTTTAGTGGCCAGGCCTATTGATTAGCCCCTCCAGGAAATCGTGATCTTGCGATCACAATAATTAATGCAAATTCAACCAAACTTGCAAAAATTTTTTTTTGCAAAATTCCCATGATTTCTCCGCATTAAATGTCCAAATCCAGAGCCGTATAAAGAGCCATTTATATGCGCTAACGCAGATTAAAAAATATATGTAGCAAAATGCGTCTGTAGGGGCTGCGGTCATAAAGAAATGCATGACAAAATGGTTAGGGAAAGTAATCACAAGTACTTATCTGTCACAGGAGTCTTCAATAACGTTGAATGGTGATCCATTTTGTGAATAAATTTGTTCTCTGATGAAACAATATCTTTGTTGGCAGACGGCTCCTTCGGACAATCTCTGTTATCAACACTGCTATCTAGCATAATTAGCAAGCATAACGTAGCTCGACCTGTGTAACGTTACTTGTTGCTCCGCTGGGAAAGACCGTTCCTCACTGCATACAACTTGGTTTACTCCAAAAGTTAGTTCGGAAACTTCATTAGGTAGTAGTTTTTAAAAAATAGCAATTTTTTTCCTCGACTTGGCAATTTTTGCCAATTCCCACAATTTTACCGCAATAATTTTTTTTTGAGAAAAGCTGCTGCAAAATCAAGCATTTTTGATCGCAACAATCACAAAAAAACTCTGCAAAATCCTGGAGGGACTAATTGGTTCACCTCAGTCTTCAATTTGATCAGTTGATAATACTTTCCCTTCTTACGTAATATTTTGTAATGTAGGACAATATGAACATGGGGATTTTATTCTTTATGGCATACAATATTCCTCTAAACATGAAAAGCACCTAATTAAGGAAAATTAATAACTTGTTGAAATAAATTGTGGTTGGAATGAAAACCAACATACACAGGGTACTCCAGGACCGATGTTGGGAATTACTGCATCAGACAATGCGGTGGGTGCATTTCCACTTACACGTGGCCACTAATATGTACAGTACATCAGTTAATTACCAGCAAGTTCTCTTGTTCATGAAACTGAGTGAGATTTCCTCACACCATGAGTTCTGAAAACACCCTTTATGAGGGTACTTTCTATGCTGGACTGCAATTTTGAAAGGTATAATCCACAGTTTTTTCTCCCTTTAAGCTCTTCTGTGCACAAGAACATAGTGGGAAATTGCTTCCAACTGATTAAATTTGATAAGACAGTTGCCTCCCATTCACTGTTGCACCTTTCTGACCAAGTGAGAGCATACAAACCTCTTGACTTAACTCCAGTTTTGTCCTTGAGTCTGCTGGACCACCACCAACATTTTTTCATCTTATTGGGCCACTGTAGACCTGGGGCTTGTTTCACAAACACGATTTGTGAAGATTATGACTCACAGATGGCAATATCATGTCATAACGCCTTTCACGGAAATGTGTCCTTTGCGAATTGCAAATAAAACTGCGGAAACTTCAGATCTCTTACACAACCAATTTGTTTCCTCACAAATATGCTGTCTTCTGACTGTGTGGAGGAAGGCTCCAGAAAGAATCTTGCCCTCCCCATGATCATGCCCTCCCTTTAGATAACTATGGAGCTATTGAGATTATTTTAATATATAGATTTCCACGACATTAAATATTTTAAGTATACATAAAGTAGGCTATTTCCTAGAACACATAACCTATACCATTTTCTAACATCTGTACCCAAAAGTGGTATAATTTAATTATTTTAACCATTTACTTCTGGAAAGTAAAATGAAAGTGTACTTTAAGTAGCCTACACTCTCCGGGATTTAGTTCAGAAAAGGTGTACCTAGGCATATTTTTCTAAACTTCTTTTTGTAAGGGTTGACAGCTCTGTGCAACCGACAGCTTCCTAGCAAATGACAGCTTTCCCGGGATTGCCCGACAATGCAATGGAATAAGCAAGATGTGTCCGTAAAGCGACAGCGTATCATAAATACAAATTTTATTCAAGTTCCCAAACCCCAACACAGGCATCAAGTGAAACTTCTACGCACTATTTGGTCACCCAAAAGTCCTTGGTGCAATTAAGTTTACAAATGAAAATGAACACACTTTTGTGTGCACAAAAGGATACCACACGGTAAACATACAAGTTGCATGTGATGTAACATTAGGCTATTAGATTCTGTGGCTAAATAACCTTGGAGCACACACGACGACTTTATGACAGATGACACTACGGATGAATGGCTTCTAGGTGACTGTAGGTTTAATTAGAATGTTACAAATAGCAAAATGCCTAACGTTACTATACAGTATAAGCTACATTAGGCGTACTGCTGGGACGTAATAATTAGAAAATACATCATTAAAATTACATTTTTATGTTACAACGTAGGTTTATAATTATAATTTAATCTGACCGCAAGCTGAATTTTTCCACCCTTCAGATACCCTGTGAAACCTTGCTTTCTGACAACAATGGCCAGCCCATGTAGAGCTGGGAGTCCTACGATGCTGTGCACAACAGCAAAAGCATGAAACTAAAAACTAAAGCAGACGAATGAGAATTATAGCCAATTTATTGATTGCTTGCATGAACGCGCTTGCAATTATATTTCTATGTGAAACACTCCAAAAAGAGCAGAAGAAAGCTATTGGATCATGCAGATCTCAGCTTGCATGTTGCATGAAATGAGCCCCTGATTGTGTGGAGACTTGCACAACATGCAAGGGATCAGGTAGCATTGCCATTTCCCCAGGCAATAGAGGTTAGTTAGTTTTCTGCCATTTCACCTTGACATATGACATACTATTGAGGAGCTTCCCCTTGGAAGTCCTATGGTTACTCAAAGAATGGTGAAGTCATCCATAGCCAAATATATCAGTGTAAACATAACTATGCAAGTGACATGATAGCACATGAAACAGAATCAGTATTTATTTGGTCAGGTGGAGTACTTTCTTAGTGATGGCTGTTGAAAGGTATGTTGAGTACCACAACATACTTTTCAACATGTGACAGAGGAGTTTCACAGAACTGAATTATGCAGCAATAAAGGTTTTTTTTTTCTCCCCCACCTACGGCTATTTTGAAAGCCAAATCAATTTGTGAAAGCCAGAAAATTTCAAGACTGTAGGATGATGTCAAATAACACGCAGAGTTTATTTATACCTACAGCTGATGAGGAAAAAATTGTTGGTTATATTTCAGAAGTACTGAAGTGCTGAAGAGTTATCAGCATAATTAAAGATATAAATACCAAAGGCCATGTTCAGTGTGTACACTTTGTTTGTTCCTCACATATTTGATTTCAGGGAATTTAGGTAATGGGAAGTGTGAAGTATTACATTACATTACAGGCATTTGGCAGACGCTCTTATCCAGAGCGACGTATTAGTACAGTATATAACTACTGCCTCAGTCAACAGACTCCCCACCAGTTGATTTTGATAGCTGCCACCACTATTATAAGTGGCCTCCAAACATCTCCAATCCCTCTAATCTTGACCATCTTTCCCCCTATTTGAAGACCCTTTGACTTTTACTTTTTTCCATTTGACAAAATCAACTTGTTGATCATCTTGCTGTTGTGTATTGTCTGCTCTGGTTATCTCGAGTGGGGGCGGGGGGCTATGCACTGAGTACAGTTACTACACCTGGTCTAGGGCTTACCCTGATGTGCAAACCATGATGTTTCCAAATTATGAGCCTTAATCTTCCAAAAAAACAATATTTTGAACAAAGCAGTAAAATTATTCAAGTAAATGTGTCTTTCATGTAAGGATTTTAGAATATTTATTATTCTATATTAGAGGTCACAGAAAAAGGTGCTACGATTATTGAGTCAGAAGACATTTCCTTGGGTAGGAAGGGATTAAATACAATTTTTACAGCAAACTATCCCTGTAATAAATGAAAATACAGTATGTGTCCTATAAAAGCCGTAGGCCTTTCAGAATTTTGCTATATATTTCTTGACCAAATATGTCTCATGAACAGCTGAACTGGTATGCCTAGAATTTGGCATGTTCAAGTCAGGCCTTAGTTATGATTGATCATTATAAATGTATTGGTAAAAACAATATAGCCTTTACAACCTGCTGATATAGGCCTCAAATCACTGATATTTTTATAGGCAAAATAGAAATGTTAATGCATATATTGTGTTAAATATAATGGTAATTACTAAACGCACAATTTTATTTATATAATGAATTTTATATTTTGAACCACAAGGACTTCTGTTTGAATGCCCATCAGGAAAATGTTTTCTTCATGTAATGTAACTTCATGTTTTCAACCATTGCATATAACATTGAATAAATCCATTATAATGTATTGGATATTTTAGACATTTGCATACCATTTACATGGGACGTGCACAATTATGTCTTATTTGTGTGTTGTTTGACAGAAAAACTGCTTGAACAAAATCTGACACTTGAACATGGCCTACTGAACATGATTCTGGGCTGATCCTGGTGAGGCTATGCTGTGACATCATTATTGCATCAGCTGTGACCTGTTGATTGCATTTCCTATTTTCTCCCAATCAGGAATGTAAAATCATATTGGGAACCCTCTTATAGCTGGGAAAATCAGCCTTTTCCTTTCATGCCCCGCATGTCTGGAATGAGTTACAAGGCATTCTTAATCTGAAATCCTTACCCTCTCTTGACATGTTTAAAAATATGTTAAAATCAGTTTTTACTGAACAATGTTTGCTTTTAGCAACAAGTGCCTTTTAGCTCCTGATCCTTGTACGTCTGTTTTTTTTATTTTCTTTGGTATGTTTTTAATATGAAACTTTTATTTTCCTGCTGCCATCTTGACCAGGACTCCCTGGCAGAAGAGATATTGTATCTCAATGGGACCTTCCTGGTTAAATAAAGGATAATAAATAAATAAATAGCTGAAACGTCCTCAACCTGGGAGAGCACAGACACATTTGAATTCTCCTCCTCTAGCTGCCACTTATGCTGCAGAAACATTCTATCCCAGCATTTATTAACCAAAAGACCTAGTAAATGGGGAAAATAAAGGTACTTCAATTTTGAACCGTGAAACGTGAGTACATGATCCGTATTCTCCCACTGAATGTGCATTTGACACAGCAAAGTGACTGCTCCAGGAGCTGTTAGGATCCCTGTCATTTTCATCATAAAGGTCAAACCTAATTATGATGGAGGAGCCTCCCCAGAAAATGACACTCACGCTGAAACTGTAAACTGCTGTGACTGCCAGCCGGCGACTGCTTTCTCTTTCCCTGTTCAAGTTGTGATTTATGACAGACTCAAAAGGGAGCCGTTTAGTAACAAAAAGAACAGGAACTACTCAGTAACATTATGTGACGGACAGCCATACAGACTATAATCCTCAAACATTGGTCAATTACTTAAGCAACCTAGACCGAGTGAAATTATTGACCTGAGCGCTTACATCATCACTTATTACATGTCTTTAAAAAATCGTCTTAAATAGGTTGCTTTGTTCTGTCAGACACTCTTGATGATTATCAATTAGCCTATCACCTTCAGAGAGGTGTAGACGCTGCTGTTCAATGGGATTTATGAACACCTGAAAATATCAGACATGGTTGCTAAAATAGTAACACAATACAAACACAAGCAATACAAGCTTTAAACTAAGGGTAAACACACTTTGGATAAATTACATTTTAATGAACGAAAGTAGGGTAAATTTAATCTATTTTTGTGAAAGAAATATACTGCACAGCATCATTTCTTTCTGCCTTATTTGTGATTTTGCTAATGCACCGAAACAAGACAAATACAACATAGAAAGAGCTGATAGGACTACAAGCAATGGTTACTGGCACAGGCTAAGTTACAGTTTCTGAGCTATACCAAAATGTAATGTGCATGAACATCAGGCATATCTTTTGTGATATTAGCTGGAAATAATGTGCTGTAGGAGAATTATAAACTTAGTTTTAGGCATCAGCATGGGTTCCCAGTTTTTAATTTTTTTGTTTACTAATTTATTATTTCATTATTGCTATTTCTTGCATTTCTCATAGCAGTCATGGTACCCCACCAACATATCTGTCAATCAGTGCCATATATGCTATCTACATAAAGCCTACATCCAATGGGATCTGATTGGACTGTTCCCTTAAGATGTCCATCCATCCATTATCTATACCCGCTTATCCTGGGCAGGGCCGTGGGGGGTGCTGGAGCCTATCCCAGCGTGCATTGGGAAAGAGGAAGGAATACACCCTGGACAGGCTGCCAATATATCGCAGGGCACACACCATTCACTCACCATTCACTCACACACTCATATCTATGGCCAATTTAGAATCTCCAATTAATCTACCTGCATGCCTTTGGACAGTGGGAGGAAACCAGAGTATCCACAGGAACACGGGGAGAACATGCAAACTCCACACAGAAAGGCCCAGGCCAGATTCAAACCCAGGACCTTGTTGCTGTGTGGCAACAGTGCTACCCACACTACCCAAAAAATAATAATTTTGTGTTTAAATGTTAATATTAAAATTGTAAAAATAATGAATTTAATAAGAAGGGAAGAGAAATGACTGCATGCATTTGGGAACATGGCTACAACCCTGCTCTTTTAAACTGCCTTTGATAAAGCTGGTCAACAGAACAGAGACAATCCTTTGAAGAGAAAGCCATCTAAAGCTCCTTCTGACCGAGTATTCTTTTTCACTCAATACAGTACTAAGACCCGCCACATTCAGAACATTATTAATAAGACCTGGAATGTCATTCGGTTTATTTACCAACAAACATTTTAGTATAGTATTCTATTTTTTGTCCCAGTGAATATGGGGCAACAAATCCCTTGTTGAATATGGGAAGACTGATCGTGAGATGGACTGATCGTGACATGTCCACCATGGTAAGCACCATGGAGAACGGGTACCCCAAGGTTAGAACTCTAATGAATGAAGCAGAATCATGACACGGGATGAAATTGCCTACATTTATCAAGAGCTAAAATGCACATATGGGAGGCGTTGACCTGCACGATCAATGTGTTGCATGTTAGAAGCCTGGCAACTGATCCAAAAAGTGGTGGTGGCTAATCTACACCAGTCAGTGAATAGTGCATTAGTCAGTTATTATGGATGGTGCTTTTACAAATATCTCAAGGAGAGATCTCCTTTCAGAGACTTGCCAGATACTTGCCACATACTTTGACACCATGGTAATAGGCAACAGTGGCATGGAAGAAGGTCAGATTTCGACCACTAAAATAGCTGAACCTGCAAGGTTTGACAATGTCTGCCCTACAATACTGGAAATAAGTATCCGAGGTGCCATAGATGTGTGATAATCTTATGTTTGTTGGACTGAATGCTTGGGTTTCACATTAAAATCTCAACACTACACACTTGCCCAGCATGTCATTGTAAAACATTTTTTAATCTTGTTTTATGAGTCTATTGTTAACTTGTGGTTATGAAATACTTTGATTCTGTGGAACAGTGAAATGTTTACATGCACAGTCATGTTGGAGAACCTTGTTTTGTATCTCCTGAGATGGAATTCTTAGTTTATTATTTTTGTTTATTTATTTATTTTTACCGCTAGAATATAATATAAAGGTTGTACATTTCATTTGGGTGTTTCTGCAAATGTTCCAGAAAGTGCAATATGTTTTTACACATATTTACACAGATCTACAGGTAGTTGATGAATATGCCTTTATAAAAACCACTAGGTGACATTTTATTTTCCAATATGTACCCAAGTGGCCAATATATTAGGTAGGACTGTTCATTAACACAAATAGCCAGTGAATCACATGGCTGCAACTCAATACAAAAAGCATGCAGAACATGGTGAAGAGGTTTAGTTGTTGTTCAATTAAACAATACAAATGCGCAAGATGCATAATCTAACTAATGATTTTCTCTGGATTAATTTGTGGGTGAAATCACCTTGATAACGAGAGAGGTCACTGGAGAATGGGCAGACTCGTTCAAGCTAACAGAAATGCAACAAATGCTCAAACAAGAGCTGTTTACAACAGTGGTGTGCAGAAGGGCATACGTGCAACTCTCCACCGTTCCCCCTCATGGGTCCTGGAAGCTTTTCGACATTTAGCTGTTCAGCTTTTCAGCTCCTCAGCTTTCCAGTTCAGTTCTGTGACTCTTGTTCTGTCTGTGTGCATATTTCCAATCTCAGCTCCCCCACTGTGGAATGAAGCACACCTTTGAGCCCTGGGTTCGTTAGCCAACGCAACCCAAGTGTGTGTGCCCACTCAACAAGTAGGATTGGCTCCAGACTGCCTCGGCTCCCTCTGCCGGACTAAGTGCCGCCACGCTCTGTATCTGTGTTAATAATTTTTTTTGCGACATGTTCGCTATGTCTGATAAGAGACATTTGGCTCATTTGGCTTATTGTAAAAAAAAATAAGCTTGAGGCAGCAAATGGATGTACTTCAGGAGATACGAGAAACTTATTTTAAGAATGAATGTTTATCTGTTGCAAGCACTTATTTTGCATCAAATCCCATTTTTCCCCCCTCCTATTTAAATTCAACATTGTGTAGGTAATTACAGGGTACGTTCCCACTAGCAACTGTAGTTGCGGCATATTCAAAGAATATCTTCAACAAAACAACCTGCAGAGCATGTTTACATAGGACACTGACAAATAGTATTATTATACGTATGCAAACATAATATTGGCACTTATGGTTAAAGAGTTTGATTCATTTCTTGATTAAAATTATATCATTATTTTACACTTACTAAAAATAGGCTCTTTCTGCTTCCTTCCTAGAAACATATCTTCCACACTTTACATCTTAATTACAGAATAAGCTCGTTTTCACAAATGCCTTGGGAAAGACTGCTTCCAAATTATATTGATGCAACATACCTTGTTCCCACCTCCCTGCTTTAAGACTCCAAAAATAGGTAGAAAAAGGTACGAGGCAAAAACTGTAAATAAACTGCGGTCTTTATTCTGCATAAGGGGAGTCGGTTCACACAACAAAGATGCTTGTCAGAGTCCTCACATCACACGTTTACATTAACCATCACATCACTCATGTTTACATTAGGTTTAGACTAACTTCACTTGTTACATTCTACTGATTCCCAAATAAGGTTAGTAACGTTAGACTTGTCACTTCTAAGATAAAGCTTGTGCAGAACTCCATCACCAAGCCCAGGCTCCCTCCATATAGACTGCAGTACTGGTGATTAATAGGATATTATTGAAAAGCTCTAAGTTGTATGAGCTAATATAATAATATTATTAGGTATGTTAGTAAAAATAATATACATAAAAAACATACATTAAAAAAACAACACAACACATTTTAACTCCAACATTCCCAACAAGCCTAGTGTAGCATTGTTGTCAAGCACAGCAACACATCAAACATTAAGCACTCTATGGTGACATACTGATCTAGCTAGTGGAATCTGATATCACCTGCCTGAGCTCACACAGTAAGACAACCTACTGGCTATTGGATAAGTGTCCATATCTGGGATGCACTGCCTGACTATGAGAATTAGGCCTATACCGAACACAGCCTCATTGAAAGTAACAAATGAACAAACATTTAAATAAACATACAGTCGTCACTTTCTTACGAACCTCAACCCTGAATCACTGGAGTGTCCTAAAACTGAAATGCATTCATTATAAATCTATCAATATAACATGTTTGCATTCATTTCAAGTTTTATATATATATATATATATATAAATGTACCCTTTCTCTCCCCTGTGACTCACAGCTCCAAAGAGTTCTGAAACTGTTCAATCCTACTATTCAATCCTGCTGAACTCTTTGTGAACCACAGCTTTGGGTGTGGCCTTTGGCTTTGCCAGCTGCTTCTGATTTCCTCTGTGGAGTTAGTGGTATCATTTTCAGCCAGGGACTCAGGCTGCCAGAGTGGGCAGCTCAAGTGGACATTTTCCCTTGGGAATTAGCCGTTCTGACTGACTTTCTCTTTGTAGTTGATCCTTCGGAGCTGCTTGTACACAATGCAATAAGATTCACCAAATGGCCTCCCTTGCAGTATTAATGATCCAGGTCTGTTCTCATGCGTGTGGTAAATGACTTAAACAGAAAATAACACAAGCGATTAAAGAATGTATACCTGTGAAGGTCACTGGTAAAATTTGAAATCGCACAGTACATTAAATTAAGAGAAGCAGCTGGCTGTATCCCTGGGTCCTCCCTGGAGGCCATATTTAGTCTTATGAAGTACCGCTTGGCATTTGTGATGGGTTAAGTTGAGTCATTTAGCACCTTTGCCTTTCCCAAAAAATGTCACTTTGGCACAAGTTAATTTTGTGAATGCAAATGATTCACAGGCCTGGGTCAAATGCACACATTTTTTTTTAAATTGCATCTGAAAATGTACTTTGGTATTTTGAAGCACATTGGCCCCAACAAATGTTTTGCATCTGAAGTATGTAATGTATTTTTGATAAACCAAATAATTGTGTTTGTGTTATTCTAAAATACTTGCCCAAAAATGTAGGTCAGTTGGAACAATTAGAAGCCTATATAGAGGTCCAACGACAAATGATAAAAAATAAATATGGTTGTCAATTTATGCGGCCGATTTTCCTTTAAAATCTTGCCAACGCATTCTCAAGGTATAAACTGGAAAGTGTCTGCTTTTGAAGTGCTAAATGTCAATTTATGCAGCTGTGTATGCAGGTTAAGTTGTGTACACAACTGTGTTGTAATTAAATTAAATAAAACGAACGCATGCTATGCTGGTTGCTATTCAACCTAAAGGCGTAGTATATCCCAATACACCCATAAAAAAGTCAAGTACGTTGTGAAATTGTAAATAAAAATATTTAAAATTCCACAAACCATGGCCACTGTATTCCCAACTCGCTTTCTGCATTTTCTACAGGAAATCTTTGCAAGCTAGTACAGTTGTGTGCTTCATCAACAGCACATTTACACAAGATCCTAGTGTGGGCCCTATTAGGCTATGCCAATAGCAAAGGGGGAAAGTCCAGGGGTCAGAAAGTAAAAGTCCTACCATGTGTTTCTTCCACCCATGAACTCAGCCAGCTGATTTCACTAATTAGCTTTCCCTCTTGGCCAAATAATTGAGCTTATTAGCAAACACAGGGCTGGGAACATAATACTGGGGATGACTTTTACTTTCTGAATCTGAATTACATGTAGACCAATAACACATGCAGAGCCTTCAAAGAAACAGTAAGATAACATTTGATAACTGCCAGGTCAATACAAATGGCACTTCCAGGTGAAAGATTGTGTTTCTGCATTGTGATATTCAGTAATAATAATAAATAGCTATCAGCCATATGTTAATTCACTTACACCTTGTGTTTGGTTTGGGTGAAATTGACCAGTTTTAAACTTCTAGTAAAAGAGGAATGGCAATTTTGATAAATGCATTTCATAACCAGTGACTACATCAGTGTAAATCTGGTTCTTCTTCATGATCTGTATTTGCTTTATGTATCTTTGTCATGGTTTCTTTGAAGATAATAAGATAAAGAAGAAAAATAATTGAGAATGTCCATTCAGAACAATAAATATCAATGATCTACTGCATGAAAACCTCACTTCATTTTAATCTTTCACAGATAAACATGATTTATGCACCCATGCCTTCATTATCGTGGATGTACAGTATATAAATCACATCAAAAAACAGAATGGTACTGTCAGAGAGGTGAGGATTAATTGAAATATGTTTAATTTTCCGAACCCAGCCATTTTAAGCATTAACACCCTCGTTTGATGTCCGGCATTCTGACTACCGGGCACAAGTGCTTCAACCATTAAAACACATCATATACCCAACATGTAAAATATATTTATTTGATTTAATTTGGTAATTATTATCAAAGATATGAATTATCAATTAAATCACCAAATTTGTTGCTAGGCAGTGAAAACTCTTTGGATCAACCTTTATCAAAGTGTAAGGCTAACAAGCATGTGGAAATTAAGACATTTATTAAGTAACAATACATATATCCATGTCTAATCTAAAGATGAGGTTCAACTACCTTAAAACAATTAACAAAGGTTACAGGCATGGACAGTCACACAAGAAATGAATGAAAACAGATGCCAAACCACATATTTTGTTCCAAAGTAATCAGAAACTGTTGGGGATGCACAGAATGATCTAGAATATGATTGTATGCTGTAGCATTAAAATTTCCTTCACTGGAACGATTGGGCCTAGCCCAAACCATGAAAAACAGCCCCAAGCCAAGGGGTGTCCATATACTTTTGATCTTATAGTGTACATTAAATGGATGTTTCCACAAAAATGCCACAATGGAAAGGTATCAAATATGACATTTGTTAACATGTTAAACATTTAGGATTGATATTTTAAAAGCATCAGTATTGACACATTTCAGTGAGTTAGAATAGCCCTGGTGTGTAATTATGCACCACCCCAAGTCATTTTCTACGCAATGTATTCATTGGTTAAAATATTTAGTATACCAGAAAAAAAATTAAAAAAAATATTTTTATACAACCTGTTTTGAACCATGTGGAGGATGAAATGGATGGCTACCTTTGGATGTGCATTCAGAGGATGGGGATGCATGCACACCATATGAGTTTGCAGGTTGTTTTCTTATCCCTAATGTCCACAGGGCTTTGATGCAGGCACCATTAACCCACAAACAAAACAGGATTTCAGCACCATGCACAACCAGTTTCACATTTTCATGCTAAATAAAACTTGTGTGATTTAGAAACATGATTGGTAAAGTTTCAAACAGGAGAACACTGGATGTATAGGCGATCCTGAGGATCTTTCATTTTCCAGAGCGCCTGGAACTGCATGGCCCATTGTTTGGGGTAGAACAAATGTGTTACAGGTTCAATACAACATGCAAGAAGGAGAACAAATTCATTGCTTTGATTTCAACAGTTTATATCTCTTGTTCACAAAAACAAACTTTACCCTAGAGACCACCCTGGAATCATTTCCCATGATTATTTGAAGTTGAAAACTATTTTGACCCGATCAAAACCAGGGTATACCTGTCCAGAGAGTTTTGCCTAACTTTGTTTCCATGATTTCCCCTTTCTGTGCGGTAGGATGGAGTTGCTGATTGGCAGAAACAGGGACCTGTGACCTTTCTGCCAGGAATCTTGTGTGGTGCAGCATTGAATTGTCAAAGGTTATTTAGAAAGGGTACAGGGTTACTAAGATTTTTGAAGTTTGGCATTTCCCTGAGAGCTCAGGTTCACAATTTAGCAGTTAAATTAACACTAATTTAAAGGGCAAACCTGAAGCCTTAGATAACCCCTCTTGGTTATCCAATGAAATGAAGGAGTAATACATACATTGCCCTCCAAAAGTATGGTAACTGTAGAGTTGCTTTAATTTTTATTTGTTATTTTTGTGATATACTTAAGGGATTTGAATTAGAGATCAGCAAGAACCATTCGCATATTTGAACTGGAGTGTGCAACTTCAGGGTTAGCACTTGTTGATCATTGATGCCGACTCAAATTTTGCTATCTTTGCAAATCTGTGTTTTGCTGTGTGTACCGATTCTGTGACTGAATCTCGGCTTCTGATTATTGGTTTTGTGTATTGGGTTTCTTAGTATGCTTTTTGTTAGTTTAGACTAGTCATAGTAGTTAGTGAGGTTCAGAAGATTTTCAGGTATTTCTAGTTAGCTAGTTTTCTTATACAGTAATTTAAGTCAGCATTTATTAGTCCAGTTATATTATTTCACCTCCTGTTTTTTGTGGTGTTCTTTTTTACGGAAGAGGATTAGGGCCACATGTGAAATTTTTTTTTTGAGTTCTGACTATAAAGTCAGAATTCTGATTTTGCCCTAATCCTCTTCCGTACTTTTTTAAAATAAACTCATTGTTGTAAATAAATATGAACCTTTGTAGGACTGACACCTTTGTTCTGTTTTTCATGCCTCTTAATTTATATGTCTAATTATATATCTAATTTTTAGTACTTTTCTTTTTTTTTTTTTACTTCTTTTACTACCTTTCACCCCTGTACCCCTATATATCACCAGGGAATGTGGTATATATATATATATATATATGTGTGTGTGTGTGTGTGTGTGTGGTATATTCACTGCTCTTCAGAGACTTTGCAACATCCAGCATTAACATCTAATGCAATAATGACATTATTACAAAATATGAATGCATTAACCCCTTCAGAGTGATTGGTCAATAAATGAGCACTAAATAGACTACATATAAAGTTACATTTTTACTTTTAATTTTCATTCAAACATGCATTCAATTTTCACTTTTAATTTAAAGTTATAATTCAAATTCAATGCACTGTCAAATTCAGTTTTTACAATTCAGTGGTTAGAACCTTAAGCGGTGGCAATATTTTTTTTCTGTCCTCTTTAGATATTCTGGTGACATGCAGAGCACATAACAGAGTTTGACACACATCATTTTTAATCAAGGATAAGCAGAGACAAAAATCACAGGTAGGCTATGTAAAGCTCAGTGAAGCTAGCCACAATAAGACTTCTGATTTTAGGCTGCAGGTTTGTATTTGAAAACCTTTTATACCAAAATAAAAGTGCCGTTTAAAAGACTAGAATTCTGACCACAGCTGACATCCTGAAATATGTTTTCAGGTTCCCATGTCTCCCCAGTTCCCTTTAGTTCCCCAAGTCTCCTTGTGCAGATTGTTAGCAAAGTTTTTAGCAAAGTTATATTGGGAGTGATATGATGCTTACATCTTGCAAAGTGCAATTTCAGTGGAAGAATTTTGAGACTCAATGCAGAATGACTAGGCAAAAATAATGTGCAGGACTGGGGTTTGTAACTTATCTGAGTGGGGTATGGATGAAACAAGGACACAGATGTGAAGACATGGTGACAGACAATATACTTTATTTAACAGTGAAGCTGGTGTTTCAGAGCTCCTGTTTCCAGAAAAGTGGGTTTTAGAGTTCCAGACCAGGATGTAGTAGGGGTGTGCACACCTTGACACAAGTCCATGGTTGTGTTCCATTAAACATACTTTGTTTTTCCATATTCAATAGTACAATCAATTAGATTCAATTATATTTGTATAGTGCTGTTTACAGAGACACTGTCAAAGACAACTTTTTTGATGGAAACACAAAAGAAAATTGTTGAGAAAACCAAGCCTGAACCACCCAAAAAATAAGCAATAGCGGTTAAAAAAAATAAAAAAAAAACTCTCCAGCAGGAAGAAAAACACTCAAATGGTGGTGAGGAAAAACTACCCAAAGGGAAGAAATCTCAGGAGGAATTGACTAAAGGGGACCCAATCCTCCCCTGGCTGGCCCAGTGTAATAACAACAGTGGTGGCATTAACACAAGATTCTGTGTTTTATCCCAGAAAAAGGGCCAAAATGTTAGGCAAAAAAAAAAAAACGTGCAATCTATAAACATTGGACATAATGTGTCCCATGACGTCCAAAAAGTTCTGCTTTTGACTCATCTGTCCACAGAACAAACACAAAATGGGATAATGTGCCCTTTGGGATCATCTATGTGCTTTTTTTTGCAAATGTGAGACAAGCATTTATGATTATTTTGGTTAGCAGTGGTTTCTGCCTTGCTACTTTCCCATGAATCCCATTTTTACCTAAGTCTCTTTCTTGTTGTAGAGTTGTGAATACTGACATTAGCTGAGGATAGAGAGGCTTGCAGCTCTTCTGGTATGTCTTGTAACTTCCTGGATGAGTTGTCGCAGCAATCTTGGAAATATTTTGGTAGGCCAGCCACTCCAGGGAAGATTTACCACTGTTCCAGTTGTTCTCCATTTGAAGATAATGGCTCTCATTGTAGTTCGATGGAGTCCCAGAGCCTTAGAAATGGCTTTGTAACCCTTTACTGATATATTTCCATAACTTTTTCTCTTATCTCTTCTGGAATTTCCTTTGATAATGGAATAGCATGCTTGCACAAGCTTTGTGGTGGCCACATCATTCTGTTGACACGGATCAATATGAGTGAGGTTTATATTCAACAGGGCTGGCTGCACTCAAGCATAGGTGTGTTCAATCAGCTGAATCTAATTATCAATTAAATTTGGCTAATTGGCTGATTGAGGAAAGGGACGAGTACATTTTTCATTAAATAAATGAAATCATTTAGTTTCCCTTTGTCTACTATCACATTTTGTCTAAACATCTGAAACCATTCAATGTGACAAATATGCAATAATAGAAGAAATCCGGAAATGCTTTTTCACAGCATTGTAATTTATGAAACTGTGTAAATGTTAGCTAAAATTCTTAGAGTGGTACACAACTTACAATATCAGACAGGGATGATAACTGCACTGAAATATCTATTTCTTTAGAATGTGGTATCATTGAGCAATACTATTAATTGTTGTGTCCTGTCTCATGGTTTCTAATGATTTTAGTACCTGTTGGTTCATTCATGATGATGGGATGCTGTGTTAGTGCACTAGCCTTCCTAAGTCAATGGTTTTCCCATACATTTAAAAAAAAAAAACATTTTTAATGTGGCAAAGCTTAGTACACCGTAATGAACTGGTTCATTTAAACTAAAAGGGACTGACTTAGAGTCAGTATGGAGAAAATCCTTGATAAACTTGACTTATCAGTGAAGAATTTGAATGTTGATTAAAAATGGAACACAGCACAGCCAGGCTAAACAGGAGATTAAATTGCATTGGAGTTTGACAGGGTTTCAAAGCATAAGGCATCAGAAAAAAGTGAGAAGTCAAAGGTTTTGTTACTTGAATAACAAAATCCAGTTGAAGAAATCAACGCTTAAGATGTCTGCCCTTTCAGAGTATGGTAATAGTTAAACATCACTTGTTATGTACATGTATTCGAACAGCCATCTATATCCCTATATCAGCAAAAACGAGGATTTGGCGGATCCCTATCCCCAGACCTTCAGCCACTCACCTTTTCCCCTGAAACTTCACACCTGTCCCAGCCTGTACCAGGCTGCTCAATAATTCACAAGTCCACGTCTTTATGTTTTATTCATGGGTTCAAGGACTGTGCAGTCCTAATTTCGTCCAGTGCCGCGCATAGCAACCAGGCAGGGGGTGTCATACAAGCCAGCCTGATCACAGGCTGCTGGCTTCTGCCACCTGGCTATGTGAAAAAATAATTTACCCACTTCCTCTGAACTGGACAGATTCCACTGTTACACATGAGGATATGGGTGAGGTCATAGGGATACTGAAATTACAACTGCATTGCAAATAATGTATGCCCATCAGCAAAGGTCACAGATAGAATTGTGTCATGGAGGTGTGGAGTAGTGTGTTTGATTGTGCCTTTTGAATATGAATTCCTTAAAAATGTAACCATTAAAGAATATTTGAAACTATAATATCATATTTATTTATTTTTTAAAAAGGAAATACAATACAATACAAATACAATGCTATCCATTATACAAACATTTACCAGAATTGTTATATGTGACCGTTCATTAGCGCTTAGCAGGTAATGCACATGTGAATGAGGGAGAACAATAAAACCAGTCGTATTACTTTTAGATGCAGGTGCCTCTGATCCCCTTACCTTGGAACTCTGCTGGACGCAGAGTATGCGAGTAGGTGGTCGTGCTAACCAATGGCATGCTGTGTCTTTGAACGCTGGATATTTCAAAATCTGCATTTTAAACTAATTCGCCTGTGCTCTGATAAAAATAAAATTTCTTCCCATAATATAACTCACAATAATAACACAATGCATGTCGTTCATAGTTTTATTATGTCACTTTTAAACAGAAGAGGGGTGAAATAGCAGGATGAAATACAAATAATGGCTACAAATAACGGCATTCTGAGCAAAACAAATTTTTATCACACAAGCTAGTGATATCTTTAAAACCCTATTTCTGTATTTATTAACTCATGTTGAGCAACCTAGCTACAGCATATCCTTTTCAGCTTGTCTTTCAAATTCAGTGCTGTATCTTTGAATCTCGCAATGCTGCTAATGGCTGTGTAAATATTATGACCAATAAACAATACAAATGTCAGATACCAAAAGAAGATTGGCTCAAAAAAACCCAAATAAAAAAGAGGTTGTGATTCAAGTCTGGGTTATCACCTTATATGTAAATCTTTAAAAAGGATACTCACATTTATAGATTGCAGTGCATTTTCCCTCTGCATTTTGACTTTTTTTTTTCTTTCTAAAAAAACGCAGTCCTGTGTTGACCATTGTAGGCTAAGGTGACCACTTGTATTAGCAAAGCTCCAAATTCTTAAAACTGCTCAATCTTCCCATGATCGGCACAAAATCCGAACACTTTAACACCGAACATTACTTCCTGAATGTTCAGGAGAGAACCTCCTCCATGACTGTACACCAGTATCTGCTTTGTGCACTGACAAATTCAGTGTTCTGCACAGCTTTCAATTTATCCATACACACACAAGAAAATCTCAACAGATCACATTTACAATAAAAAAACATCAACTGTGATCTTTGTACAGAGACCAACAAGGGGGAACCATCTGTCAGCTGGGCACATATATGCCATCCACAATTTGATAGATGAATTTCTGCATATGCATATAACGTTGCATTGTCTACAGGCACAGACAATTGTTTTGCATTGCTTTGTTTATTTGTTGTCTCACTCGTAGGAGTTGTTAAAATGTTTTTAAAGCATTTCCATGCAGAAGGTTGAGCTACACGGTGCTTCAAAGGAGTGCAATAATGGAGCAGGTTTCACACCTACCAATAAAACCCCCACCTGAGTCATGCAAAATGAGATAAGGCAGCGAGAATTCAGCTGTGCTACTGTGCCTCAGTACCTCAATTTCTATTCCAGATTTGTGGACCTTGGGATGAACATCTCACCGAATACTGCTGTGCTGGCATAGTCTAGGGATCGGCTGTGCGAGATGGGTTTGGGGACACCTCTCACATTAATCAAGGAACATTGCAAAAGCCCCACTGGTTTGAGAATACAAGAAGTGAGTACAAGGTTGAACTACTAAATCCTAATACTAAACATTGGCTCAGCAGATGCATAGAACAGACAAAACAATAAATATCCATTGTGTCAAGACATCCAGAGAAGTTTATGAGAAAACAGAACAACCCCAGGTGCTGTCAAAGAAACTTCTTTTCATCAGGGCACAAATGCATTGAGGCTGCTAGGATTTGCAACCCCGAATACATGTTGCACACTTGACAAAATTCCTTTAGTTGGAATTGATTCCAGGATTTGACATGAACTGTTCCTAATCTGTAAATTACAAATTAGTCATAGAACAAAACAATGCTACAATAGCACTGGGGAGTTCTGGGAGAGAGGTGAGAAACTTTCAGAATATTATCAAGAAAACAAAATGATAGTGGTGCATTTTAACCTCCAACCAACTCAACTGAGGCAGAAAGATATGTCTACACCAAGCATCCTCAAGCAACGACTGAGGATACTGTTAAAATGTGACCATACTTATATTCAGTCAAAAAGTTTAATCCTGACATTTTCATTTAATTTAAATTAATCTTTTTTAATCCATTTCATTTATATTAACCTTTCTACCCCTTCTGAAAATCACATCATGATTATGAATACCTCTCTTGTCATTTTTTTATTTTTTTGTGCACTTTAAATTGCACTTCATGTGTTGACTAATTAAAAGCACTATGAAAATATGCTACTGTCAAATGGCAGTGTTTCTACTAACCATGTTGAATGCAGGAGGAACTGCATAATTAAAATATCCAGATAATTATTTACCATGTGAAATGCAGGTGACCCAAGTTATGGCACACACTGACATCATGGTTTATGCCATATACTAAACTATGCTACCATTGGCAAAGTACCTCATGCCACCTGACAGAGAAAAAATGTTAATTCAGTCTGGTCCCTAAATATTAATTTAAAAAAACATTTCAAAATCACCTGGACATTTATATCAGCCTCATATAATTTTGAAAGTACAATAGCAAAAATTGAAGTTAAAAAAGAATTTAAGTTACTGAAGTAAAATCATGCTGCATGCCCTTCATTTCAACTCTGATTAATCATTATGATTAATTTGTGTTTATCTGTCAATACCAGCACAAATTTACTCACACTAATGTTTAGTCACATCACATGACTAATTGATTGAATTTTATCAAAGATTGCAAATAACCTCCTGGTAATGGGAAAAACAAATCGGTTAAAAACATGGACTTGAAATTATTCTCAATAAATTTAGTGCTATGAACTAGTTGAACCTGCAGCTTCATATTGGTATCTGCTGGTATTTGGAAGTCATGGCAACAAACTGGGTATGGTTAAGCATGTTTTTGGCAAATAGCCAGTGGGTAAATCTGGCAACGTTTTCCTAGTGTTGCTAATCACATGAAATGGCTTTTATTTCTTTGTCTGCGTGGTCTGACGGAGAACACAAGGCTCTCTTCCCCTAGTCTAACTGGAGGGACTATCCTGAATCACCTGGGAAGTCTCTTTGGTCCCATAGCAATTAACTTCTCCTCCACAGCCAGGCTGTCAGGGTTATGCAATCTCCCAGACCCAAAATTTTAACAGCTCCCAGAAGAGACTCTTCAAATGTCTTCATATTATTTATATTGTGATTTAGCTGGAAAAAGGTCAGCAGTGTCACTAAGTTTTTCTTTTCCTTCCTTTTTTATTTTGCTCGTCTGTGACCTTACAGCAAAAAGAGAAGCAATAATTTCACAGCTACAGTATGATGCCCATCAACCAAAATAACTAAGGCCTTGACCATAACAGTGACTATATTATCAACTATTTGTGAATAGTGAACACTGTCAAAAGGAACACAGTCATATTAGCAGGAAGCCAACACTTATTCTCCCATGAGTCGAGCATCACGTTTTAGGTTCTTGGTAGTTGTGTATTAGCTGGCTTGAGAGGTAAACCACTTTAACAGTCATCTTAAAGCATATGCACCCAGGAAATACAGAGGGATGTTCATAAAATGCATACATAGACCCACCAACCAATCCGATACAATTAATATATGGTAGTAGCAAGATGGGGGTTCCCTTTCTTTATCACGAGTCTTAATGCAATGCAGTGCTACCAACTTGAACCAAGAATATGTCCATCTTTTTTCATTTCCATCCCATGTTGTGAAATTGTTCAGATTTTTAAGTGAAGTGATTGCAGGTAATGTTGACACATGCAAATGTTGTAGGCATAATCAGTATTGTAGCCTTGGAGCTATAGCTTCATCTTGTGATGCAGGGGTATCAATGGACGTTCATTTCAGTGGAATATCTACAGCTGTATGAGGAAACAGATAATGGATTCCAGTGACCATTCATTTATCCACAGTAAAAGGCAGAGACGTGTATTCTCCTTTCATACAGAGTGATATGAGCAAACATTTTGATATCATAAAAAAAATCTGTGGTCTTGTGACAAGCCCTGCAGTTCTTTCCTGGGAGTAGTTTAAGTGTAGTTCTATTCAGTTTGGTCTGCATGGACCAAGATTAAAGGTTTTGCCACCTCGATAATGTCATAATTTAAGATTAAATATGTCAGGGTTCCCTGGGCTATTATAATGCAGAGTACTCAAATCTAAGCTTACCTTGGGATTGCTGAGTAGAACCTTGAGGCAGATCGCTGCAGCAAATCCAGGATCTAAGCCAATAAGGGTCTGAACGATGCATATTTTAATGATTTAGAGGTGTTGAACACAAGCCGACTGATTGTAATTATCAAAGGTCTACATCTATTCATCACGTCACAATATAGGTGTAAGGATGTGTAACAGTACACAGGAACGTTTGTGGCCTCTGGCTTAATGACCACGGGACTGACTCTCCGCTGAGTCATGTTTACCAGAAAATTTTTCCGGACAACCAAGGCATAATTAAGTGCCTGTTCCCTTCCTCTTGTGACCCTGCAATAAACTCTCTGTTTGATCAATTACGCATCAGCTTGGAGCAAGGAACACCCCTTTTTTGGAGAAAATAGGGAACCCGATTTAACAGGCTTAAACATTAAAACAGTAATCAATGTTTTATCTATCAATGTTTATCCATGCTCCAATAACTTGAGCCAATCAAATGTTGGCGCGCCGAAAAATAATCCACCAACCAGGTTCCATTAAACACGTGGGATTCTGTCGCATCAGTGACTTTGTTAGCATAAAAACTCACCAAAAAGCTTAAGAACTGTGTGCTCTGAGGGGGCTCTGAGGGGCTCTGAGCGATAAGACACTTGTTCAGCGATAAGAATATTGTGTGCATCCCAAGTCAGCTTGAATGGAACCTGTTGCAACCTCGTCTTCAAAGAGGAAGTTTCTCAAGAGTCCCTGCGCACCTGCCACAGACCTACGACCAGCTGACGAGCTGATTCCTCACCTAACGGAATCAAGGACTGGCCCCCTCTTTTATTGCCGATAAGTATTGAAAGACATTTTATTTAACACTGACATCAAACCATAGGATAGCGTAAAACTTGTATTGCCTGATTAAGTCATTTTACTGCTGTTTGTGTTTGTTTTGCTATACGTATTCTCAGTAGTCTTCAGATTATGAGAGGGAAACAGTGAATTCTATACGATATTATATTGTTTGTAATAATGTGGCCTGCCCTGCCCTACACAAGCAGAAAAGGAAATGTGATTGGGGCAATTTAAAATCCACTGATACCCTAATCTAGGCAGACGATCTATGGGTCTCACCTCCTGCACAGTTTGTCTCAGAAGAGACAAACCAGAAGACAACGGACACCATATCTGGGGTCAGAGATCCTGCATGGCTATGTGCCTAACATTTCTCTTTAAGTTTGAAAGCAATCTTTAGATAGGCCAGTCCTTGTCATAAATGAGTCTGACCACCCTTCCCTTTTCTCCTACACCTTAACTCAGCATCACCCAATCAGGAAAAACATCCTCAAGCCATGCTGGGTAAGGTATTTAAGGAAAAAGGAAAAAAAAAATGGCCAAAGTTGGGTTGTGTTGCGGTTGGTTTCGGAACCTTGGAGCAGAAGAGTTTTTCTCTTTTTATTTTGGTGGTGGTTCCTTGGTTGTTTGTTTTTTAGCTGGTTTCCTTTCATCCTGTGGCATTTTAACTGGAAATGGGTGATACTTTGGCATGGTCTGGCTTATCCATCTCTCTCTTTTCTGGCATTTCAAAAGTAATAGTTTAATGTTTTGTGTAATGTCTTTGTAATTTAGAATTAGTGAGAATATATGATTTCAATTAATTAATCTAATTTACTACAATTAGATTGAATTCAATTATTTAATCTTAAAACCTCATGTAGAACTTGTTTTGACTTGTTGGTTGATTCTACCAGTTCACTGTAGACTGACCTATCAATTAATTGGCGATTTAATTGATCATTCTCATTTTAAACATAATTATGAAATCACATAAAATCTATTTTATATGTAGGCTAAGTGAGGGGTTCTAGTACGCAGTATTGCTTGTGTTCAGTATTCAGAGTGCTGAACATTTTAACAAGTGACTGTTGGAACCGCTGGATTCAGAAAATAAAAATATTTTTAATTAATCCTTGCTAGTCCCACAGTATGTTGGTCTGGAATGGCAAATTCCCTGACCTTACTGTTTTACATACATAGATAAAATTTCATGAGACTGATTAAATGAACTAACTACATAATATAGAGCAGCGTGTCACTAACCCAAAACACAAATTAACCTTTGTTAAATGGTAGTATAGTAACCTCTATGTTAGCCAGAATGATAATTTCCTCTGATTCGAATCGCATAATATTATTCCTCATATTATGCAAATCATTGTTTTAAATTAGCCTATTCACATATTCATTATCATAGGCAATAAATATATCCTTTATTTACAAACCATTGACGTGTTTATGACGGGTCTTTACAGACGTACCAAATACTGATTGGTTGTTGAACTCCATTGTTTTGAACAAACCTGACCAAACCTCACTACATAGGGTATAGGATTAACAATGACAAGATTCAGAAATAAAAGCAATATCTAACCAGTGCCATCTTGCCATCACTTCCTCAGAAATAAGGACCCCAATTTCCACATTGTGGCCTTTCATTTGCACCTTGTACTTTTTAGCTGTGGGTTTAAGGCCTTTTCTGAATTCTGACCTTTATATAGTGCTCATTTTTGAAAACACACCATGATTTTTGCATTTTTTTGGCTCTTGGCTTTGAGTTTCTGTTAAAACAGTTTCTTCAGAAAGACCCCATTTATTATCTCTTTCACATTTGGTCAAAATATTTTAACTAAAGATGAATCATAAATGTGTTTTTATTGTGTTGGTAAAGTGGTTAAAATATTTTTAAGAGGTACTTTTAAATGTGGAAAAAGTTCAGGGGAGTTAACATTTTCTGAAGGCACTGCAATAATGTGCTTTCTAAAAATCTAAAAATATTATATTAATATTTAAAATATAAAAATATGAATTGGTGCAGTGGGTAGCACTGTCACCTCACAGCAAGGAGGTTGTGGGTTTGAATCTTGGCTTGGGGCCTTTCTGTGTGGGGTTTGCATGTTCTCCCCGTGTCCACGTGGGTTTCCTCCAGTTTCCTTTCATAGTCCAAAAACATGCAGATAGGCCAGTTGGAGGCTCTAAATTTCCCATAGGTATGAGTGTGTGAGTGAATGGTGTGTGTGCCCTTCAACAGATTGGCAGCCTGTCTAGGGTGTATTCCTGTCTCCCCCAATGCACGTTGGGAAAGGCTCCAGCACCCCTCACTACCCTGCTCAGGATAAGTGGGTACAGATTATGGATGGATGGAAATACGAATTGTAGCTATAGAATTTATGGAAACAAACTGAAAAATGAAAAATGAAGACAACAGGACCTCACAATGTGATTATACTGTAGGACAGCTGCTGTCCGGCAGGATGGGGAACTTGATCGGACACTTCCATGCATCTTCCGACTGATTACAGAAGGAGATGAAAGGCAACAAGGCCGAATATCCAGGTACCAAACTAACTATAATACTGATTACAGAAAGAGATGAAAGGGAACCTCGCCACATATCCAGGTACCAAACTAATTATAATACGAGTGTAGCATTCAGTCCGCCAGAGAAGCGGATTGGTCTTGGCTGCCCCGGCTGGTGGAGAGAGCACACGTACCTGGGTTGCGTTAGCTAATCAGCCCAGGTGCTTAAAGGTGTGCTGCTTTCCACAGTTCGGGGCTGAGACCAAGACCAAGACCGCGTATTTTGGAGTTTTTCTTCGAGCACGCAAGATGGAAAAAGTAATCCACCACTGAAAAGTGGAAGGAGCCAATCAGGTGAAAATCTGACCAGCTACAGGGAACTGAAAAATCTCTGCTCTGTTTTGCTTACTTTTGTCTTTGTTATATTAGTTTGTTGTTTTAGTTCATTGTTTTTGCCTGGAACCCATGAAGGGGGAGGGTGAAGGTGTTCATTTATTTGATTTCATGTTTTGTGTGGGTGCTCTCTCTCTCTCTCTCTCTCTCTCTCTCTCCATGCGGAAACCAACGGTGTTTCCTGGAACAGTCGCATCTCCCTCCCAGAGGTGTCGCGCTGGCGTGTGACAACTACTTTTAGTTCTTCGTGGGCAGAATGTGTTCTGTTAGTGCAAGGACAGTCGTCCATTAATTAAAAACGTGTACATGATGAGAGATATAAAATCATATTTGAAATCCTACCCAATGCAGAGAAAGCACAAGTGAAGTGTTGATGGCTGCCTCCATATGACTCAAATTATAGATAAATGAAGAAGTGCTGAGATAAGCCACTATTGGTCTAGGGAAAGGCAGAGTGCTCGAGTGCTGTAGTGCTAAGAAACATGGCCTGCTCAAGCACAATATAGTACTGGGAAAAACTTACTTGAAATATCACTTGTTAATAAATGCAATTGAATCAATGTCTAAAATATGTAGAAGTTCATCCAGTACCACAATCCCCTGCGTGAAGACACGCCCTGCACTATAACTTCATCTGCTCAACAGTTCAGAATATTTTTTTTAAGTTTGTCATCTTATCAAGTACGAAGTGGATGGACCAATGGGATATGCACACAGTTTGACCCAGTGCTCGTAGAAGTTGTATTATCATGTAGTATCACCTCAAATTGACTTCATTATTTCAGATGCCTTTTGTGAATTACACTGTTTTCTTTTCATAGAAAATGTTACCAAAAGGTGACCCGCTAAAGTGGCTGAGTTGCTCGCCACCGCCGAATTCTACCAGCATTTGGCGAGTGGCGGGTGGTAGGTGTTAATGGTTAATGTCAAGCCCTGCATGGCATGACGTTTCAATATAAGACTTGTATTCATATCTGGTGCTTGTAATTTACATGGGTCTGACTACTGGAGGAATTCCTGGAGTAATTGCAAAAATGGTGTCTCTGGAAAACCTGCATCCATCTAGGATCTGCATTGGACCTTTTTAATAATGTTGATGTTGAAGCTCCACAGATGCACTTTTATTCATTTTTTAATTTACATTTTATTTACATTTCAATAGGAAAATGCCAGTGTTGGTGATGTGGAGATAACTACACCGGTATATGTTCGCACACCATATACCACTTAACCCGAACACCACAGCAAGCCTAGTGTCAGCAAAATGTCAATGTAAAGGTCTGTGCGGGAGAGGTGGTGTTAATATGAAGAGAAAATTAGTGCATTCCTTCATACTACCAATGTACTGCTTGCTCCTGTATGACCACATTTTGAGTAGCAGTGCTTTGGGACTTGGCATGTTTACTTATTGTTAAACATATTGGTGACATTTTATTTGTAACTTGGCTTTTTATGCTGAACATTTTATACTGCGATGGATTGGCAACCTGTCCGTGGTGTATTCCTGCCTCTTTCCAAGTGCATGTTGGGATAGGCTCCCACCCCCTAGTGGGTTATATATGTTATTGATGGATGACCATTTTTTGTATACATCTACTTACTACTGTATAAGCAAGAAGCTTTCTCCTGTGAGAATCTGACATTTCACTGAATTAAAATGAATCAAATGTATATATATTCCATCAAAAAAGATTTTCCACATGGTTTGGTGAAACAATTACATTAGATTTCTTGTGGTGCAAATGGACAGCATCTGCAATAGCAGATTAATACTGCATTTCAAACAGCCAGACCAAAACAATTATACTAAATAAAAAACAGTTATAAATAAAAACAACTGTTATAGCCCAAAAACTTCCATCTTACATTCATCTTACATAGCCTACACAGTTGGTGGTTGCTACAAAAACTGCAAAATATCAAATGCCACCTAACAGACACAGAGAAAGTGGTCAAAGATGAGGGTAAAATCCATAGAATGAGATTTATTTTCACCAATCAACAGGAGCAAATACTCACACAAAGAGACAACCAACCAGACAAAGGGAAAAGAAAAGCTAAAAATTCAGGCCTTCCCCAATGGGAAAGCAGACCTGAAATCCCTCAACCTGCCAAAAGGCGAGGAGTGAGGAATACATAGATTAAGGGGTACAGGTGAGGGTGCTTCCAAATTAGTGCAGCAGCTGGTACTTCCCAATTTCCACAGGAAGTTCCAATTCAGCACGGTGCAGACAAGGGGGGAAGAAAGATAATGTAGTGTTACACAATCCATAGAAAAATAATCCAATTCAGCAGACCATTAAAAAGGATGACAGGTAAATCTTGCATAATATTTTCGGAATCCTTTCATGTTTCCTGTCAACTATCTGAGATGCCTGTAATGCATTTATAAGCCATGTTTCTTTTTCTTTGTGTTTTATTTACTTCAAAGGAACCTGTGGATTTTAAAATACACATTTCTGAGGATTAATTAATCCATGTTTTTATTGAATCACAAAAGGAAAGCTGTCTGTGACTTTATAACCAATAGGCTCAGGCATTTACTGCTTAAAATGATCACATGTTCATGATAGCTATTTGTTACCAATACGCTTCCATTAAAGGCAATCTATTCACAGTATTGAACATTAACTAGCTACAGTTGTTATCTGAATAGGGGCCTATTCAGACTTGTGGTATATGTGTGCCAAGTCAACCTAATCTGCACATCTAAGCAGACTGAGAAATGCTTAAATGATGCGCAAATCTGAATTTGCGCATCAAGTAGAGGAGGTTCACAAAAAGTGAAACTATTTGAAGTTTTTTTTGTTGTAGAAATGTTTTCCTTGATAGGTTCCTTGATAACGTCATCATTAAGATTTTAGTTGAATGTGATCACTAAATCTGTCGTAGCATGCAGTGTCATATTTTAACTGAAACATTAGATTGTGATTTCAAACATTAAATAAACCAGTACAACACATGACAGCTTTTACTTAATGTATTTGATGGCTCAAGTTTAGGCTCAAGCTGATAGTCTTACAAGCCGATACAACTGTATAGGGTTCATGACTGGATTGTTTGCAAAAGCACACATGTTTTTCATGGATCTAACCACTTAATTTTACTCTCAAAAGTACACTAAATTGATGCATTGTTAAAATTTACAAAATAATTTCAGACCCCTCTACAGGGTTCAAGGTCCCCCCGACCACAGTTTCCTAAAATCCTGTCATATCATCATTAAAATTAACTCCATATATATATATATATATATATATATATATATATATATATAGAGAGAGAGAGAGAGAGAGAGAGAGAGAGAGAGAGAGAGAGAGAGAGAGAGAGCTATTAATGAGTTATGTAAATTTTATCTCTTATCTGTTTAAGGACTATATGTAATTTATCATTTCATTATATAGTCATTGGTCAATTTCAAAATGATTTCAGTGAGCTATTAATTAATTTAGAATTACACAACGTTCTTCTGTAAATGTCTTCTCATATTTGTTTACTTAAGGACCGCATGTGTGTTCTTTCAATTGATGATTGCTGAACTGACACAAGAAATACTACATTTACCTAAAATTATGAGCCACAATTTGAGTCTATATATATATATATATATATATATAAATTATTTTTTTATTTTTTTTTTTGCTTTTCGATCATAGTGCAACTGCAGTCTGCCATGTTAACTGACTAATTTAGCAAGGGCAACCGATACAGTGAAAAAGCAGGCTGACATCCAAATCAAAAATTGACTAATTCCTCAAACAAAAGACCCCAACTTCTCCTCCTGGCCAATTACCATCACCCTTTTGCAACAGCAGTCAACATGTAGGGCAACAAGAAAGCTAGACTGGCGAACAATAGACTGTACAGTGACAGTTATTTCCTACAGGATTACATACATCAGAGATCCATCTTGGCTCATTCTGCTATGCCTTACATTCTCATGTCATGGCATTATTCCAAGCACACATGCATCACCTGACTACCAATTATCTCTTATGTATTAACTTGGACCTTAGATTATTTAAATGTTTTAGAGAACAAACGCAATACCAGGTGCAAATGTTCATCAAACAATACAGTCAGCAGACTGATTTTAATGCTATTTTCACGTCTAGTGAAAAAAGTTGCACAGCCAATTATTTTATTTCTGTTTAGTTTCTGACAAATTGACGTGTCATGGAATTTTGTCATTTTTGTTAAGTGTGTCACAGCTGTGGGTTGGGAAATGCTGCTGTAGACTATTATCAACCTGTCAAATTACTTGATTCAGAAGGTTTTGATTTACATGTAATCAAAGCGCATCTGACAGTAATTTATAGCCCGTTGCACCCATTTGTGCTTTAAAATGTAAAGTGGAGGGGGCTTCATTATTTAAATGATCGATTTGGCCCTTATTTTAACACACAGATCTTTGGGGGAGCTAAAATATTGCACTCTCATTGCACTGGACAATTAGAAACAAAATATGGGCTGCACATCAACACAAACATTAGTATTTTTAATAGGCTACTGTTTCAATCGGGCCTATTGATCCAAAATGTTATGGCATTTTATTCTTTCAAACTGTTTTTCAGCTTTATAGTGACTGCTTAAAGCAATGTTTTATAGCAAACGGACAGAAACCACACCCAAGTGCATTTTATTTTTTTAAATACACTTAAAGTATAGAACTAATCTGTGTTTAGAGATGAAAATGCCATGAAAGTGGAATTCCAGTGTCCATATTGTCCACCTGTGTGCTTAAGCTTAGCAAATTTATATTTTTCCAGACTGCCAAAGGACATGTTTAAGTGGGTGTGGAAATCTGCCAAGTCTGAATAGGGCCCATACCAAATGTAAAATAACCAAATGTTAACACACAGTGGCCACCAAGGTAAAGGATATGCAATCATTTCCCAGCAGCCACAGTTAGTATGCAGTTAGCCAATTCAAAACATAAAAATATTTTGTAAAGCAAGCATTAGCAGCAGTTGTCATGCTCATCAGCCCACTAAAGGAGCACGAGATACAACATGTAAGCAGAAGTGCATCTCCTGCACCAATCATGTCAGCTGGCCAGCTATACAGCAAGTTGAGTTTTTGCAAGAAATTCTCAAGCTTATAATTAAAACCAAGCATCTGGCTCACTAATATTAGCTAACATGGCAATGGCATGTTTGTAGTAAACTCAAAATGATTATGATTAGACTTTCCCTTCATCCTAGTTAAAGTGTTGACTCATTGAGGTTTAATTTAAAAGGTAGGCAATGGAAATGTTGGGAAATACAACCAACTTATAAGGACCATATATTACTGTGAAATCGTACAGCTCAAGATTGGCTTTGGCACAGAAACTGCCTTCTTATAAGCATTAACACCATCCAGTCAATTTTCCGTGGATGTGAGGCTTGCTAACAAAATGTTGTGGGGAAACTGTGAAATAAGTTCTGAAGCTATGTGAGTATGCGTGTGTGTGTGTGTATGCGTGTGTGTGTGTGTGCGTGTGTGTGTGTGTGTGTGTGTGCATGAGCATATGCACTGTTGAGTTTCTGCATGCACGTATAAATAATTTGTGTGTAGGTCATGCCTTTGAGCTCTGTGGGGACTCTTCCTCAATTCTGTACCTCCAGATAACACACTGAAATGTACCGTTATTTGATCCCTACGTTTTTGCCATTAGTCTTTGAAAATACAAAAGAAAACTGGGATAAGGCAGTAGGCCCTAATGGTATATACTCAAGAGGACTCAATAGGAGAAATACATTGCAAACAACAATCACTTAACATATTTTATGCAATCCCAATATGCAAAATTGGTGGGAATTAGATCAATACATGCAACATAAATTGTCTGGGTGGGTTCAACAATAGTTGCTAAGTAAAATATCAAGATAAACAACTGGAGGAGTCCTCCAGGAAATGTTGTTGGGATTCCCAATCTTCCTTATTTATGTAAGTGATCTGAATAAGGACATTAGTAGCAAAATAGTTACATTTGCAGATGACACAAACAGCTTGGATGCTACACATAATTTAAATTAAAATGAATTTATTATATTTATTATAATATTTAATCAATTAATTTCTGAAAATATGTTGTGTAAGTACATCCTTAATATATTGTCAAATGCGTATGTGTGGTGGTGACAAGGTGGGCAGCTCAGTCAGCTGTTGGACAGCTAGCTCCAGAATAAAATATTTTTTTAAAGCTTTTCCTTCCCTGTTCAGCCTGCAGGAAAAAAAGCGAGAGGTCGCAGAGGGGAATTCCATCCATTCCCAGATGTCTCTCATTCTGTGATTAAAGACAGTGGTGTAAGAGGGAGAAAAACAATCCCAGAGGGGGAATGCCTCCCAGCAACGGCAAGGACGCAGTCAGTCTCATTTTCAGCCTCTCTCTCCCTTGACAATAATGTGCTTCGCAGAAGTGCGGAATCAGGAGTTCACAGGGGAGGGGAGGTGAGTTATAGCAGGTGAGGGATAGCTTGTTGCTGATGTGCTAGACACACTTTAACAAAATGACAGGGAAATGAAGAATGAGGAGACTTTTTGGACATTTCAAGAGCATTTGATTTAGTGTCTCGAGGGCTTACTCGGCCTTTATTCTCTGGAGTAGGTTAACGATTTCCTTGATGAAACATTCAGAAACTCGTGAAGGGCCAGATGTATGTACATACAAAAACTCACAATGCAAATTGCAGCCTGACGAGGGTATGTTGGCGTGTACGCAGTCTGCATGAAATTAACATCTTACTGAGGCTATAGCTAATTATGCAGTGAGTGAATGGGATTGCCTACTAATTGCATTTTGTGTATGAAGCAGAGCTTAAGAGGCGCAGTTCAAGAAACTCTGAGTACCTTCATTGGATGTGGAGAAATCGATGCATCTTTGGGTGTAATGTAAGCGCTTATCCAGCACTATCGACAGTACAGGATAAAATGAAAACTGTGATATTCCAGCTGTGGCAGCAATTGTCTATTGAAATTATACAGATGTTTGGTTTTACAGATAGTTTTAATGTCATAAACAGAAATGTAAATATTTTTATTTGACAAGCTGCTTATGACCACCACTGGCCTCACTTACTAGCAGCGTCTTATCAGTAGCTAGACCAGTAGCTGGTTTTGGTTATATAGCCACCCCTGGCCTCTCCGTAGTCTGATTTTTGGCACTTCTCCAGCACCATACGTTTTACTATTGTATTAATGAAACCAGTTGAATTTAAAGTGTTATTTAAACTAGCTATGTTATTCAAACTAGCTTGATTTAGATGCTCCCTGTCAATCTGAACACTGGAGGTGCAGCTGAGAGTGGGCAGGGTTTGTCTGAGAAAAGGCTGTAAGCCAATCAGGAACTGATCATTTAAACTACTTTCCATTTTTCAATCAAACTCTCTCACACATACTACTATTCTCTCACATACTGACAATCATACAGTACTTTCTCACACACACACTGCTATAGTCTCACACATACAATCATTTTCTCACACATACTACTATTCTTTATGATGGTCTGTGTGTGTGAGAGAGTGTAATGTGTATGTGAGAGAGTATGATGGTGTGTGTGAGAGAGTATAGTGGTGTGTGTGAAAGAGTATGATGGTATGTGTGAGAGAGTATAATGGTGTATGTGAGAGAGTATGATGGTGTGTGTGAGAGGAAGTATGATTTATGGTCTAAACAGTCTCTTATACCCTGTCTCAACAGAATCCTGATTGTTCAATCCCGATTTGTCCAAAATATGCCAGGAAAGAAGCCCTATAAAATGTTTATTTGGAGGTTATTTGGTATGAGATGGAGAAATAGTGGATTACAAACTGTGTGCTTGGGAATTCTGTATAAAAAATAAGATAAGTGAGACAGGTCAGTAAATTGTATACATTATCTGGGTTTAGACTTCTTATTTGTTTTTTGTATCTTTTTTTGTTTTTTTAATTATTATTTTGGTGAGAGGAGTAACACAAAGCATTTGCTGGTTGAAACGACAATTGATGGAATGGTGTCTTCAGAAAATGATTGAAAGTGGATGTGCAATGGGCTTAAGAGTACAGCTAGTACAGTACAATGGTGGGGTGTTACAAGTTGAAGAGTTTCTGAGTTAGAAATGGGTGAGAAGGGTTAGGATGTGGGAGTGTTAGCAGGTGGTGTGACTGGAGGAGGTGAGGAGAAGGAGTTGCATACGAAATCGACCTTTTAAAAGAAAGATACAAAATCATCTGTCATTAGAGACCCAAACAAACAGCAACTGTGTACCATATTTGCTGTGATGTGTCGTGTTGTGTAATGGACCTTCTGGCATATGGCAGTTATTAAGGAAAAATTCATATTTCCCTGCTTCATTGCACCAAACATAACTGTATCTTTTGTCACCAACATTAACAGGCTCACAGACAGGCTAGACATTATAAAAGCTGGATCATAAAATAGGAATCACAGATGGAAAGTGTGGAGAGAGAGAGGGCAGAATCTATTCTACAGGCAGAATCCAGCTGAGTGAGATTAAGTAAAAGCTGGAACAATAAAAGAATAAGAAAGTAACTAAAAGCAACAGAATTTGGGGGAAATTAAATCCCAGACTAAAAGCATTGGTGGGGAATCAGTGGCAATCTTACAACAGGCTAATGTTCATGCGAGAAAATATTCCTGTCTATAATTCACATGATCACACTGTAGGACTATTAAGGACGTGATGCTGCAGTAATGATTTTCTTGGTAATGTCAGTAAAGATACGGAGAAATTTATATGGTGATTCATTTTTTTTCCTAATGTATGTCTTTGCTTGAATGAGAAGATGGAAAAACTTAGAAAATATGGAAATTTAGCTCAATGGATTTTCCTTATTGGATAGCGTGCATTTTTGTGTGCAGTTCTGACAAAATTGATTCAACCAATGTCATTTTATGGAAATTTGTTCAGATGAATAATGCAACAAGTTTACGTGTTATATATATATATTTAAATAAATATTTAAACGGCCCCACATTTGCTAGCCCACCACTAATAAAATTAAAAAATGGTTGATCATTAATTTACAAATAAAGCACTTGAAAACTTATCAGATAAATGTCCTTATAGTTTACATTAGATATAACCCTGTCTTAGTGGAAGATTGCACAACATAAATAAATCATATGTAAATGATATACGTGTTGTATCAGTCTGCTTTTTCACTTTTGCCATTTTTCTAGTTATTCTGTATTCTGACTACAGTGTTAACATATCTTGCTGTTAATAGTGCTATAGAAAGGTAGTCATTAAAGTGTTATGGCAGGTAAGAGTGTCACTTTATTTGAATTTGAGTAAAAGCTGTGTGAAGCTGTCATTTGTCATGTCATAATGGCCAGTATTAGCCATTTGCTTGTTGTATTTGAATTGCACTAGAAAGATCCATGAAATTGTTATGGCAGTGCCACAATTCTGTCATTTTCATTCTAAGGGATGCTGCATTTAGCCTACAAATGGTATTGTATATTACTTGAAAGCCACAAAATATCATCACTCATTTAAAGTTAATTTAATGCCTATGATGATGGTTATATTGACATTTAACATAGTGTGTCATTGTGTTTTTAATTAAAATACTGAATAATGGATGTCTTCTTTTAAACTTACAAAAATTACATTTACAAAACTGTTGAAAAGTAGTATTTAACAATATTTCATTTTTCTTCACTAATGTCATACATATTTTGTCATGGCAGGTCACATAAAAAATCTGTCATTTGTAGCATAGTTTAGCATGCAACATAATCGCTGTTTCTGTCAATACAGTGTGTGCATAACATTTTTCACTTCATACATTATACTCATCAAAACACAGAAACAGAAATGTTTTTAGTTTGTTTTTTGTTTCTGAAGTAGTTAGGTTGATTTTGACTAGGCCCTCTCAGAGTGGAACAGGGTCTGTGCAGTGTTTTAAAAGGGGAAATGGCAACAGTCTAAACAGGTTCTGTGTGAGCAGTCAGTTATATGATGATGGACAGGATGGCCGTTCATTTGTGACATCCCTCATGCTCATCTGAAGTCCCCTTAAATACTTGACTGCGCAATCATTCAAGTTTTCTGACATGAAATTTGACATCTCTATAACTCTGCACCATCTTCACTTCTACAGGGCACAGCCATGTGTACCCCACACACCCTGGTTTAGAATTAACATCAATCACTGCCACAATGAAACACTGACAGCAGCTATGGTGCATGTGTCTAAAGCATGAACTGTTGTGTCATCATTTAAATATCAGCAACATTGTAAGTTTGTATTTGTTTCAAAAAGTTGATCTATTAAATGTTTACATGAAAAGGGAAAAAAAAAACTGCTGATGGTATCTGCTTTCATGCCACCATTCTTCATTGTTTCTTGGTTCTAATCTTACTTTAAAAAATAAAAATAAAAAAAAGTTTTTAAAGGAGGTAAAATAAAGTTTTGACCTAAATTTGACTGGCAATCTTTAGAAGCTTTTTGTCACAGTTCAACAAACTTGTCTCAGAGGAGTGTAATAACATTCAGTGTTATAAGACTTTTTTATAAGACCAGTTACTTCCTTTTGAAAACATAGTAGCGTGTGCATGGATGACCTTGCTAAACTGGTTTTGACATTTAATTATTTCCTCTTGAGAAGTTATTACAGATAAAAGGTAGCATAACAGGCATTGAAACGCCTCCTCTTGATAATACTTACATTTGTCTTTTTCAAAACTAATCCCTATATTCAGAATGAATTTAGATTTCTATACATTCTGCTTTCCAAGCAATGTATTGATAATAATTTAATTTTTATGATCTGTTATGAGAATGCCCAAAGAGCTAGAGAATTTCACCAAACTCTGAATGATGATCTTCATTCTGCTCTTTAATTCAGCACCAGTCATATCATTTTTTATTTTTTTAAATTCTTTTTAGATGTGTTAGTCATCAAGAATAAGCATTGTTTACAGACTGATGTTTTGTAAACTGACTGAAAGGAACACTATACCTGGAGGATAGTTGCCAGCCAAGAGATGAAAAGCATCATGATCTCTCAGTTTCGTCAGATTGGATGAATTTGCAGCAGACACCTTTTATGAAACCCAAGAGTCTAAACTGTCAGAAGAAATTCCTAGAAAAAGGACACAGCAAAGAACAGATGGAGTCTGCAGCCAAATTCTTTGAGCAGTTTATTGAAACCAAATATTTACTGCCAAAAACAAATACAAAAAATATTCACCCTTGGGTTTCTGATTGAGAGAGCTATCCAAAAACATTAGCACATCATTGACTCAGTTTCAGAATTGAAGGGAATTTAAGAGTAATTTAATTAACAAGATTCCACAAGGTATTTACAAGAGTGGCCATTGTACACGTTGTATTTATACTACAAAGGTAAGGTTTTCACATGCTCATAAAGTGGTAAGCAACTGAAGATATGAAAGTAACCACATCACACCATATTTGTGTTTTATTTGGCATCGTTCCAGTGGCCTTGAATATTTTGGTTGTATATGTAGAGCTCTCAAGTTCCACGTCAATGAACTTGGCAGTAATAACAGGTTAGGTGATGATCACAGCCCAGTTGCTGCTCATTTTAAGTAGGCTGGTTACAATATAAGAACATTCAGATATGGTCACACTCTAAGCGTATATCACAAAGGTTTTATACAGCATATATAATGCTTTATAGTAAGTACGGTGTATTGAGTTAGCTGGGTAACAGCTAAATCAGTAATAAAAGATGGTCACATGTTGAAGTGTATTATTTTTAACCGTACCAAGAAAAAATGTTTTACATTGGAATTTATGCAAACAAAATACAATTATGAATTCCAGAACATTACCCGTGGCTCTGCTCCCATGAAAGTCCTAGCACAAAGCAATCTCCGTACCCACCATAACTGACAACTCAGTCATGATCTGCCAACTACTATTGTTGTTTGACAGATGAAACCTTTGAATCTACATCTTAAGGGTGACCTATCATTGTACTGGTGCATGGAAACTAACATTAAATTATATATTAACATTCTAGCTACTGTTGGTCCAATAATTTATTATAGAGTGCTGTAATCTGAATTAGTACAATAGGTAGGAGCTCCGGGTGGTGGTGATGGGAGGGGAACCAAGTTTGCATCAGAAAATGGTGAATTAATCTGCTGCCTTGTTCACCAAGGAAAGTCTGCGGGCCAGTACAGACAGGTATTGTGACTTGGAGAAGTGGCCACACAGGGAATGAAGAGCCAGTCATCCGCAAAAAGGAAAGCTCTGGCCAGAGTGTAGGGTTCGAAGATTGATTGGGGTTATGGTGGAGCTGTTCCATTCATTGCCCTGTAGGCTAGTACCAAGGTTTTAAAATTGATTTGAGCTGTAACTAGTAGCCAGTGAAGTGAGATGAGGGGTTTGATATAAGCATGCTTGGGAAGGTTGTGACAAGTCACGTAGCCGCACTCTGTATTAGCTGTAGGAGTTTAGTGGAGGGGAACTGATGAGAAGAGAATTTCAGTAGTTGAGATGTGGGAGTACTAGGCCAGCCTGGACTAGAAGCTCTGTAGAGTTGGTGCTAAGGAAGCAATAGATTCTCTGGATGTTGTAAAAAAATATGTATGTCCAGCCCACTGCCACTACTTGGGAATGGGAGAGTTGGTCATGTAGAGATACTCCTAGATTTCTTGCAGTAGAAGAGCTCCGAGTGAGCTATCATGTAGCATCTAGATTTAAGGAGAGACTTTGCAGAGATCTTGCATATCTCTGTGGTTGCTTTCACTGGCAACATGGAGAACCCCTTATTGCAGAATCACTGTACAGAATGGGGCTAATGGCTGAGTTGGATTCATGTTACTGGCAGACTCTGTATCAGTAGCCAAGTAACTTTGGCTTGCCGTTATTGTATTGAGCAATGCAATTTAACTTAATTGTTCCTTTTTTGTTTTTTAGAAAAATATTGATGAATAACAAGCTGAGAATGACCCTGAACTGTGACATCAAAATGAGGGGAACAGAGTTGATTGAATGAGTGTATTCCAGTCACAGTAGTTTGCTCATAACTGCACAGGCATTGCAGTTAACCACTTAATGCAATGAAGCAGCCCTGCTGGCGGTGCTTTTTTGTAAAGATCCCAAGGGTGCAACTTGGAGGGCAATTAGTTAAAAATAAATAAGTAATTACATAACACATGCAGCCATTCTTATCATTTTCAGACTCTCCTTCTCAACTCAGGACTGCCGTCAGGTGGGAACAATTGGCTACATTGTCCCGAGCCGTGGACGAGGTGGGGGGGGGGGGGGGGGGGGGGGGGGGGTTAATGGTCTATGAACCTTCGGTAAATATTAGTGTCTCGGGCCCAGGAATAATATCATTATATAATTTTGGGCCTAGTCCTGAAAATTTCATTCAGCAGCCCCGTCTCAACATCAATCAATCACATTTTATTTATATTACACATTTTACAAAGGATCTATCACAATATGTGTTGACTGTTTTTGCTACCCCTTCCTGGCTGTTTGGATGGTTGAATTTTGCTCTGGCCCTTGTTTCGGGCAATTAGGTGTACCTGAGATTTTTTACATGCTCTCTCTCTCTCATCTCCTGCAACTCTGGTTTTCCCTGTTGGTGTCTGGGTGGTAGCCACAGCCACAGTTTTAGTTATTGTTATATCCAATTTACGTGGAGGTCTAATAAAATATTGTGGACTTTGAAGCCACTTTGTGTGGTGTCTTTTACATTTTGACCGGTTCAGGGGCCGGTCGTAACAGTCCGCTTCACAGTTTACCCTAAACCCCCACAGAGCAATCCTCAGGCAGACTCGTGGTGTGGGTTCACAAATACGATGTTGGTCAATTTTGGACAGTTGCCCCATCGGTGTGAGTGGGAAACAAAGAAAATAAGGTTCGGGAAAACCTATGTGCAGAAAACAAAGATACAGAGGATAGAATGGCCAACATTTAACCCTTTCCAGAAGTTTACTTATGCCAGCATAACTACTAGGACTGGGACAGAGACCCCACAAGAAACCTACTCACTCCCCAGGAGTCTGTCTGTTTAACAGGGGTCACAAATGTTGAGAGGTGACAGTCTGTTACCCCATAACACACTATGCCTGCATGCTTTTCCAGTTCTGTATCTAAACTGTAACTGGTAATAAGCTTCACTGAAAAGGTGCTTTTTTTATGTGGACCTAAATATTGAGACTGTGTCTGATTCCCTTACATGTTTTGGAAGGTTATTTCATAGTAGGGGAGCTCTACGACCTGTCAACCTCTTGGAATTTTTTGGGAATACTAGATAATCTGTATCTTGAGAACAAAGCAATCTTGTAGGCTTGTAAGGTTGAAGCATATCATATAAATATAATGTTGTTAGTCCATGTAATGCTTTGAAAGTTAAAAGCAGTCCTATACATAGTGGTAGCCAGTGCAGTGACACTAACCCTGGAGCAATATGTTCATGCTTCTTTGTTCTAGTCAAAATACAGGCTGTGGTATTTTGAACCAGCTGGTAGTAAATTACATATTAGAGCAGCCAGACAGCAGGGCATTGCCAAAGTCTAGCCTAGACATGGCAAAACATGTGTTAATTTCTCAGCATCTTCTAATAATAAGAAATAATAAGAAATGACTGGCTTTTGTAATATTCCGCAAGGGAGGTTAGGAAAATTCTGGGGGGGGGTTCAAAATTTTTTTTTTTTTTTTTTTTTTACATAAAAGCAGTAAGTGGCACCAGGCCTTTATATTAGCAATATATGCATCAAAATGCAAGAGCTGAAATGGTTCACCAGGCTTCAGTGAGATAAATGACTACGTCATCTGCATAGCAATGAAACTCCACACTATGTTTGCAGATGATATTATCAAGAGGCAGCATACCAAATGCAGCTATTCACGCAAAGAAATCCATATATTAGCTTGCTCTTGCTGTTTGCTCATGCCTGATACACACTTCCTGTTTGGTGAAGACTGGTGGAAATTATCAGAGTGTGGAAAGTTTGTCTGTATTGTTTGCCTTATTCCTTATTAGTAATTAATATTACATTGTGAATAATAAAAACGTAAACCTGGTCCTAAAGTGAAAATGTCTTTAGGTGACAGGGAGGGAATTTCCCACTTTTTCATTTGACAAGTGCACAACTAGCTACTAGCTAGCCAGTTTAATCCAAGAGTTTAAAAATGTATGTAAGATAGCTAACTTGTTGTTATTGTCATCTAGTTTACGTGAGTTTAATGTAATCATTTGGAGTTCAAATGGAAATGCTGTATTTTCAGTGCCACAAATAAGGTCTATATAGTTAGTGTGGTGAAAAAGTACACCCCCTGAAAAGTTTTGTATTTTTAGTCGGACATGTGGATATTTGATATTTATTTCAACACTATTGACATAGGTAATGTAATTGAACAAATAAAACTGATAAATTATGTTCTGCAATCATTTATTCAACAAAAATGAATGGAAATATTTTTATAATAATTTCCTTGTGCATAAAAAATAAGTACAACCATAACTTCAGTAGCTGGTATTGCCCACTTTGGCAGAAGTAACTTAATGTCTTTCTTTTCGTGTAACTATTCATTAGTTTCTTACATACATCAACTGGGAGGAAATGTTTGCCTTACAGAACTCCCTTCTACTGTGTGATGCTTGAGGGCCATCATGTACAGCCCACTTCAAGTCCCCCCGCAGCTTTTCTGTAGGATTGAGATCTGGACTTTGGCATGGCCATTCCATAACCCTCCATGTCTTCTTTCTGAGCCATTCCGTTGTGGATTTGCTTGAGTGTTTTGGATCACTGTCCTGTTCTAAGATCCACTTTCGGTGCAGCTTAAGCTTTTTGACAGATGGCCTCACATTCTCCTCAAGTGCTCTCTGGTACAGTGTGGAATTCATGGCAGACTCTGATGGCAAGCCAGATTATGTTGCCAGGCATTGTGGCAAACAATTCTACCTTGGTCTTATCTGTCCAGATGGCATTGTTCCAGTATTCCTGTTCTTCACCGAGGTGTTGTCTGGGCATTTATATTCATTTTTGAGTGTGTCTTCCTTTCTGACCTCCCATAGGGCAAATTTGTCTCTTGCTGAGAGTTTACTCATGCACTCTGAAATTGATTGTGGCAAGAGCTGTCAGTAGATCCCTTTATTTTACCTTTGGGTTCTTAAGAGGCTTCTTGAAGCATCTTTCAGTCAGCTGTTAGGTTTAATTTGGAGGAATGGCCTGTCCTAGATAGATTGCTTGTGATCTGGATTTTTTTTCCATTTGCAGATTATCTTCCAGATAGTGGAAAGCTTGACTTCAAATCGCTTGGATGTGGCCTTGGAACTCCTCATACTCATGGGCTTCAACAATCTTTCTTCTGAGGGCCTCAGAGAGCTTGTTTGATCTTTGCATTATGTTATTACATTACATTATAGGCATTTAGCTGACGCTCTTATCCAGAGCGACTTACAACAGTGTTATCACACACCTGTATCATTTGTGTCCTGTTTTACATAATGTGGTGAAGTGAGTTAACTCGATCTATGTTGACATTTTGGGATAAACCCAGGATTTTCCGTTTCACAACTTGAGTTCACTGTTTAATCAGACTATTTACTTGGTCAACAGTATCCTGAGCCCAAACCTGCAAAAACTCAGATTTAAGTTTAATTTAGCTGGATAACATGAACATAGCCTATATACGCCACCCTTTGAGATCACACACACCAACAGAAGAAATTAACACAACATTTGTAAGAGGTTCTTGTTCATGAAGGAGCCATCATTGTTAGAACAGCTTATCTTTATGAGCACTACCAATTTAGTCGTGAGGGAATTATTTACCTCCAGCAATTAATAGGAGTGCACATTGCCACATTTCGGAGGGAAACAGAGCCCTAATAGTGACATAGTCGCTGTGTATTGGGCTTGGTTTCCTCACACCGGAACATTTTTATATGCTGTTAGCAACGCTGAAAATATAATAAACTTTAGTTGTAAAACACTTTTCATATATAAAATGCAACACAAAGTCCTTCACATCTGAGGACAAGAATAAAAACAAATAAAACAGGATAGAAGACTGCACAGTAAATACAGTAGTAAACACACAGAAATTAAAACAGGGCAGAGACAAAGAAGTATTAATAAGAAATAGAATGAAAAACATCAAAGCCACGGAAAAGAAATATCAGCAAAGCCACAGTATGCCAAGCAATCAGAAAAAGTGTACCATGCATTCAAAAGACACATCAATGTGTACCATGGCCATGCAAGGGTGAACACTATTAAGAAAGGTTTCTTTGCAGTTGTTGGTACTTTGGATATAATTTGCAAGAATTCAGATCGAGAGGATTAGAGCAGGAGTCCCCATGGGTGCCCTCCACCAATGGCCTTTTGGTATTGCAATACACGCTCCTCAGCAGGGGTGAATCCTGGGGTTGCTGGACCCCCCACCTTCCATCTTCCTGACCTTAGCTTTTTTCAAGTTTGGCCACATTAGGATAGTTTGAGGATGTTAACCACTTACTTGTATATTGCTTTGTTGAATTGCAATAAAGAGACTAACTGTTTGCAATAACTTTTTATATTTGACTTGGACTTGCTGCCAGGTCCTTTTTAACTGTAGTCACATGCCCTTGGAAGTCATTAAAAATAATATAATGAAATGTTTCATTGTGGTGACATTATCAGAAAACACAAGAATCTAAATATTAGAGGTTTACCGCCGCTTTAAAATTTACCAGGATTAAATTAGTCACTCTTAACTGAATAAATATCTAACATAGGTCTTACATATTTAATTGATCTGCATTTCTCTTCCAGGCTAATTTTTTCATTCTGGCTGGCAATGTTTGATTTTCTGTTTTGGATGGCATTCTCTTTTTTCTTTTTTTCTTGCTCTTTAGAGGTGAAACGAAGCAAGTCTGAATTTAATTAATGACATAATTTGTTACAGCGCATGTCAAATTATCCTAGATTGTTTAAGTGACGTGTGTGAAGGTTTCTGATCTTTATATTCAGTGGGACCTTCCTAGTTACTCTCTAATAATGTTCTAATTTGCACCCTTTTAGTACACCTGATTCTAATTTTTGCCATTTGATAAGATGATTAATTATGGATCTACTAACTTTTTCAACTTAAGGAAATTGCATTTCTGTTCAGTGTGATTTTTCAGTGCTATGTTATAAATTTCTTTTCATCTATCTATATAGTTGAAATGAAGATCACATATCCATGTGTCCAAACATGTCCAAGAAGGATGTGTATCTGTGAAAAAGACCTTTCTATGTGCAGTTAACAAGAAGACTCCAGTGGGCCAAACACCTTCAACACTGGACCAAGAAAGATTGGGAAAAGGAAGATACACTTCCCACTTTGCAAAATAATTAATTTAATTGTAAGTAAAGCCAAAGGAGGCTATTTCAAGGAAAGTCGTGTCTAAGATTATTTTTAAGTAAAACTCATCTTCTAGTGTTATTGTAGGTGGAAATTTGGGAAAAGGTTTGTACGTTAGTTTGTTATTCAATAAATGTGCATACATTAACTGAATTCCTCTGTACCTAAAATAACAAAAACTTTTAGCTTGTACTGTATATGCTATAGGATAATTATAGAATCAATGCCAGTTGTTCTGTGCTGTGTACAGAGCGGGTAAAAGGTATTCATTGTTTTATTTTTCCCAGCTCTGACCCAGCATTCTTGATGGGTACAGCAGTGAAAAGACAGCTCTGCATATCCACATCTGCACCATGATTATGGATTAGGAATGCTCAAACTCATTGAAGGAGATGTCAGCAGTGTAACACAGGCATGTGAGGCAAATCGGGTCAGTCACGCAGACCATACAGAGACATCAGTTTATTGTTGCTGGAGACAGTGAGAGCACACATACAGTACATGTCATAGCTCATTTCTACTATAATGAGTGTGTGAATTAGCTAAATTATTTAATTGACAAGTTATAGAATCAATTGCTAGTTTTATGGCTTACTGTCATTGTGTTTGTGTGCTTGTGTGTGTGTGTGCGTGCCTGCCTGCGTGTGCGCGTATGTGTGTGTGTTTATTTTCTAAATTCGAAAACCAGTGTCCTTGCTGTTTTGTCATTTTATGCTATTGTTGGTTTGGGGCAATCAACCTATGTTGTACTGCAGTGCCATCATGCAATTCAAGATGTTTAACATGCTTTAAATTGGGATAAGCCATTATGAGCATATGGGTCTTGACTTGGCATCTAATAAGAAATGCATTTTCAATTACTGTGTTGTTAGTAAATTAAATTGTCACAAAGTCTAACATTATTCAATTAAATTAAAAAACACTTTTCTGAAACTGGAAATTCAGTAATTGGTAATTAAGTAGAATCATTTTGCATTTAATTTGCGTGTGTTTGCCAACTGACATAATGGAATCCATTTACCTTTTTAATAAGACATTAATACTAATTTAGTTAGAGAGGCATTGTCTGAAGGTGTTTAAACGTGTTTTATTTTAAATTTGAAAACAAATTTAAGTGTTAATGTGTTACAGTATTTATGAATTAAGAATTATCGTAAAATTACTTTGAACAAGAACAATAGATACTCTTCAGATTGGAACTGACAAATCACATGATCATCAAAGATGAAGGTTTTGGATATGAGAAGTGGTATATCTTGTGCACTTTAAGATATAAAAGGATGATACAATTATTCAAGTTCTCAACACATTTGAGACATTTAACTCTTGGTGAATGTGGCATGGTATATGGTATATATTTTGGTATATGTTATACGCATAGCCATAACTGGCCTGGATTACCCAGTTAAGGCTATGCGTATGGCATAAATCAAAATTATGGTAACAGTAGAGAGAACTTTATTTTTTCCATATACTTAAGGCATTTCGATATGAGATCACAAGAGGAATATGAAATAATCAGCTTTTATTTCATAGCATTTGCTTGTATATACAGTACATTTCCAAAAGTATGTGGACCATTGATCATGACACCCATTTGAACGTTCCAAAACCATGGGCATTAATAGGGAGTTAGCTGCTGTAACAGCCTCCACTCTTCTGGGAAGGCTTTCCCGTAGATTTTTGGAACAGTTGGCAGCAGAAAAAGCAGATCATGTTTGGTAATGCTCTTGGATGCCACTGACAGCATAATGTCCAGGATGTGAGAGTTTCTCTATGGGCAGGGAATAGGGTTGTGCTGATGATTATATGATCAGGTGATCACGATTATTTGAAATGAGGACAATTAATTGATATAATCCATTATCTGTTTCCATCAGCTGTCTCATAGTTTGTGTATATTTTCCTTTTCTGTTTTATCTCAAATTCAAATCAACCCGACTATGCACCTGTCTTCCATTCTTTTACTACTAAACTGCTATGTGAGAGATGCAGTGCAGACTAACATGCAGTGCACACTGAAATGTACTGACAGCCTACCCTTATAACAGCAATTGGCATAGTGAAAATTATTGCGAAAAAACTGACCTCATTGCAAATCCCCACATGACTTCACCCATCTGGGCACATTTTGGGTTCACGACAAATGACAGAGGACGACCCAAAAATCTAGATGAGGCAATTTGCTGGATTTGCCTGAAAAAGATTGCAGTCAAAGAGGCTAATGTGACAAGTCTGCGAAACCACCTGAGAATTAAGCACCCCTCCCAATTTGAGCGGTTAGGAATAACCACTGCCTCAAAACCATCCACCAGATCACCATGATCACCTCGGCAGCTGAACGTTGCAGCAGCTTTTGGCCGTTTCACCAAATACTGCCCTGACAGCAAAAAGCGGAAAATGTTGGTGGACAGGGTGATGAGTTATGTAGTGGTGGAAATGCTCCCATCTTTTGCAGTAGAAAAACCGGCATTCAAGGAAATGTAACATGCATTTGACAGGCAATACAAGCTGCCAGGAAAGTACTTCTCAAAAATGCCCATGCCCAAGTTGTACAATGAAACTAAGAATGAAATAAAATGTGTACTAAAGGAAATTGATCATTTCTCAGCCACTATAGATGTGTTGTAGAGCACAAATATGACTCCTTACATGAGTTTCATTACCTCACCAGAGATTGGTCAACAGTTATTCATAAAATGTTTACATTTTTCCAACATTTACTCTCCGTTAAATCCAAGTATTCCTATCATGAACAGTGTGGGGGTTAATCCTGGCATTACCATGCTTATGAAGAATAAAACATTGACCCATGATTAAATGCATGTGTTTGTTTAAGGTTAAATGTTGTTTGAATCCTGGCCTGGTTCATCATCCAAAAATGTTTTAAATGCTTATTTTTATTTAGCAAAAAGAATGCTGCGATCAACTAAATTAAATGCTTTTGATAAATCAAATAAAATTGCACCTGTGAGTTTCCCTTGATTGTATGAGGAGTATGAACTCACTTTATATTTTCCCTAATCATGTAGTAATGGAATAATTGGCTCCCTTTTCATTTTTGTTGACTTCATAAAAGCTGTATGCATTCCACTCTTTTACTTCTGTCTGACAAACTGTTTGCTGTTAGAAGACACAGCCACCTCTGAATCGGTTTCTGTATTATCTTTGCTCAAGCAATAATGAAACACAATGCTTCACAGCAGATCCGCAACAAAGAAGGCAATATAATAGTCATTACTCTCCTTTGAAAAGTCCTTGTGAATCATGAGACACAGTATAAAAACATGCTGTTTAACAGCACCAGTGATAATGGAAAACTGTATGAAAGTGTAAATGGTGTTCAGAGGCTGTAACTGTTTTATTATGAACATTTTATTAAGTTTAATGTAGCCCTACCTTTATTCCACAATTTTAATACTTAGATAAATCAGTGAAATGGGGTCCTCTTCTCCTCGCAGAGTTAGTATTTCACTGGGCCCTTATTCCATAATGTGCTGTTATGATGGTGTGGGTGAACGGTGTGTGTCAGACTGCAGTGCTTCGTGAACGAGTAGTTTCATTTCTTTTTTTAATACCACAAGAAAAGTTTTGTACATGCACACAGATGTTGCCTCCCTCCCCCATTTGGATCTGTAGATCCAAATGCATTTGTTCTAATGTTACTGGATGGTCCATGGGTCTCCCAGGAAGGATGTCTGCTTAAGGTCTCACTCAAGACCAGAGGAGACTCATTAAAGGAAGAACCAAGGCTGTTAGGGCTTAGCTTTAGTTTTTGGCTACACCAAAATGAGGATGAAGTCACACCATTGGTCGGCCGAGTTATGAAGTTACACCATTGGTCAGCCGGAGAGGTCCAGCCATATACTAGGTTTTGACCTGGTCTTGTTAAAAGGTGTACATTTAGGCGTTATGGATTTAGGCGTAGCTGGATTAACCCAGTGCCCCAACATCTTTCTTTGTAATTTTGAAAACATTTTTTTCCAGAGCTATATACAGTGGTATGGGTTGCACATCATTGTAGTTATGTAATCTTTCTGGTGTGAAAAATGTCAGCACACTCTAAGTATGTGAGTGGTGCAAAAATACATCTTATTTTACGTGTCAGACTTGCAATCCATAAACTAGACGGCTCTGATGCCCTCTGAATCTTCCTGTGCCTAATTTCCTGAGGAATTTTAATCTTTGCAGTGTTTTTCTGAATTTGCATTACCACACTGCTGCGTGCAGACAATGCTATTGTGTTTAGCAGATGATCTAGATTTTTAAACATACTATTTTCCTCCTTTTGTTTCTTTTTTAAATTGTGAAGTATTTGTGACAATTAGAGTAACACTACCAAAGAAATAAATACCAAGATGTATTACTCCTTATTTGAGATAGAATAAATATTTACTTATTTATTCTATCTCAAATAAGGAGTTTATATGTTTGGTAAAACCTCGTAATGCATCTGTTATATATAAGTCACAATATATTGGCCAAGTATAAAATTAGTTGTGCATATTGCTTATCTGTGTGCTAACTAAAAAGCTATAAAACTACAATGGTGGGCACCACACAGTATGCTGCAATGCCATGGAAACAGACCATACATTTGTCATTTCGTAAACCCTTTTTACTGAACATGAAGTAATGAGAGAGAGAGGAGCCTGGTGAGGGAGAGAAAGGATGGTGTGGACAGAAGTAAGATTTTCACTTCAAAGGGCTGACTTTCTAAAAATATCTTCTATGTGGTCCAGAGCAGGAGCAATGATGATTTTTGCTCTCAAAACCAGAGGGGTGATGGGGCGTCTTGCTGGGTGTGATTCATTAAGCTGAGCCCATCTGAAATCAGTCACTCTCTGGCAATTACCTCATGCACCTGTACAATAGAGGACAAATAAGGGACATAGAAAAGTACCAAAGGGTTTAAAAAAGCAAAGGAGCTGTCCTGTTTTCTAATATATGGCTGCCCTGGTTTCCATCTGCAGATCATTTAGCTTCCAATTACCAGTTTCTTCTCAAACAGTAGTTATTAGCAAAGCTTCCATCGACTCCTTTAGTGGTGTTGCACTTAAATGTTTCCCCTCTATGCAAGACTGACGCCTCCCTAGTTTCATGATGCGTATGTAAGCCAAATATGAAAGAATCTAGAATTTAGATTTATTTTATTTTATTTTATTTAGAGCACAGCAACATACTGATTCCCTTTTGTGAAGCTCAGTAAAACATGTTGTGGTTCTATGATTTAGGAACGATAATTAGATTAGTATTAGTATTTTGTGCATCTGGTGATGCAACACGTAGACTAACGTGAGAAGTTACTAGCATGTAGGTTGCTCACAAACAATTGTCTCAAAGAGGAACGGGGAAGGATTTCAAGGCTCCAGAGTGTGGATAATGCTCTGACAATGTTCCACTCTTCAGACCTAACATCAGCTTTCCTGCCTCCACCCCAACTTTAATCAATTTAGTGTTTTCTTTTTAAAAAAAAAAATTTTTTTATCTTGGTTATTTTACCAAATTCAGAAATTACCTACAATTTAGATCCTATTCAGTCTTTCTAATGTCTCACATAATGTCTTTTTCTCTTTAGCTTTTTACCCTCTACTCTGGGTATCCAAGGTGAAATTCTCCAAAATTGCTCAACATCCAACCCATTGTCACAGTGTGGGAGATTCAAACAGCAGTGGAAGCAAACAGCAGTGCTTGATCCTGACCATGCTTCACCAGCAACAGTATGTGACAAGCAACAGCTGTGAGTGCATACCCCCACCCAGAAGAGGGCTCGTCTTCGTGAGTTGTGATCAGAAGCACTCGTCAAACTTTGGTCATGCTACCTGGGCAATGGCTTTTTTCATCTTAAAGCTACTTGTGAAAGAATCCTCACTAAATCCTGTCATGTTGATAAAATGAAGGCTATGATGGGAGAGCTAAACAAAACATCCTATTAGTGGTATCATGGGAATTTTTAAATGATCATTATGAAATTCAGAAAGAACTGCAGCTATTACAAACGTCATCTCAGTTGTGCAAATCAGCACAAGGAAATACATTTTTAGATATTTGATCACCACTTTCATCACACTGGGAAACAGAGTTAAATTAGTGGAAATAAGAGGAAGTGATAGTATAGTGGGGAAACCACATAACCCTGAAGTCATCCAGTGGAGGGAATAAGCTCTTTGGACAAGCATCAATTGAATGGGTATGAAACCAGAAGTTGCATGCACAACCTTGTCAAGCACCTTATTAGCTTCATGGTTCCTGTAGGCCTGATACTTGCTTCAGTCAGACGGTGAGTCCATACTTGTCTGAGATCTCCTGAGTTAACAGATTGTAGTTATGTGCTTAGCTTACGAATACAATTGAACCTTCAAATTGCTAGGAAAGGGGTAAAGCTATGGTCTCGCAACACAAAAAAAAGAGATTTAAAAAAACATTTTTACAATGGATTTTTCTGTGAGTTGAGTGAATGTTACAAACGAGTCTCTTCTCTCAGCTTTGAGTTGTGTGCAAGAATATTTCTGGACAAATAGATCAATCTAAACAGGACAAGTAGATCAAATGTGAAGATATATGGGTTTGTAAGTGTAAAATGACTCATTCCCATGCGGCAGGGCAATTCAACTGGAGGCCCAGGGGTCAGATGTAGCTCCTACTCTTGGCCCTTTGATCACTGAGACACTGAGAAGAAGAAAAGAGGTATTTCTGATTCATACATCCCACTAGTAACTAAATAATAAGTAATTGCTATGCATATTGTTGGGTGAAGTGAGGATTGAGCAATATGTGTTTATATGTTCTAAAATCCAGTAGATTTCACAGCTAACACCTTTGTTTATCGTTCGGCATTCTGAATACTGTACACAAGAGCATCAACAGTTAAAACTTCTCATTTTTCCAACATACAAAATATTTTTATTTCATTTAATGGGTGATTATCATCAAAAATATCAATAAGTTAAATCACCGAATTAGTTAGCGATCTGTTGGATCAACCTTTATCAAAATGTACAACATGCAACAATATTAAAATTAAGACATTTTTTAAACTACAACAATTATTCAGCATCTAAAGACAAAGGTTCAAACTACTTGAAAGGCCCACATTTTATTTAGTTGAAGGAGGGGAGTGGGACACCCCCTCTGCTTCTGGCCCATTCATACTTAATGAATGATCAGGGGAGGATGGTGATGCTGATTGGTGAGGTATGGAAAGGGGGTCAGACAAGGACTGGTTTATCAAAAAGCTGATGTTGCCGTTGTCAGAAGCAGGACTAAGCACTATGATATCATAATCAAAAGATTTGTGGTTTTAGCCTCTTGCTATTGAGACCAAACATGGAGATCCTGAAATGATAATCCAGCTCAGCAATTGAATACCTCCACAAAAAATGGAAGTTTACTTCTGCTTATAACAACAAAGGCGATAGTCGTACACAAATAATTGTTAACTCCAGCCAGTAGTGATGTCCACCTTCATGCAAAATATTTTCCACGTAACAAAGGCAAATGGAACCGTGTTGGTTTCCACTTGAAACTGCAACTGCTTCTAAAAATGTATATTCCAACTGGCTGGCCTCAACAACCATTATCTACAAAGCCATTAAGATTCAATTAATTATTCCAGTTAAATGTCACAAATTGCATTTCAACTCCAAATTAAAAAGACCATGATATGTGTGGCAGTCTGTGCCCACACTGGGTATTTGACCCCCAAATAGTACAGGTATTCTATGTTTTCTCCAGAAGATAATAAGGTAATAAAAATGTCAAAGAAAAAAAAAAAGCTACAGGACATCACAGGTTTGTATATAAATAAGACATGCAATGTGACTTCTAATTGCCCCAAGGATGTTTCCTGTGGAGGAGAGAGCATTCCTATGGTTGAAACAGAGCAAGCTACTCAATCACAAGTGCCACTGCGTGGACTATGAGCAAGTTTGCCAGATCATATTATAATGTCTGTCTTTCAAAGAGGATAATGTCAAGACTAGATATCCGACAATAATTTAAGAAGGCATACACTTTTAAAAACACATATGCATGCATATATAATACACTCATGTTTTGCTTTACAAACAGTATGTGGGAAATGTTTCGCCCATGTGCACATTTAAGAATCTGTCCCCAGTTATGAAGTCATTGAAGAATGTTGCTAGGAGGAACATGGTGACACAATAGTTATGTTGGCTATATTAATTTGAGAGCTCTCTAGCTAGTTCAGATCAAACTATTGCAAAATTTACTGCAGTTAAGTAATTGAGTTTATACAAATTAGGACATATTTACTACCAAAAAACATGCAGGCTGTGTCTGGGTTAATGGAAGAAAGCAGAATTCTCAGGATGAATTATAATGAACCTACACAGTTCAAAGTAGAAAGGAAAAACAATAACACATTAAATAATATCTTATGTAAAAATAATCTTGAAAATTGACATTATAAATTCTTGTGCCTCTGTTCATATTCCTCACTTCGGTTGCAGTTGTTTCAGTGTACTGTACCATACATGTGTCTGCACAGCCAAAATATTTTTATTGGCGTTGAAACATCACTGTATAAAATGGCAAACCCTCATACACGCATCTTCATAGTAAACTATGCTTCAAAGCACAGTTTGCTGAGCAGTAGTACAAACCAAAGAAAAACTGAAATGAAGAAGATTTAACTTCTAATTCTAAATATTTATTTCTAGAGTCCTGGATGAACAAACAGATTGCATGTGATGTATGAGCCACCTGAGTGATGTGTTGTCACATTGCCTGCTTGTGGCTTGATTAATGGTTGGATTCGTTTGTCCCAGATGGGCTCTCTGAGCTGTCCGGCAGCTGACAGAAAGTCTAAACAAACAGTCATTGCAAATAAAGTTTTGCTTGGTGCTGGCAACAATAAAATACATTCACATTGATAAAAAAGGGATATAAATGTGAGGGCTCCTATGAGAAAAGGCTGTTGTCTGCTTGGATGGCTCTGGGAAAAGTAAGATGATACTTAACTGGGAGAAATCACAGAAAACTAAAAAAAAACAGAAGAAATCATGGAGTTTTTTTGTGTTCATTTATTTTATTCATTTCATGGTGATAAGATGAAAAAATACAGGGCCAAGTTACTTGAAATAATCCAGGAAACATTGTGTAGCATTGCTTTGGAATGCAGCTTGTTTAATTTGTATGATCTAAGATAGCCAATATTGTTTCTTGTAACTTAATTTTGATATGAATACTTTTAATGGCAGGCCTAGATTTTGCCAGTTTGAATTAATAACTTATAGACAGTGCTTTATATCTGTGAGTAACTTGCCATTTTTGTTGAAAATGTGTTTTTCCATTAGATAGAACTATATAGAACTACATGTTATAGAACTATATTGCTTGGTAGAAGAATGTTATTTAATTTTTTAATATTGAACATTACTTCATAGGTGTCTTTTTTTATTTGGCAATAACGTTAATTATGTTTCTGCTGTTTTACAAAAGCAATAAGGCACTTGAGGCCATGCTATATTGTGAATATAGTCACGGCTGAGGGGGTTGCAGGCACTCTGCTTTGCATCATGCCTAACAACAGTACTATGTCCATAATATACCATGGTGTCTAAAGCCTTATTCCTTGAGGATACCAGTGATAATAAGTGGAACTTTGATGTAAACAATGACATAATTTGCAGAAAGAGATTGTCCTTAAAGTTTTTTTTTTTTTTCATATGGAAATGATGACTCATTAATAGAATCTTTCCTTGATTGCCTGTTTTGGCAGTTTAAATGTCCAGAACAAGAACTGGCTGAATGGTCTTGTGAAGGTCGAAAGTAAGATTGCTGGTGTTGTCCAGATACCGCTTAATGATATCTTTGTCCGCCAGGCCACTTGGGAGGCCTGATCTATTCTTAGCTGTCCAGACCACCCACTTAACTCTAAGTTTCAGGTTCATCCATCAGGCTGCACATTCAGGCTTCCAAGGGCAAAATGTATTAGATGGAATACCTATACCCATAGGCTTACTGAACTCCAAGACATAGGCCCACAAATTGTTTTTAGCTTGAAATAGTTGAATGTATTGCAAGTATTGTGACTGTCTGTTATGGTTGCTGTGTTGTATTGTTTTTTTTAGTTTTTACCTCCTGGCTGCTGTAGTGGTGCAGCGGGTGTACAGCGTAGGTGGGACAGCACAGGAACACACAGACAGGAGGTTACAACCAAAAGCCCAGAAGGGTCATTCATTAAACATAAAAGATTTCTTTTTAACAACAAAAGGACAAGGAAGAAGAAAAAAACCAGAAGCCAAAATGGTAGTATTTAGCAGCTGGGTTCATAGTGTTATGTGAACAGTTTCAAGGTTAGGAAAACATCAGGCTTTTAAGCTGGGCTCTGGTTGGGAACAGCCACGGTTTGTAGACTGTAAGAATAAATAAAAATGTACAAACAGTTAGTAAGGCACTCGGGGAGCAGAAACTCCAGAAAGTCTGGGTGAGGCAGCTTTTTAGGCCTCCCCTGTGATTCCCTGGAGTCACAGCAGCTGTGGCTTCTCATTCTCTTCACTCTTATCAGGTACGTTGATGGAATAATTGAGTGAAGAGAATTTCCTGCTTCGCCGCTCTCCTGGGTCTTGCTCCACTGGCTGGTAAGCCGCCACAGTCTGTGGTCTTGGCTGGCTGGCATGGTGGCAGAGGACTGAACTGAATTTAGTGCATAAGTGGGGCACTGGGCTGCAATGTATGCAGTGACCGCCTGACGTCTGTGTCCCATAGACACCTGCAGGTGTTCAGCCTCTTCTCTGGTGATGCTCTGACAGGCCTGTACTACAGCCATCTTCAGTTCCTGCTTGCTTTGGGGGGTAGTTACCTTAGCTTTTCTCTTCAGCATATGAAACACATGGAGTAAGATTGAGTGAATGACTTAGCCAGTCAAGAATTTTCCAGTTTTGGGCTTTGAAAAACTCCTTTGTTGCTTTATCAGTATGTTTGGGATCATTTTCTTGAGTTTTGTGGCATTTGTTTGAACTTGAGCATAGGGCTGGGCGATATAGCTGAAAAATTTATCTTGATAAAATGTTTCATTTCAGTCGATATCGACAATTATTGATCATTTTTAATTACCTATTTTTAATAAAGACCAGGAGAAAAAAGGTTGAATTTAATCATCTTACTTTGAATTTAACCACTTTATTTATCAAGGCACAGGTAATAATTTTACTTTTAGTGTTATTAAATAAAACGAGCCTTTAGTCCCAAAGTTGGCAAAGTCAGACTGGTGGGTCTATATTTAACGTTAACGTGTACCTTACAATTTTAATTTAATTTAATGGTAAGGGGTGGTTTTATGGTTTTAAACACTCCGCGCTATGATGCCATTATAAATAGATAAAGTGGGTGACTGATGAGCGTTTTTATGATCTAAATTAATTTGCAGAATATAGCGTTTTTTCCCCAAAGTTGGTATTTCTCAATATAATTGTGCCGCCGTGTTAACACATTTCTACTCTTCACGGTAAGAAGAAATTTTAGGATAGCACTTCCGATATTGCTTGTGTCGAAAGTGCTGCGACGGAAACAGCGACAGATTTACCCACCAGCCACATCTGTCCAAAATGTAAACAAGTCAGGCAGTTTTCACGGTCGAGAAAAAATATATGACAGCGTACTCCAAAGGGTGGAAGCGGCTAAGGTGATAAAATAAGTTTGTTGTATTCCCGCTCTTGGTCGGGACGGTTTTCCTGCACAGTTTACACACAACGGTGTTATATGTTTCTTATGATGTTAATCACTGCAGTTATGTTTGATGCATGTCAGGATTCACTGTTTTTATGCTGCTGTACCCTGCCTTGTTAAACTTTAATTAATGAAACTATCGGTCAGACTTAAAAAAAAATACTGGCAAGCTGACGTCCTTTTTTTTAATCAACACTTTCCTCACCGTCTGCACTCAATTTCTCACTCTACGCTGTTGGTGTGTCACATGTCGATGGTGCAACCGTGGAGAGCAAAGCCAAATAAAAAAAATATATATATTTAAAAAAGACATTATGGATTTCACTGCACATGTGAAAGTTCTACTCATTTAAAATACTAGAAAAAAATAATACAAAATGATCTTTAAAACACAATTGAAAATAGTAATGCACATAATATTGAGGTTAAGAGACATTGTTATGAATTTCTAAGCATTCTAACATCACATGGTCCCACATTTGCATGATTCCATTATGGAGGCCTGGGAGAGAATGTCTAATTCTCTTCGGTTCAAAAGCGCACAGGGTAATTGAGCTGCTTGTCCAAGCGGCCCTGTGTTAAATCTCACACAGGTTGAGCCTTAGGTGTGATTTTCAGGACAGCTACGGGGATTTCCTTATGTTTTTTCACTAATGATCTTGAACACATAATGGAACTAATTATTTGCATCACCAGGCAGATTTGTGCTGCTGTCCAGGTCTGAAGTAGCTGATGATTTAAAGATGCCAGCAGGACCTGAAAAAGCCCAGGCTATGTGAGGTCATCCAGGCAGAAACTTTAATTTGTCCAGTTATGCTGCTAATCAGCTCATTTAGGGCTCAAGTGAACCACAAAACAGAGGACTTGGCAGCTCCGTGTAGAGACCATGTTCTTCCAAACAACAATACAGTATGTGACATGAACTGTGATTTTATCAGACTTCTGTGGTACTGTTTTTCATGTTTTTGTGTATGTAGGTCATGGCAGCCACACTACCACCCCCCTGCCCAAAAAAAAGCAAGAAAAAGAAAAACATACCACTAATGAAAAAAAGCAAAGTGTCTAAACAATAGAACATATGCCTCCCCCGAATGTTGGCTGTTCCAACATAAAAATTACAACTGGGTTGTGAAAATGAAAATCTCCTTTGGTAATCTTAATATTCAAGAGCATTTTCCATTGCATTTTTGAAAGTACCACTACAAGAATAGCTCTAATTGCATTTAAAATACAGTGGCATATGCAGGCGCAAAAAAAAAAAAAAAAAAAAAAAAAAACCGGTGCAGCAAGATTTATGGAAAGACGACATACTGTCACTTTAGTGAAAATGTCATTATGGCAGACATTATTGCTGTTTCTTCTTCGTGAATAAAGTCCCTCCACTTTAAATAACCCAATCATATTTCCAGTAATAGGCAGATATTTCTTGCAACTCAAATATTCAAAAAATGATGCCAATACAGTATCAGTAAATATTAATAAGCATGTCTACAGGGCTTGAAGTGGCTGAGATAAGATAAAACTCAATTATACTCTGGCCATAAAGGGGTGTCTATATACAGTTACTGTCATGGAACACTGATCAGAAAATTTGCTGACTCAGATTGCAGGTGGTGCTCTACTATTGTACTCTACAGTAGTACCACAATTTCTTAACTGCACAACCGTGTGTAATTATAATAATAATAATAATAATAATAATAATAACAACACATTATATTAAATACATATATAAATTGTGTAAGACTCCCTGGGTAATGGTCCTCTCAATAAATACTATCCTGTTACAAGTTTTGCCTTGATGTGTGTCCTTTTACTTCTTGATATTTTTGTAACTCTTATGGAAATATGCCATAGAGAGAGTTCCAGTGAAGTCCTTGCTACAGCAGGTCAGAGAATGGCTGTTGTGCAGTACTGTGTGAGGAATAGTACGCAGATTAAGTGGGAAATGCAGCAGATGGCAAGCTTCAGCTTTGATCAAACCCCTGAAAAAATAAGTCCACCATGTTCCAGAATTGCAGAGCAGTCTGTGGTGCCGTAGTGGTGACTTTTTAAAATGAACAGCTGAGACGCATTTGTTTTGGGGAACTGCTAAAAATAAGTCTTTTCCTTGAGGTTGGGAACTAAATTTAAAATAAAAATTGAAATAACACCATTTTGCATCCTTTTGTTTTTTACCTGATTAGGTAACACCCCCAGCTGTTACTTGTGTGTAAGCCAAACTTTCCCAGGCGTGCCAAGGAGTGGTAATTTGTCAAGTGTTCCAACTGTATCTGAATTGAGCAGGATTACTGATTTAAAAACGTAATGAAATTTAAATGTCTCTCCTCCTTTGTGGATGCAAGAGACAAGATCCAAAGCCGGAAGCTGTGAGCCCAGTGTTGCAAGTGGGGTATTTAAGCTGAGAGTTCTGGATTTCAAAATGGATTGATGCCATTCTAATGGCATATGTCACCACTCCCTTACTAGGAGGTCACTTTACTTCACTAAAGGCCGAACACACGGGTGCCCCAGAAAATATGCAGTATACACCAGCAACTCTCGTTTTATTGTACCCAGCCAGTTCAGCCTAAACAATGCGGCCACAGGTGCTAATTGACACATCACAGTAATAGTAAAATAAAACTGCTCTACATGAGTCATAGCATGGTTTTATATACTGCATTTTACAAATAACTTTTCACAATATGATTCACAGTGACTTAAACCCCCCCCCCCCCCCCCCCACCCTTCTATGGATAGGAAACAAAGATAATGAGTGGAGACATTACAAAATATAGCCCTGAGCTTTCAATGGCAGCATAACTACTAGGACACACAGAGAATCCACAGTGCCATAACAAAGCAAAGAAACCTACCCACTGCCCGGGAGCCTGCCTGTGAAAATGGGGACGCAGCTGTTGAGGGGTGACAGTAAGATGACTGTGTCACCCCATAATACACTATGCCTGCATGCTGTATGTCAGCTCTATGTCTAGACATGAACTGATTCCAGGCTTCAAGGCAAAAGTGCATTTTTAATCTAGACTTAAATATTGAGACTGTGTCTAATTCCCTTATGTGTTTTGGAAGGTCACAGTGGAGCAGCACAATAGGGAAAGGTGCCACCACCTGTCAAGTTATTTAAAATTCTCAGGAGGACAACTAGATAACTTGCATTTAAGAACAAAGTAACATTGAAGACTTGTAAGGTAGAAGTATATCTGACAAAATATATTTGTGTTAGTCCATGTAATGTCTTGAAAGAACCTTAAAACGAGTCCCACTTAATTATTAACCAGTGCAGCGATGCTAACACTGGGTAATATGTTCATCCGAGAAGCCGCATTTAGAGAGAGCTGAGTGAAATATTAGAGCAGCCAGATAATAAAGCATTAGCAGTAATTTAGCCCGGACATGAGAAAAGCATGCATTCATTTCTCTGAATATTCTAATGGTGCCTGATTTCTGAAATTGAAAACAGCCATCCTGGAGATGTTTTTAAAATGAGCACGAGACCCAGTGCCATGGCAATGCCACGGTCTTCACTGCCACATTTGGTACAAATATTCAAGGCTTAAATAAAGATTAGAATTTTTGGACCTAAAATCAATATTTCCATTTCAACTCTGTCTATAAGCAGAACATTAAGTGTTATCCAGCCCTTTTTTAATCAAAAATACATACCTGTAAGCAAGAAAACTGCAGCTCTTCCCCTGGCTTCATTGAGATGTATGTCCACACAACATTTACAAGTACATAGTGACAAGAGAAGTGGTCCTTGCACTCACCCCAGTGGTACACCATATTTCACCTTTGAGAGAAAATCCTTCATCAAGTTGAACTAACTGGGTCCTACCACATATGTATGATTTAAACCATTAGAGTACTTACCCCAAAGTCCATACCGCACTGGTGACTGTCCAATAATGTGTAAGACTGCACTTACTGTAGGTCAAAAAGTACTAGTATGGATACGGAGTTGCAGTCTAGTGACAATAGTAGTTAATTAACAACCTTGACAAGTGCAGTTTCAGTACTATGGTTTGATGAAAACCGTGACTGGACAGTTTCACGGATATGGTTTGAACTAGCTCAGCAATAAGTTGCTTAACAGTTTTCTCAAGTATTTTGGATATTAAAGAGAGGTTTGGGATATAGTTTTTACGGTTATTATAATTGGGTTAGACTTAGATGCTTTCTTAAAGGGTAATTACACCCAAGATCCCTTTAAAAAAAAAAAAAAAAAAAAGTGTAGACGTGTTTGTATGCGTACTTTATAATGAAACGGTTTAATCCATGCCGTTATTTAAACATTCTGAAATAATATAATGATATCTGTTTATAGGAAAAATAGATTTTAAAAAATGTCTTGGTGCTGCCCTCTAACATTTGAAAAATGCTTCCTGCATTCCACTCTGACACTTAGGTACTGATATCCAAGTACCTCTTTGGAGATGCCACCACGTCATGTAGATGTAAATCAACATATCCGGATGGGAAATTGTTGCTGCCCACAAATTTGTCCGTTTACTTTTTAATACAATTGAACACTGCCAGCACCTGATTGGCAAGATTGGTTTTGGACCAACGCTTTTCAAACTGGAGAAACATAGCAGCCTATTCATAAACTCTCATATTTCACCACTGAAATATGTTGTTTCAAAAACATTTGAGATGAGAAATAGGCCATGTAATTGCTGAATCTTGATTCATATTTGATCTGCAATGCCTTGTTTGACAGTTTGATCTGAGTTTCATGGGCCTATGCTGTACAAATAATTTGCATATAGAATACTTTACGCAAATGAGATGGACACACCTACTCCACCCACCCCAGGAAACATTTTTCAGAATTGTGTAGTAGGTGGATCCAGACTGAAACAGTGAGTGCAATTACTCTAAGCATTGGCTGAATAAAGACTCTGGCACACATCCTGTTAACAGGGATATGTCAATGATTTTAAGTATGGGCTGGCCTAGCACAGGAAGAAGTTATTCGGCCATTTTAGCTGGAAAAGGTTCGAGCAGGCATGTAGCTGCTTTTGAGGTTATAGCCAGTTTGATCAGCTCACCTACTTCAGTAGGAGTAAAACAGGTTATTGCTGCAGCCGTGGCTTTTTCATGTAGTATCCCAACTCCGAGCTTTTTGCAGCTTTTTTCGGATGTGATGCCGGAAGAGGGAGAAATCAAGGAGAGTGGGTACCTAAAGTTTCTAATTTCTCATTAAAAAGTTAATTAAGTCATTACTACTGTAATTAAGAGGGCAATTTGTTAATTTTGGTAATTGCATTTTATTCAGCTTGTTTACAGTACTAAAGAGAAATCTTGTGTTATGTTTATTCTGTTCAATCTGATTAGACGAATATAATGATCTAGCAGATTTGAGGGTCAGTTTGTACAGATGAAGGCTATGATTCTATGCAAGGTCAAAATATCTCTAATTTCTATGAGCACCACTTTTGCTACAATTTTCTTGTTGACTGCTTCAGGTCATGAGTCATATCGTTGTACAACACAGCAAGATTCTTCTGATGATGTTTCTTTTAGGAGTGAACATGGGTGGAAGTTCGCCTCCTCAATGGTGGAATATTTCAACTGGTGTTAAATTTCCTGGAAAAGAAACGTACAGAGTGATCAATTCCGTCAGCACCTTCCTGCAGCAGAACAGCATCATCTCCCAAGGCACTTGTGTCTACCTCTAATTTAAATGGCAGTGCAAAATCTGGGGCAGTGAGTACAGGGGTACTGCTCAGCAAAGCTTTCATGCTTTCAAATACATGATGGCAGTCTGAGGACCAAACAAACGGCCTAGCAGGAGTGAGCAGACTACTGAAAGGTGCTACTGTCGTGGAAGAATTCCTGCAGAAGCTACGGTAATAACCAGCCATACCAAGAAATCTATGCAACTCACATAGTAGTGGGTGCGGGAAATTCTGTAATGGCTAGAACTTTGGCCTCACCAGGGCGCACTTGCCCATGACTAACCTGCCCTTCCAAATTCGCACTTGGCAAAATTCACCATGAGAGAGATCTTTGCAAATCTCTTGAACACAGTTCTTATTATTTGCACATGTTATGCCCAGGTATTAGTGTACACAAATAGATCATCAAGGTACGCATTACAGTTGGGAACATTGACAAAAACCACACTCACCACCCGATAGGAAAGTTGTGGGGGCATTTCCCAAATGCTAAAAGGTTATACTGAAGAAAGTTGGCGGGAGTTACAAAAGCAGAAATGTCCGAAGCACACAAAGTTAACAGGACCTGCTAATATCCTTTTTAAGGGTCATGTTTACTTATGTACCCAACTGAACCGATATTTTCAATGCAATCCTCCATCTGTAAACACCTCACAGCTAGACCAATGAGGGTTTGTAGCTGGAGGGGAAGGTATCGCGTGTTCTCCCTTGGCTGGTGTGATTCAAAACCGGAGATGTTAGTTATTTTCCTCTGTTCGTAAGAACAGGGCACAATTATAATTAAGAATGCACTGGTTCCATTGCCATGGGTTAGATATGAAGGCGCTGCTTCATATCCCGCTTAAAACTGGCCTGAAACGGATCAGTAGCATTCAGGTTACTCTCCGTTCGTAAACGGGGCTATGCTGTCATCAGAGATATATCCGATCTGTCGCCGGACTGTCAATATCCTAATGGGAGCATCAGAAAATTCACAAATGCGCGGAACACCACAACAGATATATCCATGACCACAGCAAGAAAGCGTAACAGTTACTATGTTTTACTCTCGTGTTAATCTGACTCCATTTTACATGATAATTCAAAATTTGGGGTTAACTATACGTGGAACTTGGGAGTTGTTACACTCGACTATCTTGTGCCATCATTCCTCAATATATGCTCCCGGGCTTTAGCATTATTGTTAAATCTCAGTTCGGCGAGGAATCCAGAGGGTAGGAGGCTGACCACCATAATACATGCCTTCCATGCCTGGCTTACATGGATAGTGCATCGACAGTTATGAGCCCAGGACGGTGCGTATCTATCGGGCTCCTTCAGGCGAATTTGACAAGAACCGGCGTACTACGCCCATGGGTTCTCTTAAGCCAAAACACCAGAACCAATACCACCAATCCCTTAACAGGCAGATAGTGGTCACCTATCTAACTTGAAGACCCCACTAAAGACGTTTACTGTACTAGACCCCTGATCAGTAGGTCCTAGTCATAATTGCCCCCCTGAATATTTAAACGGAATTTCGGCTGAAAAGAAGATAAAATGGATTAGTCATGAAGACCACGCAAGTTAAAATCAGAAGAATTTATTTAACAGACAGGTAGGTTATTATCTTTAAATTCAAATCAATTATAAGGTTTAAAAAACAAATACAGAGTAAAAGAGGTCTTACCCAGCCTGTTTAGCTACACACACCACACAGATTGTGTGTAACGTGGGGAAGTCGTTTACGATCTTCCCTGGCTATATCTACACACAGCGCACATAGTATGTGCACGGTGGGAAGTCGATTACGATCTTCCCTGATTGCTTTGTCTCCCTTCCTTTTAAGCCAAATCCCGCGTTTGGTCTAGGCGGCATTACCATAAATTAACCTGGCCGAATCATAAATCTCGAATTCCGGCCCCCACCTTTTGGAGGCAGTTGTTAAAACAATTGGTGGGGAAATGGGGAAAAGGAGATGATTACCAGAGAGGACATTCCATTGTGTTAGTTTTTTCCTGAGTTACTGAAACTATGTTTTTTCAAATTCTATTTGGTATGAAACATATTTCATTCAATGGCTTGAATTATTGTGAACATGTACATACCAAACATGCCAAGTGGATGTAATATTATGGTGCAGTTGTCATGAAAATACCCTTCTGTTTAACCATTGTACACGCAATCCATGTTATTATTACATAAGGCATAATACAATAATACAATGAACACATGTGCATGGTTTGTAAGGTTTTCCGGGATTTGTAAATAAGATATACAGATGGTTTATAGTCCAGATCCAGAAAAGAAATACAAAGTGTAATGTCAGAGGGGTCCCTATGTGGGCAGTGTGGTACTGTCCCGTGTAGTGCCCCCACCAGGTGCCGGTCGCTTCACTCTTTACGACCCCAAAACACCCACACCCACAACCACAGACAAAGAGACTAGTTCCCCTTATCTTGGTTGTGTCCAGGTGGTAACATTCCAGAGAGCCAAATGGCCTGCCCATTCAGAGGAAGTCCGAGTGACTTATTGTTTTACCACAAGGCTCTCGGGTCCTTTGAAGTACACGCTGCGTCCCAGCATGCTGGCTCGTTCAAATGTCAGCCTTTTCTGGGTCCCAGTTTAATTTCCCTCTTACACATCCATGGAAGCAGGTAGGAGTCAGATACGGTGACTGCATTGACCTGTCTGAAGTCAGCACAAAACCTGGGAGTTCCACCCGACTTTGGACAGGTATTAGGCTACCTGGTTTGGCTTCCCAGTAACCTGGAAAGTGTGACACGTCTGACAGTATTGAGCCTCGTCGTTATCCCATGCCAGAAGTGCTTCAACATTCTATTATAGATCTTTGTTAGACCTGACCTGATCATTGGTTCTCATGAGCCAAGGACAGCACCTGTTGGCGGTAAACTGTAGGTACCACCACCTGGTAAATTACAGCCCAATCCGAACCTGCAGCAGCTGGGGAAGGCCATTTAAGCATCAACATGCCATTATCTAAGACATAGGCTGCAGAAATTCTCTTCAGCAGCTTCATGTGTGACAACTAGGGTAAAACATTTTGTCAAGGATGGGTCGCTCTGCTGAGCAGAAATAAATTGTTCTCAGTTAACAGGTTATTTGAGTGAGGACCAATCCACAGGCAAGGAGTTGTCTTTTACCTCTTTGTTTTCCGCTGAGATACTTTAGATTTAAAAGAATCACCAGTGAACAGGGGTACTAAAACGAAATCCGACAATTCAAGTTTTCTCCCCATTTGTGACAGGTGCTGGTGTTTTGGTCCGCAAGTAGGGCAAGGTCATTTTTCTGTTTTTTTACAGATTACGAAAGTGCAGATTATAAGCTTTCAAATGATGTGTCATACATTGAAATCTGAAAATAGTTGAAGAAGATATGCTTATTTGAATGTTGGTACTCCTAAAATCAAGTAGCAGAGAAAATCCCCTTGAAAGATCTTGAACTTTTCACACTTCTCACAGGGAGATAATGGGTGGGAACAATAGCTAGTTAACTCCACCCCAACCACTCCCCCACTAGAGTACCTGTAAATCCTTGCCCATTTAGGGGTTACCCTATTTAAAGCTTTATAACTCCAGATGTGAATACCACAGAGACTAGAAAATGTCTTAAATGAAGCAATACATTTGTACCATTTATAATACTAGCTTAGATTACTTTATATTCATAATTTTGTAAGAAATAAAGTGCCACAAATGCAATGGTCAAGGCAAAAAATCTAAAATGAATTTGCTCCTTTTTTAGTTCGCAATGAAATACTGGGAGATTGCGGGTTAAAGTATACATGTCCTGGATCAAAAACTTCCTGACCACAAGTTCATAAAATCTAAAGGTGGATATGTAGAACTACTAAAGATCTATGAAGCAAAAACTAAGCAGTGTACCCAGCATATCCAAATCTACCCACAATGTCTAAATTATTAACACTGGTCTAAAATAGCTAAGGGTCCAGAAACAAATCCAAAATCTCTCCAAAAAGGAATATAATTTTTGTCCATTGTAAAGCATATGAGCCCCTTTAAGAAGGTTTAAGATGAAACATAGATATAATTTAAACATAATGCAAACATATAGTCACACAATGCTGCACAGTACCTAAATGTGTAATAATTAACTCTTTTATGTAGCCTATTTCTATACTCTGTACACTCCTATGTTTTCTTTACATTACATTACATTACAGGCATTTAGCAGACGCTCTTATCCAGAGCGACTTACACAACTTTTTACATAGCACTTTACATTGTATCCATTTATACAGCTGGATATATACTGAAGCAATGCAGGTTAAGTATCTTACTCAAGGGTACAACGGCAGTGTCCTTACCCTGGAATCGAACCTGCGACCTTTCGGTTACAAGCGCAGTTCCTTACCCACTGTGCCACACTCTGTCCTCTTCTTGTATGGGAATGGGACGATATAAAAACATTTTTCAGCCGTCCACCACGTTTTGGCAATGTTTCAACACTCTCCTCATCACTGTTGTATGCGTCACAAAAACCATTACACTACTAACTAACGCTTGCATTACAGTGTGAAATATCCACATTACATAATACCACTAACCTATTTAAAAACACTCAATTTCTAAAATAACGTAATAACCGAAATATTTTGAGCAGTAATACTTACATAGCAATGATGAAATCTTATCTATGTTCAGTAGATGGAGACAGAGACAGTAAATCAATGACAGTTATATCCGCTTCTGTTTTGCTCCAGAAAACGATGTCAGATAGGTCTATCAGCAAACATATGGCTTAGCTATGCCCAGAAGTCCTCAATAATAATGGTATTTTCCAAGGAATTACGAAAAATCGTTGACAACGTTTCGTTAGGTGCAACGTCTTTTAATGCTACCATATAGAGCGAATGCCATGGTAAGAAAATGTACGGTTACGCTAACCTATAAAACACTATTCCAAAAGTAAAATTAGACATGTTATACATCGTTAGAAAGCTTATACTCTCACCTACTGATTGAGCGTCCGCCATTTTAGCAACCTCACACAGTAAACAAACATAGGCTACTACCACACGGCTTTATTTATGGGCGGTGGCTTGACCGAAACAAAGTGACAATAGCCAACGAAATCAAACATGCGAATTAAACTGCACCCCCATCACGCCTCCAAAACCCGGCTGTAAGAATCACTAAAACAAGCCGACTTTTCTGACAAATTATAAGTATTTAGTGACCCTAAAAATGTTGTTTATTCTATTGAGTGACTTCTTCAACACTTTAACTTTCGTAATATGAAAAAAAGGAAAACAGTAAAAAAAAAATTAAAAAACCTTTTTTGCCTCCTAGCGCGATTTCAAGATTTGCGACTTGCGGACCTTTTCTCCAGCACCCGTCACATTTATGGGACTGAGCCTGAGTGAGTACGCAGGCAGGGAAAACAATGGGAACTGACTGAGACACCGGTTCCAGTTGATTTAAAATCTCAAGTATAAGTTGCACTTTCCCACCTGCTATATCATTCCCCTTGATGAAGTTCACTACAGGCATTGGCAAGCTGGAACACATTGCAACTGTAAAACAACCAGAAACTAAATCAGTGAGAACATGCACCCTATGCAGTGGAACAGAGACAAACCCTATTTCAATTCCTTGTACAAATACATTAGAGTCACAGGATGACTTATCTGACAAGGGCAAGACATCAGTTTATATAAATGATTGTGAAACGCCGGTATCCTCAAGATCCTAATTGGTTTGCAATCGTCCCGCTGCCCAGACAAAGATAGGAACCCATCACAAATAAATGGATCATAACCAGTTCCGACTTTTGAGTTATCGCTACCAAGAGACTGGGGAATGGTTTGAACAAATTCTACAGGTTTTGATTGACTGGGATTCTGTGAAGTCTTCTGCTTAAAAGCTAAACAATCAGCAGTAACATGACCTACTTTATGACAGTATAAACCCTTGTCCTTCTTTGGAACATGTAGGTGACAATCTAGAGTGCTTAGTTTGAGACACAGCAGGAGGGTCAACAGGAACAGCTGGCTGGACACGAATACATTTTTATGCATGAGTGAGAACTCATCCGGAAGTACAGCAGCCTCGCTTAATGTGGTAACCTTCAGCTCATTTAGGTACACAACGACAAGCTCAGGTGCACATTTTTTAAATTTCTCCAACAGAATTAATTCTCGAAGCAATTCGTATTCCGCTACCTCTGTGCACCACTTTTCAAAGAGAACCCCTTTCTTTGTGGCAAATTCTACAAAAGACTGGGATAAGGTTTTCTGATGATTGTCTGTATGCCTCTGGCACCAACTCATATGCACGAAGAACAGTAGTTTTAACGACATCATAGTCCAAACTCTTCTCCAAAGACAGAGTAGCTATCACTTAGCCAATGAACGTACACTGCAGCAGTGTAGCCCATATTTCTTTTAGTCAATGAAGTGCTGCAGCAAGCCATTCAAATGTACTAAAGTATGCATCAACCTCAGCCTTCCTGTAAGAAGGAAGGGCAACGTGCCTTCTCACATCATAGGTGTACCCGAAAGAAGTTTGTGGTAGGGACATACCTGGTAGAAATAAGGGAGCCGACAGTGCAGCGGCACTCTGCAACTCCAACTGCCGCAGTCTGATCTGCGTCTCTGCCTCAATGTCCATCTTTCACACAGACAACTTGAATTATGTTCAAGTTTGTGAGCCTGTGTCCTGGAGTCTATTCATTAGCATAGGCTAATGTGGCCTAACAGTGATAGTTATTAATGCCAATACCATGCCAAGGCTTTCATTTAACTTGTATGCATGGGGCAGGCATTGTCTCAATGAGATGAAAAGTCATTTCTATGTCCCTTATATTTCACTTTGATCACTTAGTCTTAGTGTTTGCTCGGATGCCTTACCTGCTTCTAGTTTTCTCCTGCTTAATCAGTCCTCAGTCTTTCTCGTATTCACTCCTGTTTGTTGTTTTTCTCTCATTTTCAAGTAAAAGTTTTCATCTACTTCCGTCTCTGTATCTGGATCCCTTGCTTTTCTCTTGTGCCAGTAAGCCCAAGCACATTCAGATCCATCTGAGACCAACCATCATTGCCTGCCATTAATGGCAGAGCCTCTCAGAGAGCCTATAGTCTATCACTGCTGCAGTTCAGCACATGTCAATATCTGCCACTCCAGAGTTCCTCAGTGCCTGCCATGACTAACTCAACTATAACCAGTAATGAACAATGCACACCTCCACAGGAGCTTCATCTTCCCTGCTTAGGGAAATGTTGAGGTTTCTTAGCCAAGTGTTTCTTAGCATTCAAGCTTCAGCCATCTAGTTTCACCACAGGTTGCTTTAGGTGGCCTTTGTCATTTCATGGCTCTTGTTTGCGCAACCGCAGTGCAGGAACAGCAGTCTTCTGTTTGCTTGAATATTCACTCCTTCGCTGGTGAGATGGGTTAAATTTTTGATCATCCTGGAAGTGGGCAAGAGGACGCTAGGAGGCTCGTACCACTGTGGCAGGGCTTGGGCAGTGTCGCAGATTATTCAGTTGACCTCTAGACACTTGGTCTTAGAGTGTATGGAAAGAGGGGGCATTGGTAACAAGGACAGTCAAAATTGAAAAACTGACCTCAAGAGATTTACTTAGGTGACCTCATTCAATTAATTACTCTAGGCATCTGCATTGATGGGCACTTTTGGGAGCTTGAACACCAGAGAGAGGGACTTCCTCAATCCAGCACAGGATGTCACGGGCCATCGGTCTCTCCCAAACATTCACAAACTCAGCCGAGTCACCAGATGTTAGCTTCTCTAGTGCCAGTAAAATTTGTCTGGATGAACCCATACAGCTGGGGAGTACAAGTTTCTTATTCAGATACAGAATGCCACACCAGGGAGAAATGCTGCCTCTACTGCGTATGTCAAGGTCACTTTCACAATGCTTCTCCTGAACTTTTGTCAAACGCGTAGGCTTGCCAGGGTTTGCTTTTTTAACTTTTCCCTGGGAGAGTCCCTTGATTGATCTGTCTGAGCCTTTAAATGTCACTGCACTTGATGGTAGACCGAATGAATCAAGAGAAATTAACTAACTTACCTCTTCTATTCAGCTGCAGATACGTGACTATCTAACCCTCTTGTTCAATCTCATGATTTCCTCACCTACTAGATCCCCTGTGTTGTAGTCTCCTCCGGTGGGTGAGGATGAACCTGACATCTCCCAAATAGTGCTCTCTGAATACTGGCATCCCCTCCCAGTGTTTAGCAGACAACACACCCATAAACTTCCATTTCTTTGCCCGTTTGACTGTGCCATTGACCGGCTGCCAGGCACCACTCCACCCCGGGGATGAATCTTCTCCTTGTTAGCTCCTGTGACTATGATTATGGAGGACTACATTAATGGCGCTTTTACTGCACAAACGCTCAAGATTGTCTACTTTGCCCACAGGAGTGGCTGGAGCCCTGATAGCATTTAAGGAGCTTCCCTTAATGAGATTTGCAGTTATTAGAAAGGACAAGTGCACCCCTCCAGCTCAGGTAGAGAATGTCACTCTTCAATAGGACAGGTTTTCCCCCAAAATTATTCACGAAACTCATACCATTAGGTAAGTCCCACTCAGACAGCCAGTGATTTAGTGATGTGAACCTACTCTAGACCTCATCACCCCTACCTGTTGGGAGTGGGCCAGACCCTATTACTTCCTGACTCATATTTGTCTGCCAAATAATTGATTGCAAATGTGAGTGTGGTGCTGCTTAGCAGTTCAAGGGTGACAACGATTTTTCTTGAGAACCTTGACAAAGTCAAGTATGATATCGGCAGAAAAAATGTGTGTCAATGCTTGCATCCGGATCATGCGAGATGGAGAGCGTCAGTACCTGACTTTTCTAGATATGATACAATATACATATGTGAGCCTCTAAGTCTACTGCCTTCTGTGCCATTTCTAACTTTCTAACTTTCACTGTTCAAATTTGGCAGCAGAACATGTACTAACCATGTTTCACATCACCCAACATAAATTTGCGGTAGATTCCATTATGGATTCTTAATTTATTGATGTGATAACTAATCCCCGGGATGTTTCAGTGTGTGGAGTTCTGTTTCTGAGCTGAATTAGGTTGAAAAATAAAGCACAATGAAATAAAAACAGATGAATACAAAACAATTTAAGTCTTGTGCAGGTGAAAATACAAAAAAAGTGAGAACTTAGTTCAGCATCAGCAGCTACAGCATGCTATGTTCAACCAACAAACCCTTCACCTGAAAATATCTACAGCTTATCAAACGTATGTCAGCTATATCATTTATATCCTTTCGTCATAAATTTTGTATTTCACTGAGCTTTTCAATTCGCACACTAATCCATCCATATATTTTACTGACATCAATGTGAGATTGCACTGACCAATACGTGATCTACTCAATATGGAGAGCTACAGTGTCAACCTAGCCTCTGGAAATGCAAGACTGTGGAAGGGGATCGACTTGTTGATACACTGTTTAGGCCAATACAAATAATACTAATAAAATAATAATAAAAAAGAGAATAAGAAAATTTGAACAATTATAATTCTTATTACATTAAAAAATTGCATAATGAGATGGTGATTGATGCCATGGCAATGAAATAGTGAAAGCATTAGTTGTCAAATGTATGTTCTTTACTGTTTAATTTTCATGCAGACCATGTCATTATGGAAAGAAGCCCTGCTCATACAACAGGATGGCAACTTGGAAGGACGAAGTCTTCCATGTTCAAAATATGTATAAATGCATGAATTAACTTCATCCACTTTATCTGGTGTTCATACATGTCAGTCTACTGTTTCAGCACACAAGGCTTTCCTAGTTAAGATTTAATGAACTGATGGCAGCTGGGACACATGGGTACCTAGGAGAGCTTGGATGCGGAAACAACTCATTAACATGTTCCAATTACAAAACATGGTCACTCCAAACAGTTTCCTCCTCTATGCACTGCTGAGGCGTAACAAGCTTCTAAACAAAAGATCTTTATTGACAGCTTCTAAGTCACTGTGTTTTGTCACTGTGTTTACTTTATTTACATCGATAAGAAGCTTGGCATATTTTAAATATAACCCATTCTGTATATCGACTGCCATGTTGATGGATTTATTAGGACACTGTACCCCTTGTGAGAGGCAGTCTGATGTACAAGGTGGTCTCTAAATGAAGGATGAGAGATGGGTCTAGCATATAATGTGTAGTTTGGTTCGTGTGATGTAGGAGTAGGTTAATGTGTATTCTAAATTAGAGCCTCTAGAATGATCAAATGTGGAGTAATAATATATCTGTGATTGTAGTGTTTCTATTGGGAGAGTTTGGACCGATGGGTTAGACAGTTCTGTCACCATCATCAAAACACCAAATGAGGAAATGTCTTTTGGATAAACAGTGTTCCACCCCACCAGTAGAGTTCCAGACAGAGACTTGTAGAATCTATGCTTGGGATGGGGACTAAAAATTATAATATTATTCTTTCAGAATTTTTAAAACAGTCTGTCACATTTGAACACTGGCACATACTTGCTCTGCTTCTTATGGGGTTTGCCAATGTATGCAGTACTTTTAACTTGTAACTTATATCACAATTTACATGGATAAAAAAGTAGAAATACATCTCTTCCTCTCTAATAGCAAGCTGGGCCCATTTAAAATCAGCAGGTTTGGATCAATTTTCAGAGGAAACCACATAATTAAACAAAAACATTGTTGAATTCCTGTCTAATATAAAAGGCACATTTTAATACACTGCACGACACATTGACAAATGTATTTATTTTTAACAGTGCTAGAAGCAGTTCGGGTTAACAGGGTAGTCAGCAGCCTCCTACTCATTGGCATGCAAATGCTCCCCTGTAAATATCTCTTCACTGATGCTATTCATTTTATTATATAGCTGTAATCTTCCCTATAGATTGCTTTGAACTCACAGTCTGGTCCATGTATCCTCTACCTAGGGTTTTTTTTCTTGGTCACCTAGTTTTCAGTTACTCGTCACAAATGCATTGTTTATGACATTTGAACGTACAGTTTGGAATGCTTTTGTTTTTAAGCACAAGATGGAAATGTTTATTTTTTGCCAACAGTTGTGAACAACAGACAGGTTTCTATTATGCTGCATCATTCAGAATGCTGATGCAGGATTTAAAAAATGCTCTAAACAAATGCTGCTTATAACTTGTTTGATTATTGATATTAATAAATAAAATGATTTATAGCTACATTACAACTTAGAGACCGTTAAAATAATAAAGGCTAGAGTAATAAATGTAAACATTCCAAAAAATGAACTAAATTAAAATGATTGTATTTTATCAATAAATAAATAAATATGAAAATAACTACTGAAATTAAAGATAATTAAAGATGAAAGAAATACACAGGCAAACAAATAAATGCAGAACTACACACACACACACATACACCGGCCAACTTAGGTCATGGCAAGTTGCAATATGCCACCATTGCCATATGTCCCATTATTGTATTAACAACATTATAAGCCATTCACCATCCTTCCATTATCAATACCCACTTACTCCTGGTCAGGCTCGTCGGTGCTGGAGCCTATCCCAGTGTGCATTGGGTGAGAGGCAGGAATACACCCTGGACAGGTCGCCAATCTATCACAGGACACACACACCATTCACTCACACACTCATATGTATGACCAATTTATGGTCTCCAATTAGCCTACCTACAATACCTGTCTTTGAACTGTGGGAGGAAACCGGAGTACCCGAAGGAAACTGACACGGGAAGAACATGCAAACTCCACACACTGCTGCCCTGCCATTTACCATTCATACATTATTTCCATTATATACCACGTAATGGAAATAAGTAACTCTAGTTCTTGAATGAGCCCTGTCGGTTTGTCTTTTTGCTTCCCAGTATCTAGGCCATTACAGCAGCTAGCTATAGCAACAAACACTTTGTTGAAATTTGATCTCAAACCACAGGCTCTGTAGGCCACACCCACCCATCCACCGAAAAGAGCGCCACACCCAGAAACGTCCTGAACACGTATCAGAATAACAAATAAAGGTAAATGTGCACAAATTTGGCAATAGTGTGTAAAGAAAGAAATTATCAGTGCATCATAGATATGCCTTGGAGCATGGATATTTCATAATATTCTCAAGTTAAAAATAAATCATGCATAGTATGCCTTTAACTGTTTTTTATTTTACTAAATTTCTAAAAATAATATACAAATTCTAAACATATAAATATTTTAAATATACAAATTATATGCAATAACACATGCTAATCTGGCTGAACTCTCTTCAGTGTACATTTTCTAAATAAAATGAATATACATTTTACTGAAAATGTCCCTGTAATAGTCAAATACCATTATTTTCTCTTGTCGTAGTGGCCATAGAGAAGGCTCAACACTATATTTTCAAAAACCCCAAAGGAATCCACCCTAATTGTCAGCCACAACATGTAGGATGTGTTTTAGCCAGTTACTAATGGTAGAAGTCAGATGAGTCACTTTTCACAAGTGTGTTGGTGGAGATAGCTCAACACATTGCCTTAGTTTGTTCACTGCTCATCTGAGCCTTGTTCATGCATTTTAAAGGACTTTGATATGTTCTCTAGCAAAGTGTTCAGTAAGTGATCCTGCATTAAGAAAAAGACACTGGTTGATTTTAAAAACATCTGGAAAGTAAGCTCCCCTTGCTGCTTGGATGTACACCTTACCAGCTCTATATGCAAATAGAGGCAACTTGAGCTTCAAACACTCAGTGTACAGGCTAGTGGCATGCTGATTTTGGTCACCTTGAAATCAGAATGTTGGACTTTTGAATCTAAGATGGAGTCCTGCTGTACCCTTGAGCAAGACACTTAACCCAAATGGCTTCAGCAAATGTCCCTTTGCATAAATGGTGTATATGTGAAACTGTAAGCCAGATGTTACCCTGGACCTGGGCAAATAAATACCATAGTGTAAAGGGTGTATCTTTTTTTCTCAAGTGGCAGAATGTTGAGTTGAATGGCCCATATAGCCTTTCATCATCCCCGCTTTGGTCCCTGTTGCTTCAGCACTCCTTCAACATATAAATGAGTTTGTTCCAAGCGATCTGTTTTCCAGTCCAATTCACATGACTGTGTTCAGTTCTCCAAGATGGCAATCCTCATGAAGTGCAACAGGCCGCGACCAGACCACACTGAAAAATTAACTCCCGCTTACATAACCATTCATCTGTTACGACAGATTATAGCATACTGTTGCCAATAAAGCAGCTCTGATTCTGACAGGGTAATGCTCTCTCTCTTTCTCTGATCTGGTCTCTCTATCTATCAACCACTGTGACTCAAATCAGGAAGCATAGATTGTCATTCACATAGTAAGAAGCTTGTTGCACTTCAACCCAGCATGAACACACACACATACACACACACATATACACTGGCCCACTTAACTAATTTGTACATTATTTCCAGTATATGCCATGTGCATGCTTTTTCTCTGTTCCTATAATTTTAATTCCAATGCAGTTGGCTTGTTCAAGTCACTGAACGATGATCATGACACAGTTGGGTAAGGTAATGATACAGCAACTCCTATTGCTTGGATACAGCTTTAGATTAGTATGGTCTGAAGCCTCCCTGCCAAGAAGTCAAGGACAAGCAGTTTCTTCTTTTTTGTAGGAGCTGTTAGAAATAGCTGCCATTAAAAGCTAAAAAAAAAAAGGAGGTACGGTGGTGCAGTGGGTAGCACTGTCGCTTCACAGCAAGAAGCCCCCATGTGGTGTTTGCATGTTCTCCCCGTGTGCGTGTGGGTTTCCTCCGAGTACTCCGCGTTCCTCCCATGACCCTGACCTGGATAAGCAGAATGGATAAAAGCTAAAAATGTTTGCTCTTCCCCTTTTGTTCCTACTGGGGTCGTCTAATGATGTTATGCATTATAAACCAGGAACAACACTATACTGAAGAATAACAAAACGGCGCATGCAAACAGTACTACGCTAAAGAAAGAGGGGCTCGTTATATTTTGACAGTTATCGGTTTTTGGAGGCCATATCAATTTTTGACCAGTTAGCCTCTTAATTTGGAACGGTACAGCATTTTGGAATCAATGCAGCTCTATCTTAGACATTTGGATCAGCGCATCATTTTGACTGGTGAGTCGATACACCCCCATTAAGTGGGTGTACTGGCCTTCAGAGGCTGAATATGGACCATTGTGAATGCATAAAACTTCCAAAATGAAACGTTTGATCATTTTTTTTCAGTAGTTTGTTGGGATGGAAACATTACAGGCGATTACAGGTGGTCAGATCCCACAAGCTATCCCTAGTTCTGAGGCTGGGAGCGAGTACGGATATGGAATAGAGAACTGGAGCCTGCTCCTGATGAGAATGAAATGAATGATTTTAGTGGTGCCGGGGGAATTGGTTTCTCATACAAATGGATCGTAGGAGACACGCTGTTTACTCCTGGCATGGGGTTGCGGGATGCACGCGGAAAAGAAATGAGTTGGTTTGGCGGCTCAGACACGGGCAGAAATCAAAGCACGAGGATCCCCTGCCGGGTCACGGTGTCGCCGCCGCTTTGATTGCCCGGGCATTGTTTTGGGCAGCCGGCTGGCGGCGTGCTCGCCCCCAGGGCGCATGGGGAGCCGTTTGAAGTGGAGATTATGACCCCTTGTGTTGCCAGCAAAGGTCAGAGCTCCTAAAATATAAAACCCTGCCTGTCAGAGAATGCCAGAGACTACAAGAGAGGGATGGCACTTCACCTATTTCATCAAATAGATAAAATAGTATATCCTGGTCTTAAGTCATTTATATAAGTTCTATGTAATTTCTGTATGGAATGTCTTACTCGAAATGTCTTGATATAATTTTTAATTTCCAATATCTAATAATGGTAATACAATTTGGAATTTCTATTATTTTATTTCTCAATGTAATTTATGTAAGTTTTTTATTTGTTTTATTATTATATCTTATTCTATTCTGGGTAACTGACGGGGTATTGTGTAAACTACACATGAATTTAATCAGGAAAAGCCAAAACTAAACTCCATGTTATACTTCAGTGTTCCAAAAGATTCAATATAGAAAGAAAAGGGAATGGCACACTGCTTAATACAAAGGGGAATATCACCAAGGAGAGAAAAATAAATATTGATAAAAATATTTTTATTGTTCCAGCATTATGTTTAATCATGATAAACATGAAATATAAAAATAAAGGATCCACTACATAACGCTAAACATTCATAAGCAACCTTATCGTACTAATCGATAAATCATTCCGTCAATCAATGTGAGATCCCATCAATGTGGGAAGCAGCAAAAATGAATCAGTGTCAGTCCATGCATGATTCTAATTTTTATTGAGACCATATTGAAGTACCATTTTCATTTTCAAGTTTTTCACATAAAAGACATTTGGGCTGCTAAACTGTGGAATATTGTATATTGAGGACATGAAACATAGTCAAGTGCCTTCCCCTTTACATGCATGAATGGTCATTTTTTGATAAGAGTGGATTTTGGTTGGATATAATCATATTGCTGCCTAGGACAATTCTGACAGTAGTGGGCCTGGGATGTCTTTTGATTTACTGCCAAAGACAGAAAAGATAGGCATAACTGTAGGCTTCATCATTTCTGTCTCCGAAAGAGTTAGCCTCAAAATTCATGCACAGATATTTGGTCAGGTTGGATACAATCTCTCCGTTAATGTGCCTTTTGTAGAGCCTTTGGGGGCTGTGCCTATCTCTTATAGGGTTTTAACCAAAATGTTTGAAGGACACATCCTGATCTGCAATTTGAATGGCGCGAGGAGGGTGATTGTGATGGCTTTACACAAATAACCACAAGCTGATTATTTTAATTACAGTCAACCCAACAGAAGCTGGATTCATTTTTGTATCTGATGTTGTACTTTGGAATTTCCTTGCAGTGCATTTATGAATCCATTTATTCTTTTTTAATGAAGAGGTTAGAAAGCAGTTTTACTTTACAGTAATTTCCTCCTGTTTACCGCACATAATTACAACTTACACTACATTTATTTCGCAGATGCTCTTATCCAGAGCAACCAACAAGGGGAGAGAGTATAAGTATGTTCACCTGAGCAAAACTGTCAGACCTGGGCTTTCTTTCACGAAAACAATTTACGAGTATTTTCACTCACAGATTGCAATATCTTGTTAAAACACATTTCACAAAAATGCAAAGCTTGTAAATCACAAATGAAAGTGAGATTACAAGCCTCTCATACACCCAATTCTTCCCTTGCAAGTACGGCATGCCATTTCCTTTGTGCAGTAATTGAAGCATGCTCCAAATGCACCTACCCTTCATATAACTACAGATACAGAGTTATATATAAACGATCGCCATAGCATGAAATGGCCCTACTAGTCTCGCTTCAAGTGTCCCCATATGAATCAAAGCTTATTCTTAAATAGATCAGGCCCCTGTACTTAAGTAGATCGAACCCTATTTTTATTATAACGATATTGCATGCTTGGGTGTAAGAGGAATTGCTAGTTTTGTCTCCTGCAAAGATACAAATATTTGTTGGCTGCACCAAGTTTGGTAGCATCATGTTCTGAAGTAAACTCGTTTGTGTCAACTTGGGTTGTGTGCCACAATACAGGGTGTATCAACAGAAACATTCAGCACAGTGCAAGTTTGGTAGTCAATAATGCATTTGCATTTTAAACCTAACCGGACTACGGGCCTTATTTATAAAACTTGTGGCAGATATTCTGAACTAAAAGGTTATGTACGCTCAAAATAAAAATATGTACGTCAGACATATCATGAATATCAAATCTATCAGTATGCTCACCTGTATACAATTTTCTTTTATAAATCAAAATAAACTTGAGATTTTGAGTACGTGCACGTGCCTAGTATCCCAATGACTCCCACAATTTACCATAAATAGTTAAAGTAACTCCTGATGTGAATATTGATTTGCTCATAAATCAGCTTTTCGTTCCAATGAATTGTCAGAGAGGATGGAGAAGTCAGACCGCAAAACAAAGACGAGAAAATAAAGACACTCGTTATGGAGGAAGAGGCCAAAGTGTAAAATCAAGACAGTCATTACAGACGAAGAGGCCAGACAGGCCATACTGCTTGGCAGAAATAGTTCCGGCATAAGCAATAATAGGCAATTTGTGGAGTGGCAGCATGCCACAGAAATCTCAATTTTTTTTCAAATTTAAAAAGAAGAGGTCCAACATTAAAGTGGATGCAAAGGCACAACATAAATGTCTGAGGTTTTTGTATCATTGGGGGGCAATGCCCCCCCAAATAGAAACACATGCCCCTCCCTTTATAATTTCATAAGGTTACACTACCATAGCCAGGAATTAATTGTTGCTATTAAAATATGACACTTATCAGCCTGTGATGAGACATTACTCAAAATATGATATGATACAATAATACTTTTGTCTTGCATCTTAAAATGGCACAGTTTCACATAGCTGATACCAACACGAAAGACTTAGTTGAAACCACAGAAAAACATAGATATTACATCCATGTACAGTAAATACCTCTCTGATTCAACCCCTCACCAATAAACTGAACATTGTTGTACTTTGAATTTATCTTTTGAATGAATTCTGGAATACAAGAGCATTTGAAAAGAGCAAGAAATATTTTGTATATTCCAATTGGACTACTTGATATGCAAGCTGTGTACAGTTATGCAGTCCAATGTCGACTATTCAGGCATTACACCTGTATGGTGTTAATCAATGAAAGCTACTTGAATGAGAGACGAGAGGAATGTGGGAGACTGGCTCTTCACCTGTCAAATAGTGTAAGATATGTATTAGTTAAATGTGTGTAGGTGCACTGGTTCATGTTAGGTTCATTTTTTAACTGCCACTGCCACCGCCATATTAGGTGGTGCTACAAAGAGCATATTTACAGGTAGCACATTTCTATTTTCTGTAAGGCAGTCGCGACTACCCATTAAAATCATGGCTATTTACACTATTCAATGAGCCCAGAACACAAAACTTTCTTTTATTTGTGTGTTTGACAGGTCAATTGTGCAAACCTTTGGAACTTTAAAAATGCCTTTCAGATGTTTGGACTCGTCAGGTGGTAGATTACTCTATAGCCATCAGAAGGTCAATGCATTCTGTGTAGTGTGCTGTATTGTAGACTGTATTGTATTGTGCATAGTGGCAGAAGTGGAGTGTGATGGGTAAGGAACTAGGTTCAATTCCAAGGTAGGACGCTGTTGTTGTACCCTTGAATTAGGTAGGGTAGAGCGGGGAAATAACAGTTTTCTTCGTAATTTATTCAATTCTGAAAATATTACTAGAGATAGAGCTCAATCTCCATCTTCAGTCAAAGTATTATCCATGTGACATGGCCAGTCGTATCATCCTGGCCTCTGCATGAAACTGGAACTGCCTCTAAAAATGTATATTCCAAACTAGAGGGCTTCAACAGCCATCATTGTTATGGACATTGAGTCTTTCGATTCATGTTTTCATACATTGGCATTCAGACTTAGGGCCATGTTTTAAAAAGCATGCCGTCAGTGCTGCAAAATACTGCGTTGCCATGTCTTCAATTTAGCGGGGTATTTACTAAGACTGATTATGTATATGAGCCCAGCCGCTGGGAGTTCATTTAAATCCACTGCCGGTATATTTATGATGTGTCTTGCGCATGGCAGGAGAGCATCATTGTTCTACTGTTTTTTGAGCGAGCCAAGTAAAAAAAAAAAAAAAAAAAAGTAATTTTTGGGTATAAGACTTTATTTGCAATAAATCAAGGCATACATCATTAAAAAAAGTTATCTGTCCATGAATGGTATAGTTTTCGAAGTATATTCTAGCAAGAATTGAATGCTTGGTAAACTAAAAAACATGATGTCCTCCTCTGTGTAAACAGCTGTTACAGTTATGCTGCCTCTGAATTGCTAACAAACAATGTGCTCTTTTTGCTGTTGTATGTTTGCAGAATGCCATCTAAAGAGAAAACAAGAGGGTTGGAACCCAAAATTGGGTTTAATATTTATTAAATTAATTAATTTTACTCATCAACGTGTTTGGCTTTTTAAGTTGGTTCAGTGTTCAATGTTAAATGTGTTCAGCTAATGTGCTTGCTATGTTGACAATGCCTCATCTTCTGTATGCTACAAGTGGTTAATAGAAAAGAAAAAGCAACCTAGTCACAGACATTTATGAATTATATTGTCTCTCTCCCAAATACAATAATCTAAAAAACTATATATCCAATAATATATTTTAAATACTTAAACAACTAATAAAATGTATGTATACCTTTTCTGGAATTATACTTTGTATACCATTTAGAACCTACTTCTACACTTTCTATCCTAAAGTGCCATACTTCAGGTATTTAGAAACCATGATCTATGTTTAACTTAGTAAAGTGCACCTTACACTATCTGGGATTTAGTTCAGAAAAAGTGTGCTCTAGGCAAAATTTTATAAACTTTTTTTTTGTGAGGGTAGACAGCTCTGTACTTCCTGGCAACCCGCAGCTTTCTCGGGGTTGTTGAACAATGGCAGCCCTAAGCTTTATAAATACAGATCTCATTCAGTTCCTTGAGCCCCAGCACAGGTGTCAAATGAAACTTACACACTGTATGGTCTCCCAAAAGTCCTTCGTGCAATTGATGGATTGCAAATTCCCATCAGGGCTCTGACTGAGAATGAAAAAGATTCCACTTGATAAACATACAAATTGTATGTGATGCCAGTTACATAGTATTAGATGCTGTGGCTAAATACTGTGGGAGCACATGGCAGCTACATTTGGAGCAACTGTGATTTGTGTCACTGCTTTGTCACAGGTGACATTACTGATGGATGCATTTAGGTTTAATTTGAATACTACAAATAGCAAAACACCTAACATTACTATAAAGTGTATTACTATAAGGGCTGTACTGTCAAATGTGGCCAACCCACACAGAACAAAGGAGAACTACAATGTAGTGCACAAACACAAAAGTTTGATACAAGACCAAAAATAGCCAGGGGGATGAGAACAGTTGCTTATTTACTGATTGCCTCCATAAACATACTTTAAAACATGCATTTTTGGTTTGAAATTACAATTTATACATGAAACATTCCAAAAAGAGCAAGGAAAATCACCTAGCTCAGCTTGTATGTTGCAACTTTAATGAAACAAGCCTCAGGCTATCAATATTCCTAGACCAGCAAGTGTGCACTGTATGCAACATCATTAAGGCACTAATGCAAGTTTAGGCTGACCAACAATGCTAATACAATCCCTGAACGTATACTCTTTACATACAACATTTAAAACCATGAAAATACAAAATAATGCAACCTAACTTAATAGCCTAAATAATACAAACGTTAGAGGGTGGAAATGGAAGGAGGTCCAAAATGCTGTATGAAGCGGTGGGTTTTCAATCTGCATTGGAAGATGGACAATGATTGTGCTGTCTTGACCATCACGGGAATTTACGCCCCTGCACCAGTACAGACAGGCGTCATGACTGGGGAAAGTCAGTGCACAGGGAGCTGCAAGGATGTAGTGGCATAGACAGGGAAACCATTAAAAAAAACCTACTATGAACAGGTGATCCATATGATTGCTGATATTGAAAAATAGTTTAACAGTGTTTCAGGAGTCATAAAGGTAGGTTCTCTGACCCACTATATAAGTGGCTCGCTGAATTCCGTATAAGATAAATCGGAAATAAATGAGTGGGAGGTCTTCCTTTTGAAGAAGCACCAAGCCACTGAAAAAAAAAATGGCAGTGACTCAGCAAAATGTTCACAGTAACAGGAAGCAGAGAGGAGAGGTGGGAAAGAGGGGGAGTGAGACAAAATGACACAGATTGGTGCATTTGGCTATGCCAAGTTTGTTATGCTAAGAAACAAAATCAGATATGGAGGGGGAGACAGAGAAAATGAAGTGCAATGGAGAAAAGGACTAGATATCAATAGAAATGCTCTGATGCCAGTACCAACCAGTACTTTTTCATACCTTCAGGACTTCTAGGCTATTCAACAGTTCCTCTACAAAATAATATGAATAAAAAATGAATACATTATTAGTTTTATATCTTTTCTCCCAAATTTAGTTGTCTCTCCTTATCTTTGGATTACTGATCAGAATCACTGCGAATCACTGCAATTCTTGTGATGTGAAAAAACTTGTGGCGTTCAATGTTTAATATCTCCATGTTGTCAAATGGTGATGTATGCTGCTTACCAGAGAGTACTGTAGAATCTTGTGTTTATTTGGTTATGTATGGTGCATTTATGTTGACCTGCTGTCCTCAAATTGTGTCACAGCCTGCAACGTAACCAGAAGACTTAAGCAGGTGCGTAAGGAAAATGGACCAAAATGAACCAAACCTGTCCCTGACAACATAAAATGCAGATTAAATTTTTAAAAATGACACAGTCTTAGCCAGTGTAGTACCTGTGAGGCTTTTGTTAGTTGACTAAACTTGTATTTTTCCCCCCTCTCATCCCTATCTTGCTTGCCCTGGTGCTCATAAACCACAGACCACTTCTGCTGTGATATTTAGTGGCCAAGACAGGGCTAGGAGCCAGCAGTCAGGGCAAAATGCCTACCCTCCTGTCAGAATCAGTGTATGCTGAACTCTTGCTCAAAGACTAACCGTCCACACGGCTGCTGCCATCCGAGTGATGGGAGGGGGTGAGTAAGACCATTTCTTGTGCATATTGACCTAATTCAATGAGTAAAAGATGAGGCTGTTCAAAAATCCTGTCAACCTTGCAATATGCAAAAGGGGGAGGGACACTTTCCCAAAAGATGGCATCCACAGTAGTTCTACTGTGAGAGTAACTATTGTTACATTTATTTCTTGCGTTCTATGCTTACATTTGAATGTAAATAATACTACAGCTAAAACACATGATGAAATAAAGCGGTATCACTGAGATGGCACTACTGAATGCAGCTCTGGATTCTGGTATAGGGGTGACATAGCTCAGGAGGTAGAGCGTTTGTCTGGCTGTCGGAGGGTTACCGGTTCGATCCCCCGCCCTGGGTGTGTCGAAGTGTCCCTGAGCAAGACACCTAACCCCTAATTGCTCCCAACGAGCTGATTGGTACATTGCATGGCAGCCTTTCACCGTTTGTTTGTTTGTGTGAGTGAATGGGTGAATGAGAGGCATCAATTGTAAAGCGCTATATAAATGCAAATTATTATATTAATTTATATTATTATTATTATTATTATTTATGATTAAAGAACTGGGTGTCTGTGGCGACATTCCCGGGAAAAAATCACAAGCGGCGCATAGTTAGCGATGCGTTTTCCATCACCCATCAGTGGTTGGTCTGCCAGAGAGGGTAGACAGAGCTAACGCAACAAGCTCGCTCTTGAACTCACTTGTGCGTGAGCGGCGTACTGTTTTTTCCGGTGTCTGTTATCGTTACAATAACAGAGAAGGGGGGTGGGGGGGGGTTATGTAATTAACACAATCTAATGTCAGCTAACAATTAGAAAAAACGCTAGCTAACGACCGGTACCGACCTCGCAAAACATCTCTCGAATGCAATGCTAGCTTGTTGCAACGTTGCAATGTAGCTAACTAAAGGCCAGTTCAGATCAATGATTCGTAACGAGACTGGATGCAACTTGCACAATTCCAAGACGTCTGATTGTAAACGTTCTAAAACTGCACTTGGCGATTTGACAAGATGGGTCTTTTGAGACCCCAGGCAATGGCTTCAGACTGAACTGGACTTAACGTTACTGTTATTTACATTGCCATCAAGTTCATCAATATATGTGACGGGTGCTGGAGAAAAGGTCCGCAAGTCGAAAATCTTGAAATCGCGCTAGGAGGCAAAAAAAATGTAAAAAAAATTTTTTTTACTGTTTTCTTTTTTTTTATATTATGAAAGTTAAAGTGTTGAAGAAGTCACTCAATAGAATAAACAACATTTTTAAGGTCACTAAATACTTATAATTTGTCAGCAAAGTCGGCTTGTTTTAGTGATTCTTACAGCCGGGTTTTGGAGGCGTGATGGGGGTGCAGTTTAATTAGCATGTTTGATTTCGTTGGCTATTGTCACTTTGTTTCAGTCAAGCCACCGCCCATAAATAAAGCCGTGTGGTAGTAGCCTATGTTTGTTTACTCTGTGAGGTTGCTACAATGGCGGATGCTCAATCAGTAGGTGAGAGGTAGCTTTCTAACGATGTATAACGTGTAATTTTTCTTTTGGAATAGCGTTTTATAGGTTAGCGTAACCGAACATTTTCTTACCATGGTATTCGCTCTATATATGGTAGCATTAAAAGACGTTGCACCTAACGAAACATTGTCAACGATTTTTCGTAATTCCTTGGAAAATACCATTATTATTGAGGACTTCTGGGCATAGCTAAGCCATATGTTTGCTGATAGACCTATCTGACATCGTTTTCTGGAGCAAAACAGAAGCGGATAGAACTGTCATTGATTTACTGTCTGTGTCTCCATCTACTGAACATAGATAAGATTTCATCATTGCTATGTAAGTATTACTGCTCAAAATATTTCGGTTATATACGTTATTTTAGAAATTGAGTGTCTTTAATTAGGTTAGTGGTATTGTGTAATGTTTAAATTATATCTATGTTTCATCTTAAACCTTCATAAGGGGCTCATATGCTTTACAATGGACAAAAAGCATTATATTCCTTTTTGGAGAGATTTTGGATTTGTTTCTGGACCCTTAGCCATTTTAGACCAGTGTTAATAATTTAGACATTTTGGGTAGATTTGGAGATGCTGGGTACACTGCTTAGTTTTTGCTTCATAGATCTTTAGTAGTTCTACATGTCCACCCTTAGATTTTATGAACTTGTGGTCAAGAAGTTTTTGATCCAGGAGATGTATACTTTAACCCGCAATCTCACAGTATTTCATTGCGAACTAAAAAAGGAGCAAATTCATTTTAGATTTTTTGCCTTGACCATTGCATTTGTGGCACTTTATTTCTTACAAAATTATGAATATAAAGTAATCTAAGCTAGTATTATAAATGATACAAATGTATTGCTTCATTTAAGACATTTTTCTAGTCTCTGTGGTGTTCACATCTGGAGTTATAAAGCTTTAAATAGGGTAATCCCTAAATGGACAAGAATTTACAGGTACTCTAGCGGGGGAGTGGTTGGTGGTGGAGTTAACTAGCTATTGTTCCCACCCATTATCTCCCTGTGAGAAGTGTGAAAAGTTCAAGATCTTTCAAGGGGATTTTCTCTGCTACTTGATTTTAGGAGTACCAACATTCAAATAAGCATTACATTACATTACATTCATTTGGCAGACGCTTTTATCCAAAGCGACGTACAAAAAAGTGCATTTCATGGTCGTAGACAACTGCTAAACACGGGTTCAGTAAGGTACAATACTTATTTTGTACAGCTATTTCTAGCCGAGAACAGTGAACACTATTCTGGCCTAACATCTGCAAAGCCAACTAGGCAGAAGAATAAACTACAGTATTAGGACAAATACAAATTACCAAGAGGTGTTGGGATGGGGCAACATGTAACAAGTGACAGGAAAAGGGTTTTTTTTTTGTTTTTTGTTTTTTTATAAAAGAGTGAAATATACAGCGTGGTGGTGGTTAGTCTAGGTATAGTCTGAAGAGATGAGTCTTCAGGCCACGGTGGAAGATGGGTAGTGAGGGGGAGGTTCGGAGAGGGACGGGGAGTTTGTTCCACCACTGGGGAGCTAGGGTGGAGAAGCTCTGTGGTGCCATCAACCGTGATTGAGAGCTCACAAAGTAAGGAGGTCTTGCACGGGAAGAAGAGCAGCTCAGTTTTGTTGAGGTTGAGCTTCAGATGGTGGCTGGCCATCCAGGTGGAGATGTCAGCCAGGCAGGAAGAGATCTTATCACTGACCTGTGTGGCCGAGGGGGGGAAAGAAAAGAAGAGTTGTGTGTCATCTGCATAACAATGATAGGAGAAGCCATGTGAATTGATGACTGAACCAAGAGATCTGGTGTATAAGGAGAACAGCAGAGAACCCAGTACAGATCCCTGCGGCACTCCCGTAACAAGTGGATGAGAAGCAGAGGCAGACCCCTTCCAGGTGACCTGGTAGGTCCTATCTGCAAGATAGGAAGCGAACCAAGACAGGGCAGTCCCGGCAATTCCCATCCCAGCGAAGGTGGAGAGGAGTATTTTATGGTTGACCGTGTCAAAAGCTGCAGACAGGTCAAGAAGGATCAGGACAGAGGAGAGGCGTGAGGCTCTTGCAGTGGCAAGTGCTTCCGTCACAGCTAGGAGTGCAGTCTCTGTTGAGTGCCCGGATCGGAAGCCAGACTGGTGAGGGTCTAGCAGGTTGTTCTGATGGAGAAAAGAGGTTAGTTGTTTAAGAACTGCTCGTTCAAGGGTTTTGGACAGAAAGGGTAGAAGCGATACGGGTCGATAATTCGTTACATCGGAGGGGTCTGAGGTGGGTTTTTTGAGAAGTGGGGTAACACGAGCCATCTTAAAATCAGAGGGAACATGACCAGAGGAGAGAGAGGAATTAAGAATAGAGGACAGATAGGGAAGGAGCTCGCTGGAAATGGATTGGAGAACTTTAGATGGGATGGGGTCAAGTGGACAGGTGGTTGCACGATGAGAGGTGATGAGTTGTAATACATCGGAGTCCTCCAGCATTTCAAAGGAGGTCAGTGTGGCTGTGGGTTTGTCCCGGGGGGTTGGGGGGCTCACTGGATGGGCAAAGGAGTTCCGGATTGTAGCCACCTTTCCTTCAAAGGCGGCCAGAAAGTCATCTGCGGAGAGGGAAGAGGGAGGTGGGGGTGGAGGAGGAATGAGGAGGGAAGAGAAGGTGGAGAATAGTTTGCGTGGATTAGAGACACATGCACTGATCTTAGATTGAAAAATGAGGTTTTCGCTGACGTGAGGGCAGATGTGAAAGTCGCCAGCAGGGTATGGTATGCGGTCAGGTCATCAGAGGATCGGGATTTCCTCCACTTCCTCTCTGCAGCTCGCAGTGATGTTCTGCTGGAGCGTATTGACTTAGTCAGCCATGGGCAGGGGGGTGAGGAGCGTGCTGGTTTGGAGACAAGAGGACAAAGTGAGTCGAGGGACTGCGAGAGGCAGGAGTTGAGGGTGGAGGTGGCAAGATCAACTGGCAGGTTAGAGAAAGACGCAGGAGGGGGAAATGTAGACAGAGCAGTGGAGATGAGGGAGGATTGTGACAGAGTAGAGAGATTTCTCCTGAAAGTTACTGTGGGTGAGCTATTGGATGAATTGAGGGGGAGTAAATAGGAGAGGGAGAAAGAAAGAAAGAAGTGGTCCGAGACATGGAGGGGAGTCACTGTAAATTGGGGAATGGAGCAGCTTCTGGTGAATACAAGGTCTAGTTGGTTACCAGCCTTGTGTGTGGGGGGGGGAAGAGGACAGGGATAGGGCGAAAGACTGGAGGAGTGAGGCAACCCTGGACAGTTGGGAGGTTTCTGGTGGGAGGTTGAAGTCTCCCAGTAGAATAGCAGGAGTGCCATCCTCAGGGAGGGAGCTCAGGAGAGTGTCCAGCTCGTCCAGAAATGAGCCGAGTGGACCTGGAAGACGGTACAAAACAATAATATGAAATTTTGAGGGATGAGTTACAGTAATCGCATTAAATTCAAAGGAGGAGGAAGTAGGGTTAGGACTGGGGAGGACACAGAACTTCCAGGACAAGGAAATGAGCAAACCGGTACCCCCGCCTCGGCCAGAGGCCCTGGGGGTGTGCGAGAAGGAGTATCCCGCAGACAGTGCAGCTGGGGTGGCGGTGTTATCGGGAGTGATCCAGGTTTCTGTGAGAGCCAGGAAGTCAAGAGACTTCGTCTTGGCAAAGGCAGTCATGAAGTCAGCTTTCTGGACAGCTGACTGGCAGTTCCATAATCCACCTGTGACAGTGAATTCCTGAGGTGTGGATAAGGGTGGGTAGATCAGGTTAGATAAATTACGCCTGCGATGAACAGACCATTTGGGGCGAGGCAGCGCGCACAAGGGAATGGGGTTTATAAACATGATAAACTGACGACAAGGCTGCCTATGGCAGCCTCCGCTGGAGCTATAAATACCGGGTGACAATTACGTGCTTGCATTAACTTCATTAGGGCAGATAAGCACCAGGTGAAGCTACTCGAAATTAGCTCAACAATACCGGGCAATTAAACACCAACCCCCACACACAATTTCACTAACGCCTTTAACTAACAAACAACAGCGAGTCAACTACAGCATATCTTCTTCAACTATTTTCAGATTTCAATGTATGACACATCATTTGAAAGTTTATAATCTGCACTTTCATAATCTGTAAAAAACTGAAAAATGACCTTTCCCTACCTGAGGACCAAAACACCAGCACCTGTCACATATTGTAATGATCGGAATAAAGCCGTCTACACAGAGCATTAACCCGGGGTATAGGTGGAGCAGAGCCGGGTCTGATTTCTGTGTAAAGATAACTAAATAAAAGAATACGGCAGTATGGATTAGCATTGTTATTATTTTATTACGCTTCCTCATATGTTCCTTCAGCCTTGTGTGTGTGTGTGTGAGTGAATGGGTGAATGAGAGGCATCAATTGTAAATCGCTATATAAATGCAGTCCATTTACCATTTACCATCCATTTAATCAACTCGCCAGCAAATAAACTGACTGAAAAAATCTGTACGAAATTCACAGAGATTAATGCAATTCTGCAGTTTATTATTATTATTATTATTATTATTATTATTATTGTTGTTGTTGTTGTTTGTTGGGTTTTTCAGGCCACAGGTTCACAGCAGAAGTATGTATAAATGTTTAAACTTAGTAGCATAACTAATGTTTTAGAACTTGCAAGGCTGTAATGTGAAGTACTAAATAAGCATCATAGGAAGAAATTGCATGCGCATTATGGCGTCTGCAGTGTTGAAGCACATGTTTTCAAATGCCAAACATTTTGAGATACCAAATGAGAGGTGAGACGGCAAGATGAAGAAACATTGGACCAGGTTCCTGAAACAAATACAGGAAAACAAAGGGAGCACCTTGGGATATGACTCCTTTAGTTTCGCAGAAAGTTTAGTTGTAACTCAGTTGCATCATTTTGCATTCAGTATGCAGGCAGACTTTTAGGAATTTTTTTGTACATATCTGTGGGGAGTGTATGCTTTGTGAATGTGAGTAACTTTACATTGAAAAAGTCGTGACTGTATTTTTCTTGGGGTCAAAAAAACCTCTTGCTTTCAGCAATTCATGAGTTGGCTGAAAGAATAATATTTTTAGCAGGGTTGTATTATGTGATAAGATTTTTTTCAGCACCTTCACTGAAAGTTTCTACGAATATACTATTTATGACCCAAATAATTTAATTCTTCTTTTTTTTTTCTTTACTTAAATAAAACGTTTGTTAATCCATGCAGAATAGATCTTCATGAAAAAAATTACAATGCAAGGAATTTTCCTTTTTTTTTGCTGGGAAAAACTAGCAGCATGGGAAGACATTTCTCTATAATTATGTTTTTATATTTAACTTGTTAAATGTTCTCGTTTTCATAACAAACTTTCTAACAAGTGGCTGTGGAATTTCAAACGCTGTTTGCAGGTGAGAAGTAACACTTGTATCCCTTTTGCTTTCCTTTCCAACTCTGTTGTTATAATCTTTAAATATACATGACATTTTTACAGCCTGCACGGTAATCAATCACTGCAATACCATTAACAGTGATTCATAAATCACCTCAGTGTTTGGTGCTAATTACTGTAGAAGTACACAATCTGTAGTCGTACAGTGTTTTTCACCAGCTTCTGATAAATGTGCAACTTCTTAGACATTTCAGCTCGTTATCAAGTTTCTAATGAAAACAAGATCATTTAAGAGCTTACATCATTGTGGAAATGGCTGTAATTTTGCATACAGGCCCCAAATGATTCATTTGTGCGAACAATTTGCAAATCTTTATTTTAGGTGATAATAGAAAGACTATAAAATATGTTTCTAGATTGGGACTTAAGCTTTTTTCTTCTCGTTTTGCAAGTTACATGAGCAATTTACACTTTGATCACACATTGCATGCTTTTACTTCCTGTCATGCTCATTGAAACTATGTGTGCCTATTTATTGTGAAAGATATTTCATTTTGGTCCTGTATGACAATTCTTTATGTCTAACCTGTCATTGTTTGCCAGGGGGTATGAGGAGCGAAATGTCTTTTGAAAATAATACAAAGAACACTTTTCTATTCAGCAAAATATGGGCAAATAAACATGTGGGACGGTTGACACATTCAGAAGGCATTGTACATGATGGATATAGATGCTTTTCTTACCCAGTTTCATTGTGTTGTTTTTAAAAAGTTTGTGAGGAATTACATTCTGTTCAATGTCATTCTGACTACAGAGTTTACTGCACAAATAGTGCTCGACTGCCCATCCTTTTTCAGCATGGATCTCGACTTTAACACCACAGTAGCGTTTATTTGCGTGTGTGGCCGTGTGTGTGCGTGCATGCGTGTGTGTGTGTGTGTGTGTGTGAGCAAGAGAGAGAGAGAAGAGGCTAATTCATCATAGCTTGATCTAAGACAACTTCTGTATTTAACTGAATTTTTGTAAAAGGAGACCCTGACATCCATCCTGAATCGGATGAGATAATTTGCGTTGGAATGTGAATGTGTGAGTCGGTAGTGTTGCAGGTGATTGACATGCTGTATATGTGCTCCATCTGCTTTCATAATTGTAGTTATTACTACTGCAAATTATCCCTCAACCTTAAAACAACTATACATGCTGAACCCTCCAGACAGAAATATAAATTCAGTTAAACATAAATCTGAAAGCAGTTCTAGACAAAATACAATAACAAATTTTGACTGACCACAATTGTGATACATAAATATAATTGACAAGTTGGCTCCCTGAATGAAGTGCTAAATAAAGGACTTGTAAAGCTTGCACAGCTTCACGTAAACCTAAAGCTTCTGGTTTGATGTCATCGTGTGGGTGAAAAACCATAAAGGATGTAATGTGACCGGAATGCTAATGAGCTCATAAAGTACAGATGAAGAGCCATCATGGTGGCTTTGAAACAGTGAGCTCATATTCCGCACCTGCTCCTGTTCTCCCTGTCTCCCGCTCTGCCTTTAAACCAGCAGTGAAGCCTCCCTGTAATTAATGTCATCAAACAGATGCTTTGTCAGCTCAGATGAAGGAAAGCTCTTAATTTGCAGCAGTTTGGCCGATCAAAACAATTCGAAGGAGATATCGCTTCCATTCCTTGTTTCTTCTCCTTGAAGCAGTCGATTTGTTCCCAATTCCCAAGTAGGGAGAAGGACCATTGCCGTCAGAAATTTATTGTAGGATGAATGCTCAGTCTAACAACAGAATTTGAAGTCAATGCCAATGCCAATGATATGGCAGTGCTTTGCAAATTATGTAGATCCAAGGTCGCACCTTCTTCGTATTTTGACCTCGCAATCCTAATTACCTTTCACATTGCAGTGAGAAATAATCTGCAAATAACAAAGGCAAGCTCACAGAGGCTTGTTCAACTGTCGACTGGCCAGTGGTATTTGGGAGGGCCGATTCCGAATGCCTAATTAGGCTGACTACTGTACTTCACTCCATCAGCACTACCTTTGGACAAAATGTAATATGAAAACTGAGTATACACAAAACACATTTTTAAATCATTTCATTTATTTAATGAAAAATTTATCAAATACCCATATCTCCCATGGGAAAAAAATAATTGCTCCCTTAAACATAATATCTGATTGCACCGCCTTTAGCAGCAATAACTCCAACCAAACGCTTCCTATAATTTTATGTCAGTCTTTCACATCGCTTTAGCCGACTCTTGTTTGCAGAACTGCTTTCAGACAAATTGGTAGTTTTTCAAACATGAACTGCTCCCTTCTGGTCCTTCCACAGCTTCTCTACTGGGTTCAAGTCAAGACTTTGACTACTCCAAAATATAAATTGTTTCTTTTCAGCCATTCAGATGTGAACTTGCTTTTTAATGAAATGAAATAATAATTTAAAAAATGTGTTTTGTGTTTACTCTCACTTTCCCTTTGTGTAATATCACATTTTGTGTTAAAATCTGAAACCATTTGGTGTGACAAGCATGCAATAATAGAGGAAATCAGGGAGGGGGAAAATACTTTTTTCCAGGCACTGTACATGTACAGTAATACATGCAATGAAAAAGTTGCATGTTTTGCATTTATTCATTTATCGCATGAACAAGCTGTTGAATAATTCTAAAATCATTACTGTGATCATCTCAGTACATGGTGCGTATTCTCTGTGAGAGAACTGAACTGGATTCATTTAACTGATGGATTTCTATTCACCCTCCGCCCCTCTCCTGGCCTGGCCTTTCTCTGTGAATGCTGTGAACTCTACAAACAAGCAGAATGCCTAGATTGGCTGGGTTAAGGGAAATGGAATAAAATAGACTGTGATGTATCCCTTTTTCAACCTGGTCTCACAACCCATTCCATCAATTCAACATAATTGTCAGCACCTTAAAGCTTTACTTACCCGACAAATGAGGGATACCCTACATCACATGACTTGAATTTCTCTAAATCAATATTAACCAGAAAGAAAGTCCACCATTTTTTTCACTGGTGAAACAATAAAGGTTACAATGTTATTGCATTTCCAGCATACATGTATGGAAATTTTCTCTTATTTTGGAAATCGCAATTGAATGCAACATGTTGTATCATTCTATAGCTTCTTCATCTCTTCTTTATCTGTTTGGATGGCTATCTATATCCCCTGTGCCGTATCCCCTTGTTTTATATTACCACTAATCTCATATTATCATATTATTACCCAGCTGTGTCTTACATAGCTAGCTAGTTAGGTCCATTCAGACATGATTCATAATGTATTTAGCCTGTGAGATAGCCATCACAGTATATACTTGTTAGTTCATGTGAAATGAACTAAGATCAATTTATTTTAAGAAAGAACATGTGCATTCAATCTATAAGAACTGTGGTACTTTCAATAAATAAATAGGTGTTTTAAGTAAGAAATGCAAGGCTGCCCTGCTAAGTTCATAAAGATAATAAAATGTAAATGGAAAAATTGAGTTTAAAAGATAATTTTTAAAAATGAAAAGACCCTCAAAACGGCAGCTTTGTGACATTATTAATCACATACAGCAGCTTATGCACTGATCTGAATGGACCTAGCAAGCAAGTTGTATAGCTAGCTATGTGGGATACAGCTGGCTGGCTTGCTAAAATAGTGGTAATTTAAGACAATCTAGATATGGCACTCAGAACATACTGTAGCTAGCCACACACACAGATAAAAGAGAGATGAAAAGGCAAAGGAATGATCATATTGCATTACATTTTAATTATTAAATAAAGGTTTTCTATAAATGTACATTGGAAATAAAATATTGTTGGCTTACCTTTATTTTTTCATCAGTGAAAGACAAATGGCAGATTTGCATTTTGGTTTGTATTGACTTGGAGAAAGTCAAGTCCTTCATTCGTAGGATGAGTATGAATTTTATGGTCCTTTAAATTTGTTAAATTGAGGGACCAGGTTGACCTAATGTATTAGTGGTTAACCGGGAGTAAAGAGCTGCTTAGTGATCAAGGGCCTCATTTATAAAACGGATTTACGATCAATTTTGATTCGCGCAGAAAACCACGTATAAGTAGTTATTTATAAAACCTTACTTTGAGTTGGAAATGATCTTATCTCTACGCAAATCTAGACTTGATGTAAGTGATTTTCCGACTGGTTATGTAAGGGTATTGCAGTTTGGGAAGCATATGCGTCCAAGCCTGTGGTGAACTTTGCATTAGCTTCATGAACAATTTGATAGGAATTATCAATTAAAGGTGTGAGGAATTAATTGTTTGTCAACCCACTATTTAGTCCACCGAATAATGCGTGTTGCCTGTCTTCAATATCCACTACCATCACCGTGATCTCTTCTTCCAAAAAGTTTGCTTTTCTCTTTTGGTCCATGGTTATTCCTGACTAAACCCCCATTTGTGCTAGCATTATATAAGGGGAAATCGCTGATTGTAAGGCACGTTCAGGTGCCGTAAATTTGATGTTAATCTGAGATTTATAGATCACAGGCACGTAAGTTACAAATGGGCTTCTTAGAACCTGCATAAGCAAGGTTTTTTATGCTCAGTATCTTTTATGAATCGAACGTAAGCACACCATCGGAAATGATCTTAAGACTAAGTTCAAGTATAAATCTAAGAACATTTTTATAAATTAGGCCCCAGGTCATACATTATAGGGGGTTTTAATTCTATTTTATTAATCCTGAAAATGGATGTGGGGCCATCAAGAATGGAAAAATTCCATCGGTAGAAATGCAAGCGCTGTGCAGCAGGTTGGGAAAAAACAGGTTCTAGCAAGGACAATGAACTATAATTGCAACAAGATTAAGACAGATAAAAACATGCTATAATGTCTTTGGAGAGAAGTGAAAATTAAATCAGGGGCTTATTAATGTTATAGCCATTCCAGCGAACGAAATTGCAGTTGCAGAGGTTACAGTTCCAGTAGAACATTTCTGGAACTGAGCGATACAAAGCCAACTTCTAATTACATGCTCATCTGATTTCTGCTCAAAAGTTTTCCTGTTATTACAATACTTGTACTGGCCTTTCAAACTTAATTTGAAAAGATATCAGCAAAAAACAGCAAAGCTAATCCAGTTTACCATTGCTCACAGCATTATTGACCTTGTGTGACTGGGTTTGCCTTGTAAAATATTATCTGCTAATCTCAATATCTATTTGGTCAGCAGTATTCAAATGACACTTTGTCAATTTTTACTGATAGATGCTCAGTCAAAATTTGGAAACAGTACCGATCATTATTATAGTTAAATATATTTCAATATTATGAGTTCACAAACAGGATAATTCATTGAGATAATAATCAGGATAAATATTAGTCCATGCATTTTATTCAAGTAGAGAAAAATGTTGATACATTTTGCCGGGCACAGGATAAAATACTGCCTCAAGCCTATTGTCCAAAACAAGGAAAAAATATCATGTTACCCCTGTACTTATATCTTTGCATTGGGTACCTATTTAATTTATTTTTTTAAATAATAATTTAAAGATTCTTTCTATTTTATTTTTTTATTTATTGCAAAGTGGCTTGGCACCAAAGTATTGTTCACCTTTTGGGAAAATATCAAACCAAACTTGCCCTCTGATCTGGAGGGGCTAGACTCTCTGTATCTTCAAAGTTCACTAGAAAAAAGAGCAGATGGAGCTTTCTTTTGCTTTCTTGCTCCTAAACTGAGGAACAGCCTGCCTCTTCAGATTACAGAGGCGCCAACAGAAGGCCGTTTCAACTAAAAATTCAGTTGCAAACAGATCTTTTTACTGCAACTTAGATCATTTAGATTGCCTCAATACTCGTATACTCTATAATCCTGACCCTTGCTGAATTCGTTTTTTATTTTTTATTTATTAGTGTTTCTGTGAAGCACTTGAGGTTACAGAAGCTAGAATGTGCTATAGAAAAGAAGTTAAGAAACCTTGTTAGCTAAATTGTTACTTAGTTCCAGTCAGCTAGCAAGATAGGTGGTAGTAAATAGGTGGGTACCAAACTCCAAAATGACCATTACCTAAACTGAGTGGTATTATGTTGATAAGAACTTAGAAAACCATGAAAGAATAATATTCCCCATGTAGCTATTGATCTGTTTTTGCTGTCAGATTTCGAAAATGATAGGTCGAGCTTCAAAATATCCCTGTATGTGAAGCCCTGCAAAATAGTATTTGTGTCCACTGGTATTACTTTGCTTTACTACATACAAAAATAGGAACAGTAACTGAGATTTAAAAAATATTCCAGCCACACTTTATATTTTCATCAGTGTAATGCTGAAAAATTGTGGTTTTTCTGTGCAACCAGATCTATATATTTTTTACTATTTTACACCAAGCATGGCTAGAATCCTTATTTCTTGACATAAATTCATAAAATATTAATTTTTTTAAATTTTTTTATTTCAGTTACCAAACAGTTGCAGTACTGATAGACATCTGAGGCTAGATAAGCTCCTATAAATTTAACTCATTCAGCTCAAGGATCAAGGCTTCGTAATCTACTATGTACAATAGATTATGATTGCCTGGGTATAAATCCTTTTAATATGAACCTGCACCATATGTACAACCCCTGCCATCACCCTTTCTGAACAAACCAACCCTGTACACCATCAAATCAGGTTTGAACCTTCATCCCGTGACTAGACATAATGTGGCTGTTTAGTATTGTCTGTGTCACACTATAAAGACATGTTCTTGTCCCTAACTGGTAGAAGAGCAGATGTAGATTGACTTTACCTGTATCCACTTGCTGGCTTAGAGATTATGGTTATTAGCTGGCAGGCAAATCTCAATGTGCTTTTCACCTGGTAAAAAAAAAAAAGAAAAGAAAAAATAAAACCTTTTTATTTTTTATTCCATGCCTTGGCTTTGGATTGGAATTCTAGCCTTCAACTCTGCCCCCCTCCACCAGCCTGATGCCAGTCCCCCTTGAGCCAGAGAGCCAGGATTATGTCCAGGATATGTAGACATACTGGTTTGTACTTAGAGAGTTAACATTGACCAGCAAACCTCATCCTACTGACTCTCTGTCCTCTCAAGGAAGCCTGAGTCTAATTGAAGCCTGGGCGCTTTGAGCTTCCTGCCTTTGATCTTAAGTTATTGATGAGTACAAAGACAGAGGGAGAGATGGGAAAGAGGAGGAAACTAATAAGAAAAAATAGACTTAGTCCATTAGACTGAAGAAATCAGTTTAGATGGGATTTAAGATCAGTCGGTGGGGTGGGGTGGATATTCAACTGGATCTGGCAGCCAAGGCTGAGGTTGGGCACATCAAATTCAAGCTACCCAAAGCTGAATTCTTGTTAAAATATGCTGCTTGTTTAATATTTCATTTCATGAAGTATCAAATATCTATTTTAAGTTTGTACAGAGCTGGACAGCTTGTAGGTTGTTTTCAGCAATCTTAAAAAATGCACACTTTACTTCAGATTCTCTGTTTCATGTTGCATATGAATTATATCTTTATAATCAAGCTTTTAATCAGAGGGAAGGGTGACTTATTCCCGTTTAATGCATTATTGGAGCTTGATTAATGTACAATTGTGCTAGGGATTTCTGGTTTCATATTCATTAGGTGGTGATAGATAGACACACGCAGCTGGGAACACAAACTGTCAGCATTCCAGGAGACAACCATGAAGGAAGTTCATCAACTCTGCTCAGCCTGACAGAACCTATAGGAATATGTATTTATTCACTCCTGTGCATATATTAGCAAGCAAAAGATATAGCTAGCTAACAACAGCTCTCTCTCTCTCTCTCACATTAGCTAGGTCAATCACAGCTAGCTTGCTTGTGAGACAGACAGACAGACAGACAGATAGATAGATAAATAGATGTAAACTCAGGGTAGCTAAGAAATCTGGATGGGAAGCTTATGAAAAATCCATGCTTGGGGTAAAATAATCTGCATAAAATGGGTTTGTTTACAGTATAATGGATGGATTTGCATAGGTGTTGGAGGTATTATAAGTGGGAAGGGTGAGGAGGTTGTAAGTACAACCATTTTTTAAAATGTATTATCATTACCCTGTATCATTACCCTCACTACCCTGTTTACATGGGTTAAAGAAGGGTAGTGAATATGGTAAATATTTATATGCTTGTGTGATGAATAACTAGAGAGTAAACCTCCTTCCTCAGAAAGGACCAGCATAGACTGATGTAATTGCATAACTCCTTTTTATTTTAAAAAGGCACAGTAGGGGATTTAGATGTCTGAACTGGCAAGAGCCCAGTAATCCTTCAATATTATCAAATGCGGTCCTGCTTTGCTGTGCGTTCCATTGCATGCACTTCAATAATAACGCAGCGAATTAAAAGCATTACGCAGTGGGAAGCAGACAGTCTGGATGCTTGGCCACCACAGCAGTGCCAAACAGACAGACACAGTGGCGGTGTTGCTGCCTCAGGGAGGAGAGCAGTGCCTGTTTCCGCCGGCTTTCGTAGGCGCAGTCGCCGCGAGCCCTGTGACTGATGTGGCAAAGCGAGGTGAGCTGCGTCCCGAGCACACTGAATAAAGCAACCAGAGGAACTTCTTCAGGGACAAAAGGGTTCCGAGCCAGATCTAAATCACTCAAATTGAATTACAGTGTTTAAAATGCATGATATGTTCGCCATTCAACCTCCAGGCACGGAATGGAATGCAAAAGAAGAGGAAAAAGAATGGAATATTTAGGCGGCAAGGACATGCTCAGAGCAAACTGTGAGAAATATGGATTGTGGATATATGTATTATGGAAATATGGATATGCATCACTCTGTGACTTAGGATCCCTCCCTCTCAGCATGACAGCCCAGATTGAAATGTCTGTCATTCCGACAGCATGGTGGCATTCTGCCCCCTGAAGTGGCCACCATATCTTGTCCCATTAAGTCCCTGAATCTTGCACAGAGGGGTGGGGGTTGGGTTGGGGGTGGGGAGCGAGAGGAACTAATGCACAGAAAGTCAATCATCCTTCACAGTCAGTCACTGTGGCTGTCCCCCAGGACCCAGACAGGACTGTACAGTGTAGGCAACATGACATTGAGGAGGTCTGTGCTTACATAAAGGTCAGACAAACTGAAGAACGAGGGCTCACAAATTAATAACAAGCTTTGGAAACATATGTGAGGCAAAACTTAAATTAATCGCTGTGTGAGATTTCATCTGGCCACAGGGTCTGCCAACTGTGTATTGTTTGTGGCATTGAAGCTGAAACTCAACATCCTGAAGAAGATCCGATGTATTAATAAGGAAAAACATCAATTTCAGAATGCAGGTGATTAATTTATTTGAGTTGATCCGTGCTCTTTTATTCATGTATGTACAGATGTGACCAGGTCATAGCAGTGGCTGCTGGGAAAGCGAGTGAATTAAACAATTTATATTTGGTATGCAGCATCTTTGTCAAAAAGCTGACAGGTCACATATCCAGTGACTGCAACTTAGCTGGCAAAATGTGCCCATTTTCCATATAATGCGATCATACCTCATTTATAAATATTACATGAAGGGCGCCAGACAGCTGATGTGTTTTAAAATATATTATCCTTCAGTGCTAAGGAGAATTCTTCCTGTGCTCCACATATTTCATTTGAGCATTGAAGTGGATGGATCCAGTGAATGGAATGATAATAGATAAGAATAAAAGGGACTCGAAAGCACAGCTGTCAGATGAAAAAAGGAAGAGGGTCTAGATAACTTCTCAAGGAACTGGTTTAGGGCAATAGTACATAGCCAGCATTACCTCCCTCTCTCCTAGTTGCCTGCCTATCAGACTTAATTTTAAAGCAGAGCGAACCATTAGCACTCTCATCCTTGTACATGTGCTGACTTGCAACTGGGTAATGAGGAAGGTTATTTTGGATGCAGTGGTAATAACTCCCTCTCCCCTGCCCCATATCTTTATCCTGACCTATTTCCCCTGGGGCCTGATTTCTTTCATTGACTGGCCATATGAGGACATGAGTGACACATGTACAGGTTAGGGAGGTAGAAATGGGAAAATATGTTATAATGTCATGTGTAAATCAATATAAGCCCTAAAAAATACACACCACGGGATAAATGGGTTACAGCATGTTTATTGACCAGCTTTCATAGAAGGAGACAGAGACATAAAAACATAATTAATCCGCAGCCTAGAATGTTCTTGGAGTGAAGGTGTGTGTGCAGCCATTTAATTTTTCTCTCCCTGTCTCCTCCAGAAAGAAACATGTGACTCTAAGCTTCCGCAATTCATCCGACCCACAGACATCTCCAGATGCTGGGTACCTTCCAACGTGATGCTCTGCCAAGCCGGCATTGCAGCCATCTTCAGTTCCTGTTTCAGGGGATTTTTGCCTTCAGTCTTGTCTTCAGGAATTTGAAATGCATGTTCAGTTGGATTCTGGCGGGGTGATTGGCTTGGCCTGTCAAGAACATTCCACTTTTTGGCCCTGAAAAAACTTGATTTCTTTTGCAGTGTGTTTGGGTACATTGTGCTGCCGCAAGTTGAAGCGGCATCCAATGAGTTTTGAGGCATTTGGTTAGATCTGAGCAAGTGTTTCTGTGCACTTCAGAATTCATCCTGCTGTTGCCGTCAGCAGTCACATCATCAATACAGACAAGTGAGCCGGTTCCAGTGGCAGCCATGCATTCCCAAGACAAACACTAACACTACCATGTTTTAAGGATGTGGGGGGGGCTTTATGCTGGTGTAGTCTTCTCTGTATTTTAGTCTTTGACACATATATATCTACATCCTGAAGAGTGTTCTTCATCTGTGCAACAGTTGAAAACATTTTTTTTCTTCACAATTAAAAGTATTCTTCAGTAATTCACTTCTTCTGTGGTCTACCCGGTTGTTTGCTCCTTCCTAGCAATGTACCAAGTACGGCACCCCATATGTCTATGATCAATTTATTCTGATTTGTCAGTCTCATGGTGGCCTAAAAATGGGGAGACTATGCACAAAAAAAAGCTGAAATTCCTATATGGTTCACCCGATATGGATGCACATGTGCACAAATTCCAAATCCAATATGCTGTAGTAGCCAAAAAATAATTTTAAAAAAAACTGTCATTGTCCAAATACTTACGAACTGCACTGTAGGTTGTGAAAGATATTCATACTGAAAATGTTGATGGAGTCGGTCTCCCTGTACCCACTTAAGCCATCTGTGCAGTGAGGAGATTTCTGTCTGCTCCATCATGTCCTGAACAGCAGTCATCAGATTTCAGGAGAGAGGAGAATTAAAGCCCAACCTCCAGGAAGAGCAAGGGGACATAAAACCTCAATGGATCAAGCGATCCATTACTGCTGGAGTAAGAAATGGTTGCTCAACAGTGACTGAAGGGTAAGGTGTAGTCTGAGGAAATTTATCACACATGCATCTTAGTTTAAAAAAAATGTATGGTAGGTATTCTGTGCCAAAATGAAAATGAATATAATATAAAATAGACGCGTTCGTAAATACTTCAAAACTGTGGTTGGACTCCACCAGCCTGTGTGTGGGAGTGGAAAGCATGAACAAAACGCTTCTTTTTATAGGCTGGAAGCCTACACATCCACACAAAACAGGACAGGATGACATTTCCATGGCCCCAGGCTGAAAGGAGACAGACGTTGTGGGTACCAGCCATTACACGAATTGCCACTTCCGTGAAAAAGAGACTGCTTCGAGAGTCAACGTGATTCGCACATCCTTTTATTCTTTTTCATCCACAGCTTGCATTATTCATCAGTTGCACATCAATTTTTCATGACCAAACCGCAGCCCAGAAAAGAGCTGGCTACTGGTCACCTCCACAGAGGCCTTCATCTGCCGGTGTATATAGGATATGACCTTTGTTGTGAGATAGTGAGGAAAATGTATTCCAATTTTAACTGCTGCTGCTTAATGGGGTTTTGATTTGCACCAGCAAGTTTTTCAAATTTGAAACCAAGCAGTTCCCTCTGGGTAACAGGAGTTATAAACCAGTTTAATGCAAAAGTAATCATATCCTCACACACTAAGCACTGTCCCAAGACAGACATCATATTGTCTATTTCCCAGACACTTTGCAAATATAGCACACGCTGCTTACAGACTCAGACAGAAATGAATAAATAAAAGAAACAACCATGATACTGCAAATGGAGGATTTGTTTCCCACCACTTGAAGTAATTTAGCAATGATGTGCTGGAAACACAGGGCTAAAATCATTGCCACAGTATAAAAGAGAGCAAGGTTGTGTCACTGCACACAGACCCAGAGCAAAGGCAAAAAAACAGCAAAGGTGAAAGTCCGCTGAACAGCAAGCTTTTTTTTTTTCTTTTGTCAGCTCCATTGTACACACAAATTTTAAAATTGTTAAACATAATGTTAAACATAATATTCTGTATTTTCCAAGGAATTATTTTTGCCAATGCCAAACCAAAAATCTTGCATTTATGGAGCAACTGTGAACCATCTTTTCTTCATTGCGAGTGACATGAATAAAATACAATTTCTGGAATGGGGAAAACCTGATAGGGTGTTGATAACTGATAATGAGAAATGATTCTTTGCAATACGTCATTTTGCAGAAGTGCAAAAACAACAAGGTAATAAAAAGATACCATCTATCCATAATAATAAATGATAGTAACACTAGACTTAGGTACTCTGATTGCATATATACAGGGATATCCATGGCCTACAGAGGTGGCCAAAATTTACATACACCTAGGCTAAAGATATTTAAACTCAGTTTTTCACAACTCCGCACATTTCATGTAACCATACATTTATCATAAGGCAATTAGGGCATCTACTTTGTTCACATCGGAGGTAATTTTAAAGCAATCGATTAGAGACAGATTTATTTCAGCTTTAATTCACTATATCAGAATTCCAGTGGGTCAAAAGTTTACATACACAAATTGACTGTCTCTTTAAACAGTCTAGAAGATTCCAGAAATTGATGTAATTACTTTTTAGAAGCTTCAGATTGGCTAATTGTCATAATTAGGAGTTAATTGACACTTGTGGCTGTATTTAAGAGCCTACATTTAAAGCCAATGCCTTTTTTCCCTTGATACCATGGGAAAATCTAAGCAACTCCGTCAAGACCTCAGAAAAAAAATTGTGGACTTCCACAAGTCCGGTTCCTCCTTAGGAGCAATTTCCAAACAACTGAAGGTACCACGAGCATCTGTACGAACAATTATATGCAAATATAAAAATCTTGGAACCACACAGACACTGCATCATTCAGAAAGGAGGCATACATTCCCATGGCTGAACAAACTTTTGTCAACTGAACCCCAAGACAACAACAAAGGAACTGGTGAAGGAGTTGGAGGCATCAGGTACCTACCAAGTATCTACATCCACCATTAACCTCTTAGCGCAAAGCCCCTAGTGGTCGACACGCCAGCGTGCCAAGATTGCTGAACTCAGACATTCAGTGCTACTGCAACCAAAGTATTAAAAACAGAAACACATTGTTTTAGTTTCATTAGTAGACGATACACGACAACTATGCCGAATACGGAGTTTTGTAGCACCACCATTGTCACTCTGGTCATTCATTTAATAAGTACCCCCTCCCTGCAGTCTCATCTGCAACTACACCCCCTACCCATAACATAATGGACAATATTGTCTATCAGGGCATTTATAAAAATATTCTTTCACCACTCAAAAATCGTATTCCATCATAGCAACAAGATAAACCTAACTATAGCCCTAAGATATACCAATACAGCAGTGAAAACGCTGCTCACTGAATAACGAAATAAACGAGACAAAGTTTTCAAAACAAGACATGATACCATGTCATTCTACCGTCAATATCTGGGTCTAAATATTGAATAAATATACAACCTTACCATTGGTTTTATGCGTAGAGATGTCCCTTTTTAGTTTGAGTGGTCATATATTGTCTTGGACAATCCGTTTGTGAAATATACGTGCATTTGTGAGGCCTGGGTAGCCTAGATACCCTAATTGACTTAACACAGGGAATGTATGGTAACATGAACGGTGTGGAGTAGTGAAAAATTGAGTTTGAATGTCTTTAGCCTTGGTGTATGTAAACTTTTGGCCTCAACTGTATGTATTTAATGTTGCCTGTAATATTACTATAACCATCATATTGACCAGTATTTAGATCGCAATGCACATGTAAATATAATTAGTGACCAAGGTTTTTGTATGAAAGAGTGATTAGTAGAAACCTTGAACAGGTTGCTTAGAAGGATTTTTTAGAAAAGGACTGTATGGAAAAATGCCCAAATTTACAGCAAAATCTGTAATCAGAATCTACCAGTTGGTTAAGACTTCATGAATGCATTTCACAGTATATGGCCGTGAGTTTATACATCCGCAAAAATATTTTCACTGTAATAAATTAAGGCCAAACTGCATACACTCTATAATTCGTACAAACATTCCTACACTCTCTAATGCCAAATTATCTATAAAAAAATTGGAAGATACAACTACAGTTTTCACTAAACTAAAAAAGCCATATTCCAAAGCAATGCTACCAATTTTTCATTTTTTCACATAGCTTGGCTCAATTAGCAGTCACTGCAATGCATGCAGCACACACAAGTGAAATATGAAGGTACATGTGATTTATATCTGTGGTTAATCTCTTACAAGTAGGTTTTGATTTCTACTCTTGTTTCAGTAAATATTTGTATTGTATAAAGGGAGAACACAAAATTCAAGCCATGTCTGAGTCTGAGAAGCAAAAGATGGTGGTAAGGTAATGGGAGTTAGAGGACACTGGGACCAACTTCCTGTCTGTTACCTTTTGGGTCAGATTGCGATTACTGAATAGAATCTCAGGTCAGAGTTGTGTGATTACTGAATAGAATCTCAGGTCAGACTTGTGTAACTACTGAATAGTATATCAGGTCATAGTTGTGCGATTACTGAATAGAATCCCAGGTCAGAGTTGTGTGATTACTGAATTACAGTCTGCCCCTTACTCAACTGAGACCTGGGATTCTATTCAGGTTTGTGTGATTACTGAATAGAATCCTAGGTCTGAGTTGTGTGATTACTGAATAGAATCTCAGGTCAGAGTTGTATGATTACTGAATCACAGTCTGCCCCTTACTCAACTGAGAGGGACAGATCTGCAGCCAAGGGCAGAGTGCAAGCCAACTGCAGTTGGAATATTAAATCTGTCAAAATGAGCACATAATTATGCATTAAGTTACAGTAAGTAAGAGATTAAATTAGAAAGAAAAGGAGAGGGACCAACGCCTGGCAGCTGGGATGTGAGTTTTAGGCTGGACTCAACTCTCTAATTAATGCATGCCTGACAGAGCATCATTTCCATGGTGTATTACCAGGGCAAGAGTGAAGGAAAGGACTGCAATAAGTGAATTAGTGCAAAAACAAGAACATCAAAAATAATGAGCAAGAAAATTTTCATCAAGAACAAAAGCACAGTCCATATCCAAAGGCCAGCCAAGTGAGGTACTGTGTTACAGATCTGTTGTGCATCCATATTATCGGATTTATTTCCAGGAAACTGGTAAAATGATTATAGATTCTGCTACTGTAGTATTTACAATTAGTATGTAAATCTGAGCCATGCAACTGGTGCAGTGATTGTCTGCCGACAAATAGTTAAAAATAGTTCAATATAAGACATTGAATATTTAATCAATAAGTCACTGCATCAGCCATTTATAAGCAGAATTACAGAACAACTGCCAGAACAGCCGAGTCATTGTCAGTCTTCCACTGCTAACGGGAAACTTACTTGGTTCAATATATCCTGAACTCTGGTCATTTATTCTGGGTGAAATAACCATGCTATATTTAATGCTCTGCCTATGCTATATTTAACACTGTACCCTCAAATTAATTTACAACTTAAAGCTCTATGACCTTAGCGTCTCCTCCTTGCACCTGCTATGGCATTTAACGTTATGTTACAGGATTATTTAGTAACTTCTACTATCAGTTGCAACACTGGCTGGGTTTACATGGAGCCTAATGTTCCAATTATAATCGGTTTAAAAGCCTAAGCAGAATGAAAATGCTCCATATAAACACCTCAATCAGAATAAACAGGCCCAAACCGATTGAAATTTCAATCGGTTGCAGAGGGGTAGTTTAAACCTTTTCACAAACCGATAAAAAGAAAAATTGTACCATGTAACCGATGAAACTGATTATTTTCTGACTGTGTTCTTTCTGCGCATGCCCACCGTCTTGATGTAAATGCGTGGTGACGTACGTTTCTCTCCACTGATCAAACACGTGATGTAGGGGTGGGCGATATGACGATATTAGATTGTGAACGATTGAAATGTCTCCACGATCTGCCTTTCCAGAGAGATCGGGAGTATCGGGCTACAGTGAAACTGCACATTCTGTCAGTTGGACTGACAACGCTCATACAAGGCATCCAACGTTGTTTTCTCAGCCAAACCTAAAATGTATTTTTATAGTACTTCCGCAGTTTTTTTCTGTGCCGGTAAATAAGTCAGAGGTGGTCCAGCTAGCTCTTTTGGTTGCTAAGGGGACGTGTATCGACCACCCCATATAAATGAATGTAACTTAACATAAATTTGCTCGCATACTGTAAAAGTGTCCTATCTTCCGTATTTGAGATTAATATGAGAAAGGGTGGTTCTCTATCAGCACATCTATTGTTGCTTGTCTTAAAGTTGATACTGTAAATGACTGTATTAATATAACTACATGTATATGTATGAAGTTGGTTTTTTACATTTAGAAAGTTTATTATGAGTATTTTTCTTACAAGACTTACATTTTCATAGGTAACGATGTCCAGTTATCTCTAATAAATATGAAGTTAATATACTACCGGTTAAGGTGGTCGATAAACGTCCCCCCCCCCCCCCCCTCCCCTGGTGGTGGTCGATAATAGGTGCTCTCACTCTAGGTAGCTAGATTGTTAGTATAGGTACGTCATGGGTCTGGATGGCTGACACTACGGAGGAGTTGGCCCCTAAAACGAATCGACGTCTGTGATATGGAACTGGTTTGGATTTTCCAAAACCAACACGGCGCAAAACACCATTATTTGCAAAGTTTGCAAGAAAATGTTTGCACATCAGATGGCAACACGACGAACCTTTTTAATCACCTCAAGAGAAAGCATTGTTGAATGTTAATGTTTTGCAAAATTGCACTTGATTAAAATCTGATACTTTGGCCCAAATGGTCTCTTTTATTCTTTTTCTTTTAGGTTTTGTTCCCTTGAAAGGCAATATTTTCTTAAATAGGGATATTAGTTTGATTGCACTGTTCATTCACTTGCAAAATAATCTTAAATACCAACATGAAAAATAATCGCTATCATATCGTGGATCGTGATAATGCCTGAAAAAATCGTGATATGATATTTTTGCCATATCGCCCACCCCCAACGTGATGTATTTGTCACTTTTGCTGATGTCACACAGCTGTTCTGATTAAATGCGTCAGCGCATGTAAACACCAGACCGTATTAGATCACATCCCATGTAAACAGTTGACCCAAAATCTTCAATTGGAATGATTTCTATCAGAATGAAAAAAAGTGTGCATGTAACCGCAGCTACTGATGATTTTAATCCTTTGTTTCATCTCTGATCGTTGCCTAACAGTTCTGAATACATATTGGTAAATTGCTTTGAATATGTTAATTTACTAAATGGATAAAATATTACTATACATACACACTACATTTCCAAAAGTATGTGGACACCCCTTCTAATTACTGGTTTCAGACCCACTAACAGGTGCAAAAATCAAGCGTACAGCCATTCAATCTCGTACTGAAGAGCTCAGTGAGTTTGAACATCGCACTGTCGTAGGATTCCACCTTTCCAACAAGTCAGTTCATCAAATGTCTGCCCTGCTAGAGCTGCTCCGATCAGCTGTTATTGTGAGGTGGACAGGTATAGGAACAACAACAGCTCAGCCGTGAAGCAATAGGCCACACAAGCTCACAGAATGGGACCAGTGAGTGCTGGGGCACATAGCATATAAAAATCATCTGTCCTTGGTTTTAACATTCACTACAGTGTACCAAAATACCTATGGAAACTTCAGCACAAGAACTGTTCATCAAGAGCTTCATGAAATGGGTTTCAATGGCCGAGCAGTCATACACAAGCCTAAGATCACCACGCACAATGCCAAGCATTGAGTGGAGAGGTGTAAAGCCATACCGCCGCTGTGGAAACACGTTCCCTGGTGTGATCTATCACGCTCCACTATCGGGCAGACTGATGGACAAATCTGGGTTTGGCGGAATGTGTAGTGCCAACTATGCTGGCCCAAATAATGCCAACTGTGAAGTTTAGTGGAGGAGGAATAAAGGTCTGGGGCTGTTTTCATGGTTTGGGCTAGGCCCCATAGTTCCAGTAAACAGAAATCTTAATGCTACAGCATACAATGACATTCTAGAGAATTGTGCGCTTCCAACAGTTTGGCAACAGTTTGGGAAAGGCCCTTTTCTGTTTCAGCATGACAATGCCCCCGTGGACAAAACAAGGCCCATAAAGAAATGGTTTGCTGAGTTTGGTGGTGAAAAATTTGACTTGCCTGCTCAGAGCCCTGAGATCTACCCCATCAAACACCTTTGGGATGAACTGGAATGCCAACTGGGAGCCAGGCCTTACACCCAACAGCAGTGTCCAACCTCAATAATGCTCTTCTGGCTGAATGGAAAAGAATCCCTGCAGCCTTGTTCCAAAAACTACTGGAAAGCCTCCCCAGAAGAGTGGAGACTGTTATAGCAGCAAAGGGGGGTCCAACTCCATATTAATGCCCATGGTTCGGAATGAGATGTTCAACAAGTCAACAAGTGCATACGGGTTTGATGATCAGGCGTCCACATACTTGTGGAAATGTCCTGCTCACTCCAGAATCATTATATATGTATGTGTATATATATATATATATATATATATATAATGAATGATTCTCCAGCGAGCAGGAGTAATGGGTGTGTCCACTGGGGTACCCAAGGCATATAATTTGATTTATCGGTTAAGCAACTTTTAATCAGCAATCATATTAAAGAGACGGAGACCCTGCACTATCAACTGCCCTGTGGAAAGGGGGGAGTTTCTCTGCTGTAGGCAGGGGAGTGGACATGCTTCCAATCTATCTGCTAGCCATCTTTTATGGCACTGGCCTCAGATCATCTGCTTGGATCAGAAGCATTTAAGAGCAGCATGATTTTTTTTTAATGAGATCATTATTTTGGGCTACTGGACCAGCATACAGGAACAGCTGCAGGAAACACCCACTGTGTAGAACAGGAAATTATAAAACGTCCACTGAAATCCTTGCAGTGGCAAGCCAAGTCTATACTGCATGTCTCACACATGCTGCAATAATCTTGATTGAATTGACCAACTTTATTTAATCCAGTCAGTGGTTAATGAGTGCAATTATCCATCAGACGCATGTAGCAAAACAGCATCACTTTGACAAATACCAGTGCTTACACATTGAATTTCCAGAGTCCATGCATGGATAATTTGGGTCATTCTGCCCTTTGAGCATGTGTCTGGATAGGCGCATTAGCTTTCAACCCTATGGAAAATTAAACATGCAACAACAATGGAATGGCTGGGGGTATTAGCTTTGTGCATTACTGCAACTGATAAAGACATCCATTATTTTTTAATAGGCTATCATTAAATATGAGCAGCATGGCGGAGGAATTCAGCTTGGGGTTGAGTGAGCTGAGTGCCTTTTTGTAAAATGTCACACAGTGGTAGAGGGTGTGGAAAGTGCCACAGAAATACCTGAATTTGGAATGAGGTAATCGCTTTGTGAAGTACATTGTAACAGGTATGCAAGGTTAGTCAAAGTATGGTCAGATACTCCATCAGTTCACCTACCTCAGTTCAGAACTGTCAATCTGTGGGAATGCTAGGTTAAAAGGTATTTATTTTCCTTATGAAGCATATCTTTGAAGGGGTCACCAGAGCTATCTTCTCTTCTGTCTTTTGTTGGGAATAAGAAGTAAAAAAGAGCTGGTCCTGTTGTCATACAATCAATTTTCTCTCCCCCACATTTTCTCAATCCCAAATTACAGTCAGCAAAACATTTTCCGTTATTACACTGAAATTTAACATAATAAAGCAATAGCAATGGTTGTGATGATTAGAGTGTAATTTTTATTTAAAATGTAGCAAACAGACCCTGCAATAGGTCTTGGGTTTTTGCCTTCGCTTTGTAGCATGAGACAGTACCAACAATGATGTGGCATAGAGAACTTCACCCTGACCCCCCCACCCACACACACAAACGTGCACATTAGGCCAGAACTCCATGTGTCTCTTTGTGTAACTTTAAGATGGAGGACTGCCAATCTAATCTTTTCTAAGCTAAGCAATAATGTAGGGAGTCCAGCTGCTTTTGCAACAGCCAAGGAAGGACACCCAGCTACTTTCCATTGAACGGGGTCTACATGGTGCAACCGTTTCTGTCCCCCATCTTTCCCTTTATCTGTGGTAAACACACATGGAGATTCTGATTCAGATGTTAAAAAGCTTGTGAGGGCAACGGCACAGTGGCAATCCGAGCAAATCAGTAACATGTCCCTGCTGCTCTGTTTCATTTCTACTCTTTGCATGACCCCATGCTTTTTTTTATATGCATAAACCTGGAAAAAAGTAAAAAGGAATCTAAAGGACAAAATTCTGAGATAGAGGAACCATGGGAAGGGCTGGAAAATGTGAACACAGAAGGACATTTTTCCTCTGTGGGGAACATGGATATCCTGCAAAGCAAATTCTTCAATAATGCATGAAACAAGATGCAAAGCTATGCATGTAGCAGAAAAATGCGGTCATCCATTCAGACTGTATGCCCACAAAGAAGCAAGGCGCTGTTAAATTGTACAGAAATTATTGACAAAGTTGAGCTTGGCAAGACAGCGGTCTATGATGTTATGATTAATATTTGATGCTTTTATTTATTTAGCTTTTTCATTCTTCAAAGGCCCATGTTGTGCTACTTTTTCATGGAACCATTTCTTCTGTCAAGGAACACAAAACTTACATAGTCATTTTGTTTTGCTTTAATTTTCCTTTAATTGCACACATGCACTCTCTCTCACACACACACACACACACGCACACATACACAAAATGATGCTCTTAATCTTTAAGAAAACAGCAGTATATCAGATGAGAGTATCACATTCAGCAACAGCTGAGACAGTATGACACAATTCAAATTAAAATTCTACTGTCTCTTATTAAATGATACAGATAGCAAATAGAAACCTGACCCAGGTCTGACCAAAACTGTCTGGAAATCCATAATTAATCTGGCAAACAGACTTGGCCTGGCTTCCATTCACAGACAAAGTTGCAAACTATGGAATCAGGATGCATTATAAATATGGGCTAACACTTGCGTAGAGCCCCTATTATGCTTAACAAGAAGCAATTTCAATATTATATGATTTTACATCAGTATATTACAAGATAAAATAAAATATAAGATAATCAACCTTACTTTGCTTCTTAGCTGAGGGCAACTGCAATGCACATTCACTGATAAGTGCACCCTTATACGATTGCATATTATTGATTGTGCAACTTAAAATGAATTCATCTATTTCAAGAGAAATGGATGTACTAAAGCACTTTTCCTGAATGACAGGTTCCTTTGAGTCATAAGGCAGGAAGTGGGAGGTGCCAAACTTCTAACTTTGTGACACATATGCTGCCTGTAGAAATCCTAAAAAAAGCTAAAAGTTCTGTCTTGCCATCATGCAGGCTATTAGAAATGACTAATACTTCTATGAAATTACTATGAGTACTAGTCATTAGTTGGAGGAAATGACCAAATATGGGATCTAATCAATTTAAATCTTTTAGATTACATGAGGTTGACGATACTTAATACTAATGGCCCTGACTGGGATAATTTTGCTGACATCTAAATTTACTAAAAATGTGGCTGACTACATTGAGAATTACCTTTTTATGTTAGGAAACTTCATGTTTGGAGCTATCTGGAAACATTACAAGGCTCCAAATCTTTGTGTGCATGTATCTCAGGTCTGAATAGGTCCCATGATGCACCCAACTTATGGGATGATTGCTTCAATTGCAGACAGTAATTCAAAGCTGGAACATACTCTGGTGGTGTAGTGGTAAATTATGGACACATTAGCCACACATGACTGGCTCATAATGACAGGTCTAGCTACCATAAAAATGCAGGCAATATTTTGTAGCTAATAAGAATTACTGTATGGGTGTTAGTTATCCCCTATAGGCTATTTAATGGTAGTGTTGAGTATGAGAATAAAATGGAAAATAACATGGAGCATATTACATATATACACTTGCATGGCAAAGAGAAAAATAAGAAAGTAAAATGTGCTTCAAAGTCAAAAGACTCATCACACAGAAGGTGGAGCATTATGCATCACTGTACAGTGTAAGAGTGTTTGCTATCTACCTCTATACTTCATGTAGAGGTAGTTTTGAGAATGGGAATGAACTGCAACATGGAGCATAGAGGAAATTTAAGTTTTCCTAAAAGAGGTCTTGGTAAAGGATTCAGCCTTCACAATCAGCCTTCACTCAGCTTTGCTAGTAGTCCACTGTTCTTGAAATGGATCCCTGAAAATGAGATCAACTTCAATACAGGTATCATTCAGAAAGCAACTTAAATTTAAAATGTAATTCATGTAATAATCAGATCCCTGTATTACCGTTGGTTTGATTTTGGTTAATTTAAACAAAGATTAGTTGCTACACAATGAGAGTAGCCTAAGTAGTGCTATTCTAATTTAATTCACAATCAATTACAATCATTAAAGATTACAATTATTAGTATCATTTTGACATTTGACACTTTCAAAGTGACAAACATCTCAGAATTGCTAGCAACATTCCTGATACAATTTTATCCTTTTTACTGCATTGTTTTCTGGAGTATGTAAAAAATGGTAAAACATGCTGAGTCCACTCTTTTCCAGCCAAGCCTCATCCTAAGATGCAATCATTTGGCTGCCATGTTAATGTGCTGGAATGATGTTCACACCTGCTTCCTCCAGGCATTAAATAATGGCCACAATCAAGTAAGCTATAATTGAGGCTATACACTTGGAACTTCTCAAATGACACATGCATTAAGACAAACATGCCCGATCTCTTTTCACCCAGTTCGCCACTGCACTGAAGTTGCATGATAGGGTGCCAGATCAGGATGCACCATGTGTGTGCTGAGGAAAGGATATCTTCTGTACAATCAATTCCAGTCTCCAGCAGTTTGTATTGATAGAATAACATATTAATCTGCAAAAAAAAGGAAATATGGGGACTGTTGAGCCACTATGCTAGAAAACCCCTATTAATTAGTCCCTTAATGATAACCACTCTTGGTTTGCATGTCATTACATGTTCATTATAAATAAAGAAACAGGAACTGACAGGGACATATTACAGCTCACTAACAGACATACGCATGATGTTTTTTTTTGGTTTTTTTTCACATAGGCTGCACTGTATTGCCAATAAATGCAATAAGAATTTAACAAATTGCAGTGAAATGTACTTGAAAGTCAAAGACTCATCACACAGTAGGTAGAACATTATAAATACAGTTTAGAGATAAAGCAAATGTTAAATGATAATGACTGTAATTAACATGTCAGACATAATGAATTAGCTCCGAAAACATGTCTTAAACTACTATGCCTGTATAATTATCATTCAATTTGAGTAATCTGTGATCAGGAGACAGACTCCCTGTTTCTGAGATGATTCATTTAAATCCACAGTCCGAAACTGGATGCTAATATGTACTTAGTGCTGAGTGTAAGGAATACTCATTGTAAACCATCACTCATCATTCTCTTTTACATAAATTATTCTGCATTTCAACTCATTTTTCACATAAGGAATCATGAAAAACAACACTAAAATGTAAGTTGCAGGAAGTAGATAAACTAAATCCTTTTGGTTGGTGAGAAGGGAATCCTGTTTTAGAAATCATTAGTCATTCATGTCGGTCTTCAAACAGATGATAATTACAAAGCCGTGTCTCAGTTAATCCATTTGGCTACCTGTGAAAAATAACTGCATTTAGACAGCCTGACTGGCATAAAAATTGTTTTTGATCATTGCCAGTATCTCATTAAACCTGCAAAGGACTGAAGCCACTTTTCTAAAGCTGTAAATGCAAGTATTTTATGAAAAAAAAGTTTGTAAATTTGTTACACCTCCAGATTATGCAGATGGATATTTTATATTTAATGCAACAAGATTAAAGATGTCCTGTGCAGTGTAAGCATTTGGACAGTGACACACTTATTTGCTTATGGAACTGTACTCCAGATTTGGATTTGAAATGTAACAATGAATATTAGGTTATACAGTTTTTGTTAAAGCAGAAGGTCAGCTTTAATTTGTGCATATTTAAATCCATATCAGGTAATCCATGTAGGAATTACAGACATTTTTATACATAGTCCTCCCATTTTAGGGGAGCAAAAAGACAAACTGGACAAAAGAACATGTGAAATAAAGTGAAAGAAAGTCATCATACTTCATAAATGGTTGCAAATCCTTTGCATTCAATCAGTACCTGAAGTCTGCAACCCATAGACATCCCCAGATGCTGGGCATCTTCCCTGGTGATGCTCTGCCATCACAGCCTGTACTGTAGCCATCTTCAGTTACTGCTTGTTTCTGGGGAATTTTGCCTGCAGTCTTGTCTTCAGCAAGTGAAATACATGTTCCGACAGGTGATTGACTTGGCCACTAAATAACATTACATGATTTGGCCCTGAAAAACTTGATTGCTTTAACAGTGGTCCAGCAGAGAAGCGGATTGGTGGAAACAGCACATGCACCTGGGTTACGTTAACCAATCAGCCCAGGTACTTGAAGATGTGTTCGTCTCCACGGTTCGGGGGCCGAGACTGGGAGTGCACACTGAGAGAGAGTTAATTTTGGAGTTTGAGCGAGCTGAAAAGCTGTTGCTCAGGTTTGCTTTCTTTTGTCTTTGTTATTTTAGTTTGTTGTTTCAGTTTCTTATTTTTTGCCCATGAGGGGAAAGGGTGAAGGTGTTTGTTTATTCATTTGTGTGTTGGCGTGGGTGCGCTCTCTCTCTTTCTCTCTATGTGGCGAACGACGGTCCTCTCCCGGAACTGCCACATCTCTCTCCCAGGGGTGTCACACTAATTGTAACCGTAGGTCATTCATGTAAAACAAAAAAATAGAGTGGCAACAGTGCATTATGTGTATATTGCATACTGGTTAGTCTTATTATGTGACAGGATGATGTTTATGTCTTGGTCTGTATGTATGCTCTAGCATTTCCCTGATGGGACACAAACAAATCACATCATTTTCCTGCTGCATGGTGAACCACCATCCAATGAGTTTTGATGCATTTGGTTGGATTTGAGCAGATGTTTCTGTACACTTCAGAATTCATCCTGCTGCTGCCATCAGTAGTCACTTCATCAATAAAGACAAGTGAGCCAGTTCCAGTGGCAGCCATGCATGCCCAAGCCATAACACGTTTCACTTTCTTTCTCCACTTTCTTCTGTCCATTATTTTGATGCAGGTTAAAACTTGTCTCACCTGTCCATAAGACTTTGTTCCAGAACTGTACCATTTTTTAAAATGTACTTTGTTTTTCTTTTTTTGCAAACTCTAGCTTGGCCATGTTCTGTTCTTCAGGCTTCCAGATGGTTTGCATCTTTTAATGAACCCACTGAGGTTATGCTGTTGTAGTCTTATCTTTATGGTAGTCTGACACATCTATGCCTACAACCTGGAGAGTGTTCAAACACTTGATTTTGACACACCAAAAGTTTTGACTACATCTCTGATTAAGTTCTTATGATTCTTCAGTCTCATGACTGATTTCACACCTAAAATCAACTTTAGACTTTTTGCTTTCTTGTGCATGAACGAATGAGGCAACAACACACAGCTGGCCAAGAAACAGTTAAGAAGCTAAATGTGCAATTACTTTTGTCCCTAAAATGGAGGGGGGGAGGGCTATGCATAAAAAGAGCGTGAGTTCCAAAAGGGATCATCGAATATGGATGTAAATACCCCTAAATTCAATTGACAGTCTGCACTTTAACCTCATATTCATTGTTTTATTTCAAATACAATGTGGTGGAGTACAGACCCAACAAAAATAATTGTGTTACTATCCAAATATTTTCACACTGCACAGTATATCTTCTCATGGTCTCTCTGTTGACAGTCTTGGTTTATGAGCATCAGTCATAATGAAAGGTCATTGTGGAGAAAAAGGCCAAATCAATATTATTCCCAGGTAGATTTGATTAGATTGTTTCTGTCCAAATTAGCTGGCAATACAGCGCCTGCCATTGACATGAGGTCAAACCATCCATACAATTGTATACATCATTATTAGGTGAAAAAGTTATATTAAAACATTCCTGCAAAAAATAAAGTCGACTGCCAATAACACAAGTAGGAACATCAACCTGGCAAAAATGTAAAATCAAAAACAATGTATGACCTGGACCTTGGAGACATATCTCTTAATGATCCTGACACTTATTTCAGTTAGGAACTGTTTTTTTCTTCTGTGAAGCAGAGAGACTCTAAGATTTCTGCGAGACATACATGTAATCATTGCAGACACTGTAGCAAAATGACTGACCCAATCTGGCATAAACCTGCCTTAAATTCTGGAACCAATTTGTTCAAGCAGGGAGAAAAACACTACTCCCTACTTTCAGTCCCCACCTCCAGTAGAGCTTGTATTGAGGATCTGCTGCCTATTAGTCTGAACCAACATGGAGACTGCTAAGTCACAATATGTCAGAAAAAATGTGAATTAATCCAATTAAGGATATTCATTCTTTTCCATGTCAAAAGGTATTCATAGGAAATAATGATATAGAATGACAGCAACATGGTATAGCAATACATGCATGGTGATTTGTTGCACATCTGCTGGACAGCATTGCACTGCAACACCCACAGTGGGTCAATACTATACCAAATGTGTAGTCTGAACCAATAATGTTACAAACATTAAATTATAGCCAATTCTGTAACACATACAGCATCCAGTTTACTATAAAAAATTCCCTGGTGTAGATACATACTTATTACTGTACATGTGCATTTAGTCATTCCATAGCATTAAGGTTAAAGACTAAACAAACCTCAATTTCCAGCATAACTGTTCCAAATTGAGCTGGTAAATTAACAAGTGTACAATATTGATGGTTTATTGACTTGGCAGGTATACCATCCACCAAGTTAGGAGTGGACATGGCATACTTTTACCCAAAAAGTACAAGATATTTTTTCATATAGTTTCCGATATAAATAGTACAATGACCACAAACGTTTCTGTACACGCGGACCTCATGTAAAAACACAGAATTCAAATACAACTTCATTGCCACACAATAAAGCAATGAGCATGCACTCACAAACGGTGAGTGAAGCAGAGGAAATTTTGCAGGGAATATTAGGTTAATCTATGTTGTAGGGCAGATTAGTTTCCAAATTTGACGTTTAGAAATGGGAACCCCTGAGCAAAAGTTATTCAAGATAAACAGTTGTCTGGTAGCGCCTGCTTCAAGTGAACACATTTCCTTTCAAGCACCTGCTACCATTTTTAAAGACACTACAGAGACATCTACACGTTGACTGTGCCAAAGACTTCCAGATTGCAGCCCATCTGGTGCTGGGGAGGAAAAAAAAACTAAACTTGAAGCGGTTTGGGGTGCCATGGCAGAACATGACATAAGATTCACTGTGACCTACAAATTCCCATCCTAAAAGACAGCAAGGGGGTAGGCTGAACTATTTACCCATACCACCACTGTGAAGTTACCCGCCATGTTTATATGTGACTATTCTGACTATGCCTACAAGGTTTACCTGCATCACCATTGTGCTATCATCTACCAGGTTTTTTTTCAATGTGGTAACTTTCAGAGTATTCCCAAGCCTAGCCCTGGTTTCTGCTGTGATAACACAGGGCTCAAGCACACTAAATCCATGAATATTTTTTTGGTTTTGATAGTGGGTCAGAATATACAAAGAGCTATAATTTGTGGTAGCTAGAAAAATTATCCACAGTCAGTGCAGGACAATTATGATTGGTGGGGCCATAAAAACAGGTTACATGTGATTGCTTGGAGAAGAAGCATTTAAAATAATCGTTTTACATGCACCAAACTACTTTCATTTTATTGAGCATGAGGACTTCAAATACTAGGCAGTAACTCTGTGGTTTTCTACAGCAATCTCCTTGTCTCATCTACAATGGTAAAATATGCTTTTTCAAGCAACAATTATATGTTGCCCTGTCAGAGCAGGATACACAGGAAATGTATTGTGATTTCCATGTTATTGTGAGTTGACTTTACTGAACACTTAATTACTATATTACCCAGGCTACAATTTCTGAAAAACACATCAAGGTGTTTAAGAAAGTGAGTATATCCTGGTGTATCCAGAGCCTGTGAAGTCATGACATGGGGCTGGTTTAAGAATCAAATTCAAATTAAACTTATGAATTGGGTTCCACACATTTGTAGTGTGAAAGTATGTGATGTACTACCATGTGTAGCATGCAGTTTCTTCTTCACGAGTACTTCTGATTTTTTTTTTTTTAAATCATCAAATGTGATCGCCAATAGTGATGATATGAAAATTAAAGCCATCCAAAGTGTGGGGTGTGCAGAAGCATAATTGCCTAAAACTGTTTATGAAACTTCTTTTCTTGACTACAGTTGATTTTTACAGTAGTCCAGTTTTTTGTTCCATGATGCAATGCAATTCTCCGCATCTCTGTGGGATTTTTGTGTATTGCGATGGAGGGTTAACTGTTGCTGTGAAACTGCAGAGCACTGTGGGAAAGATGACCTAGAAGAAAGAAAGAAAAATCTGTGAGTGTAACACCTGCGATTTATGACTGGTGAACACAGTACCTGAAATGAAGTGTAAATGAGTATATCTGTATGTTTGAATGTAGCTAGACCTGTTAAATTTTCATTTTATTTATTTAGTTAGGTTGTGTGAATGGTGTATAAGTCTCCGTTTTCTTTTGTTATTCCACACATCTTTACATTGTATTTTGAAGTACTAACCTTTGTTTGCTATGCAGGTTCGATGCTGGTTAGAGGAGGACCTTGCTGCATAAGATGCTAATGGCATAATTGTATGATATCCTAAAACTCTGAGAATAAACCCTTCGGAAGAACTGTAATGAAATGCTTGACTTACTGTGATCTGTGACTGTATTGTAGGTATAGTTTGTAATACTCACTATGGACAAGTTCACCCTCATATTTACCAGTGCAACTCCCTGGCCAAAAATATTGATATAAAACTTAAAACTGGTAGTTTAGTTTTTTGTCTTGTCATTTTATTAAACCCCTTTTTAATTCCTCTTGTTACTAAATGTCAATTAAACCTTTGCACTTTTTTGTTACACCATTCATGTTATTTGTTTGACAACAGCTTAGGGAAATATCTAGCCTTGATTTTTGAGTTCCCTTGATACTCAGTTAAACTAAACCAAGGTGCAGTCGAGTGGCCTCAAAGGTGTTTTATGCCTTTGACTAGAAATGGTAATAAAAAATGTCATTTAACTGTTGCCTTAAAGTTGAACAACAGTGAAAGTCAGCTGTGGTAATTTATGGTAGTCATGTGTACTTGCGTTATAAGAAATGTCCAATGATGTTGCAGATGATAGTGGTATTGGCAGCATAATAGCTTGAAAAAGGCTGTGTCTATTCAGTATGGCTATTTATAACTGAGGAAAATGTTATCAGAACCATGAGTTTGCAGCTCTTCACATAAATATAAACTAAGAATTACTCATAGGAATCGGTTTTAGTCCCTGCTCAAAATTATCATGAGAAGTTTTATAATGACATCCCACCTGCAACTCTGAGGCAGTTCTGAAGGCATTTTGTAGGACTCCTAGGAGTAATTTTGAAACACTTTATTATACTGGCCCCGAACACTGAATTTCTAGAAATTTCTTTATTAAAACAAACATACCAGTGGCACAGTTGGGAAAACATGTAAGAGTGCAACAGGAAACAATGTTATGTACAATCAGATTTTCTCGACCTGAACACATTTTTGTTTTGTTTTGGGTTTTTTTGCTTGACATTATAATACATTCTTCTCCCAAATAGCCTTGCTCAATCACATGTAATGGATTGTGAATTCTGAGCATATGACAGCCATTTCACCCCTAATATGCAGAGGCCTGACAGCTCCCCATGGACCCGGCTTTGGTGATTTGAAAGGAATCTGGTTTGAGACAAATGCTTTGGAGTACAGCAGTGATGGCAATTCAGAACACTAAGAGTCTGCTGAAAAAAAACAACATAAGTTTCTTTGAATTTAGAATGTAAAATTCCCTTTTTGTTTGACATCTCCAAAAAATCAAGCACTGTACACATTAAAATAAAATTAAACTTGAGAGTAAGAGAAAATGCAAAATATGTTCTATGGCCAAATGAAAACTACTGCAAGGTGGACTCAAAGCTTAGATGTAGTAAAAACTCAACCATTGTGGAGAAGTAATTGAGTCCTCATTGTTCATATCATTTTGGGCTTGCTTAAATCAAGGGATACTTATGACAAAAAAAGCAATATGAAAACACAATATTGCAGTGCATTGCATTACAGAAAATTCCAATGTCAGTGCCGGAAGACATGAGTGCAATTGCGTTGCCACATACAATAGCCATGAGGCACATAAAAATTCTAGTCACCTATCATAATTACACAATGGTACAACAAATATTTAAGAACTAAACTTGTCTCTCAACCCAGTAATGTTTTTCTCCACAATACTCAGTAGAGGATTATTTCCATCAATCTTCTGTTGACCCAAACAAATCTAAAGACTAGTCTTCCTTTCATCCTTTCCAAATCACAGTTTACACATGGGCTGAGGAGACTGGGGTGTCTTCCTTGCCCCATAGTGTTGGCTTGTTAAGCATGTGCTTATATTTATTTTTGTGTGGGTATTTTAGTTGTTTGTTTACTCTTTGTATTGTATTTCATTACCGTGGGAGAGACAAGGTATCACACACATTTGTGACACCGAATGGTTTCAGATCTTTAGACAAACTGTAATATTAGACAAAGGGAAACTAAGTAAACACAAAACACATTTTTTTAATTATTATTTCATATTGTTCATGAAAAAAGTGATCAAACACCCATGTCACCAATGTGAAAAAGTGATTTACCCCTTATTTACTCAATCAACTAATTAATGAAATTTAATTGATAATCAGATCCAGCTTATTGAACACAGCCAGGTTTGATTGCAGCCTCCCCATTGAATCTAAACCTCACTCATACTGAACCTTAACATCAGAGTGAAGTAGTCAGTGCAAACTTTCTACAAGCACATGCCATGATCAAAGGAAATTCCAAAAGAGATTAGAAAAAATTGTAAAACCCTTTCCAGACTAATATATTAGTCTGGAAAGGGTTACCAAGCCATTTTAAAGCTCTGGGGCAGTGAGAGCTATTATTTCCAAATGGAGAGTGGGATGAACTAACCCAAAGTCTGGGGATTGGTTATATTTTAAAATGGTAAACCTTAGTATGGGCACGGGTAAACACTGCATTGTGACTGGTAAAGAGACTACCATATAAATAGGTGAAAATGTAGTTTCTACGCAGAGAGAAGCTCCACATTTCATGTGTTAGGCTGTTAATGTAATAAAACATCCACCACCAAGTGGTTTTGCTTTATGTGCCAGAGCCCGTGAGTTTATTCCCAAAGTTCCATATCCCAGTCTGTCGCGCTTCCTTTTAATAAAAAAAAAATTGTATGTCCTTAGCAGGGACATATCAGATTTTCTGGCGACGAGGACAGGATGTTAGCACAGTTATTCAGTAAAACTACTCCAGCTAATTTGGATGCGGTATAAACTACGGGTTTATGATAGCAAAAGTATGCAAGCATAAATAGCCACTGCCATCATTGCCATAAAATGAATGAATAGTTTACAAGCTATTGAAGCAGTTGGCAGACTGCTTCATAAGTGAAAGTGACTTGAAATCTCAATGTACCAAAAACAGTTTGAGAATAACTTCAGGCTTTGTATTGCCTGTAAAACAGTGGTTATATATTTCAATAGCTGTAATAGTAAATAGTGATATATTAAAAAAGTGGTTAGTAAAGTTCTTATTTTATTACACAAACAGTAAAGACACCTAACCTATTACAATAGTGGTATTCTCAGTCCTCGATTGGGTCCATTTGGAAACATTGCATGGAAATAAAAATCTTCATCTCCAGAAAGTACACTTTCGTTTTCACCTTCTTTACCATCATCTTTCTCAATAGAATGACATACCACTTGAACTGCCTTTGCTAATGATAATGTTTTTTGAAGGCACGTTTCGGAAACATTATAATTACAAGGAAGTGACTCCTTCATGCTCAGCTTGTGTTTTCAGTAGCTACAACTCGTGGTGACGAAACAGTATAAACATAGCGAAGGGTAGGCGTGGTTTTAAAATGCAGCCCTGGCTTTAATGTCGGTAGATTCAACATATTTGAGTCTCAAGCCTCCCCTGCATAACAAAACAGTGAGTGACCACAATTTGCCATGCACAGCCCACAGCGGCAGTTTCTGTGTGCCGTAGGGAAAAGACAATGATCCTACATTCAGAAATAAGAGTTATTCAATGGAGCTTTGATGAAATCTGTGAGTTAATAAGCCTCCATTTTAATCCATCTGAGCTATCCATTATGACCAGGTTGCAGATTTCTGTGCTATGGAATCATTGTAATTGAGAAATTAAAGTATTTTACTGTTGCATAAGTGAAGAGTTTTAGCACTTGATACCACTTGTGTTTTATGTTCAGTCAAATTCTCACCTGCCCCCAACAAAAAATAGTTTGATGGACTAATAATTTCTTTAAGGATTAAAAATATATATATGTATATATTTATGCCACACTTTTATCATATCATACTTACAAAGATCTGGGAGTAAAGTTTTTTCTTTATTTCAAAGGTTCCCAGTCTGATAAGTACATTTAGTATAACCATTGATGTTTTCGGTAGAGTTAGCTGGGGGCTTGGGAAAGGGTTTTGTCTTCCTTTTAGTGTACTGTCAGGCAGTGGCACAGGAACAAGTTTTCAAGTGGGGGGGCCAGCAAACTGGCAAGTTGCAATGATGTCAACAAGATCCTGCACTTCGGTGTGGATAATTATTAGAAAGCCAATTTGTTGTACATGAAAGGTTTGCCATTATCGTTGTTCTTGCGCAATCTCATGTAGTTTTTTTTTTTATTTTTTTTACTGACTTGATATAGAAGAAGGGGTCACAAACAACAGACTCCTGGTGTCTTCTTCGATATCAAGTCAGTAAAAAAGTCAGTATCGGGGTGCTTTTTGCACTTCTCCACACAGTCTTTACACAGCCTCTCCTCTCATTGCCTCTTCCCCTATTTAATATCAACAGGATATTAGCGAGCTAACTGGCACGGTATCCTAATGGTAGATGACAGCCAAACTTATTTATTAAATTAAATTAACTTGGTAATGTAATTTCACATTGCACTCTGTTATAAGAGTGCGACCACAGTGTACCCCCACCCGCCAATCAAATATAATGTTCTAACACTGCTAGATGGAGTGCTTCCCAGTTCCCCTTAAAGACCTAGTATTTTGTCTCTTCAGCCCTCTTGCCCCGGTGCCTTGGTGCCCTAACAAATTACCATCAAAGGTCAAAGTGGCCTTGCCCTAAAAATATGAAATTGCAGGCCTTACTGGCACAGCAATGTTTTTATGTAGAACTACAGCAAACTGTTTTCTAGAAATACATTTCATTTTTAGAATTTTATTTTCTTGCAACCAAGCTGCTAAAACTGCATTTGCATTTGTTGGATATTTACAAAATCCACAAAAATCAAAAGCAAAATCCTGGGGCAATTTAGCAAGGACCATCAGAACATACAAAATCATGAGCCAATTAGAAAATTCTATAAGAGCAATGTCACTCATGTCTGTGGGAGATCATCTTGTGTGAAAAGTGTCTGCTTGATATTTGCAAATCAGGTTTATATGGTTCTCATTCAGTAGGTAGGGCAGGGGGTTTGAGTTTGGTAATGTTTGTGAAGAGCACCCAGTGTAAACATTTTATTTGCTCTGCATGATGAAGAGGATTAAAGAGGAATTTCATATTCCTGTAATTTTTCTTCCTCCCGAAAAGCTGCGTTGCCAAGACAACTCAAGAGGCAGCATAATAATTCAACTTAGGCATTCCATCAGAAAACCACACTTGCTTCTAATGGAACTTGAAGTCTCGCTCTTCTGAGAGAGATAAAAAGTAGAGATGAGATAAAATATATTTTTCTTTCAAGCCATGCATGAGGATAGGTGCATGCTGTTTTTCATATTGTTTTCTAACTCACTATAATAAGATAGATAATAATAATGCATGCTGGTATCTTTCACTGCCAATATACAATAATATTTTGTTATACATAAATTGCATTGTGATAACAACAAAAGCATTTTAATATACTACTGTATATAAAAAAACTTACAATAGTGAAATTACACATGAACAAATATTATGCACCAATAAAACTTAATTGATAAATATTCTGGAATAAACATTTTTGAAGATCAAATGAAAGGTAAGATGCCAACATAAAGATACAAGTGGCCAAGCCACTTGAGTGAATGCAAGAAAACATGGACAGAAATGCTTTAGAATTTGATTCTTTTAATGTAATTTCTGTGAAGATATTAAGTGAGTTTAGTTGTAATTCACCATTACTTGAGATAAATTATTTGGTGTGCAGACAGGTAGGCCTATATGAATTCCAAAAATCTAGAGATAATTGAGCCTTTCCATTATTTTAGTTTAGAGCTATGTAGTTCAGATTTTCAACAAAGTAATGAAGCAATCTTGCAGATATTACCATTTGTGTGTTTTCAGAATCCACAGAACAAGATGTGATTCTATTTGTATGTCTACAAACAGTCTGTCAGCAACATTTTTAAGTTGCATTTCTGATGTAATTTGTGAATTGTCGCCTAAAGTGTGCATACAGCTGAACTGGCAGCAGATGAGGGGGCCTTGCTGGAGGATTAGTTCATGACACGCATTCACTGTGTGAACAGGTCTGGAGCAACAACACAGCATTTCTTATGTGATGCTGGAATAAATCGGAACATGTCAGATATATACAGGGGTGCATACAGTCATACTCATAAATTGACCCTGATCATCTAACTTCACCATCAATAGTTGTAACACCACTGAATATCTTCTTTACTTTCACAAACTGTAGCTGGTGATTCTGTCAATGCTACACAACATGTTGTGTTGTGTTCTGTATCATGTTCAATCAAATATGCAGGCAATTTTTAAGAATATGCACTCCACATGTACATTCCTATTGTATGTTGAAGAAGCAAAGCACTTCATGTGTGGGGAGGACAGCTAACAACAGCTAATAACTAATTAACACACTGTTGAAAGTTTTAAACTGGCTGCTGATAAGCCCTATTTTAAATTGACCAATAATCAAACCAGCTGTATCATTAGAACATTCATTTTTTCTATATCTGCTTTCTGAATGATACAACTCCTCTCTGGTGTCTTGCTATTTTTAGCTTTATTTGCTAGCTGTTTGAATTTGTTATGATCATTCTGTTTTGCAAAAATGATTGCAATGTGTACAAGAAAAAGGTATATAAATGCATAATTACACTGATGCAAATAAACACTCAAGCCTAGATTCTGTTTTATGTGTTTATACACATCTGGGTAATTATATATGTTTTCTTGTAATGTTATATTTATTTTCTACTGTACAACACTGCTATACACCTTAAGACTGGGCTCTACAGGGGAAAAGTCACATTGCTTAATGCAGTGTACACACATTTTTCCCTCCTTGGTGGACGTATAGCTAAAGTAACCCATTATAGTCCACCCATGCTGGTCAGTATCAGCATAGATGGAAGAGAGGAAGAACAAATCAGGTGGAGGGGTATGGACAACATCTTTGGGGTGGGACCATGAAACAGCAAACCCCACCAGCCAACCAAATCTAGCAGCCTTAATCTATCACCACCAGTCAGAATACAGAAAGCCTCTGCCTGTATGTTCGAGGCATTCTATTAGAGATTAAGTGCCTGGAGTCAAAACTATTTTTTGGTAGGACAGTCAGTCTCTAACACTAAGAGTCAAAAGTCATAGGAGGTTCTTCTGCAGGTATGCGCTCTGGATTTTGTAATGTTAAATGTTTAACTTTCACTGTTCAGTGGAGTACACCATATCGTTTTGCAATATTCTGAAGGCATACACTGAAAGTGCAATAGAATTCTGGGTGCCAATAGTGAAGCTGGCTGGAGAGGCCCAAAGTGCACGGGGGAGGACAGACTGTGGAGTATGACATGAATGAAATGTAGGTGATATGGTAAATATGTACTATGGCACTTGCATAGCCTCATATATGTGTTGTTCATTTTTTTTATTTTAAAATAAAAAAATAATATAATTATTAGGTTAGACCTAAATGCATCTTACATGGAAATACACAAACTAAATCAATACACACGCCTCTTCATCCCATGCTTCACAGTCTTGACATCAATTGCCTGAGAAAGGTTCTCAGAATATGCATGTTGTGACTACACCTATCAGGCAACATATCAGACATAATGATATGGTAAATTTGTTATGGGATTAGTACACCGGTATTGAAGGCAGCTATTCTGATTATCCATGATGATACCAAAACCCCACCACATCCACAGGTAATTTGTTGCTCTGCATGTGTATTATTGTCTCAAGTTACATAATTAACTAAATTGGTGACAAGGTATGTCCAAATCGTTCTAATTATGTGATTTTGTATTACAATAGCATATTGCCTGTGCAACTATAGTCTAGAGTGGTCGTAATATTATTTTCCATATAGACTTTGCATATAATATAGTCACTCACTAGTCATCCACTTCCTGAATAGAATTGTTGTTCAAATTACTGAGATGAAGACTGGAGCAACAGAGCATGGTCTTTCCATAAACAGTAAGATATTCTTTATTAGTGAGTGTTTTCTATTAAAGCACACTCCTGCATAACTGCCTCCCTCATAAGCGACCAACCGGATTATCCAGTGTCCTCATTTAAATGTTAATGTCATTTTCTAATCAAGAATGAGGCGATGAAGTGGCAATTTTTACGTAAGTACAGTACGCTAATGGCAAGTCAATACTTGCACTCTTGGTAGGACTACCGGGCCTCCCCTGCCATATGCAAATGTCTACGTTCACCATGCTGTGATAACAAGAAAAAAATAATAACAGGAATAAACTGTTGAATGAATTTGACTTTGCATATTCAAATTTTGAAATTGCATCAGCTGCCATGTTTGTTTTGATTTTTAATGGTTTATCCCTGGCCTTTCATGTATTCACCTCCCCTTTGGACCCATTGAGGTCGCTAAGGCAGAAGCTTACTGTATAATTAACATTTCAATGGGGAAGAGAACATAAACGAATTACTAAAAATAGAAATAGTAGCTAAATATAACTTATCTAAGCCGTATGCTCCTGTCTGCGGAGAAAGACAACAGCAGACACCCAGATGTACCTACCACAAAGCCCCCTGGCACAATGAGGAACACCTGGCCCACCACCAACTAAAACAAAGCAGTCAATCAGTTGCCACACAGGCAGACCTTCCCATCAATGTCAGTTTGCTCTACATACTACCTGTTATTGGTATGTGGCCCATTCAGAGTGGGTATGTCCACACATGCAGTGTATAACTCAGTTTTCAGTACCGTATGGCAGTTAGCACAGTGCTGATGAGCACACTGTGAGAAACTGAGTGACAATGAACATAAAGAGGGAGCAGATGGCTTGAGCTGTTGCGTCTGGTGTGGTGGATTGGGCCACTGACACAGTGTCTGGCACCACTTCAACACAGAGCTAAGTGATAGCTTTCCTATTCTCTGAAGTTGGGATGCAGTGTGTTATACTGACTAAGTGGTGTTCACAATAAAACAATTCAAGCTTCATATCACTGTGGAAAGATTTACACTGTACCTTTCAACCTAGAACCTTCAACCCTCAACTCCATTTTAAACGCAGGCTGATTACTGAGTTAATGGTCCTTCCACTCCCACAATACAAAACCTAATTGGCAATCTTATTAAACAGATTGTGAGTAAAGTTTACACAAAGTGCTATAAAATAGTCATTAGAACACAATTAAATTAAGTTCAATTTACAATTATCAGTGAATTTGATATGTAAACGTGTTCATTTTAAATATGGCTTATTCTCAATGGGACACATCAAGTGAGCAGAAATTAATCAATTTGTGTGACTCGTAAATCCGTCTTAGGCAAAGAGCATGCTTTCAAAAAATGATCCACTCAGAGGCTTGATGCCTCCATTTTATGAATTCCGGCTCGGCAATAATTGTTCATTGAATTTTGTGATGACTAAAGTTGCAGTGCGTTTCTCCAGAAAGCAAAAGTATATTGCTTTATTCAATTAGTGTTACATAGCTTGCTTGCTAGATAGTTAACTTGCAGGTGGCTGCTTGCTTGTTCAGTGTTTCCCATACTTAAACAATAGTGGCACACCAACATACTGGGAAAACCCCGTTTGTGAGAGAAGTGTCAAAAAAGACCTGTAAATATGACGACGTGTCTGTCTCTGAAGGCTGCCATAATGACCACTACAGGGATTCAATTTATGCCGTGAATTTTTATAGTGATTTATTCTTTTGTATAATAGACAACAAAGGAATTATCATTATTACATTTAGGCTACTTAGTTGTTTCACCAAACAGTTTTACTACTTGATTCATAATTCATTATTTGTTTTTCTCCTAAATTTGGTTTCAGCAAATATTTTGGTGCATCTGGTTTTTTATGTGTTTGTACAGGCTGAGGTCATAGCTGGGTTGCTAGGCAGCACTCTTTGAGACAAGAAAGTGGAATTGCCGAGCTAGATCTGTGTGTCTGTCTCATCTATAGTCATGATTTGCCAAGAATGAGACCTAATCGTTTCCATTGTAAGGGTCATAGACTCTAGGAAGGGGAGTAGAATACTTCCCTCCCCAAGGAGTGGTAAGGAGAGATGATGAATTACAACTATGTTGCGGACCTGCGGATGGTATAAAATGTGGTTGGAGAGATTGTCTCTTCAGACAAATTCTGCATCAAGCGATTGTCTCCCTGAGCACTTGAATAAAGCACTGAAGTGAAGCCTCTGTCTCCAGAGCCTGGTAGTGTCTGCTGAGCAGACATCTTAGTTTATTCCCAACGCCATAACTCTTTTTCACAAATAGAAGTTGTTTTTAGGCACGCAGCTGTTTTAGTGTGATAATCATACCCAGGTATTTGGAAAAGGTTAAGTTTGTAGAGTGGTATGTAATTTTCTTTGTTTCATTATTCTGGGCTTCGAAATAAAAGATGACAGAATGTGTGATAGGGACTGACTGTTTGAGAAATGTGCTCCACATGGCAGTGCTCTGAGTTACCACAGTGAAGTGCTGGCACCATCAGTTTTTCCTATTCACTGGATTAGACAGACTTACTGAGAGGATGGTTGTCAAAGTGTTCTTATTTTAAATTACGTGGATATTTACTGCATTGCCACCATATATTGCTGCTATATTTTGAAACCAAAATACAGTAGGAAGACAAGGTGTTTTCTGACAAGGTGTTGATGAAAGGTAATAGAATTGGCAGATTTTATGGAATTAAGGCGCGATACATATTTTTCAGTATAATGAAGATTATTATAACATTGCAAGTTTCTTTAACGGTGAAAGTGCTATGAAGCACACATTAGCTCTAAAAAGAAATGTTTGTTTTCCAACAAAAATGAGTTCTTACAGTATAGTTCTGGTTTACAGTGGAATATATAATTGTGCATCCCCCATAGGGCACAGGTCCATATGAAGGAAGGAGCATACTGAAATTAGCCTACTTCAACAAGCTGACAAACTGCACATGGCTTTTTAAAGCACATTTTTAAGGATGCTGGAAATGATTCTGATGTAGTTTTAAAATAGCTTAATTTAGGGTTTTAGGATTCTGCTTGGAAGCAGCTAAATGACTGTAGTAACTAATTGAATTTCCTTGGTCTTTTTTATCCTGGAAATAAAAATTATGAATGGAAATGATAAATGCCATCATGAACAGGATTTGTTTTTTCAAATGATTTTAATCGCCTTTTTCTCCCACTTTTTCTTCCAAAATTGCACTGATAAATAGGAAATAACAGTTTACTGGCTTGCTAGAAAAAAAGTTAATTAACCTTTAGTTGATTGACAGATGATTCCTCTCAATCATTTAACAAACTGTAACTTGAATTTGGAGATTTCAAATGCTAATCTGTAGCCTTTTGGGTGTGGTTTGACATAAATTTAATGTTAAACAAAACAATTTTTTTCCATTTGTGTACCAAGAAACTATATTGTGACACTGTGTTTTTAACAATTCTTTTTAAAATGTTGGTGTTTATGTTTCACATCCCTTTTGTTGATGCTTCCCTTGAACTGCATCTTTTTGTAATTAATCCTTGATGGCTACGATTACTTGCACACCTGTGGGCCTTAATGATGTAGGATACTTCTCTGAGAAGATGTCTCTGGATCCATTTGCATTTTATAAATCAGTAATATCACACTTGGAGCAGTTTTGGCAGTTTATTTAGAGAGTGTCTTTAGAGCATTAAATCATCTGTGGTATCTGCTCTTAAGACCGTGTGCATGTTGTAATGTGCTGCCTGTGTGGTACAGAGGCTGCTTGAAATTAAAGTGGTATGCATCTTTAAGCCCCAGTTCATTGTGGGGCATGCATGCTGTCTGCATGGTGCCTAGGCTGAGTAAGGTTAGAGACACTCAAATCAGGGGCACTTAAAGTGAATGAACTGTGCGGTGCAGAGTGGGGTCCCTGGTGTGCTTGCTGTCAGCTTCATTTTCACTCCCTGCTTTGAAAGCTTGGCCTCCTTTACCCCATGTCTCTGTCAGCAGCCTGCCAGATTCTATTCCATAACCCCAAGAGCTGTCCAAGCATATTTTCACCTCTGCTCATGAAAATACAAAAGCACTACCACGAAGAGACACATGTGAGCCAGTTTGTGCCCGAAAAGCCTTTTTTTATTGTTTGCCTTCCTTGGTGTCGCTGTATTATTTTTGTTAACAAAAGGTACATGGTCATGTAGTCGCCCTTTGTTCTGCCATTTGGCTTTTCATTGGCCAAAAGTGAGGATGAGGAAGGAGGAGTGGCTAGGAGGGGATAATACCAGTTGTGTAGCCAGTAAGACTCATGCTGTTGCTCTTATGACAGTGAATGAAAGTGCAAACAGCCAGAAAGCCGAAGCTGTTGCTTTTATGACCGTGAGTGAAAGTGCTGGTAGCCAGTAAGACCCAGGCTGCTTCTCTTATTACAGTAAGTGACTGAGGAGCTAGTGACACAGTCACCAGGAGACATTGTCCTCAAGCTGGCTTTTAAAGATTCTTGCAGTTCCCTCACATCAGATCAATTTTTCAACAATGAACTCAGACTCCTGACACCTGAAGAAAGCAAAGACTGAAAACAGCAGAAGTGAATGTCCTGAAAAAGAAAGGTCAGTATGCAAGGAATGAGTCCCCAATTATGGACATTTTAATAAGCCACTTGGTACCCAAGAAACTAGTCCATATAATTGGGTGTGGCTGTTTTAATTTAGCACAGGAGAACTGTACATTGAGGGGCGGGGGATTTTGGTTTGAGATTTTCATAATCAATTTCTTATTTTACATGCATCTCTAACACCCCCTCACCCCCAAAAACTAGAAAAATAAGTTTACACTGTATATCCAAGCAAGTATAACTGTGACTGTTATAACTAGGAGTTGCTGATGGGTGGTAGGCTCTGGCATTCAAGCTTCTTTGAACAACGTTTACACTGGTTCTGGACTTCATTTCCCATATGCACCTCACTTTCAGTTCTGGAGAAAGGAGTCTGTTTTATGTGCACACAACATAAACAAGTATGGTGCATTGAGAGCCCCAGAGATTTGCAAGGGTATTTCTCAGTCAGGGCTGTGAACAAGCATGCAGGCTTCAATTCCCTTCACTGTCAAATAACAAGTAGCAAATCCTTTGAGTAATTGTAGGGTTGGAGGGCCTTTGTCACTCTGAAAAGAAGTGGTGTCAGAGCCCAAACACAGGGGGAGAAACTCCAGGCAGCAGATGAATTTTTCAGAGCAGTCACTGCCTGTCACTCACTAAGGGTTGGAGACTGCCTAAAGCCTACGTGTCACCCACCTCAAAGCTGGGCACGTACCGCTCCTGATGCTGTGGGGCACCAGGATATGACTTTGAGCAGAAACCATTGACTGTGTCCATCACCCACACGTACAGCAAAATGAACTGGGATGAAACACACAAGCATGCATGTACATATTCACATATATCATGCCATATATTATTAAATTTCTCAGACTTTTAATACTGCGAATGGTAAAAATTCCATCTACCATTAACTCAGCGCTGTATGAGTGTATCGACAATCTGATGCAGGGACTTTTAAAACTCACCTTGCTTTAGGGTCTTCAGTTTTTGATAAGGATATCTTGTTTTCAAATAATTTTTACAGTTCTGGTTTATGGTCCTGACTGGATAATGCAAATGCATCAATGAAAGAAATTTACCAGTATTTTGTAGTGAATTTGTGTGTCAACGGCTTCCTATGTCAGTTCTGAGGGGAAGCACACCCCCCTCCCCCCCAATTCTAATTCCAAATCTGCCAGGCCTACCTTTCCCGCATAATCCTTTCTCCATGAAGATCTCACTTAAATACAAAGATAGCAGTATACTCACGCTACCAAAGGCTTTCAGGACATAGCCTAGCCAAGTGGACACAGGCAAGCAGCTGAATAATATGACTAGCACGGACTAGCTAGCTAACCTTACCAAGCATATCAGTTTATGTGATGATTATAAACAAGGCCCACCAGAATGAATTGTATTGATTTTCAGATGAATTTGTTAAAGTATTTCATCGAGAGAAGAAAGACTGCCTCTAGTGAGGAGAAGTGGGGTGAGGTGTCAAGGTTCTTGATAATGCCCCCAGAATTTTAAGGGAGACAAAGAATGGCCCTCTAGAATATCTAGCTAATGATACAGAATGCCTGTAGTGTCCTACTGTAGTGTCTCTTAAGTGCATCTTAAGATAGAGAGACCAGTAAAAGTGGAGGCCAGCGAAGCAGAGCAAGGAGTTTGGCAGGTGAAAGGTAGAAGATGAGATGTAAAAAAGAGAGAAGGAACAGGTAGTAAAAGGGAGCAGAGAAAGAGACACCCCCCTTACCAACACTGGTCCAAGTTCTTTTTCTTTTCAGCTGCCGGAAAAAATCCCAGGGGAACGCTTACATCAATGCAGTAATGAGGTGCCTAATGAGAATGGTTTTCAGTCAGTCCAGAGTCAGTTTTGCATTGTTTATCCAATGTTAAAGTTAAGATTTTGGTAGAATAGCTGATCCTAGACCTGCAGAAAATGAGTGGAGCCACACCACTGATTAAATAACTTAACTGAATGGTCACTCTGTGCAAGTGTAGAAGGTCAGTATTCAGTGAATATCTATTTGAAGACAAACACAGTTTCAACGTGCAAAAATACCAAGTTACTCACACATAAAAAGTATGTCTATAAGTCATTAAAACTTGAAAAATCTAGGCATGCCATTAAAAGTACTCATATTAAAATTTGGTCTAGTTACAAGAAATGATATTGCCTATCTTAGCTGACACAAATTAAGCAAGCCATATTCCATAGCAATGCTGCTGCCCAATGTGTTCTAAATTATTTCTAATTTTAACTTGGCCGTGTGTTTTTTCATTTTACCATCGGAACACAATGTGGTTATTCAAAGGTATCTGTCACATCAAAGTGTGAAATGGCTGACACAAAGGTTGAATGACCACATTGTGTCCATTTTGCTTGTTTATCCGATGTTTTTTATTAGTGGATGTACCTAAATGTCCAATGGGCCTGGAGCATCTGTGATGATATAATTCAGCAGGAAATAGAAGAGCAACAAAAAACGCTAAGTTTGTGGCTTTATTGCATGGTTATGTGAAGTTGTTTGTGAATTCTGTCTGTTTACACAAGGTCAGAAGGTACAGAGGTGAATTTTTTGAAGGGCTGTGAGTCTGTGACCATTATTCTGTAGGAAACCCTGAAAACTCTCGGTGTTGTATAGGTATGGGGAATGCCGCCCCACCAAGCTGTAACTATTTGTGCTTTGAGAGTTTTTAGAAGACTGTTGGCCATTTGTCTGTCCAGCCTTTGTTTACCTTTCAATAGGTAATAATGTGATGATCATAAAATATGGATGTGGCTGCAGGCAAGAACCAACGCCAGGATGAACACCTCTAGTTGCGCCTACGCAGCCTGTTAGAAGGGCAGTGGCATAATTCTACAGTGTCTACTCAACCCCCCAGGACTGTGAAAATCTCTGCATTTAAGAGCTCCTGCTCTACCTTTGGTTGAGCTAGGTTTCAAGAGTTTTATTGGTAACATAATTATTTGACAGAAGTCTTAAGCCAGCTAAATACAGCTACCAAACTAGTTATCCAATGTGTATATCCAATGTGTAAGTGTATATTTTGGCATGGGCAACATACTGTATAAAGTTATTTAGTCTGTTTGTGTAATACTGTTCAATAAATAAATTATAATATTTTTGAATCAATAAAAAAGACAAAAAAAAGTGATAGTATAAATTATATAGTTAGAAGGAATGGTGAGAAGAAGTGCAATGCATAGGCTAATTGGAGCCTACATTACATCAACACTGGAGTGAAAAAAATAGCCCCTTGAGTAATACTAGTGTTTTTGTCTCATCATCTGGTCAGCCTAGTTGTCTAGTGTTAGGGGTCAGGTATATTTTGTGAAATCTTGACTGTAGGTGCTGCAGATTGTATTTAACTTTATTTGCATTAATTTGGCATCTACGTGCCCATTGACTCCAGTTCACTTCCTGCTTTTCCCCACAATTCTAACAGTTTCTTTTCAATGCTACATCACTCTAATAAAGGTACACAATGGTCCACAACTGTTTCCAAACAATCAAAACCAGTAATCATGCTGAGATATAATGTTGACTTGTGGATGCAATCTAGCAAGGATATCCATTGAAAGGGAGCCCCCAAATTGCAACATTTATGAAAATGTTTTATTTTTGGTTCACATGTACAAGTGAACCAAAAATATTGTATTAATCATACTTGGATACATATTTAGAGGACCATATGTGTATCTCAGTTTATTTTCCTTGCACCGATATTATTTTTTATGGTTGTGGTATGAAAGAAGCTATATAATGCAATCCATTATGGTCACACTGAAAGTCCGGCTGTTACAGAGTAGATGCAGTTGCACCACTTTTTGAACTGAAATGCCACATGAAATACTCATTTTGGTTTATGAATCCAAAGTGAGGTCAAAGCTGTCAAAAGAAACTGACATAACTAAAATATGTCCATGTACTAGCATGCTTTACCATGGATCAATTTAATATGGACCTGGTTCAATGCCTTTTAATGTTGTAATTATGAAGTTGGGAAAGCTTTTATTTTTTACCTTCTTCTGTTTTGTCTGTGTAAATGTGTCATGGTTCTGTGTTCCGGTCTGTGTTTCCCTTGTTGGGCCGCCAGATGGCGGCACTTCTGTTTTGTGTCCTGCTCCCCCTGTCTAATTGTATTATTGGTTTCAATTGTTCAATTATTGGTTTTTGGTTGTCTCGTTTTCCCTTCCCTCGCTGTGGCCTGATTGTGCATTGTGCCCTGCTGTGTCTCGTCAGTGTCTTGTCTATTTAAGTCTTCTTCTTCCCTGACGCGGGTGCTGGTTCCTTGTGTTTTTGCTTGTGTTTCCATGTGTCTTGCCTGAGCGTTTGCCCGTGTTTCCCCGTGCCTGTTTTTTTCCACCTGTTTCTGTCCTGCCTGTTTAGCTTCTCGTTGGATTCTCTGTTTTCTGTTTTTCTTTTTGAGTTTTTTTTGTAATTAAAGTCTGTATTTCCGTTTTCGAGTTCTTGGGGTTTTCTTTACTCTGCTTTTGGGTCCATTCCCTCGACAACCTGTGACAAAATGAACGGTTAAAGGTTTCAAAACAGACTTTAGGTAATTCAACTCAAAGGAGAACTCTTGTGTAAAAAAAGAAAATTTGATAGCTTTGGCAATAAAATGTTTGCTAGACAGCTTTCAGCACCGCACCACATTTCATAGTTTTGCCATTTGAACTTTCTGTGTCATATCAGCTGGATATGATCCAATCATATGCATTTAAACTAGAGTAGACACTTTAAACTGTTTTCACTATTGTTTTGACAGAAATAACATATGACAAAAAACAATTCTCTACTCATGTTCTGCTGCCAGTTTGGCATCAAGAAATATGGAATTCACCAAAGGAAGAAATTATGCAACAAAGATATTCACTTTTTTCTTAGACATCCCCAATGAGTAAACTGAAATGCAACTGACAGAATCCCTCTGTTGTGCTAGCAGGAAGTTGAAACTTCCATCTTACCGATACTCATTTTCTTTTAACACCATAGATATATTGTTTATTGTTTTCATGTATTGTGTTTTGATTGTATGTGAAACATTAAATGTCATTCAGCCCAAGGCGAAGAAGGTGAGAGAGAACCTCCATCTCACCAAGGCTCTGTTTTGTTTTTAACAGTATTGCCATAGCAACAACAAAAATCAATGTGGTAGGAGAGTGTAACATGAGAATTTCATACAAGCAACACAGTGTGGACTTGCAAACTGGCTATATGCGAATATACAATAACTATTTCAGAAGGCTGGGATTATCCCAGGCGCTCTCACCATCTCAGTGCATCGTTGATAATTTGGCTGCTGCATGGAGCTGCCAGAGCCTGTGTGTTAAATTTAGCTCTGCCTCCTGAGTGTGTGCAACTCTGTGAAATAAAGCCACTCCAAGGATTTTGATGCTCGCAGCTGTCATCCTTAGCCAGCAGCCGCACCGCGGTGGATGTCCCTCTTTTCTTTTCGAGTGACATGAAATAACAGCATAGCTGTTTGATTCTTCTGCTCGATTGGGTACGCGTGCCTGGATATTTACAAGTGTGTGCCTGTGTGTGTGTGTGTGTGTGTGTGAGTGAGTGAGTGAGAGGGAGAAATTGTAATGCACAACAGTTGATCCAGTGATAATTAGAATGCAGTTTACCCATACTGGCTTTCAACTCATCTCCACAGTTACAGCCTTTCACAGCACTGAGAAGTAGGTTAGAATTTAAATATTGCACTCACAGAGTTAACCTGACACTAGAAAAATGTTCTATCCTTTATACCATTTGCTTATCAGTGATGCTATGGTATTTTTACCTCAACGCAATGCCAGTGGAATCTTTGCTTTGCCTAACCTTGAATTTCAAGTGAAAGATTATAATTGGGTGCAATGAGGTACTCCTAGGTTCAGGCATAAGTGACAGGACAGACGATGGAATTATTAGTAAGTAAACCAATTTACAATATGTCTTTGATGTAGTAGGTACCATTTCTATACACACAACAACCTTAATTTGAAAGGTTTTAAACATAATTCTGTGTAGTAGCTTTCCCTCAGACGAAAGATTCCCCAGAGATAGTTAAGAGACATGTCAGAAGATGTATTAAACCCCATGATGAAAATATGTAATACACATTTTCACACCTGTTCCTCCAAACAGCAATAGGAACCTTCATCAATGAGTGACATGACCATTCATTGTTTTTATGTCCTGGGCGAAGATATATGATGCCATGACAACTGCACATGCTCATTGCCCCCTACCTCACCTCCAAACCTTTTCCATACCATCTAGCTTAACTGTGTAGATTTTGTGCTGTGACATGTTCTGGTAATGATGCACATTCTTTTTCATTACCTGTTCTGTTACTCCTCTGACACAGTGGCCCTACCTGCCACCAAAAGCATGTATGAGGGAAAGGCAGCAGGAATAATGTATGGAGCATGCAAGCAGTACCCGACACACACACACACACGCACGCGCGCTCGCACACGAACGCAAGCACACACACACACATAGACTGAAATGAAACCACAATGAGCTGTCCAAGAGGAAAGTGCAGTGCTGCAGTTCCTCCGTGTTATCAGCTGAGGACATGCTTTCAGCAGAGAGAATCTAGAGCTTCATCTTCCGTCCGACACAGGAGCTCCTTCCCTTTCTTCAAGGATCTGAGAAGTGAGTCACTGAATCAACCATGTTATGAGTAGATCCCATCTTTGCCTTCTGGCATCCAAGACGATGAGCCAGACTGTGCTGTCTGGACCAGGGAAGATTCTGCTACAGAATAGATAACATTAATCCTCACTTTAATGCTCGGAGTCATTGTCAATTGTCTACAAGTCAGTGCCAGTAGCACTATGGCAATGTTATTATTTGTCACATTTTGGTGTTAATGGACATGTCTTTGGAGGGCCAAAGCCTAAGTCAGTATTATGTAATTCCACTCAGCGGCATTAAGCATTAAGATAAAAATACATGTAAAAGGCTTTCTAAGCTTCCAAGTTTGTAATATATTATGTTTTATAAAGAGGGCTGCACTCGATTTTTATTGTGCTACAGCTAGATTCCTGCTGAGATTTCTTCCCATTGGGGAGTCTGTTCTTGCCACTGTTTGAGTGTTCTTCTTCCCACAGGGGAGTTTTTTTCTGCAATTGCTCACTTTTTGGAGGTTCAGTCCTGGTTTCTGCCCAATTTCCCCATCTGTTTCCTCTGTAAAACATTTTTTTATGACAGTGTCTCCATAAAAAGCATGAAACAAACAAAATCCAATTGATTTAAATGGATTGTCTTAATACAGTAGCAGGCAGTCACAATGGTAGCTCACATGTTGATGCACCTGCAGACAGAGAGGCTGCGTTGTTGCTGGCACTGGAGTACGCGATGTGGCCCGGGGTCAGCGTCACTCCTGCATGGGGCGGAGGGGTCATGGTAAGTGGGAGGGAACGTGGGAGGAAGATGACTCGTGGTCCATCTGTGCCTGTGTCGTATGCAGCCACACACGCACATGCAATCTGTCTATAGAAGAAACATCAGTCCATACATCCACTTGATCACAAGCATCAGTAACTTTCCAAGGTAATATCCATTCCTCTCTGAGAGTCATGTGGAAGAATAGGAAGAAAAAAAACTTTTTGTTGAAAACTTTTACTTTTACATTTACTATTTCCAGAGATATTGAATACTTAATTGGAGATTTTTATTTTATTTTTTCAGAACCAGCAAAGACACACAACACACGTGTAAAAGTTTACGTGAAGCCTTTAAGAGACATAAATGTGCAGTAGGTTAAAACTCATGAATTCAGGTTTAGGATGAAGCAATTGCTAGGATACGGACGTCAAAGACAATCTGAATCCTAACCATGAAAATGAAACACCTGGGATATGAGTCTGCAGTCAATAAATCCCCAGGAGCCAACAAGAATCAATATTTCCTCCCATATTCCCTGGGGTGGTTTACGCATAGGTTCACCAGACTAATGCCCTCTCACCAGACTAATGTACAACAGTCTGCTCTTCTTCCTTTTCCCCACCCTGCTTACACCTAGATGTGAACACAAACCTCACTGGACGCATCCAGACAGAATCAATACCTGGATTTTAAGAGACCAGAACCCAGGTATCAGCCGTCCTTAGCACATGACTTATTTCCATTATGCTCCTGAAGACTTGGCCAGGAGGCTGGCAAGAAAAGGGTGTAGCATGTAAGATACCTATTAAATGTTATAAAATCTACACAATCAACACATATACAACATTAAAAATTGTCCTAAAGTCATAATCTTCCAGATATTTTTCTCAGCTGCAGTTTTCAAATGTTTCTTAAATCTATTCAAAGTATGGAGAGATTTAATTTTATTTCATTTTCTTCCATTAATCCCCACTTGAGTGAAGAAATGTTTTTCTCCCTAACTTGCTTCTTAGACTGGGCAGTTTCAGGTTAGCCCTCATATTCAAACCATGAGAGTCCCTAATAAAATGAAAATACATAGAAAATAGTTTTGACTGAGACTGTGTAAAATCTTATAAACCATTATAAGTTTCAACAACAGAATTCTAAAATCAACAGGAAGTCAGTTCAGTACTCGTTTTGAAATGTTCTGGACTGAGGACTAAAACTAAGGAATACTCTCATTAGTTTGTTCTGGGCTTTTTGGATGTCTGCTTTATGGTGTACATATCTAACTGAATGCACTGATATCTAACTGAATGCACGCAATACTTATATTTTTTATAAACACCAATACAAAAAAATTGAAGAACTGCACTTTTATGTTATTGTGTACTTCCTCTCAATCTAATGCATTAAGTATATTTAAATTTACTCTGAGATTCACACAATCTTTGCTGATACAGTACAAGTGATAATCATTTATTGTAGTTTCTGAGTATGCCAATTCTGTTCTGTGACATTTTATGTACTGCTTTTGGCATAATTATGATCAAACATGATTATGATAATGATATAAAAGATGGACACCATTTTTAGTGACAGCAACTTCCAACTTTGACCAGCGACTGATTTCCTCAGCACTTTATTGTTTGTCATGTAGGCTACTAATGTTTGGTTTGGCACGTCTGTGTTTCCATATGCATGTGATGTCACTTAGTGAGGCCTGATTTAACTTGGTTGAGTGCAACAAAATGAAGAAATTGTAACAGACATGCAGTGTGCAGTCATGAGGAATTTATAGACTAAACTCAGTTTATCTAATTAAAGTATTAAGGCGAGGACAATGAGTATAAAACTCAAGTGGATGTGAGAAAAGTTGGCGGATGCCATTTTTAGCAACATGAACAAGAGTCGTATTGTTACTGCAAGGCAGGCTGAGACTCAGAATCAGATTAGGGATGCAATGCTAATGCAAATGCACAGACTGCGTGCACTTCAAATGGTTAGAGGAAAGCCGTGAGTTAAAGCTTGTGCAAACACTGGAAATTGCTTTTCAGTGCGAGATAATCAAGGCGCAGATAGATATCAACTCTGCCAGCTATGTCAGTTAACAGCATAAAAGTAGAGATTGGGACAGTTCATCATATCACACAAAGGGGAGGGAAAAACCTATTAATATTTAAAGTGAAATAAAATATTGACCGAGACAAAATGGACAATGGCAATCAGTTTAAAATGCCGAACATATGTGTAGTGGGAGAACATATGACAATATTAACTGACTCTGCACGCTGAGCATAGGGTTTTCAAAACATTTCATTTAAATAATGTGTTTAAAAACAGGTCAGTTCTTATGGTAATGAATGCTGGGACATATGCATATTATACAGTCATATAAGATGCTATTGGCTCCATTGTCCAATTAGTGTTTCATGCAGAGTTCGAAAGCAATGTTTTGTGTAATGTTTACACACATAGCTATAGATACACATAGATACTATGTATTAGTTTTGGGGATTCTGAGGATTTGGGGGAACAAAAAAATTGTGTTTCAACACACTTTCTTATAACAGTCCATGCTGAATCACTGTATTGCTACCCATTGTTAGAAGGCATGGAATAAGCAGATGACAGTGAGTTAATGAAGCAGAGAGGGTAAAATGTATCTTAGAGGACCATAGTGCTCTCTCTCATTACAGCCATTTCCCTCACTTGTGGAAGCATTTATTACTTCCTGCTCCAATAGGGGATTGCTGGGTGCTTATGGTCTTCTGTAATCCCAATGGAATACTGCAACTACTACGGAACTAAGAGGCACTGTGTGTGATCCAAAATACAAGGGAGTGGGTCTGGGCTTATGAAAAGATGCTCACGCACACACACACACACAAACACACACACACAAACAATTTAGTGTCAAGGAAAAACACAATGAAGAAAAAATTGAAAAGCAGGGCAATTAATATTTTAATTAATGAAAGGCATGTTCATTTTAACTGCTGTACATTATTATCTTGTGTAGCCTACCTTATATCGAACAGCATGTAAAATGTTCAGATAAACAAGATTGCACAAAATAAGTTTCTATTCTTCCTGATGATCAAATTATTTCTGCTTGAATAATATGACTGTTGTGACCATATTATAATACATGACTAGCTTAAAATTTTAAAAGTGAAAGTGAAGTAAAGCCCTAGAGTTTTTGAATACTCCCGCTCTACATTGGAAAATGTGTCAAAGAGAGGGTCAATATTTCTAGAATACTTACAGTTAAAATGTACATTTAAAGCACTACCTCAAAGAACAGCCACTTCTAAAACCAATGAAAACAATAAATACCTCTAAAAACTCCCCTGAAAACTATATAAGCTCCTATAGCAATAGACCCCACCATCGTTCTTCCCATTAACCAGCTGGAAAAAGATCATCCCATCTCTACTGATACCAATTTCTGGAAACAAATCTGCTCAAAACCTTTCTCATTGACGTCATCCCCTAATGCACAACTAATTTAACTCAGAGAACATATGACTCTGCATAAAATGTACAAAATGGGTTTCAGTGACTTCGACACCTGCCCTCACTACTCTAGCGATACACCTGACACCTATCTTCATGCCACCTGGCTCTGTCCACCTGTTCATCGATTCTGAGAGGAAGTCACATGCACTTGCCCTTGTTTCTGGATTGCAGCATTCCACTATCAACCGCTTTGCATGCTGGGAGATCATTCTGCCCTTAACCCTCCTGTTCACGACACCAATCTCATCTTAGTCGTTCTTACTATTAACAAAAAAACAACATTCAAAAAAACCAGACATAAACTCAACACTTCACTGTGGATACAGTTTATTATTGACCTTATTTCACAGGAAAAAATCACTGCGTCCATAACAAGTCAATCTGAAAATTTTATTAAATCCAGGGCACCTATCATCACAAATCTAAACTTTCCGGTAAATTAGTGCCACTGACACATACACACATACACTTGCACGCATAAATGCAGACTCACAACAAACTCACAAACAGATATACACACTAACCATAGATATCCACACATCACACCCTCAATACATCCAAATGTATCATATAGAGCTTACCAAATTTTATCAACCCACTCACATAGTATGCAGAACCCACTTAATAGTGCCCAGACTTACACTCCACTAACACTTTTCTTCTTAAGTCTCTCTTTAGTCTCCATGTGTAAGTGTATCCATATTGTATATTCATTTTATAACATAATATTCCATCACATGATTTTGTTCCCTACAAGGTTCCATTCAAATCATTTTAAACATTTAAAGCTTATAATCAATTTCAGGTCTCCTTCTAACTTGGTTTCTGAAAATGTGGCATAACAATAAGATGCACCATAAAAATAATTGACAACTGCTAGCAACAAATGCTACCTTTCTTGAATTCTTGAAAATAAGTTACAAGCTCTAATTTAATGTCAACGTAATCTACTTTGTATCCAACCTAAACTACTAAATTGAGCACTGTTAATAAATAAATTAATCTGTCAATGTGTCAAAAATGCATTAAAACATCTGTTTTATTGTATAGGAGAAAGTAACATTGTTATGGTGTTATTAATCTGCTTCAAACTGATTGATTTTAAATGGACTAATGAGAGAAGAGGCGTATTTCATGTTTTTTCAACAGAATGCATGACTTGTTTCTATTTAATCCTTTCTCTTAGCATCAATGATAATAACAAAGAAAATTGGATTGTATAATAAGAAGCTTGAAAAGGCATTATTTTTGTGCTGTTTCCAGGATCATACTGTACCTTTATACTTTGTCCATCTGTAACTCTGGGGTTCATATCTCTACATGTTCTACTGTGTGTGTGTGCGTGTGTGTTTATGTTTATGCGTGCGTGTGTGTGTGAGAGAGAGAGTAGACTGTTACCTAAAACAGTGACATGAGAAATCCAATAGTGCCTTCTGCAAGGCAGTGATGAAGCAGTGTTTCTAGGAGATTTTTCTCCAAGTCTGTCAATAATGTCCCAAATATGTTGGACAATCCCAAAAAAAGTCCCCAAAAGCCACTACAGTTTTGTTTCTTTAGATGTCTTATTGCCTCAATAATTTACATCACTGAGTGACTTTCTGAGATACCCAGTGTGTCAGGAACTATATCTACTGTTTCCCACAATGGTCAAAGCAGCAGAAAAAAACCATTAATCTGGCCCTGCTTTACAACCACATTTGGACTCCAGCTGTCATGATTCCACAAGGTGATGGTGACCCTGTCATTGGCTAAATTAACTGTAGTTCTGTGTTGTCACACAGAAGAGTAACTCAACCATGAACAGACTGAATTATTCTAGTTTTAAGGCTTATTTCCACAAATCAATCTTCAGAAAAATCTTGGCAAAAAAAGAATCAGTTGAAAAATGTACAATAGTGTAGCCCCAAGGTCGTACTCTTGCTGTAATGAGATAAATAAGATTTACAGATTTAAATATTGGATTAGAGAGAGTGATGAAGACATCAAACAATAACTACACATATGTTTTCTTCATAGCGATCATTGCAAGGGAACTTTAGTCAGCTAAGCTCTTTTCAGCCCACACACTCACAGACACACACACACACCCACACACACACACACACACACACACACACACCCACACACACACACACACACACACACACACACACACACACACACACACACACACACACACACACCCACACACACCCACACACACACACACACACACACACACACATTCATGCACACACACACATGCTTTTTTCATTTTTCCCTTGACTGCTTTAATACTTTTGATTAATGTAAATGGCTCAGTGGAAATTAAGAAACTCGCTGCTTCCAGAAATGGGCCGGACTACTGAACTGGAAGATGAGAACTGTTGGTTATCAGACTGGATGCAAAGCAAAGAAAGGGACACAAAGATGGGATAATTGTTTATCTTTAGAGGAAAATATTAAACAAAAAACTGTTGAATTAAAAGGACAATTCAGAAAACCTAGGCCCTATTCCTCACAGGTAGCTTAGCTAACTAAGAATAGTCTGATGTTAGCTGTATTCAATTATCCCAATAATTAAATTTAAACCATTCCCATTAAATGTTAAAATTGTCTTGTAAATTTGATTCAGATTTCAGTAATCTGAAAGATTTCACATTGCAATGTTACGTCCAAAGGGACAAGGACCTCACATCAAAGCATTGATGTTCAAAAATCAACGAAAAAGAAACAGCATCTCTTTTTCAGCCAGACTGATGCATGAAATAGTTATGCAAAGTTAATAGATATAACACTATGACAACAAAATTCAATACCGCCCATCATAATGACCTGTGATGCATGATTACATTATTAGAACATAATGATTTAATGGCAAATACAAAAATGTCCAATAACTATAAACTGAATCACAGGCACAGAGTCTATTCACTTAATTTTCTTGATTCATGGACCAAACCGCCACTTTGCTTCAATATTGGAAATGAGGCAGGAATTTGAGAATGGCAGAGGCAAAGTCACGGATGCTATGTGGTATCATCCATGGTCTGGTGACACCTAAAATGAAGCCATTAATAAAACATTAAAAAATTGTTTGATTAATGGCATCATTTTGTGAATTATGTCAGTTTTGAGTACGAAGTAAATGATCCTGTCATATGCATACGAACATTAATCCCATGCTTAGATTTCCTGTTCATGAAGTCCAGCTCATATGGTCCTGTAACAATGTAACTATACACAGAAACATTTGGGACCTCTGGCTCCCTGACCACGAGACTGACCCTCTGCCGAGTCAGGTTCATTATGAACCTTACTGGTCAACCAAAGCATAAGGATATGCCTGTCCCCTTCCGCTTGTGACCCTGAAATAAACTCTCTGTTTGATCAATTAGGCATCAGCTATGGGTGAGGAACACCCCGTTTTTGCAGGAAAATAGGGAACCCGATTTAACAGGCTTAAACATTAATGCAGTAATCAGTGGTTTATCTATCCATGTTTATTGACCGCTCCAATAACTCGAGACAATGAAATGTTTGTGCACCCAAAAATAATCCACCAGCAAGGTTGCAGTAAACACACATGGAGTTTCTTCAAGTCACTGACTTTTTGAGCATAACAACTCACCAAAAGGCTTAACATCTGGGTGCTCTGAGGGGTGCTATGAGGGTTGAGACACTTGTCTACCCGATCAGACACAACTAAGGAAATCGACAGACTTCGCTGTGCACCCCAAAGCACCTTGCCTGAGCAATAAGAAAGAGTTGGCCTGGTACCGTCCGCAAAATAAACCAAGCTGGTTTAATTCCCTCCGACAGCTGTTTTGAGGAACAAGTATCTACATACTTTTCCTGTGTACCTCCCTTGTAGCTGGATCCAAGAGTAAGATTTATGCACATCCCAAGTTAGTCCACACGCGCCTGCAGTGGCCTTGGAACAGCTGATGAGCTGACGCATCATCTAACGGAATTAAGGACTGGTCTCCCCTTTTATTGCCATTAAGTATTGAAATGCATTTTATTTAATACTGACATCAAACCATAGGATAGCGTAAAACTTGTAATACCTGATTAAGTCATTTAACTGCTGATTTTTTTTTGTTGTGTGTTTGTTTTGCTATGCATTTGTTCGTCTGGAATAGCGAATTGACTGACCTTGTTTTACATTGATAAAACTTCATTTTATGAGACTGACTAAACAAACTAACCACGTAATATAGAGTCGCGTGTCACTAATCCATAACACATTTATTAAGTGTTAGTATTGTTAACTTCTATATTTTGCCATTTGTATAATTATCACTTCCTCTGATTATGAATCGTATAGTATTATTCCTCATATTATGCAAATGATTGTTTTCAATTAGTTTGTTTCTGTATTCATTATCATAGTCAATAAATATATATCCTTTATTTCCAAACCATTGTCGTCTCTATGTTATTTCACTAAATTGGACTCACTAAGTACAAACATACAGAATTCTGATTGGTTGTTGAACTCAGTTGTTCAGAATAACCCTGGCCAAAACTCATTACAGCCTGTGGGTACCTTGATGGGGATCGGTCTGTCCACAGTACCAACGATGTTGGGAAACTGAATAATAATTTACTTGATAAACTATAACAGTGGGATTAAATGTTCATTACATTGCCAGATATTGCATATAACCTACAGTACATATACCTGCAGCTGCTGTTTGTAATATTTTATAACAGGCTGACTCATTAAATCAGACGATTCAGAGATGATGATATAGGCCTGCTCATTAACATTGTTTGCTTGCCAAATTATATTATTTGAACAGCTGCATCTCTGATGTGTTCCTGTTTTTGTCCATGTCATAAAACACTGCATCATGGTGCCTTTAGATTAATGAGGTAATTCAGCAGGGGATCATGTGACCTTAAAGTTGGTGTGATACAATATAGTAAACAATACAAGGTAAAACTCATTACTCTTTTAAAAAATTAAACACTGTTCAGTCCTTTTCTAAATTAAACTTGTGAGGACAAGAAGACTATCCTTGAAGGTAATATCACCTTTTGTAATAGTATGTCTTGAAATAGCCATGAAGATAGTGTCCATAAAAAGAACTGTCACGAAAAAGTCACAGAAGGAAGAAAGTAAAAATAGCTAGTGCCTTCTTTTAAACATAGAGGTCTGGCTATAGTTTGAACTTTAAAATGTATGATAATTTAATTATAAATAATATAAAGAGTTATTAGATATTTGATACTCCAAAATACCAAAGTGTACACGCTGTATATTGGATGTAAGAATCAACGGGCTGCATTAATAAAAATCTGAAAGACAGAATACAAAATACTTTTGTAAATATTACGCATGAAATGCATACGATGAATGTCACAAGAAATTCAAAATGCAACTGAATGAAGGTACACAGTAGGTAATATAAGGTGAGGGACCAGGAGAAGGCCTCTGATTGTGCTTTCATACTCTGATTTCCATTTAGTCCCTTTCATTCCTGTTCTATGTTCAACAGCACGCTTTGAGTTTGTACAATCGGTCAGTTTATATGCCCCTCAAACTGATCATTGTCTGTAATATGTGGATCAAAACATTACTCCTGTTAGCTGAACCTGATCAGACCTCAAAGTTTGTTTCCATCAACCAGGTGAGGGAGGTCAAAACTGGTCCTCATATCCAGAAAACATTTTCCCAAAGGGGAAAATGCAGCCTAGCTAATCATCAAGATCGCTGCCGACTCAACCTTGTTTCCCTCTCGCAGGATTTTTCAGCTAGCTTTCTGAAAATTTGCACTACTACACAATAGATCAAATTCAGAAATGTATATGCTTTATATGAAGGAACCACTATTCACCCCATTTTGTTTTAAATTATCTAGTTTTTACTTAAATGTATTGTGGTAATAACTAAACCAATGTACAGCTTAAGTTGTTTTTGTTTTTTTCCATGGGCCCACTGCCTAAAATTCAAACATCACTCTTAAATCCACCTGGGTGCATTATTGCCTCTGGCTGAGGTTCCTTAACTGAACATTTGTCAATTTTTGTTGATTCCTATTTGAAACCTTTGGTTTGTAAGCTTTGTCCAAAGATTCTATTTATTTCCAAATAACAATGCTGTGGGTCCCCAAACTATACCAATTTGTATCTGGGGAAATCTGAGCATAATTTTATTTGTAATGTCTTTGATGTATACATAAATAGTACAGATATACTGTTTTTCATTTAAAAAGGTGATCAGGATCCAAATGTGTTCCAGGCCTCACAATCTTGACATTATCTTTCAAATAGATTGTGGTAGCTAATCTACATCCTTGTATAAGAAGTCTGAAGTCTGTAAGTCTGTACAAGCTAATAGCTTTCACCCAGTACCCAGAAAACAGTCTTCCCTATTAAGCTACTCATGCATATTCAGCGCAGTTGTACTCATTTCCTTTGCAACTAATGCTATGGATATGTCCTTTTGACTTATATAACATGGCTACACTGAATCCTTGGTCAAAACTGAATTTACAATCATATGAAACAGACAGGAGTAAGCTTTTGGAATGTGTGTTACAGGTTCATGTCAGGATGATGAAAATCAGGTACATTTGTGTTTCTTCATTTTCAAAGGTAACTATTTATTAGATAGGATGTCTTAAAATCTGTTGCTAAGCTACAGTTTATTTTTCAGTTTCCTAGGTTTTCCCATAAGAGAGGATGCAGTTTCAGAAACATGCTTGTTAACACTGATGAGTATGTACATCCAAAGCCACAAAGGTATGGTAATTCAGACAGCATTCCTGACTGCAACTTTACATTGTTATTGTATATCAAGACCTTTTCTTTCACCCATCCAGTAAGAGAATACACATAGAGAAAGGATTGTCTCATCATCTTTATCTTAAGATGTCCTTGCAATTTTTTATGTTTTCTTCAAGACCAAAAGGGCCATCTGTAGAAAGACCTCCAGTCTCCACTAGCCAAGCACTTTTCTGGGGCTAACAATATGATAGCCATGGATGATAGTCTCCGTTTTCTCACACAGGGGTGGTGATACAAAATAACCTGCTACTTAAACATGAAGCATATTCGATTCACTATTTGGGTAGAATAGCAACAGAAGGTCTTAATGAAGACCTTGACGTACCCCCTTTTGTGTTTGCCTTTTGCAGTTAGGCCATGCTCCTATGAGATTTGCCTTTTTTTCTAGTTATGTTTGGTTTCAGGATCTACCATGAAATTTAGAAGTATATGCTATATACCCCCCCACCCCACCCCCACCCCCCCATACCACTGTATTCCTATCTTTGACAGTTAATTTTGCTATTCATACAGCCAACTTAAAGAAGAATAGATTTTTTAATGAGTACAATTAAACATTTGGACATATTCTATTTGTGGCAGTTGTTACGCATTGCTTACTGGTGTGGTGATTCCTACCACTTGAATGCACCTGCTCACCTGTATCCTATATAATTTACTGCTGATGTGTTAAATATGCTGTGCTTCCTGTTCATCGACCTGGCATTCAATTGAGAAAGGCTGAGATGAAACCTTGCTGTTTTGTGCTGGCATTTCTTAACTATAAACTATAATAAATACTAAAATCTACTATATTTCCTGTGAGCATGCTCTGTTTCTGTTGCTTATTACACTAATCTATGAGGACTGACTGGGTCAGTGCCACTGCCTTTGTGAAGTGTTCCCGTTAATCCATGCTTGCTGCGAGGACATTTGTTTTAAGTTCACTTGAGTAATAAAATGTGCCTTTTTCAAATGATTTTGTGCTCAGCAAAACCTGTTCTCTGATTTGGCATTGCCATACAATTCCCATGAAACATTTCACTGACATCTCATAGACATTAAAGACAAAGACTTTGAAATGTGGGACCTCGATTGGACAGGCACCTGCATATATGTGAGTTATCTTGGATAATGACAACATAATTTGTCTGAGAAGGCTTTTTAAGGTTCCACAAATACGTATGTGTCAGCTGCATCTCCCATTCCAGGTTGCCAGACATGACAAAACTAGAGGTTGGCTATGGCTTTGAAGCAGTGGTATTCACAGGAAAAAAACAGCCAACCCAATTGGTCATAATGAAACTGATTTCCACTGCACCCACAGGAAATGTATTCCTCTTAAACGAACCTATTTGCATTTATTGTGCTATAAGTGCACTATAGTGTCTCTAGTCACAACATTACCAAAATTGAGACGGATACAGCTTAATTTTCCACCACCTTGAGTTTCAATTAGAGTTTCACAATCGTGCCATGACTGCAAATATTGGGCCCTCTCTAAACAGCCACTAGCCTACACTCTCTTCAGGGAGAAAGAGTATGCTATAGTTTGACAGCAGAAAAAATAAGATATCATTTTTTTTTTTTTTTTAACATGGAGCATGTTTATCACAGAGTATTGTGGCAATTGCTGCCAAATCATAAAATTATGAGTGAAATGGTTAACTTACAGTATGTTTCAAAAGCTCATTTGGTAGCAGTGCATTTGGGTGAAACATTTAAAATAAATTGGAAATCCAGCAATAATACCTTCATTCATAACTATTCTGGCCTGAGTAAAATGTGCTAAATGTTTCCAATTAAAAGACTGTGCCTCCAAGAGCACAAATGATTCTAAGAAACACACTGGTCAATCTTTGTGGGAACTCAGTAGTTAACATATATGTGATTCATTTCGCATAATGACAAATCACGAAACCAAAATAAGCGAAAAACAAATAGCATGCAATGTAAGTACTGAGAAGCAAGGGATGTAGTGGGAGTAACTGCTTTCTGGGTTGCCCATTGCCAGAGTGCAAATGGAGCCAGAGAGGAGAGGTTACATGGCAGTAAAAAGCTTTTATTTTCACTGATCAACAACATTCAACAAAAATAGTTTTCTTCAGCCATAGCTCAAGGACACACTTGTCTTCTTATAATGATGCTATGACTGGTCTCTTTCTCCATCACATCTCTTTCTCCAGTGGAGAGGCCTGGAGGGGGGACTGGGGCTTTTTGTCTGGCCTTGGGAGCAACCTATTTGGGTATAAGTGGTACTGGGTCTGAACCCTAATTCCAGGGTCAATTTTGAGGGATTCTAAAGGGGAGAAAAACTAAAATGAGGAATTAAAAATAGTAAGGATTGGGAGGTTCTGGCTTCTCACCAAACTTTGACTTATCTCATTGTTATACAGTCATCTAATCACAGTGATTGGGAGCAAGCTGGAACTTTGGAGATGAGGGAAAGCAGCACATCTCACATTGCAATTGAAGACAGACTCTCAGTAGCAGCAGGACCACTCCAAAGTCCACCTAGCAAGCTACCACAGGCCTAAAGGAATAGCAGCATAGGCTAGAAAAGAGGAAGAAGAGGGAAATGTCTGAGCAAGGAAGGAAAAGAGTTTAAAAAAGGAACACACTTTGTACAGTTTGTTCAAGTAATAGTTAGTCATTAACAGGGCTTGACATGAACAGGGCTTGAAACCTTTTCACTCCCCAGTCACTGTGGCTATTGATATTCACATAATGCTCAATACTGTCAGACATTTACTCATATTCATTTAATAACATCAATCTTAAAACTCTGCTGATGCACTTTTATTTAAAAAATTTACCTTTATTTTTAAACTGCAATTACAAAATACCGGTGTTAGCAGTGTGGCAATAACTACTCCAGTGCAGGCTTACACATCATATGCTTTCATACTAAACACTGCAACAAGCTGTCTACTTTCTTTTCTTTTTTCAGTGCTAGATAAACAAAAGTGCTAAAGTAGCCATGAAATCATGGGCGTTCACCTGTCAAAGTCACAGAACTGTCTGGTGGAAGTTCATACTCCTTTGCCAAACCATTGTTGTTTTCTGTCTTTGGTCCTGCAATCATTGTGTTTTCCAATCAGAACTTGAGAATCTGAATCGGTGCTCTCACTGGCATGGGGTGTCTCTAATCTGCCACAATCAGTATAGGTACATTTGTATGTGGCGCCATGTTTGGCTGTTATTTGATTTCAGCCGAGTTCGTCTTCTCTTACTGAGAGGAACCAAGCGCAAGAGGGCGAAGTACATGGCGAATGGGATGAGCATATAGTTTGTACCCAGTGCTCATGGGAGTTGTAGTATCATGTAGTATCACCTTGAATCAACTTAACTACTTCAGCTTCCTTTTGTGAACTAAAATAGTTATATTCATAGAAAATGCGACCAAAAGGTTACCCGCCAAAGTGTCTAGTAAGAGTGAACGAGTTACACGCCACTGCCAAATTCAACCCACATTTAGCGGGTGGCGGGTGTTAACTTCAAGCCCTGTTCATTACTCCCTACAAAATCAACTGGCGATAAGATGGTCGACACAAGCGTTCCTCTTCTTCATACCAACAGTTCCCCAGTGAATCTGCAAGAATAAAAATGGATGAGAATTATCTACTAGTGATAAATACTAAGGAGAAAAATAAATTACAGGCCAGGAAACAAGCTGTACTTCTAAACTGCTTTGGAAATGAGCCCACTTGTGCATTTCGGGAAACAAAATCCTCACATCCATCTGGACAGAGAGCTTGGCAGATATCTACTGATCAGCTTTGCATTTTGTTGTACTAATGGTTACTTTGTAATTTGAATGTGTTTTGACATGAGGGAGTCTGACAAAGGTGCCATTACATCCCTAGAGGAAACAGAAGGACCTGTGGGGTTTGTTTGTGTTACTGAGAGAATATAGAGAAACAGGAGACCTGAGTTGGAGGTGAAATAAGGTAAGATAAATTAGTTTAAATTTTAGCTTTTTTTTGAGTATGCATCCAATCCAATTTTGTTCAAGGAACTACAAAAATAAATATGTTAATAAGAACCATTGCTTTCACCAATTCATTAGTGAAGAAGAAACATTATTTTCAAGTGTGTGATTACTACCAATTGATACTGCAAATTTGCACTAAAAATTCAAGTGTTTCAGTCTGGTAGGTAAATATACTGTATTTATATATTGTATATACAGTATTTATACTGTAAATAGATGCATCAGTACCCATCCCTATTTATCAGTAGAGTAGTATTATTATATTGTGGATGCCTTTGTATTCACATATTTTTCACATTGAAAATTTAACTTTTTATCATATTTCGATAAGTTTTTATTCTCGCCAAGTATCTGTTCCATCTACAAGGATTTGGCCAATGATAATATATCTGTTCCTGTTCCTGTACTGTTAATGCTGTATAGTTCCAGAGCTGTTGCTTTCATTTTCAAAGAATTTTGAAATATGAAGGTACTACCAGAAAAAGACTGGACATGCTTTGGTTTTGATTTTACAATGATTGTTTTATTGGCTGTTGTCTTCTAAATGTCATACAAGCTACTTCCATATAAAAAAAGATGTAATTGCTTAGCAGTGTTTTCCATAGATGTAGATAAAGCATTTGAGCACATAGATTGGAGCTACTTTCATTTTTTTGGAATTGGTCCTTCATTCATTCATAGAATTCAAAATTTTTATCATAATGAAAGTTTTTATTCATAATCCAACTTCACACACAGGCTAGACGAGGTTTCTTCAATTCCCTCTGGAAAGAGGCACAAAGGCAAGTTTCACCACCATTTGAGGGTTTTCTCCCCACTGGGAGTTTTTTTTTTTTTACCTTGCCATTTGGGGGTTCAGGCCTTGTGTTTACTCTGTTTCTCTTTTTGGTTTGTTTCTTCCCTTGCTACTCTTTAAAGTGTCTTTGTGACAGTTCTCTGTAAAAAGCGCTATACAAATAAAATGAAATCGGACTGAATCAGCCAAAAAGTTTGCCCTGCAGCTACAAGCCCTCATCCAGACTCTGGAGCAAAGGTTTTTTTAATTAATTTTATTTAACCAATCCAGTATAAGGGCTCTGTCCGCCATACTTCTATGAGCACATGTTTCTCAGCTTTAGATAGTTACTAGATCTGTTCCTTGGGCATTAACATTATGAATGAAGTTTTAGTCTGGGCCTAAAAGCAATCACTCCCAGCTAAATTTTGGCCTCATAGACTTCAATTTTAAATTTGTCCCAGTTCAAGATCTAACTTTGAAGCTAATTTATCTGCCATAGAGAATATACAAAAGGGTTTAATTAAGTGGGCACCTCTGCATTTTACTTCACATGCTGGATCTCTGTAATTAAAATGAATACCCTCCAGCACATGAGTATTCTCTATTCTGTGATCTTGTTTTCTACTCCTCCCAATTCATTTAATGAAATGGATACAATATGGAGAAAGTGTATCTGGAGAAACAAATGAACAAGAATATGTTTTTCTGCTTCACAGCATCTTGAATTCTCAGGGGGCCAAGCATTACCTTTGATATTGGATTTCAAGTTCTGTATTTGGTCATTTCAGTTGAGGGCCAATAAAATATATGCAATAGGGTTCATCAATGAATTGAGACCGAGAATCTGTTTATGAATTAAAGTCAATTAGATCTTATTCACGTGTATACATGCCCAACGAGCATTTAGGATGTGACTTAAAGCTGTGGTATCCAATCAGCATGTAGATGCTTGTTTTCCCAAACTTTGTTGTGACTACAGCCTAATTGCCCCGACTACAGTTATCCCAACATGAATGCTCAGCTTTGGCAGTAACCTCATCCACAAAGTTTTGCTGTGCAGTCTTCAGTTATGTTGTCCATCCCTGCGATCTTCAATGTATGTTTTTCTTATCTCATGTCTTTTAAAAAATTTTGTTCGCAAAATTTTTGCCTCTCTTCCCTCTGTTTTGGTTGGTGTTTATGCTCTATTTCTCAAATTCAAATCTGCATATTGGCATAATGAGTATAAGATATATTCTGTTGTTAAAGCTTACAAAATTGTCACAATAAAAAAAAAAAAACAATAATAAGTGGATATGTGTTGGTGTTATTAATTAACAATAAAATTAAAACAGTAATAATGGACATAAAAAAACAATATAAATAAAATAACTTTTATTAGCATGAGATCCCTGGGACAGTGAGCCCAGGGATGTCATGCTAAAATCCTGGAGGACCACTGTGTGTGCTGCTTTTTGATGTTTCCTGCACTTAGACTGTTAATTTAAGTAATTGATTGGTTAAAGTCAGCACACATTGTTTTCCAAGGCCTGATTGGCTGCTGATTAAAAGGAAATCACAAAAGCCAGCAGAGACTGCAGCACTCCAGTCCTGGAGTTTGAGGCCCCTGCTTTAGGCCGTGGCATGTTAGGCCACAGAAGTCAACGAAATGTAAGTGCCATGTATTTATTAGCGAAAGTACTTAACTGATGAAAGTATTTGTATTTTCAAACTCTTTGACATAAGCGTATATATATATATATATATATATATAATAATAATAATAAATAACTCCCCAAATAACTCCCCTAACTTAATGGCAAGGTCTCTTTTTTCTCATCCACTTCTCCACCCACTTTGCAGCATAGGGTATTAAAGGCTTGCACGCAATTAGAAAACTCACAATGACTACTCACTGTGCAGTTTACTTCACACGGCAGGTGAGAAACAATTTAATTACTAAGTCCAGTGGTGTATCATGTTCAGCCGTAGTTCCTGCTGTAAGGAAAACTATTAATGGAATATTCACACCAGCGGTGCACCTCAGTTGTGCAAAGGGAATCTTGAAAGCAATCAAATGAGTAACATGTCACACAACCAAATAAGGACTAGGAGTGGGGGAAATTTCCTCTGCTAGGGAAGCACAAAACAGACACAGGGAAACACAATGCTCACTGTGAAAGAACACAGTGAAAGAATAAGTGATGAAGAAAGGAAACACATCCACACTGGTTCCATGAATAGTTGTCAATTTTGCAACACGTGTACTTCAAATACATTCCGACATCATGTCATTTTGAATGCAAATTCTGAACTGCTTACTGGAGGCAATTGTTCCAGACCTATTAAGCTGCTCAGCTCCAAATGGAGTGTAAATGACTTGCTGTCGCACTGCTTTGGTATTGATGTAATGTAAAATTATGACCCTGGAATCCACAAAAATCTAAATTTCAGAGGTCCTCGACACTAATAAAGATTACCTTATGATACTGAGTGACAGCTAACTGCAAAATACAAAAAACTGCAAGTATATTCACAAAACATGAAGAATTAAGTGTGAGTGTATGCACTTTCAAATTTAATGTTATGATAGAATGCATATATTTTGGCTGATGCAAAAAAGTGAGCATAAAACTAACAAGTCACTTCCCATTGATTAAAAAAACTAGAAAAATGTCTCTCCCTCTCACTGAACTTTGGGGCAATCTAAAATTAACAACTTGGGAGCGAGCTTCCGAGGAAACAGCATAATAAAACAAAAACAATGTGCACTGTTCTCCAGTGTAATGAAATGTGCGGTGCTCAACACATTTATGGATGTTTTGATTAATAAACAGTGCTGGAAGCAGTTTAAGTTGAACTGGGTATGACACCGCCTTCTCAACAGATTGCAGTTTCCTCTTTTTTAGTGCTCCCTCATGCCGTGTCTGTTATGGCATGACTTGAATTATTCCTCATATGCTTTCAGCTCACAGGACAGTCAGCATTAGCTCAGGATTACCCACCACTATCAAGCTCATCTCGTGGTCAATAATTAATATAGTTTGAAGGCTGCTTGAAAAAAATGATTCTTTGGCCCTGTAAATCTAACCTTTATCATTTCTACAAGACAACGTTATTTCCCTGCTTGTACTTAAATGTATTACCATTTATTTAATGTGTTACTTGTTACTTTTGGTAGGTTACCTGTCTTCAAACCGATAAGTAAATTTGATCCATAAACTCCAGTAATATTTACTATGTTTTTGCAAGTTATCTTATCACATGCTGCCATTCCAGAGTTAGCACCACCCACTTTGAGAAGGAAATTGTGAAATAAATGTTGATTACATGCAGTAAAAGTTCAAGTGTTACAGTAGTACATTGTGTTTAGCAATAGCTTTCATGTAGATGGTTATTCAGCTGAGCATTAATGTTTTCTCACTCTTAAAATAGCATGTTGAAATGATGTGAATCATATGCTATGGCCTTCACAGTCACCAGATCTCAACCCAATTGAACACCAATGGGCGATTTCAAACCGATATGTTAAACAGCACTCTCCATCACCATCATCAAAACCCAAACTGAGGGAATATCAAATATCAAAATATTAAAATAATGGTGTTCCATCCCTCCAGCAGAGTTCTAGAGAATTGTATGATCTATGCCAAGGCGCATTGAAGCTTTTCTGGTGACTCATGGTGGCCCAACACCTTACTAAGGCACTTTATGTTTGAGAATGTAAGACAGACAGCATTTTTTATAACAATTGTCAACTACAGACAAGCTATTTTAGTGTTCTATCTTATGCAACATCTTTCAGAAAATAGATATAGAAAAATGAATGATGAGATAAAGCTTGTGACTATTTTTATGTTTCGTTATTATCTCATTAAAATGAAAAGCCTGTTAAAAAATAATTCCCTAGTAACTGGATGCAAGTAGCCATTCCACTAAATTATTTAAATCTAAATTTGTGCATATTAACTTTCAAACCTTCAAACATTTTAACCATCACATTCTAAAAGGGTTCATTTAGCTGAGGTTCACGTTTCATTCATCAATTTATGCTAACGCTAAAACACGCTTATATTATTAGTATGAGAATCTGCCCAAAGTAGGACAGAGAAGGTTACGCATTACTTAAAGCAAAGTACAATACATCAAATTCTGTGTTGGCAACTGCCAATGTTTTCTGCACTTGTCCCTTATAAATAAACCAAAAATAATTATTTAAAAGGGAATTCCATAGCAAAAAAAAAACATTAACTTCATTTAACAGGTTAAGGCATAACTGATTAAGTTACTCTGGTTTCCTCCCACAATCTGAAGACATGCAGGCTCGGCGACTTGGAGGGCAATCACAGGCCATTGCTGCAAAACAGCCTGTGTCCTAGTCAACCGACCCTGTATAAATAAAGGTTTATGAAATAAAATTTAAATTTCCTTGCCTAGCTAAATGACTTTGTCTCTCCCCCATTCTTTCTACATAAATTGCAGCTATTAAAACCGTAGCTATGTTAAACCCTTGCAATTTTCCACACTACATCGTAGCAGTATTTTCTTTTCAGTAAAACTGAAGCAGGAAAGTAAACTAACCACATCAGCCTCCCTGCTGTGTCTTCAAAGTATGTACTGTGTACTTTCTACTGTCTACTAATACTTTTTAGTAAGCAATTGGCAGTATGCAGAAAGTATCCTCCATCATATTTCTAACTGTACTGTGCATGTTGTGAGACATTACGCCACTGCACAGCCATACTCATATGTCGTTGTTGAAAGAAAACATCAACAAAACTCAAAGCTTTTAAACGTAAAGCTTTAAAAAGCTTTAAATATTTATGGGACCGAAATGGTTGTTTGCTTCCTGAAAAGTATGCTCTGGAATATGTTCGGTGAAACCCTGGAAATAAGTATATCCTCCTGAGATTTTAAGTACACCACATTTAGAGACAGTTTCAATGACTAAATAACCTTCTCATCCTGTGCATTCAACAAGCATACTCAATAGTGGGAAAGTGTGTGGATTTAGACATGGCCCTAGATTTTCTTTTTTCAGTGGCTTGCTAGAAAGTAATGTCACCCTGTCTCGAAGAATGGCTTCCAGGCCAAATAGTAATGCCCAGCCCTTATGTTTGTATTGAGTAGGAGTGGCAACTTGTGATTGACATTGTCTGACATGTGCCCGAAGACTGTAAGCACCTGCCTATTGTAGTCTTTAGTAAAGCAGGTAACTGGAGCATCTGCAGTAGTTTGGTGCTATGTTTCTATGCTCACTACAGGTTAAGAGTTGGCAGACGGCTCATTTTAATCAGGAGGACAGCTACTCCTCCACAAAATAAAATAAAAATTTAGGGTGGAATTCACAGAGCAAGTCACCCTGCATAATATTTTACCACTACAGGGCCAAAATAACATTAAAGCAAAGAGCCATTGAACAGTGGCAGTTACTTATGATATTGAAATACTACATAAAGATATATACACAAACATACATTTTCCTTTTCTTGAACGTTCATTCATCATTCCTGTCTCCAAAAGCTTTGTCTGTCCCCATCACAGTAATGCTATCTTTCTTGATCTGTTGCATCAGTGGCTTCATTTCCTTCTCTGTCTGAATCACCTGATGCTTTTTCTTACTCAAATTTTTCCACTTCATCTTCAAGTCCTGACTTAACCACTTACCAATATGCAAAGAGCAGACAGTCTTCCAAATTCAACTATTTTATGTCAGAGGGCAGGGAAGCCTAGCTGAGATGGCGTAAGAGAACGAGCATATTGGTGTTTTTCTTTTGTGTTAAGCGTGAGGCTTTAGACCAGAAAGCTCTTCCACAGCATTTTAAATTAAAGTAAAATTAACAATGTTAGGAACTCGTACCCACTTGAGTTTCTGGTCAAAACTGAGATGGGATCAAACTCAGTCAAACTGTCATTGTTATTGCTCACCAAACAATGCACATATTTCAAAAAGTGGCTTCCCTTACTGACCTTGGAGTTAAAGTTAAAGCTCCATCGCTCAGCTTATACTTTTAATCAATATAAAACCTTCTGCCAAAAACTGTGGAGTGGACAAAATATGTGCCATGTGATACTGGAGCATAGACTACTGCAAGGCTACAGAGTTTGAACCTTCAAGATGGTCTCTAATGACCAGATCACACCACCAACTGACACTAATTGCCATTGACAACATGACATGCATAATACTTGTTTTCACGATCAACAGAACCACAGCCTGATATATCAGAGTAGTATTCTCTATGTAGCCAGTCCTCTGTGAATGAAAATCAATAGCATTAGAGACCAGAGGTCTGAGGCTTCAGTGAAGCAACAAAGTGTATAAATATTTGAAACTATCCATGCTACCACCTGCATACAGCCCTGATGGAATCCATATTATGGGAAATCAGACAGACTCACAATATCTAGAAAAAGGAAAACGATATTCCAACCACAAAATCCATATAAAGGAAGTTGCACATTATAAAATTCAAAATACGAATGTATTTATGTCAGATAATAAAATTAATTGCATTTTAACATTTGCAAAAGGCTTATGAATAAATGTTTTTTGTGTAAAAGGTGCTTTTACATTCCAGGTTTCAGAAGTGCAGGCCTGTCTGAGTCCTTTAGACCTGCAGTACATTCCCTTTACTTAAGGCTGTAGTCCAGAAGTACTCTGAAGAAAGCCATTATGGAAAAATAGCCACACATAAGAAATGTCAGAACCCTTCCGGTTATGTTAAATCCGAGAATAGGGTGTACACAGACCGACAGCACGCTACTTACATGAACAGCGACCCAAGTGTGACCTTTGCCATATAAGTCACAGATCTGCAGTTCTTTCTCTATATATACAACTCTCCAAATTAAAAGCTTATTTATCGCTAGACTGCTCCAGCAGAATTCATTGTTTCAATTTTCTCTGCATACCCCTATGAGAAACATAAATACTGAAAATGCTATACCTTTAAAATTTCTTCATGATGCCAAAAGTTTCAAAATGCTCTCCTATACAAGTGGCGACACAAACCACCCTCAACTCAACTTTTAGAAAGGATGAATCCATTAAATGACCCCAGGGTAATTAATCCAATGACATTTCCCCCATCTGTTAAAAGTATTAAATACAATCTAGTTATTGGACAAATTAGATTCAGGGGGTTCTTACCCTGGGACTGTTGATTAACCTGGAGACTCCTGCCTGCACAGACTGGCGAAGATCCTGGGCAAGCAGGAGGCTGCTCACACACGCACATACAAACACACCTGAGTGTTAGGAGATTCACAAGTGTAACATCTCTCCATGCAAACTCTTTTCCAAACCCTATTTTTGTGACAACGTAAGCACAAATGCACTTGAGTGCAAGTGGAACTGCTAATTTCCTCTTAACGCAAGCGGGACATTTGTCGGATTTGGCAGTTACGTTGTTGCAATAGGGAGCGTGTCAAAAGAAGCATTCAGCACTATGCAAATTTGGTGGTCGATAATGTGTTTGTGTTTTAAACCAACCCAGACCAGATTTAAACACAAACTAAGGGCCAAGTTGCTTGAAGGAATTTAGGAAACATTGGGTAGCATTGCTTTGGAATACAGCTTGTTTAATTTGTGTGAGCTAAGATGGCTAATATTGTTTCATGTAACTTTGACAATTTTGATATCAATACTTTTAATGGCAGGCCTAGATTTTAATGAATGACTTATAGGCAGCGCTTTGTATGTGTTTTTTTGTACATTGAAAACATGTTTTTTCATCAGATATAACATCTTTTTGTACTGTGTTTGTTATGACTTAGTGATAATAGGAACCAATATAAATGTAGGCTATGAGAGACATGCATACACACACATGCATGCTAACACATATTCTAGATGAAAGAGACACATAGGCATAGATTCAATCATTTTTACTTGACCACGAATGACAAATAAATGGAAGTGTATGCCAGGGGTGCCCAATACGTCGATCTCAGAGACCAAGCTGGCAGATTGCCGTGTCATTTTTTAAAAATGTTTCTAATTCTTCCCATTTCATCCATTTCCCTACGGCTTCTGCCTGACAGAGAGGTATGCTTGATTGATGTGAAATGTGGCCAATCTGCTACCGTTGAGAACTTTGTTACATTAAGCGTTTTCGTCCATTTGTGGTATTGTCAGGTAAATGTCCAATTTACGTGATAGCAACACAAAAAGTTGCATTTTATATGGGGCAGAACAGTTGTGGTGACACGATAAATCCAGTCCATTTTAGGCAGGGAATTCAGCTTTAAATATCCGACAGATAATGGTATGAATCTAAAAGCTGGGATTTTGTCCAGATATGATATTGGTGTAATTATTTTACTTTTATGCCAATACAAGTTTCCGTACAGTTTGGCTTATATTTGGCTTATATGCCGCCCCGTTAAGGCGTAACTTGTTGGGATAGCATACATGACATCCCAGTGACCTTCACATGGACATAGATTAGTCAAATTTGCAGATGATATAAAACTGGGAGGCCCAGCTAATAGTTTGGTATCTGCTAAAGTAATCCAAGAAGATTTAAACAAAATCCAGAAGTGGGTGGACACCTGGCAAATTAAATTCAACATAGCAAAATGTGAAGTTCTGCATGTGGGAAATAAGAAAACATTGGTACGATTACTTTATGGGAGGGACAAAATTGGAATGTTCTCAATTTTTAAAAGACCTGAGAGAAATGGTTGATAAAAGCTTTTCAGGTTCCAAGCACTGTGCTGCAGCAGTGAAAAAAAAGGCCAACAGGATGCTAGGATATATAGCCAAAAGTATTGAGTATAAATACCAAGGAAGTTACACTTATCTTATACGTTTGTTGGATCACACTTGGAGTATTGTGTGCAGTTCTGGGTCCATACTACAAGAAAGATATAGAGGTTCTAGAAAAGGTTCAAAGAAGAGCAACCAAATTGATCCCTGGTATAAAAGATAAAAGCTACAAGGAAAGATTTAAGGTGCTTAATCTCTTCAAGCTTAGTAAAAGGAGACTTTGGGTGATTTGATTGAGGCTTTTAAATTCATGAAAGGGATTAACAATGTAAACTACAAGAGATTCTTCAGATTGAGTTCTGTTAGTAGAACAAGGGGACATAGGTAAATTCCGTACGGACATCAGGAAGACTTTTATTCATGCAGAGAGTACTCAATGTGTGGAAAAACCTGCCAGGTCACATAGTAGAGGCAGAATCTCTGGGGATTTTCAAGACCAGGCTTGATACGGTGTTAGATACTATTTAGTCTGTAGGTAATCAGAGCACAAGGTACAATTTAGTCAGGGAAATGGCGAATTGTTGGGCTGAATGGCCTGTTCTTGTCGTTATGTTATGTTATGTTATGTTATGTTATGTTATGTTATGTTATGTTATGTTATGTTATGTTATGTTATGTTATGTTATGTTATGTTATGTTATGTTATGAAAAAAGACCTCAATGGATGGTATATGTGCAAAGCTGTACCTTGTGCATTCTTCAAATCGTCCGCCTGTAAGTTACTAGTTATTCAGTAAAATATCTCAGCGATTATTTCAGCTATAAAGAAGCTGTAAACTAATTTTGAAAGCTGGAGAAATTATCTAAGACTGTCAGGTTACTGCAACATATAACAGAGTTTCAGCAAGGGCTAGGGTCAAAGCTAGGTCATAGAAAGTGATTTTTCCAGGTAGGAGCTTTCAGGTGATTTAGTCAGTACTGAAAAGTCTGATTGAGATCATTCTTTCAGTGTTTGTAAGGTAGGAAATCTCTTATTTAGAAAAATATTTACATTTGAAATTGTATTTACCTATACAAAATACTCGCATCAGCTGCTGCTTATTCAGCTCAGTTGAAAATAATGCATCGACTTTTCCAATCCTATGTACAAAGAGTGGATTCACTTGTTTTGTCTGAGGGAGTAATTTATTAACGTATGTCCCAGTAGAGAAGGATTAGCAGTCGTTTCTCTTGTTGCAGACATTTTTTGGATTGTAAAATACCATAATCATTAACCTGGGGTGTCAATTTCAGCCCTCCTTTGGGAGGGGGGGCTACCTTGTTATTTCTTTTATCTTTTGTGGTTTTACCAATTGAGACAGGGTTATATATGGGTGATAGTGCTGCACCCTGAATCAAAGACCGATAAAAGGAAAAATTTAAGACAATGTTATTATTAGAAATTGGTGTCTAATTTCATGGCTATTGGGCTTTAGGAGTTTAACCTGAATTTCTTCAAAACAGATGTAGAAAGTGCAACAGCTGTATTAATGGATGCAAAAATGCACAAGAAAATGGACTGGTTGGCTGTGGAGTTGTTTCTCTTGTACATTAAAAAAACAGTGATAATAAACAAAAATAATTGACAAAAACAAAGAAGAAATGGCATATAAATGGAAAACATTTATTTGGGGGGAAATAAATATGAAAATTAAAACTTCAGTCTTTGTTTTCATATCATGAGTAATGGTGCTTAGAGGGGCTCATAATGGAGCCTTTCATGATGCACTTGCTCTTTGGTCATCACTAAATTAGCAGTTAGCTGTGGTGCTAACACACTGTTTTAAAGGGAATGAAATGGGGCTATTTGATTGGCAATAATGTAACAAAACCCCCATTACACCCACAGTTAATTTTTTCCTATTTAATTTACTGCTGCGCCATAGTTGCACTAAAGTCTGGTGTCAAGAAATTACTGAAATTGAGTTGGGAACGCCCTAATTTACTAGTGCGTTGAGTTACAGCTAGTGTTTGGCAGTTGTTAAAATAGGGCCCTATAAAGTATACAATCACATGTCAGCATACACGCTGGAAAGATCACTTTTTTTTGACAGGGACATAAACAACACTCCCAGTGTGTTGTATGTCATTCCAGTTTTAGAAGAGGCAGTGTTTGTACTCAGTGCACTAACATGAGTCTATGAAGCCCTGGAATGGGTCAAACTGCTGTGCACTGACAATGGCTGTGCTATTTAGATGCCTGCTTACACCTCACTTTCACTACACTATCAATTTTTACAGCAAAATAATACCTGCAACAATTCAGGTCAGGAACCTGACAAGTGTACAACAGCAGTGGGGCCCAGTGCTGGAGCAGGAAAGAGAAAATGTACAGATAAAGAAAAATATTGCATGAGATCAAGCAAGCAGAAATGTGAGACTCCTCTGCCCCTTAAAAAGGCAGTCCCGCTCTACAACCATTTCATATTTAATACAACTGGAAGAACAATACTGCTTAGGCCACCAAGAGAGCAGAGAGGAAAAATGTGCCAGTGCTGATAGTGTACACCCTTTCCAAGTGCAATATGTGGGCAATGGTAATTGAATGTTCATTAATTCAAGCAGGGAGCAGGGGAGAGCTGGATAAGACAGTGATCAGCAGCAATTAGTAGTACATACACCCAAGACATGTGTCTGTGCTCATGCCTGTACATGAAAGCGTGTTTGTAGGTGTGCGTGTGTGTGTGTGTACTTGAGTGGGGGAATGGGTAATAATTTGTTGCGCAGCTTTCCTAATGACAGAGAAGGAGCGTTAAATGTATTACATCATCACTCTTCTTCCTCCATTTGCTACATTTCCTTGTTCTCAGTGTCCTTCATTCATAACATCCCCCACCTAGTGCGTGCCCATCTACCTGAACCCCTCACCCTTGCAGCTTTGCATTTTAATAGAGCTTAGCTTATTTCCCCGCTTATGCTCTCATCGCTTTCCCCCTCTTTTTTCATCTCTTCTCATTCCTGTTTTCTCATGCTCTTCAGCTTTCCTCCTCCTACTAATTCCCTTTTCTGCTCCCTTCATATCTCTCCATGCCTCCCTCTTCCATGCTATCCGCTATAGATATTTATCATTCCCTGGCACTCCTAGTCTCTCTCATGTTCCTGTATCCATATCACTGAACTCGCTCCTTAACTACGCTGGCCCTAATCTGCTCACAGACTCAAACTAGTTTTGCAGCACTTCACTAACTGCAGTAATTCAACACAAGTTATTATGCACCAACTGACTTCCGTCTTTGTTCTCCAAGAAAATATTTTAAGGTTGGGCTGTTCAATTCTTGAAGAAATGGCACACAGTGCCCTCTACTGTTGCACATGGAAATGGCAAGTAATATGCAAATCAAACATAAATCTCTCTTGTCCAGACGTGGGCAATACCAATGCTAGAGGGCCAGTGGGCAAGCAGAATTTTGCAGTTAGCCCATTGACACCATGCACTAATGTTGGTTTAAACCAAGTAAAATGTTTTTTATAAAAGGTACAACAACTTTGTTTAGCTGTTTGTCAGCTGTTTAGCCACAATTCCAACAAATGTTCTTCCTATTTAAATAATTAAGAGCAGAAGTCACATGCAATTCAGAAATAGATATGGCCCCCCTTGCCTACCCATCCTATAACTGACTCATGACCACAGAAAATTAGCATCACAAACACAAATAATGTTTTTGCTTCAGGAACCACTACAATCAGTAAACAGTAGCAATAATGTCTCCCTATGTAAAGGCTGAGGGCCAGTTTCCCAGAAATGGATTAAACCTAGTCTCAGACTAAAATAAAAATTCAATGAAGCTCTCTACTGCAAAAGGTTTTCAGTCTGGTACTAGGCTTAATCCATGTCTGGGAAACCAGCCCTTAATGTTAAAGGGACAGTTTGCGTTTCTGATGATCTGCTGGCTTTACAATGACGGGTATAGGGCATCAGGGGGTTTGTGGTCCAAAACAAGGCAATGCATTTCAGGTAACTCAAAAGCAGCATGTGTTACATTCTCAGGGGTACATCTGTGCATCCGCAAAGATAAATTTCATGATGCTTATTCACAATTATAAATGTAAATATCAATTTGTATACCTTTCCAGCACTTTCCTTGAGTACAGTGGTCTCAGGTTGCATGTACCATAGTTAGGGTCACCAGTTTTTCTAAAGCGCATGACCCACAGAGACTTAAACTTGCATAACAATCGATATCCTCAGTGTGTCCCCATCAGCACTGCACTGCCACGATCACCGGACTAATCATGCAATTAGTGGCTAATTTAAAATCAAATAAAAGCAATTTGTTTTTCTAACACACGGAGAAGAACAAAAGTGAACATGGATGGAATGTCAAGCAATTCAATATACTGTACTTCGCACAGTTTGCAATTTATCCATTGACTCACACGAAACAACAGTAGCTCAACAAAGATGAAAAAGCCGCATGGTCTTGTGTGGGGAATCCATCAGCAGGGCACAACAAGGTTTTGAGGGGTGGACAGATGTCATCCATGATATGACCAATGCATTTCTCAGTGCAGAACCGGATGACCACAAGCCATTTCCTCAAAGCTGACAAATTTGTGGGAGTTGTTATACAGTTTTTGCCAAGCATATAGTTGCACTACACAGCACTTGTAAGGAATGCAGTAACAGAGAAAGGTTTGTACCTACCAGTAAAACTGCAAAATGAAATGGGCCAGCTGGCAATTTTTAAAATGACAACACAAACAGTACAGCAGCTATAGGCATTGCATTAAGAGAGGAACATTCAGCCGTAATGCAATGAATTATAACATGATTGATAAAAATCTGCTTCTGATTGATCCTATAATATTAGTCCAAGATCTAATGCTTTTTCTCTCAGCTCCATTTAGCTTGGCATGAGACAGCCTGAAGGAAAGACATCCATGTGTGTAACAGTGCAGGTTTGTACCAACCTGAAAGATTGTTTCCCTTGCTGTTGTCACTGTTGACAATGAGCAGCCTCAGAGACAGAGCTCGGTGTCATTGTTCAATGGAATGAGTGTGGGACATTCCAATTAAATTAGACAGAACAAAATGTGCCTTCATTCCGGAACTTAAAGTTGGCTGGGTATTTCCAGAACATATGTAGGGTAGTTTTGTTTTCATTTAATTGCTTTCAAGAGAATCATTGGCAAGTTTAATTTGAAAACATTTAAATGGTGTAGTGTAGGCCCCATCTATCAGTTTAAATAGATGAAACAGAAGTTTCTGGAAGCAGTGCCTCAGTTTATATTCCAGATTTGTGTACTTGGAGATGGACATCTCACCAAATAACTTATGCTGTCCTAGCATAGCCCAGGGAGTTGAGTGTAACGGGTTTAAGGGCACAGCTCACATTAAATGAGGAGCATGTAAAAAAAATTCAGAAATATTAAAAGGGGAGCGATTCTTTTCCTATATTGCTTTATTCAGAAAATTTGCATGAATTCATGTTATGCTATTCACAATTAAACATTTAAAAAATCTGGATTCCTTTACATTGAATATGCCTTTAAACTGGCTAAATTTATTTAATTGAGTCTGGAGGTAAGTGCATGTGTTCTCGGGTGCATTTTGTAAGTGCAAAAATCCCTCTGATTTTTAATGTAGTATGTCATATTTCAACTGATGAAATAGATATGGAAGTGTCCACAGAATTGGTGGAAAGAGTATCTGAAAAAAATGGTTATAAGGGTGGCCAAGACATATGGCATTGCAAGATATACCTCCAAAAAGTATCCAAAAACTAAATTACTGATCCGATAAATTACTCTAATGCGAAAATCTCTTAAACACAACAAAAATCCAGCCCCAAGCCTACACTTGCTAAATACCTAACCCGTACCATAATCTTAACCATATTAATATATTACTATAAAACTTATCACTAAAAGGTGGATACGGAGTCATTACATTATGTTTATCTGGCAGACACTTTCATCCAAGGCAACATACAATAAGTGCATACCAAAGGTCGTTTGAACAACTACAAAACACAGGTCCGATATGGTACAATACTTATTATGTAACAGTTATCCATAGCCATGAACACATTATGTCCCGTTCACACAGTAAACATAGGCTAGGTCAGAAAGTTATGGTAAGTCAAGAGTCATGATGACAAGCTACAACACCAAGATAACGATGCAAGTCCAATGTAACAACTGGATGGAGATAGAAGTGTAACATGAAAATGCTACAGGAACAAATTAGAAGGATTCAAGTGATAATTGCGATCCTACATTGGGAGTGCCCTGCAAAGTAGTGATAGTTAGTCCAGGTACAGTCTGCAGAGATGTGTCTTGGCGGAAGATGGGCAATGACCGAGTGGTGCGTAGAGGAGCGGGGTGCTCATTCCATCACGGGGGAGCTAGGGTGGAGAAGCAACATGGCTGGTATGAGCGGGAGCCATTCACCTGGATGCCAGGGAGTGCAAGTCGCCCTGCTGCAGCAGAGCGGAGTGATCGAGCTGGCGTGTAGGGTTGAATCATGTCCTGAATGTAGGTAGGGGAGTCATCTTAAACCTACCATTTTTACATTAAGATGGGTGAGAAACTATATAACTACACTGTTTTTTGTTTTTGTTTTTGTTTTTTTTTGTTTGTTTGTTTGTTTTATTTTTTTATATTTCACTGAAAAAATATCGAAGTTCATAAGGCTATAGTGTTATTTCAGTGAAAATACATAATATAATAATGTAATATATAAATATTCTCAGATTCATACATTGTTGACCATTTGAAATATTGCCTAGGGAACAAAATAGGCTAGGACTGCCACTGGGCCAGCGGGTAGATTAGTTAATATGAGTAAAGAGTGAGTATTTGTAGTGAGTGTGGTCATTATTTGTGTTGAAAAGCCTGAAAAGTTCAGAATTCTTTTTGCTGAATAGGTATTGAGTATGCCCTGCCAGATCTGTAATTTGGATATAATATCTGTTATCCTAGTAGCATATTCTAACTGGATCAGCACTGCTGCATCCATATTTGCCACAGTGTTACACACAGTTTTACACTTTCTTGGCAGCAGACGGTATAAATGTTCTAAAAAAAAAGTTTCATATCAATGAAGAGAAGTGTCACCCCAACTAATTTTAGCATTCACACCAATGGTCAACTTTGACAAATCTATTCTGGTTCATTTTTACATAAACACAACAAAAAATCACAAATACCTTTTGAAATGAAAATGTGTTGTATTTAGAACCTGTAGAAATAGGCAACCATCTGTGCTGTCAACCTGAATTTCAGATAAGGGTAAAACACACAACAACATAAATACTGAGATCACGGTAAAACCAATATCCTACTGGTACACTGCATACTGACCGATTTAAATTTTTTTGCCTATCTTGTAACATATCTTTGGACCACAGGACAAAGATTACAATAGATCAGCATTTAAAGACACGCACACACATAAAAACCAACAGTCAGTGATGGACACAAGCAATGGCAAAACAGCTGTCAAAAACCATAAGGGTGGAAGAGAGCAATGAGTGAGCACAATTTAAATTTAGATTTAACGGAGGCATTAGTCATTGGGAATATTCTTATTTAAAAAGTGGAATGTTCAGATATGCACGTGGTAAACATTAGGAAGCATTATCCAAGCATGAAAGTAATTTATACAGACTGAGAGTCATATTTGAGAAAGATTCCAATGCATCTTCCTCCGGAGCCATGCAAAACCAGTTGGGGGATTCAGTATTCTCCTGGAGTGTACCATTCATAGTACATTAGTTTTTATTTAAAGTTTGAGGAGATGGAGATGAACATTATACTCAGCACTGATGCATGAAAGGAGCTTTGAACATTGCTGGAAGAAATTAACAGTTTAGATAAATGCCTCTCTCTCACTGTGCAACATGACAAGAGTCTGCCTGACCACATCCAGTAGTTAGAGAGTGGGGAACGCAGAATTCATTAAACAAAATTCACAATAAATTTGAGCAGCCAATGAATGAACATTGAATGCTGGAATAACGGGTTCACTGCACAGACAAATAATTCTGAAGGCTCCCAGGATTTTTCACCCAAATCTAATTTGCTGTCTGGATGTAGAAATCTTCCCTGACAAGGACTGCCACTCTCATCAAGTGTCTTCGGATCAGTTCTGTGTACAACAAAAAAATTGTTTTGAAATTTTGCACAAAAGGACAAATACTGTTGATGCTGATATAAGTATATCTCCCTGTGGGCAGAATTTCACACATCTATCCATGAAAGAATAGACAGTAAACAATTCATGAAATAGCAGCCAGCAAACCAAATGACAATGATACATTTAACTACTATTTTTTCACCTGATAGCTCTTTATTGTACATTAGGTGTTAAGTTACTGCCTGCATCTGATATTCAGAAGAGCGTGGTTGCACTTCTTTTTATTGTGTTACAGTCTCTGGATCCAAAATTCTTATTTTATTTTACTTTATTTTATTTAACCTTTATTTACCCAGGGTAGGTTCGCTGAGCACAGATGCTCTTTTGCAGGAACGCCCTGATTGACACTTATACACATTCACACCTGGGAGCTGCCCAGTACAACCACAATCCTCCATTGTTGGCCACTGAGCAGCTCCACTGGAGGGAGAGGACTTTTTTTTTTGCCAATTGAATCAGGGTATGATTAGGTGGCAAGTTTTTTTTTTTTTTTTTTGTGAGAGCCAAATCTGGAATTTTAGCCAGGACACCAGGGAAACCCCTACTCTTTGCGATAAGTGTCATGGGATCTTTAATGACCACAATGAGTCCGGACCTTGGTTTAACGTCTCATCCGAAAGACGGCATCTCCTACAGCACTGCACAGGGGCATTGGGGTTTATTTGACCAGAGGAAAGATTGCCCCTGCTGTCCCACCAACACCACTTCCAGCAGCAACTCAGTATTCCCTGGTGGTCTCCCATCCAAGTACTAATCAAGCCCACACTTGCTTAGCTTCAGCCAGTCGGCAGGAGCAGAGTGTGTGGTGGTATGGCTGCTGGCAAAAAAATATAATGCCACACAGTAAAATGTCCAGTGTCAATTCAATTTTGACAGAGTACCTATGTGTCCAACAGGGACCATATTTGCTTTGTATGAGTTAATTTAACACTGGACATTTTAATATGTAATAATGTATTGTATGTCTTTGTTTCCATTCTCTATTAGTAGCAACATAGTCCACTATCTAGTGTACCTGTTTCTCAGCCTCAAGTCTATGGAGAGGTGGTACTGTTTACAGGTAAATTTAGTTGTTTTATGCCAATTTTGGCAGATCTTGACCTTGAAATTTAAGAAAGGCTATGTTTACACGTTACAGAGGTCTTTATGACCTTTTTTCCTACATCCAGTTTTTTTGACTGCCAGTTTACATGTACTTTTACTTTTAAGTTATCCATATCCAATACCTGTGCTCACAAGGTTTACACTTGAAACAACTTGCCTGCGCACACAAGGGTTTGGTTACCGATACAAAAGTAAAAAACCACACGGCCACGGACATATCACCATCTACAATGGACACAAAACGAAAAGAGGAATAATAGTTTAAGTTGGTGCTTTTCGAAACATCTTAGGTCCGACTCTGCCCCACATACTTAAAATGACATAACCTTGGTTTTCACCACTGGACCGAGCCCTTGTCCTCCATTTAACTTCTTTTAACGTTTGCAGTTACCAGTGGGGAGTGGTTGTGCAAGTGATGTACGTTACGTATCATTGAAATGCAATAAACGTGTGAGAATATCCCATTTTGAATGACGCGCAAATCGGAATGACCGGGAATTTTCCATCTGTGCGTTTAGATGACAGTCGCATTGGCAGATTTTTGGTTCCGATCGGATTTATTTCCACATAAGAATGCGGCCCAAAACGGATCAGGAAATATCTGATTCCATGTGCTTTTTCCTGTTTACACATTCATAGTACATATCCAATATGTGTGGAATGTGAGCAAAAAATCTGAATTGGGTCACTTTTACCAGGCGATGTAATCGTAGCCTGTTTGGTACAATTAGGAAGAAAACCATGATATGATAGCCACAGTAGCACAAAGGTTCAGAAACACAGATTTAGTGGATGTGGATAAGGAGATTATCAGTAAGGCTAACTACCTAGCCATATTAACAATGATATTCTTAGTGGCAATATTGTCAAACAGTGGTATCTTTTTTATGGTGACAGAGCTTTCTCTGTGCAGGCTGCCAAATCATAGAATGCACTGCCTGATTAATTTTTGTTGCAAGGGCACAGATGGTTGTGTTTCACATTACACTGACTGACACATTTTAGCAGATATTTTAGGTTTTATTCGTCATGGGTCATTTTCAGACTTGGAGATTTACGCATCTGTTAAGAGTTTTGGCTATGAAGCCTGTTTATAAAGTAGGTATTCAGAACCACCTTTCACACCTGATTATCTTCGATATTGGGAGGCACTTCTTTGCACACACTGGAAAATGTACATTTTCTCAGGTTAAGCTCAAAATACTGACACTTGAATTCCAGTTGCACTGCCTTTAAAGTATGCCTGACTCATCTAAACACTCTAGAGAAAAGAGGAATCTTTAAGCAAGATTAAACTTTGATTATGAAAAACTATTAAATGAAAGCACTCATGAAATAAAGAGGTTTCTGCACGTTCACAGAGGTTGTTACGTGGAGGTGAAATTACTGCCCCCTGATGGTGATCCTGTACTGCTCTCTCCTCTCTCTCTTTTGATCTGAAGTCTCATTTTAATGAGATGCTGATTGTTTCCGCCTGCCTGTGGCCCTATATAACCTTTGATCCAGCCTTAGAACTGAGTGGTATACTATGAAGGAAGCTTAACATACTGTAGAGTTTCTTTGTGTTAGCTGGCTTCATAAAACCATACAACCGCAACCGGTCTTAACTGGTGTCACAAAGGTGGTTATAAACTTGCTAAGTGAACATGGGCTTTGCTCGGGCTCTGGGTGCATTCCCATAAAAGTGGCGGTGCCTGCCAAAATGAGCTGAGAGCAGTACAGCATTCTCAAAGCCTATTTCTCTCCTGAGGAAAAAAAGACTGATATGGACAGATATGGCTAACTGGCCCTCTTTGTCGGTGCTGCAGCATACGCATTGGCTCACATTTATTTATAAGTCCATTCTTGGTGTGCTCTCCTACCTTTGCCCTTACATTTCACGCTACATCAGTAGATCTATAACCTACGCTATGACCTGTACTTATTATCTGTCCCTAAGGTCTGTAGAGTATTTGGTAAGAAGGCCTTTAGGTTCTGTTCTCCCTCTTCCTGGAATAAACTGCAATCTGACCTTGGACTGGAAAATCTGATTACATTTAGTGAATTTAAATCACTAATGAAAGGCTTGGAAACAGAGTCACTAGCAACTTGCCCTTGTTTCTGAATGACTTAGTTCCTTTTAACCCCTGTCCCAGTTTTATTGCATATGATTTAAATGTATTTTTGTATGATAATGCTGTATGTTGGTTTTTTTTTTTTTTAACCATTGGTGCATTTTACTTGTATATTTTATATGTGTTGTTTATAAGTACAGGGTTTGATTGGATTATAAAATTTGTAGTGTCTGTAACTTTTTATATTTATCTTAATGCAGCCGTCTTGGCCCGGTCTCTCTTGCAAAAGAGATTCTAAATCACACTGAGACTTACCTGGTTTAATAAAGGTTGAATGCATTTTTAAAAAAGATATAGGATGGATACAAAGAACATAAAACAATCATAATGCCAAAAAGTAGCACTGTTGCTACCAACAAAGCCAGGGATGAGGGTTAACCAAAATAGCTAAAACCATAAATTTGTACTTTTCCACTCTTCGGGGAAGCCTAATAAAACATGATTAACAGGATAAATTAAAATATGCTCATTTTCTGAATTCAGCAGTTCCAAAAGTCAATACCCTTAAATGTTCAGTGCTCTGAATATTGAGCGCAAGTGGTATCACATACTAGATACCATACATTTTACATAATTTAATTTAATAGTTATTATTGAAAATAACAATTATCAATTAAATCAACAACTCAAAACAATCTATGTCAGGTCTTATGACTAAATAATTTTATTAAATAAGGAGTCAATTCGAATAATCAATTCACTCGCTCCTTCAAATTTTAGGAAACATCTATCCATCCATCCATCCATTATCTATACCCGCTTATCCTGAGCAGGGTCGTAGGGGGTGCTGGAGCCTATCCCAGCATGCATTGGGCGAGAGGCAGGATTACACCCTGGACGGGCCGCCAATCTATCACAGGGCACACACACCATTCATTCACTCATTCATACCTATGGGCAATGTAGAGTCTCCAATCGGCCTACCTGCATGTCTTTGGACTGTGGGATGAAACCGGAGAGCCCGACAGCGCTACCCACTGCACCACCGTGTCGCCCATTTTGGGAAACAGAAGACATTAAACAAGATGTTAATTTGAAAGTACTAGAAAAGAGAGACTTCTAAATCAGACCTCGCCAAACCTTGAAGACTATATTACACTATTTCAGTTTCAGCACCTCAGGAAAAAAGGAGATGAGCTAAAAACACACAACAAAGGAACCACCACCAAAATAACTAGGAAACGCCATCTTCTCCAATGCTTTAAAATCAACTGCAACACAACCAAATTGTTTTTGCTGTGGCTAAACAATTGTTTTAGCCCGTTTCCAAACATGAATATGTTGGGAGGTAATTCAGCTCAGCTATTGAATACCACAACAAGATGGAAATTTACTCCTGCTTTTTACAACAGAGGTGATATTTGTAGACAAATCCAGCCAGTTATAATCACTAAAATATTTTCCATGTAACAAAACCAAATCAGGCCCCGTAGGTTTCTGCTTGAAACTGGAAAAATGTAGATTTCAACTGTCAGGCTACAACCACCATTATCTACAGTATATAGACATTAAGATTTTGACTTCAATTAAATGCCACAGATTGCATTCAAACTTAAAATGAAAAGGAACATGATCCTTGTGGCAATCTGGGCTCTGACACCCCATAAATAGCTTTGTCTTCTGGCGTCTCTTCAGAGGAAACTCTGCAGGATACGGAACCCATGGATTTATTCCTAGATTAGGGTATCAGTGAGACTTTTAATTGGCTCAAGGGCATTTCCTTTGATGTTTGTGGGAGGGGGGGAACGGGCTGCATTCTTAGAAACAATATAATATTATATGAACCTTGAACAAGTTACATTGTTTCTCTCTCTAAGGCGATAATCTAAACACCAGGTGTCCAACACACTTCCAACAAATTAATCTACACTCTCACTAATTGTCCTACAGTTTATCTCTAATGTGACAACAGCTCATTCTAGAGCTCCTAAACCTTAAACTTGGCCAGCCTACAGGATATTTAAAATAGGCTATTGCCTGAAAAATCACACCAAAGTTTATTCATAAACTCAATAATTATGGGACTCGGGCATTGTCCCACAGTTAAGGGAAGTAGATAAGGATGTGTAGGGTTCAAGAAGCATGCATAGCCTGTCCACCCTGTGAAAACTCCCCCAAACACTCAGGATCCTGGAGGAATGGAGATTCAAGGAGTTGATTGATCAAAGGGTCATGCTTTTATATGTTCAATCTGATAGCGTGAACATAACCTGACCCAAACCAGGCAAGCCTTGGAGCATAAGTCACCATGGCATTATACCCCGATTTAAAGTCAGCGCTGTGATACAGAAAACCCCAGGTTAGAGCTAAAGTCAGCTCGCTAACCACATAATCTCACTTCGTAGAAAACCCCTCTGGTCGTGTCCTAAGGTGTTGAAGCCAGATTGCTTTGTGACTTGTGTGCCATTGTCATGGTGGTCTCCACTTGTTGCTGTCAACTTGGGCCCCCACCCCCTTTTTTTCTTTCCTTTAAAGCAAATGGTAGCCAAACCTCTGTGTTGGCCTAACTTTTGACTGTTCGAGATAGACAGGGAGGCCAGTATGCTTTTGGAAGCATTTATAAATTAGTTCTAAGAAAGTTCTGATCAGTTTTATTCCCAAAGCCTGCTTTCTTTCTGAAGTCACCTTTTTACTATTTGTATTTGTGTTTTTACAATGCACCTCCCAGTGGTTTTGTTGGTACTCTGCCTCCAGATGTCCTTTTAAAGCAGAAAGCTGTCAGTCACACAGGGTGAACTTCACAGTTATTGCCAGGCTAAGGAAGTATTAAGGTTGTTGTTACAGTTGTCTCAGTAGAGTTGAAAGTAGCACCCACTATAACACTCAAATGCTCTGTGTGTTTATTTACAGCCCATATAGTTTATATTTGACCAATGTGATGTGCCCCGTTCCCTGTGGACTGCTTGTGTGTTGAAATATTTAAACAATGAAGCTCCAAGGTGCCTCAGAAAAGGTTTTTAAACTCCCCCCACTTTACATTTTGAATACACAAATGGGTGAAACGGGCTTCACATTATTGTGAGATTAGCTTTAATATGGGACCTGGCAACTGCTTTGCAGAAACGCTTTGCAAAATCACAAGCTGTGACACTTCTAAACGTAACCACATTAAGCTAATACAAAAGGAATCCTAGTTGATTTTATTGCTTGACAGCACCGACAGATTAATGCGAGCTGTTATTGAAAGTGAAGCCTTTGCGATTTCTATTTGCTGCATGTGGACCTAATATTGTACTCAAAATGGCTTGTACTCAAATTCAGCTGCCTCTTTGCAACTGCCGTTGGAGAAAGCAGCCGTTGTAAGCATCAAGGTAATCTCTCACTTACGGAACAGTCCATGAAGGCAGATTCTGTGTCACACTGGTGATGAATCTGGATTTAGATCACATTTGACAAGCTTGTATGTTTAACCTGACCTGGTTTGATTGCAAGTTAAAGCAGTGTCACGCAGATGTTGACCAAGTTGTTATGTTTTTATTGTATGCTACCACTTACTCAAAAGCTAGTAGATAATTAATTAGCCATTATTTAGTTAATTGAGAAATAGTAAAACAAAAATATAATTTCAAGTTTTTTGGCCTTACAGATATACTATTTAAATGTATTCTATCGTGTCTCTCAGTTCATCTGCCAACAGAATTAAACAGAAATTTGAGTTTTGATGGGGGCATCGCCTTGAAAAATAAAGATATTTCTGATATTGCTTCAAAATTTGCCAAATTAAGGCATCTTAGCTAGTAGCTTTCTGTGAAGCCTACAGACTTCATATGTAAAAATGCTAATCAGAATTTTGATTAAACTGAATGCCTTGGAATGCAGGGTAAGTTGAATTCCAGTTCAAGCACTTTTACACCCATGGGGGCATGCTTAACCTGCACAGACTTATATTTTTCAGTGCATACAAGGAAACACCTACCAATATGTCAATGACATCATGGGCTCAGTATGCCTACTTTTCACAAATGCCCAGAAACTTTGGAATGATAATTAACTACAGGCTTTGAGATTGCTGCTCCAAGTCAAATGGACCATCCAACTTGGAGCCCAGGCATGTCACAGTGAATCCAAGAAGGTTACATTTTTGGAGCATACAGTAAGCTTTTTGGGAGGACCATGATAAACGAGTGTTGGAATTATGACATAATGAACATATGAATGATAGAACATTCTGCGAAAAATAGATTTATTTGTGGGCTGGAGGAAAATTCTGGGAAATGCATTTGCATTTCCTCCACATATAAGCAAAATATCCCTTTTCGCACATTTAAGCCAAAAAAATCTGTCACTTTCTCAAGCATACGCTTGAAAAGACTGATCTAATAAATAATAAATAAGCATTTAGCTTAAATATTTATTTTTGTCTTAAATATCTAATTTTATGATGGCATATGTAATATTTAGAAATTATTCAATTTAATAGGGGAATATCCCACTTAATACCAGTTTCTATTAACCAGGGTGCTGGCTTATTCAGGGTATGATTATCAGAATACGGTATTCACAAGACTCATGTCAAAATATTTGAATATTTCAAGATTATTTAACATCTGAACATTTGTCAATTGCGTGTGTGTGTGTGTGTGTGTGTGTGTGTGTGCGTGTGTGAACATCGTCGACAAATCCATTGTGCAGGAGTGTGGTGCTTTGGAGCACTTTCAGTTTGGAGATTTAAGACTGGCTGACAACAGGTTTCTCTATCCAGAACATTGGACCCAAAGGACTTTGTCAACACGCTTCCATTCCTCAACCACAGCAGGCTCACTGACTATTAAATAACATTGATAGAATCCGCACAGAGAGGGTAAATGTAATTCATTCCACCATATCTTCATTGTTATGCTGATGTGCTGTTGCAGGTGTGCTGTGTATTGCTCAACCTGCAGAATCCCTTCATCAGAGGTGGCAGCTGATAGGGATTAGGTGATCACTTTGCACTGCCGCATGTCTTCCTTTGGCAAGTGGAAAGGCCCTGGGTGCTTTAACAGGAAATCTGACAAGCTGGTCAGTGCTTTTCAACCAACTAAAACCATGTCGACACAAGGCCAAGCACCTTGACAGAATTCTGCCTCCTGAGGGAGGTTTGCTGTCTTGCAGTTTTGAAGCATTGTCAGAGAGGTGTAGCTGGAGACCTTGGAAGAGCTACATTCTCCTGAAGATAAGGTAGTATTTTCACAAGAATAACATGCTAACTGTCGAATGCGGTAATCAGAATGTAAATGCCTGATATGTGCCTGACCCATGTTAGTTTCCTCACCTGTGTCCATCAAAGCCAAAGCATCACCTGCCTGTGCCTCCTGTGCTCATCATCAAAACCAGAGCATCAACTGCCTGTGCTTCCTGTGCTCATCATGAAAGCCAGAGTATCACCTGCCTGTGTTTCATGTGCTCATCATGAAAGCCAGAGCATCACCTGCCTGAGTTTCCTGTGCTCATCATCAAAGCCAGAGTATCACCTGCCTGTGTTTCATGTGCTCATCATCAAAGCCAAAGCATCACCTGCATGTGTTTCCTGTGCTCATCATCAAAGCCAGAGAATCACCTGCCTGTGCTGACTGTGCTCATCATCAAAGCCAAAGCATCACCTGCATGTGCTTCCTGTGCTCATCATCAAAACCAAAGCATCACCTGCCTGTGTTTCCTGTGCTCATCATCAAAACCAGAGCATCACCTGCCTGTGTTTCCTGTGCTCATCATCAAAGCCAAAGCATCACCTGCCTGTGTTTCCTGTGCTCATCATCAAAGCCAGAGCATAGCCTGCCTGTGTTTCCTGTGTGCATCTTTACTGCAAGCATGTCTTATTATTCATATGCTTTGTTTTGGTTTATGGATTCATTTGCACAATTTGTGATCGCTGCATCAGAACATCTCCTGCCTTCACAGCAAGAATATCCCATCTTCCTGCGGTTAGAGGCCCTCAGTGGTTTAACAGAAAATCCGACAAGCCTGTAAGATCTCAGCTAACTAAAACTGCTGTCAACATGAGCCTGGACACCCCCACAGGTACTCAGAATGCACCTCTCCCAGTGCAATGTCTCCTTCACTTAAATCATGTTTTATTTTTATAATACTTTTATTGTTGTTTTGGAACTGTACCATGGAGCACTACTTCCTCCATCTAGAATCCACAACTTTCACTGCAGTCATTCTAGGTTTTAAGCTTAACTCTTGGAACTGTGGAACAAACACCACACCTGCTTACGTTTTACAGTACTGTGAAAAAGTATTTGATTTCCTGATTTACTCTAGTATTACACATTTGACAGACTGAATCTTTCCAATCTTTAGACGAGATGTGATGTTTGACAAAAGAAAACTAAGTAAAGAAAAATTATGAATTTGTTTATTTAATTTAAAAAGTTATCAAACACCCATATCACCCATGTGAAAAAGAAACTGCCCCCTAAGTGCAACAAACACTTCCTATAATTTGATATCAGTCTTTCACATTTCTGTAGATTAACTTTAGCCCACTCTTCTTGGCAGAACTACTTTAATTCTGTCAAACTGGCAGGTTTTCAAGCTTGAACTGGTTTAAGGTCTTACCACAGCATCTCTATTGGGTTCAAGTCAGGACTTTGACTAGGCCACTCTAAAACTTTAATTTTGTTGGACTTGCATTTGTGTGTTGGATTATTTTATTGCTGCATACCCCAGTAATGCTTCAGCTTCAGTTCATGGGCTGATGACCAGACATTCTCCTTAAGAATTTAAACAGAAAGGGGGCAAATACTTTTTCATGGCACTGCACATTATGGAATATGTATAGCATTCAGACCCAAATTATATACATCACACCTTTAAGCTATATTGTGTTTTTCATGCCAAACTCCATATTTATGACACTAAAAATGCTAGTATGAGTCCTCTGACCATTGCTTTCAACAAACAGTATTACATCAACATATACTGAGATGGGGAAGATAAATATATGTTTGCAAAGTCATGATCAGTTATGAATTTGCATATGTTCTTTCCTGATAAAGTAGGTGAAATGAACAGTGCGAAATCATTTTGAGCACTATCTTTTTTTCCCGAGCATTCTTACTTAAATTCTTTCTGCTCTGTCATCGTAGTGCAAATATGCCGTGCAGCACAGGATATCACAAGATGCAGTACAGCTTTGAACAATGACTCACACCGGAATCCAAAGCATGGGTAGTTTAAACAAGTATTTAGCTACTTAAATTAATGAGATTGATAACTATAACTGAGGTGTAATGTTTTCTTGTTATTGCCACACTTCAGTTTGACAGCTAGCTAATGTTAGTTAGCCACCCTGATGGGGATATCTGCTTCTGAGGAGGAAAAGGTACTATCACAGAAATCATAGTTACAGTAACTTACTCAAACTCAACTCAGAGGAAGAAAAGATCAGTAACCTCATCCTCAGTGTTGATGGCATCCATTACCCCTTCTCCCCTATGAGTTTTCCATCTCAGGAACATTTCCAGAGCCAGGACACTTCTCAGCTGCCACTGTGCTAAGAAGCTCATTCATGTATTTATCACTGGCCATTTGGAGTGCTGTAATGCGCAGTACTATGCCAGAATGCTTTAGGATCTCCTAAGGGTTCCGAGCTGCACAGTCAGGCTATTCAGCAACACCCAGACTTTTTTTAAGAACTCCACCGGCTATGAGTAAAAACCTGCATTGACCTTAAAATACTCCTACCAGCTTATAAACCATTGCACAACTTTGCTCCCTCCCACCTTTTTGATCACCTGTTCTCCTGCCAGCCATTGACCGTGTCAGTATGTTCCACAGCTGGCTAACTGACAATCTCACCCTCCCAGCATCACGCCTTGGCAGCACAGGAGCCCCTAATTTCCGGACTGCTATCCCCGGACACATCCAGGCCTCTGACAATCAATGCCATATGAGCTCGCTTAAGTCTGGTCTGTTTAGTGTGGTGTATTGCTGTTGTCTTATTGTATTGTACTGTGTATATTTAGTATCACCAGGTGCAAATTATTATTATTATTATTATTATTCAGCCTTTTGGATAGCTTGGCAGTATCTCACAATCGCAGAAAAACCCTCAAAAGCTAAAATAATAATGGAACAGGCTACAGCCTTGAATCTGTATTGCATGCACCTTTCCCCATTGTTGTTATTCTGTAATACTTTATCTGAAATGGCCTGCTGGCCAATAATTGAGAAACCTTGAAATGAGGCCATATGTGGAAAAGGATGAAAGGGAAAGAAATATTTTGAAAGAGAAAGGTCCCAGCCATTGAAGCTCAACAGGCTTAAGTGGGAGTCGACCATGTCTTCAACATGTCCCCTCTGTGAAAGGAGGATAAAAAGAGTAGATGGATGAGAGCGTGTTCGCAGCGCCCGGTCTGGGTCGTCATGCAGGTGTTTGAGTGAGAGAGATATAGAGAGCAGTAAAAAATGGCCACTTTGACACAGAATACAGAGCCACTGACAGAATGATGCTCTCCCCAAAACACTTGTAATTCAGCGCCATACAGAGAAATCGGCAAGGCTGCTTTGGAGATGCGAGAGAGCAGCCATAAAAGTGTATATATCAGCCTTTCTGACTGTGATGCACTGTTGTGCCTGCAGCACGGCTGCCTGTTGATGGGAGATTTGTGTGGCTCCTGCGTGATAACATGATTTATAGCGTCCCAGAGCAGGGGTCCATTTCAATGAGATTGACTTCCTTCAGTATTCATGAGAAAGATGCTTTTGAGCTGAGGGACTGTTGGTTTGTGTATGTGATGTGATGTGATGTGTGTGTGTGTGTGTGTGTGTGTGTGGGTGGGGCGGGGCAGGGTGGGGGGAGGGAGGGAGTCTAGAGTCTATTTCTGTCAAAGCACAGCTTATTTTTAGGGAATAGAATACAGATACAATGATGTATTGAAGTACTTACTTACGTATGTATTCATGTATGTATGCATGTATGTATTCATTATGTGTATATATAGGTATGTTTTTGCATTCCATAGATATATGTGTGTGTATGTGTGAATATCAGAGTTGGAGTCTATCTTATGGAATCGGTGCAAATAAAATAAATTGAAACATCATTTCTGTGACCCATATAGCCACTGAAATAAATGTTGTGTGAAAAACCAACATATACATTGGACATTTTGGAGAGTGAAATAAAGTGAAAATGCTTCTCTTTGAGGAAATGCTGCTGTTGGTCTGTTGCAGTTTTTATATACAGTATAGTATGCAGTACCTCCAGGACTGCATTGATGTGATCGTATCATTGGGAATTACTTGGCTCATGACATAACAGATTAGTAATCATCACGTGTTGTTTGTGTATTGGCAATGGGATGTTTATCTGCTAATATTGCTTTATTAACAGATGTAGAATAAATATAATATGCTCATTTTTCTACATTGGATTTAAATATTGTTACAGCAGTAGTATCTATTTGCGGGTGCCTCTGCAAATCTTAAATATATCTTCATTTTCCTCATATTTATCTCTTATTAACTACTGGAACACTGCTGGTGTACTAAGACCAGGTTTTTGATTAAATCATTTTCATCCTTTAGAACAGGGCTGCCCAACCCTGTTCCTAGTGATCTATCGTCCTGTAGGTTATCATTTCGACCCTAATTTGGCACACCTGATTCTGCTATTTAACGAAAATCTCTAGGGTTTCATTCCAATCGCTTATTTTTTACCTCCTACTTCCTTTCCTTGCGTCCTCTGATAGGTGGAGCTAGCAGCCCTATAGATTTTGTTGAGCTTTTGGATGGAAGGATGGAGGAATCCAGGAAACATGTATTAGGCAAACTGAATATCCTTGCTGTTTCAAGCATTAGTTGGAAGCAATTGCAGACATGGCAGATGTTGAGGTAGATCCACAGGTCAATCATTATGTTCCAAAACAATACTTCCACACTCGTCTGCACTCATCTTTCCATGCTCAAGTATCATTTGGGAGCCTTCTAGCTCCTTCAAGGAGCATTTAATCAGTTGGAATGTCCTTGAAGATGGCAGACCTTGAAAAGATTTCCGGGTCAGGCAAGAACTAAGGAGACAAGGACGGATAAAGTATGTGACTGGAATGAGCCCTAACTGTTGAATGCGCAGGCCAACAGTTGATCTCCACCATGTCCCCTGCAGGGATTAAAACTTGTATTTCAAGGGTTATCCTCCAGGGGTCCCCATTGGCACTCCAATGGCACAGTTAAGTGACTAATCATATAATTGAGTTTCTAATTGAGTCACTTATGAAAACAATTAGTTGATCTAAAGCTACAAATTTGTGTACTACATTGTTTTATCATCTTGTTGATTAACATTTTCAATGATAGTCCAATAAAGCATGACATTCAACAATATATTTGCTTATGTTGCATCTGTGTTTCCTACCTCATGGCATGCTCACAAGAGTACATTAGAAACACAGTTCTTACCTAATGTAATTTGAGACCTGTTCACACAAATGACTGAGAAATAATTTAAATAGTCATTTAGCCATGATACGATGCTCCTTGTAAACGTCCGTATGCTGCAAATTACATTCAAATGTACGTAGCCTGTTTACACCCAAACCCACCTTATAAGCTGACCAGTATTGGCCAAGCAGTTACTCAATATAGCCAAAAGGACCCACAACCACACAACATGGACGGTATAACTTCTGCCCAGTACATTGCCAGCCAGTGGCAAGCTATTATAGTGACAACCAAGAAGCATTTTAGACAATAAAATTACATTTCTAACGGTGTATTGATTGGTAGGCTTACATAAAAGGCCACACATTATTTCTCCTGCGTAAACAAACCATAACTTTTTCAGTGCACATGCTGAAAACATTGTGCATGAGTCTGAATGTTCTTGAAACCTTATGCCTACAAAGGTTGTTTTACAAGAAAAATCTATTTTGAAATGGCGAAGTCTGAGCAGAAAACTTGGCATTTGGAGGCCTTGGAAGAAATCACTTTCCTTTAATTTGTCACCCATTTGTGTGTATATATGTGTGACAAATTAAAAAACCAACATAAAGTTTTAGTATGGTGTTGGGCCATGAGCCATCAGAACAGCTTCAATGCACCTTGGCAAAGATCCTACAAGTCTCGTGTATAGAAGCGTCGGCATTTGTTTTATCCACTCATTTATTCAGGTTTTTCCTTTAATTTGTTACCCGTCTGTATGTATATACAGTATGTATGTATGCATGTATGTATAGTCAGTGACATTCTCAAATATTCTCAAAATATTTTTATTATTATTTAGTACTCTTAGTTGGCATACAGAATAGTACTAATAATAAAAATATTTTGAGAATATTGGGAATATTTTCACAAGTGGGATATTTGATGAAAACTTCAATCAATGGACCTCCAAAGACCAATCATATATCATTTGGTTACCAAGTGGCCTTTTGGAGTCTCCAAATAGCCTTTTTGGAAATCTGCCTAGATTTAGCTCAGAAAATAAAATGCAGAATGCTCATTTTTGGCATTGCTATCAAATTAGAACCAGGATTTGTCCAGCATAATGGCTGTGGCTGCATTGTGTGTCTAAGCCCAGCAAGCACAGCCACAAGTTTCTCTATCCAATAAAAAAATCATTTAGGTTTCAGAAGAGGGGGGTTGTGTCTGTATTGAAGAATAGTGACAATATTATTTTGAATATGTAATTTTCAAGCTTGTGTTTAAAAAGGGGGCATTAATCAGGTCCACCCTTTTTTTGGAAATACAGTGATTGCAGAAATACAAGTGAAATTAAAGGGGTGAATATGACTTAATTGAAACCTAAGTAGACAGTTGGACTGTCTATTATATTGAACCTCAACCATAATGATTATCGTTTCAATTCGGCTACAGTACACTATGAATACAACTGCACTACAACATTGTCTTCTTACAGTGAATGTGAAAAAATGAAAATGATTATGAAATGAATGTAATTAAATAATTGGTTTTCCCAGTAAAAAGCAAAAACCTAAACAAACATAACAAAACAAGAAATTCAAACAGGTGAGATCCTTTCAAGCCATAAGTAGTTTGCATGTTTGCATACAGTGTATTTTATATATTTACCCCTAGTTATTGAAACTGTTAAAACACAAGAGCATCCTCTTCTTGCTAATCTGGTTACTTCCCATTGATAAACCTCATTATTACATCAATTTTAAGTAGATTATAATATTAATATTGTATATTGATCAATGAAATAAACAATATGGAATGTATCTCCATGTCAAATGAAGATGGTAACTTAGCTCATTTGTTTTAACATCATTGTAACCCATAAAACTACATTAAACAATGACAATAACAGCATGATAATGGTCACCACATGAACAATTTTAATAAATTAAATTTTATAACTTGCATCTCATTGAAAAGCAACTACTGTTATACAGGTGCGTAAAATTATTTAAAAGATACAGACATAGTAGGCCACCAAACACAACATAGGCTAACATTAACAACACAGACAAAAATAGCAAGCTCAGGCTATAAAAAAATAACAGTGAAATAGGCGATAAATGGAGATATGCATGTTGTGTGGGCTAGGATATCGTTTTAAAGAAAAGATTCAGCTGTTGCTGAAACAACATGGTTGAGCTGTCAAACTGCAGGTGGTAAAACCGCTATGATAGCATACGGCAAATGTAAAAATCTTTATTGAATCTTTAGGGAGCTTGTTCAGGACAGTCCTTCGGGGTTGCGCATGTACAGAATGAGGCGTGCTTTGTTAGTGTTAGAATGAAAACATTCAGGACAGTAGATCTCCAGGAACAGGGTTGGGCAGCCCTGTTTTAGAGTGTCACTGTGGCATACATTTGCATAATTCTCCAAATGACCCACCAAGGACCACTTACTCATAAGCAATAATTATTTGGCCTCCCTCTACAAAAAGTGCATTGTGAAGTGTTGGGTGATAACCTTTCTAAATTGTGCACTACAAAAATAAAAACAGATTTATAGATTCATTGAAAATAGGGCCCACAATTCTTAGTTCAGTGCATATACCTTATGAACACCTTTGCTGAGACAATTTTTTGTCTTGTCAACAGTTTCTCTGTTGACCACTTCAGATGGCTTAATGCCACTTAATGGAGGCCTTATGTGTAGTACAGTATATTGAAAGGCACTTTACATTAAGTGAAAAGAAATGGTTTTATGCAGCCTCAATGCATCATTTTTAGTGTATTATGCAAAGTAATTTGGTTCTTGAGTGCAAAACAGCTTAAGTCTTTATGCCTGCTTTACAGTTTCAGTAAAATTATTCCATTTATTGCTTAATATTGCCTTGTATAAGCTTTTGGGAGGTGCACTGGCTAACACTTCTGTAAGCACAGAAAAAATCTTTATGGAGCCATAAAGTTATAAATTCTTACATAAGTTATTCAGCTCATAGTTGATATCCTAAAGAGATGTCCTTGTATGGCTTCATTTGTGATATATTCGAGTCCATTCATCAAGAGAATTCATGCATCTCTAAGAAGACACAATTTTTATATAAGTATAAAGATGCATTTGTGGATGAATGTAGCCCAAAATAGACATTTTGCACATGCAAGCACCTTCGGTACGTATTGATTTTCACCAAAACATTTGACTATAAACTCATGCAGAATTTACAATGGTCGTGTTCATTCTGGAGCATGGATTTGTTATTCATGCAGAGGCACCCATGAGTCATATGAAACATCAGATTAAGTCACATGTGACATTGCATGTGACATAAAATATGCCAAAATTGTCAGCTTAAAAAAAGCATTCATGAATACGCTTTAGGTGGCAGATCATCTTTATTTTACAGGATAAGAAGCAACATACTAGTTCTTGGTGATAATGATACAGTATATTAATAATGTATGAACCACAGTGACAGTGTTATTAGATTTCATTCTAATAATACAAAAGTCCACAACCAGACGTGGATGTGTTGAGCCCCTGTCATAAAGCCAGGTGGTATTAAAAAAGAAGAGAAAAAACCAACACAAGATATAATATAGCACCATAGTGTTTTTTTATTATTATTATTTTACAGCCAAAACCAAACAAAAAACAAAAAGTAATTTAAACAAAGCACATATTCCAAGATTTAAAAAGGGCTGCCCAACCAAAAAAAAAAGAACTGCTGTTTAAAATACACTAATAATGCTGTGATTTGGCACCCTCTACTGTCCACCCAGTGTAGTGTCAGTAAGGGGGAATCTCCTCTGGCTTATTTGGCTGGAGTAGAAAGTAGAAGTAGAAAACTTACAGTTGAGGCCAAAAGTTTACATACACCTAGGCTAAAGATATTCAAACTCAGATTTTCACAACTCCGTACATTTCATGTTACCATACATTTCTTTTAGCAAGTCAATTAGGGAATCTACTTTGTTCACATCAGATGTCATTTTAAAACAATCGATAGAGACAGATTTATTGCAGCTTTAATTCACAATATCAGAATTCCAGTGGATCAAAAGTTTACATACACCAAGTTGACTGTCTCTTGTCTGAAAGATTCCAGAAACTGATGCAATGACTTTTTAGAATCTTCGGACTGGCCAATTGTAGTAATTAGGAGTCAATTGGCAACTGTGGCTGTATTTAAGGGCCTACCTTTAGAGCCACTGCCTTTTTGCTCTTGATACCATGGGAAAATACAGGCAACTCAGCTGAGACCTCAAAAATAAATTGTGGACCTCCGCAAGTCCGGTTCCTCCTAAATAAATCTGTCTCCTAGCTATTATTTTGAAATTACCTCTTATGAAAATAAAGTAGATACCCAAATTGACTTAACACAGAAAATGTATGGTAATGTATGGTTGTGAAAAATTGAGTTTGAATGTCTTTAGCCTAGGTGTATGTAAACTTTTGGCCTCAACTGTAGGTGCTGGTGGCCAGTGACCCGGTCAGGCACACCAAGGAGGTCCGGGCAACTGAGGCCACAGAGAACTAGCCTCTGCTTTGAAAAACAATAAAAAGTTTGAGTACAGAGAACATGGAACCTGCTGCGGCAGTGTTCTTAGACCTAAGACCTAGACCTTTCTGTTCCTAAACCTCTGTGTTTGTATGAGGTGGGGAAGATTGTAATGAGGTTATTTTGTGAGGTGTCCGGAGGCTGACACCACCAGAGGCCAAAAGTTTACTGAAGCAATTTGAGCAAAGCACCATTCTCAAGGTAAGGCAACGCAAGCAGAGTCACGCTCGGGATTTAACCAATAAACCCTCTGTTGCAAGCTTAATTCTCTACACACCGAAGAAACTGCAAAAAAATACAAAAAATAGTGATGCAATGCCACAGTTTTATGTTAGCAACACCTGAGGCAAATGCATGACATCACTTTTTGTCTGTTCCGAAGGTGGGTATACGAAACGGACATCACCAGATCCACTTAGAGGGACAGAACAAATGCGCGCAATATCTTTTATAGGCCACATGGCATTGCAAAAGCCTAGAGCGCAGAATGTTTCATAAAGGGTCACTGGGATGAATAGACAGCAGAGGAGAACAGCCTTGTGTTTTACTAGGCAATAAAGCATCAGGCAGGGAAGCTTGAGTGGCCACGCTGGCGAATACCCAGAGGACTATGGGAGAGCGCAGGGACCTGTCAGGGAGGGAGCATAAATTTATTGCCAAATAGATTCCGTCTCCTTGTTAAATGTACAAAATGCTGCAAAGACTATGATCCCCGATCCAGCTTTCACGAGCAGAGACCACCCGAGCCCAGCCAGCCGCGGGGGCCAAGACGCCATTTGCAGGAGAAATGTCGCGCGCAGTCCGACAATTAAGATCCTCAACCTTCCATTCTCCCTCACCGACTGCCGCAACATTCAAGACGTGTTAACCTCCTGACTTAACATACCGCAAACACTTTTCAAATTCTGCCCTACGAAACGAAATTCAATTAACATTCGGTTTCCTTGGTTACCGTTCCAAAATTAAAATAAACAACATGAGGCGTGCATTTACGCCTGCTGCGCGTAGAGCGCTGATCCTTGGTCCATGGGCGTGTGTTGCATTCAGTGGAGCCCTCCCGAATGCTGACTGTGGCAGGCCGCCCTGCAGGGAGAGGCGTAATTGGTGGAACCATCACCCGGGGTTAGGAAGGGTTTAAGCCGGGATCCGCATCTCATCACTCTCCTCGGCGGGGCTTTGTTGAAAAGGTAATTACAACCGCAGTCTCCTTGCCAAGTCTCTCACTATGAAAGGTGATTATTTTCACCAGTGTAATGCTATGCCGCGCGCCGCTAGCTCGTTATTGTTGTTCAGGATCCTCAATCATACTCCCAAGAGTGGAATGGCAATGCCTAGTCTCGTAAGACATTCGCAAAGCTACATTGAGCTTCTGCTACAGCTGCTGCATGCTTTATCATGTGTATTTACTCCATCATACACTACACAATATTTACTGTGATTTTGATGTCAGACAAATTTTCAGAATCGGGAGAAATCATCAGTTTCAGCTTGAGTGAGATGTGCTTCTGTCAGCAACAGTTGTTTGGTGTGAGATGGTTAATGATGCAATCAGAACTGCCCTGATCTTTTTCTCATTTTGGACGCTCTGACAAAATCGAACAGGTTTGATTTTATCTGCTGTCTTTAGTCATGGCTCGTGTAATGTTGTGGTGTGTAATGATCCAGTTTATAATGTCTATAGCGGTGGTTTCCAACCTCAGTCCAGGAGACCCCCTGTGTGTGCTGGTATTCATTCCAACCACCGTTGCAATCCCAGAATTTTAACAAGCTATAACAAGATGTAATTGTTTGGAATACAGCACTATAAGTACAATGGGAACATTTTATTTTAATTTTTGGTGGCATGCATAACTATTTCTGGCATAATGTGACTAAAGGGGGGTACATAATCCATCTAAACATGAAAAGCACCTAATTAAGAAAAATTATCATATAGTTAAAATTATGGGATCACTGCTGGAGTTGGTACAAAAATCAGTATACACATGGGGTCATGGGGACCAAGGTTGGGAAGCACTGGTATACTGGTACTGGTCTACAGTATAACCAATGAGCTGTGCTGTCTTTGATTCTCATCAACCTCATGCACAGGTAGCTAAGCATGGCAAATGCCCGGAGCAGGAATGCTGGCAAGCCATGTTTCTACTGGTCTGTGGAACAGGAGGAGAGGCTGCACATAAAAATGTTCAGTGTTAAATCAACTCTACCCCTATAAGAGTTGAATTAACAGTAGACACTTTACTGTGTGGAGTTGCTGAGTCATCACAAGTGCCTCTTCCATATATCGTATTCCAGGCCACGTTCTGCAACATCTTTTTTCTCTTTAGGTGGTTTCTCAGCACAAATCAGTGCACACAATTGTACCAGCTGCCAATTGCTGCTGGTGGTCCTCCATTAGCTGCTGCTGGTGATCCTCCATTAGCTCTATGTACTAATCTTCTTTGCTGTCAAGTAAAACCAGTGTCTTGGTGTCCCACAGCAAACACCAAACAATCAAGATCAAGATCAAAGTTTGTTACAACAAATAATCCTTTAAAGAGTGCTGTAGGAATCATGTAAGATGTGGTACTGTGTGATTCCCTATCTTTGCTGATCGTACAGGACTGAAAGACCAGCGATTTAGAAAAGACTGTTTAATGTGAGAGGGTATTTGACTACAGTCATCTAAATCTCTTGCATTTATAAATGCACTTTGTATGCAGTAGCTAGCGGTATGAGTTGCTGCTTCTGTAAACACATTGAGATTTATTGCTTTCACACAGTTTTGCTCTATGATCATCATCAGTTTTGCTGGTACAATGGCCATACACTCTGGAAAATATCCTCATTCCTTTTAAGAGAGTAATAATTTTGTTTGAGCTATTCCACACCATGGAATTCACATTTAGTGAATTCAAAATGACTGAATCCGTAAACAGTAAAAAGAAAAAAAAAAGTAAAATACATTCAAATGTATTTGTTTCAAACTCAGATAAATTCAGATAATTACATTGACATTCAGAATATTTAGAAATTACGGTTTCAAATCTGGTTTTTAACTGTTTCTCAGGTGTTTCCTTTTGCATGGATTGTTCACACATAAAATAGCAGAGAGTGCCTGGTCTTAGTTTTAGACTTTGTTTTCATTTGTGGAGATTGCATTTAGAATCAGAAGCATACATCATCATTAAGACTAGAAGACTAAATATGGCTGAAAAACAATTAATTGGTATGCTGAGAAGACAGAACAGTTCATTAAGAAGGACAACACAGAAACGGGGTGTGCCTAGTTGAGTAGATTGGAAAGTCTTGAAAAAGAAAGAAAGCACTGATAGACTCAGAAATAAACACCGTACAGGTCAGCCAAGGAAGACAACTGTAGTTGATGACTGAAGAATCCTAAGAGCTGTGAAGGAAAAACCGTAGGTGAATGGTCAGTGACATGACCAGCAGTCTCCAGAGGGATGGGGTGAAAACATCACAAGCTACGATACATAGAAGACCTTGACAGCAGAACTATGTAGGCTGCACTGCAAGATGCAAACCTCTCATCAGCAGCATCAGTGCAACAAAGTTTTATGATCAAAAATAAACTTCACCACAGTGATGGAAAAAAAAGTGTAGAGAAAGGAACAACCTGTGATCCAAAGCACCCCACCCCCCCCGCCCCCATCTGTGTGAAATACAAAGGTAGTGTTGTGTTGGGCATGTGTGGCTGCTTCTGGAACCAGCTCACTCATCATTACTGATCATGTAATGGAGGATGGCAGCAGTAGGATGAATTCAGAAGTGTACAGACACATTTTGTCTGGCTACGTACAAAGAAGTTCCTCAAACCTCATCGGTTGGTGTTTCATCCTGCAGCGAGACAATGATCCCAAACACACTGGCTATGCAACCAAAGCATCAATGGTGGAAAAAGTGGAAGGTTTTGGACTGGCCAAGTCAGTCTTCTGATTTAAATCCAATCGAGCATGTCACTTACTGAAAAGAAGACTGAGAGCAGAGAACAGAAACCCCCTGAAACAAAGATCAACTGAAAGCGGCTGCACTGAAGGCCTGGAAAGGCAATTCCAAAAAAGATACCAAATGATCGGTGATGTCAGTGGGTTGTAGACTTCATGCAGCTATTTAAGGGCTATATATTAGACTATATTGCATTTGATTTTCTCAACACAAAGATAGCTGTTTCTGTAAAATGGTAAAACATATACATTACACATATAATACCGTGAAATAAAAGCTGATTCTTTGCACTTTTGTCTCATATTCATCTTTTCATTTCAAATCCAAATGCCTTAAATATTTATCAGAAATAACAAATTTCACTCTCCCGTTCCCATACTTTCAGAGGGCTCTAGAAGCCAAATGAAATGCAGGATCCCATGGCAAGTGCATGTGATTGTTCTGGATGTATTCCAAGATTTGTATAATGAAGAACAGATAAATATTTGATCCTATTTTATACCAGACGGGGAATGATGTCCTATTTTCTTTCTCCAACTGCCTCATTTTCCTAGACTGCAGTGCATGGTTTTTATGTTGTTTTGGGCAGGAGAGAAAGAAATGCATCATGGGGGATTTTTTCACTTAACTGTTTAGGAAGAAAATCTCTTTAGTTTGTTAGCTTGAATAATTATTATTTTTGTATGACATACGTATAATTGTTCACCATTGCATTCATACTACAATAAGAGTGAAAGAAAAATCACTACAAAACTGAATATGGTTAAAAAAATGACCTTTGTCTGGCACAGTACATGATACCTTTCAGCACAATGAATAGCATGCAGCTTTCTGGAAGAAGGTATATGTTAGTGAAACCCATATTCTAATAATCAGTCAGGTAAGTCAGGATTGTTTTTATAATAGTTAGTCTAAGTACTGTTTCCTTTTCTTTTCAGAGTTAGAAGTAATCTCTTGGACCCAGACAGCCTTTTGCCTTCAGGCCAAACTGTATTTAAAGGTTATCAACAGTTCCCAGAGATCTGCTAGCCCTTGGGCAGAAGTAATAGCATGTGCAGTGGTCCTTTATCAGGAAATCTCATCATCCATGAAAAGTGTTGAAAAAGTGTGCTGAAATGGTGCCTCTGTTGTTGGAAGGAATATGATGAGACACTGGGTGATGCATCATCGTGACCCTATCCCTTGATCTTAATAACTTGTGGCAGTCCCATTGCAAGGGATAAGACCATACTGTATTATCTCAGTCAGGGGCAGTATGATGTATGGGAGATTGGTGACTGGGGCCAACTGTGTGTGTGTGTGTGTGTGTGTGTCTGCATGCGTGTGTGCTTTTGTGTGTGTGCATGTGTGTGTGTGTGTGTATGTGATGTGTAAAGTATGTGTGCGTGCATGCATTTGAAATTGAATCAAGCTTATGTTTACAGTACTAAGATAGATAGAAGTAAAAACAAGAAAACATGAACTTTCAAAATGTTGAATTCCCAGGGGCATTTCTCCCCAAATTAAATATTTAAGATCTCCCAGTAACTACCAGTACCATAGTTTCTTCATAGGTACAGTTCCAGGCAGCCAACTGGTAGAATCCTATTGTATCTTTCTTTATAATTTTCTTTTCGAAGAACTGCTATGACTGGAATGGTCCATGAAATTTAATTAAACGTTGCAATGTTAGTAATGTTTGGAAATAGTAAGCCATATGAATATGGCAGTTTGGCCACATGCAATAATGAAATTAGTCTATAAACTTTGAAAGGTTAATTCTTGTGTTTGGCTTGATTTAATGTCTTGAAATTTGATATATATGTCATTTTTCTTCTGAAAAACAAATATGACTCAGGGGCTTAGTTTCTGGCATATTAGATTTGTACCATAAAATAAAATAGATACACATTTTAAAAATCCAAGAGTCGATTTGACATGAGACATCTTTGTACTAAACCCCAGGCAAGTTGAATCTGTGACTAAATATGCAAACAAACTCACTTCTTTCATCATTGCTTCAATTGTCATACATGGCGTATTTAAGGACTGAGTCATGAAATGCTTTATGTTCCAAGTTTGAAGATAATTCCACATGGCTGCTAACTAGCTTTCGATACTGTGTCTGTCTGCTGACTGTAGCCCACAGTTGTACATTTCCTATTGGTGTCACTGAGGTGACATCATGTGGAATGGGCTACTTTTGGGCTCAGAGTTCACACTGCCACAATGCAGGCCATAACATGCTATGATTCAAGATTCTACTGAGGGGCAGATGGTGTTTCCATACGTTTCTGCATTAAGTTTGCTACACTACCTTTCTCTCCTCTCTGCTGGAGGGCACCGTCCAGTAGATAATTATACAATTGCACTCCCCCTCCTCCCCCTCTTCCTGGTGGCAGAAAGCTGCGTGAGTGAATTCTTATCACACCGTCTGAACTCAGTGTGTGTTATTGGGAGTAGAATTTTAAGCCAGTGCTGCTGGTATATTGTTCTAAATACACTATTACAGTACTTCCACTACAATATATAATATGCTAAAATATTCTGTCAGATCAGCGTGTAAATCAGGTCATGTTGACTGCTTTCTTTCCTTTCACTGAGGTGGATGTTTGAGAAGCCACCCGGCTTAGCTGACACACAGTATGTGCTGCTGCCAGTTGGGTGTATTCCAGCACCTTTCCTTGTACTTGCATTAATGCGGCTGCCCCCAGTGTGGAGGGTTCAGCAGTTCTTGGTGTGACCCATCACTCTGCTGTGAATGATGGTGGCACAAGGGTGTTTGATCACTGTGAGACTGCCTGATAGGGTGCAGCTCTGTGGCGTAGCTCACTGGAAGTGGTATAGGGGGATACTAATCTGTAATGATCCAAGCAAGTGAAACATAACAATGGCTATCACTGTCGCCATGGTTACGGGACCTCTTGGATCAGTACAGACCACTGTGTCAGTAGCCTCCATTACCGTGAAGTGTATGAGGAAATAGCCAGCTCTCTCACCTTGAGCCTTACACTGCACAACAGAAGTATATACCAAACTGTAGTGATCCAAGAGTTCACATTACTACAGTCACAGTCTTCACTCGGCCTGACTTTGATTTAATTTATTTTTTCAACTTGCTCTAAAATTCTGTTTAACTGATTCCTGGGGACCAATAATGTATGTTGGCCTTGATCATTTAAGGTCGTTGAAAACATGTTTTTAAAATGTTCTACCATAATTTCTTCCTCAAATTTATTTTAGCACTATGCAGATTTGCCTGGTTGTCATTTGCTCTGCATGTAACATTTTCCACAAATGGTTAAATTTAGTGACCATTTGTCCACACAATTAAGCACCATTCAGCTGTTGAGACTATATCAGTCAATACAAATATCTTTTTGAAGAAGTAATTTGTCATATAGCACACAGCAGAAATTGAAGGAATTACCTGGTAGATTAAAAGTTCTAGGATGTGAATATTGAGCATTTATTCTTAATAGCATGCACAGCTGTCAATTACTGACATGCTGTATTATGGCCTTAAGAGGGTAAATAACCCTTCAAGAGACATTTAGAGTCTCATTAAGAATAATGGACTGCTTAGCATTCAGAGGTTGCAATTATGCAAGATATTATAAGCAACATTTATTTATTTATTTAGCTCTTTTCAACCATGGCACACAGTGATTCACTGATGATGAAGGAAAAATTAAATAAATTATATGTATACACACACATATATGGGAGGAGAAAAATGCATTATATAAGATACAAATAAATGAAAGAATAATAAAAACTAATAATAAAAATAAAAAACCCACCATATAATTAAACATTAGTAAAAGCCAACTTATACAAATGGGTCTTCAGAAGAGATTTAAAACAGGCCACAGACTCAGCAGTTCTAATGCTGAGAGGAAGGCTGTTCCAGAAGCTAGGAGCTTTAACTGAGAAGTAAAGATCACCTTTTGATTTCAGTCTCTAGAACAACCAACAGGGCCTTTTTCCACAGAGCTAAGAGGTCTGGGGGCTATATGGAGTTTAGAGCGCAGCAATGTAATCTGGGGCCAGGCCATGCAATGCTTTAAAAATGAACTAGTAAAATCAATTCTAAAATGGGAGCCAATGTAAAGATGCTAAGATTGGAATAATAAGAGTACTTAGTTTTATCCTTGTCAAAAGTTTTGCTGCAGAGTTTTGTATTACCTGCATCCGTTAGATAAATTAATGTACTGAAATCCATGTCTCCACTAAGACAAATAGAAAAATTACAGTACAGTTTACCATGTTGTCCTGCTGTGCAGCACTTGGGCATGGCCCCTTTCTCGACGCGGGTATTTTTGTCTCAGAAATAAATAAATAAATAAATAAATAAATGTAACTGATAATAAACATAGCCATTCCATGGATAAATGCAGCTGATAGACAAACAAATGTAACTGATCAACAAATAAATGCAACTGGTTCACATTTGTGCATCACCTGTCGCTTGCATTTATTTTTGAGACAATGGTTGCACCATGATTGCAAAACAATCCAGAAATAGGTTTTTTTTTCCACCAGTCCAGTCTAATCCAGCCAATCAGGTTTTAACACATCCTTTCACTGACCCCCACATCATTCTTACCAATCACAGCATGTATACACTTCAGGATTGTGATGTGTGGTGCCAAGACAACTGCTCAGTTCGGATGACTGTCGAGATGACTACCTCTTTGATCAACAAATGAAGCCTTCAGACCTTGAACCAAAGTGAAACTATATTGTAATGTGATAAACCAATCAAAGTGTCATCTTCCATTCCCTTTAATGCCGCCTGCGTTTGCCCCTTGTCAGATTGCTAATATAACGGCAGATTTAGCAGGACTTTGAAAGGACCAATTTATCTCTGAGGAAAAAGACCTGCCCTTGTGTTAGTCCATTAAAATTGTTTGAATTACTTCTCTTTATAATTGTTTTGTTCACTTATGGAGTAACAGTTGAAATCAGCAAGGTTTTAAGTGCTGGAAGTATAGAAATTTGGTCAGCGTAATTGAAAAAAATGTAAAAAAAAAAAAAAAAAGAATAGGGTAAAAAAAATATGTTAAAACCGAGAAATTTGGATTCATCTTTGTATTTGGCTGGACCGCAACACCGGGGCCAGCCCTAGAAACACAAATGTCTGTGACTGACTGAGTGAGTGACTGACTGAGTGATGAAGCTACACCATTGGTCGGCCAAGTTATGAAGTTACACCATTGGCTGGCCGGATCACATGTGTTAGGTCCAGCCATATACCTGGTCTTGTTTTAATCTTAGCGAGATGTAAAAAAAAATGTTTTTTCAAATTAAAAAAACTGTCATGCACAGTGAATCCCCAGGACCACATTTGAAAAACATTGCAATGCAATAAGGTGCTTTAAAATGTCTAAATATGTACATCATTCAGTGGACAAAGTTGGACTTCAATCAACTAAACCATTCCATCTGCTTGCCAGGCTATAAATGATGCAGCTCTTCTGCCCGCTGATTCCTCCTCGGTGGTGCTACTGGTGTATTTCAGTTCATTAATTGGACATGCAGTTCACCATCATGCCTTCTAAAGTCCTGTAATGTGTCTTCATTTGTGTTTAAGACATCTATGACTTTTGGCAATATTATGCAACACAGAACACGTCACAAAGAATATTCAGGCTATCCGAGGGCTGTATTGTAATGTTTCACCCAACTTATGCAAACAACTGAAATGTATTTTCAGTACTCTAAACTCCTCTCTATTAGGCTACAGTGTGTGTCTTATGAGTTTTCCATTCAATAACAATTGACACATTATATATGTGTCATCAGAAACGTGTTTAGCAGACAACCATTATCCTAATATTTCCCATTGGCCAAATTTATTCGTCATTTCTGCAATTGCCTAATATTACCTAATATGACCATCCATTATGGCAGTTGTATGTTTATTGTGTATATTGTATATACACAATAATAATCTTTCATATTTGTAATTTAGATATTTTTATACATTCTTGTACGTGCCCCAGTGTGTGTAACAGACAGGAGGGTGTTTGCGCATTGCACACCTGCCTATGTAGGCACATTACTATCTTAATATTTCATCCTTAAAATAACAATGAAACTGTGACATGACTTAAGACCAGATTTTGTTTGGTCATAATGCAGAGGGTTATATAGCTGCATCAAAATATCAATATCCTGACAATGACCATGACCACACCTCATTTTAAGACCAATCTGCTCACATGGGCACAAGGCCATTTGCTATTTTCACAGCGTGGGCGCTGGATGGGAAAATGACAACTGCGTCTGAAACTAGCAGAGACACTGCATGTGCGTTACTGCTACGTTGCAATGAGTCCAACATAGCCCCTAGTGGTTTAATGGCTTTGCTAACCTCTAGTGGCAGTTGGGAGTGGCAGCTGTCCCAATGAAATTGAATCCTCAGAGTATTCCTGTTGCTGGTGATATTCGATAATTCCTGATTATTAGAATTATCATGACAGAAGATATAATTATTGAAATGTGTTGTTTCATCTCAATAAACAGAAAAAAACGTTTGATGAACAAATTCTTCCAAACCACAAAGCTGGTTTGGGATTTGGTTACTCTTCTCCGATCTCAACAGAGTTCCAGTGATTAGGAACACACAGGCACGCACGTGCACACACACATACACACACACGCATGCATGCTCGCACGCATGCACACATGCACACACACACACACACACTCAAAACTACCAGATCCTTTGAAACAAATATTTCACCTCTGTTAGCTTGTCCTCAATTTGTTTTTCTGCATCTCCAGTAGACATGCTTTCTTTTCTTTTTCTTCTCTCTGACAGAAGCGGTTTGACTTTTGCAGCAACAAGGTTGTATGTTGTTAGCGCACGGTCAGCATACTCTACTGCAGTTCCTTGACATCCCCCTCACTCTGACCTTCTTTTCAGACCATCTATTTCATAAGTTACAGTCTTCCTCTTAAAGTCAGTTACTTAAATGTTTTTGTTCATCTAGATGACCGGGTATTTCTGCTTTGAACTTCAGGCTGACATTGGCGACCTGTATTATGGTGGTTCTTTAGACTCGTCTGATGTGTTCCCCAACAACCTTTTGAGCTGCAAGTAGCAGTTCTTTAAGATTCTTTAAGACCAGTCCTTTGTTGACAGAGAATAACCTGTCGATTTGAACAGAATTTATGGTTGTACTGCCAGAACCCATCATTGTGCCAAGTGAAATCATAGAACTCCCTCAGAACACCATCACACACCAATTCCAGCATTGTTTTCAGCTGTGACAAGTTTGCGAGACTCTACACCCTGCATGTTCCTGTCCCGTGGGTATCGTAGTTGAGCTGTCCTCAGAAGCTTGATTGGGAGAGCACGTAGACATTTTTTTGCTGCCAACCTTGATCTTAAATGCCTGGCTGTCAGAGACCTCTGTGGCAGCTTTAAGTTGATTGATGGCTACTCCTGCTGTAAAAGCAATGTCAGCCACAAGGCAGTCCTTGTGCTGGGCTGTAACTTCAGAAGGAATAGTAAGGAGTGCTCTGGTCGAACTGGCCTTCGACAAATTGCTTAGTAGAAGGTAAACTCATTTGTAATGCTAAGAGGCATATTGTTAAATTATATAATTCATTCTAATGTAACAGTCTAATGCATCATGTCAAAACATTTACCATAATAACAATAACTATAATAAAAATATTATTATTTATAATATTATTTTTAATAAAATGATCACAAAAATGAAAACATAATTCACCCAAAGGCCAATAAAAAAAAATGCATTTTTAAAAGTGATTTAAAACTGTAAACTGTCTGTGCTTTTCTAATGTTTGCAGGGTGTGAATTGCAGAGCTTGGGAGCCCTCATAGAGAAGGATCTATCACCTTTAGTTTTTAGTCTGGAGCACAGGACTGCACTACCTTTTTAATGTGAAGCTTAGGTGAAAATCAAAAATAACCCCAAGGTTCCAAGAGGCAGACATCACGTTCATTCGCTTAGGAGGTTCATAAGTCATTCAAGTGAATGACCCCCTGGTGTCCATAGTACCCATGTAATCAGCGAGTACTTGTTGGAAACAATGGTGCTGATTGCATTAGCTGGTAATGTCTGCACTTCTTGGCACAAGCAAATTCATGGCTGCAGCGCTGGCATACCCAAAGAAGAGAAAAAATTCTTGCTCTGTGCTCTGATTGCCTCAGATTTGTTTATACATAAATATATACATGATACACTAAACTTTTGGAAAGTTTGATTTGCCTTTTTATTCACAGAGGGCCCTTATTCAGATTTAAACATCTGCTTAAGTGATTTTTTTAAGTTGAAGTTACACTTTAGTTCTGAAAAACTGAAATGAAAACATTTGTGAATTTAAGAGTTGGATTCTACACCTTTTCAATAAAATGTCACCACTTTGAAACTGATATTTATTTGAAAAGAATAAAAGATTTTACAATTTAAAATTGGTAAACAGAACTTCCTCTTGTGTGTGAGTCTGTATTTGTAGTTTCCAACAGACCCATTTGAAACAGAATCCTATGAATGAGAAGTGGCATTAAAAATATTAGATTTATCTGTTGAATTACAGCCCATATTTTTGTTTCTGTTTTACCAACGTGATAAGAAGGCTTGTATGTTGAAACAAACTGATTATTTAAATAATGAAGTTGCAATTCACATGATAAAATGTGTTTATCTCCTTTTCCCTGAAAACACAAATTGGTGAAATAGGCTAAAAATTATTTTCAGATGAGCTTTACCAGTGAGAACACAAAGATGATCACTTTGAAGAATCCCATAACGCCACAGCAGACTGTGACACTGCTCAGTGCCATTCAGTGATGATGCTATCCAATCTCCACAATTCCAGTGTAACCCCAGGATTATTGTGGTAAAATGAGCTAGAATGTCTAATCCATGTTATACATTACCTTAAGCCTTTAGTTATTAATGCTGAAAATAAGCTCCTGGAATAAAATAAAGGTGACATTTTTATTGTTTTGCCTATGTATACCAGAACAGTGAATATGACATTAAATTGCAGACTCTCAGTGTTAATTTGAGAGTATTTACATCCATATTTGGTGAGCCATGTAGGAATTACAGCCCTTTTTATACATAGACCCATGATGTGGCTGCCATCAGCAGTCACAACATGAATTCTGAAGTGTACAGAAACATTTTATCTGCTCAAATTCAACCAGCTTATTGGACGGTGCTTCACCTTGCAGCAGGACAATGACCCCAAACATACTGCTAAACACACTGCATCAGCAGTGTCACATGACTCAGAACCTTCTCGTGGGAATGAAAAGCATTAACATTTTGAGACCTTTCATTTGCTGTACTGAAACAGAGACCTTTCATTTTCCCTGCTGAAACGCTGGGGATCCCTGCTGCACCCTCCACAAGGTAGTAGAATAATTGCTGCCCCAGGCACACAAATCACCCTGACAGCTGCAACTTCTTCCTGCAGCTATCACCCTCTCTGCAGTGAAAGCAGACAGAGACACCAACACAGCAATGCAGGTAACTTTGTAGTTTGGTTCAAATCCGTGACTGCTCATAATAGGCAGAAATATGTCAAGGTTTAACAACAGAACAGATACGGTCTAGCAGTTTCTCCAAATAGCTCTATTTTAGTGCCTAGAGATGCATTAAACTATTTTCTTCTTCACCGCCCATTTATTCGTTTTTTAAAAATCAATGAAACAAGGAGTTTGGTTATTCAGTCTTATTTTACAACAACACTCTGCTGAAAAGCTTGTGTGCGCATTTTGGTATTAATTATACCCTAATCATTTTCAAGCAAGCACTAGCAACAGGCCACAGTCTGTGCCAGAGAAGCATTAATGAATTCAGGAACACTGCGAATGGTGAGGAAATTAATACTGATGAAGCAAGCCGCGAAGAAGCACTTTCTATCTTTCAATTAATTTGAGAAACAGCAACTTTTCAACAGAAGTGAGGAAAGCTGCGAGCCCTGTGGGAGAGTCAGGGGTGACGCCACGGAGAATAGACAGGAACGGTTCCCGCTGCTTTTGGAGCAGCATGAACAAAACTGATTGTATTTTGCAGATTAATCATTTACAGGGAATAAATAAAATATGAGGAGGATACACAGTTCTCATAAAAACATATCATTTGTGTTCAGTTACACTGGGAAGACGATTTCCACATCATCAGTTTTGATTGTGTTATATCATGAATCTGTCACTCAAATGAAAATGGAGCAATTGCCATTTGCAAAAGGTAAAATAATGCATACGTGCATTGAATGTGTTATCCGTGGTATTTTAATCAGTTTTCTGATTAAAATTGAAATATCCAAATGTGATCATTCTACTGTAAACAATACTAGATTGTAAAGGTACCATAACAGCACTTTACAAGCTGGCAATATTATACAATATAATGACATGAATTTACTGTTTTTAAAATGTGATAGGACATTAACAGGGCATGTTAAAACCTGGGCCCAAAGAACATGTCGATCGCGTGTCCATCTGAGCTGCCAACCTGATTTTCAGTAGTTACCCTTCGGGTGTCCCTGTTGGCACTGCATGCAATCGTTTAGCAATCAGCACACACTTTATGCAGTTAAGGACTGATTATAAGGTGTTCAACAGGGATGAACATGAAATTGAGATTGTGCGCACAAAGTGCAACAAGGACACACACACAAAGACCAATGACAGAGTAAAGCAATATCCATCTGATTCATTGCACACTGATTTATTTAGTTGCACATCTTGCAACTTACGTTTGGACTGCAGGACAAATATTACTATAGACCAATACCAATATAACCCCTTCTCACAAGCCCCCTAGTGGCCAGGATTCCAGTGTTCTGAGACAACTCAGACATTCAGTGCTCCTGCAATCAACCTATGAGTGGAAACAACAAACTCTTCTAGTGTTCTAGCTCCATTAGTCGATGACACATGACAACTATGCCAAATACAGAGTTTCCAGTGCCAGCATTCTTGTGTCTCCTGTCTATTTAACAAGCACCCCCTCCCTGCAGTCTCGTCTACACCCCCCAAACATGACACACTGGACAATAGTGTCGATCTGGGAGTTCATACAAATATTCTTTCACCACCAAAAATTAGCATTTCACAGCAACAAGATTAGCCTGACAACAGCCATCCGAAAGGTATGCTGATACAATGCTGAAAAACACTGCTCACTGAATAGCAAAATAAACAAGAGTACTTTTTGTGAAATTACACCATGTAATTCTACTATTAATATCTGCAACTAAATATGGAATAAATATTCAATCTTTCCATTGGTTAGCATTACGTGTAAAGGTGTCACTTTCAAGATAAAGAGATCATTTATTAGTAAGTAAATTGCGGGGGGTCCATCGTTGATCTGACTAGGGGCCTGAGGTGGGAGAACACAAACCTCTCCAGGGTCTTCATTGCATGTGATGTTAGCACCACTGGTCTGTAGTTATTCAAGACTATGAGGTGCCCCTTCCTTAACATTGGGGCCAGGCATGATGTCTTCCATGCCTTGCCTGAGCATAGTTTCACCAGACCACTTCACACAAGGTCAGCAGTGATGTTTAGAGGATGGTTAGGAACAAGGCAAAGACTGCTTGTAACATTTCAATTTTTACATTGTGTCATATTTTTGTCATGATTACATTTGAATTGGTCATAAGAGACACCTATTAGCCTTATGCTAATAATGCTCAGTATATTTGTATTGGGGGGAAAATAGCTATTAGTGTAGGGGCAATTGTTAGCATATCTGGGCAGTGTTAGCATAGTGGCTTGTAGTGACCTGCTTTGTTAGAATTCATACCATTCACAATGGAATTGAGTATCTTTCAAGAGGCCTGTAATATTCTCTAATGTGGGCATTTCACATACTAAGCCTTCATAGGTGGCTTAGTCATGTGTTATGTTTGATGCACTGTTTTTCTGTGAAGCTAGAACATTAATAACATTTTTCTGATGGTGTAATATTATTTTATTGTGATCTTATTGTATATAATGTGGGGTATTAGTATATCCATGGGCTATACATGTCACTTAGGGCATGAAAACATTGTTTTCATGCCTAAAATTTATTTTGTGCTGATATGTGTGAGATGAATGTAAAAACTTTCCTTGAGTGATTATAGTAACATTTGTAAAATGTTGTCTCATCCTCGTGCAAAGAAAGATTACATACTGTAGAGTATGGGAAAACATGCTAGAGTGGATAGTTACATATTTAGGTACAGTATGCGTACCACGGTGTGCCACAATGTTTCATTTTAACAGGCCAATTTATATACAAATTATATGCAAATAGCATATTATTCATTTTGAGAGGGGTTTTGGACCCCTAGATATCATAGACCCCTACACTGATGAATAGATAGTAACTCCAACATGAAAATAATAAAAAACTGAGTTTTGTGAGTCAAAACAGTTTATTTGTAGTGACATATATGATTATGTTGTGATTTACAGCAATGCACAATTTAAACCTTTTGGATAGATATGGAGATACCAAGGGACACCAGGGTACACTGCTTACTTTTTGCTTCATAGATCTTTAGTAGTTCTGCTTATCACCTTCAGATTTTCCGCACTTGTTATACATGTATAGTTTTACCGGTTTTAAATATGTGATCTTATTTCAAGCTAAAGGAGAACAGGATTTTTTAAATTTCCAAGATAATTGAATTTGTGGAACTCTATTTTACATAAATTATGAATTTAAAGTAATCTAAGTTAGTATTGTAAATGCTCACGTCTGGAGTTATAAAGCCTTAAATAACCCACCCCCCAAATGGGCAAGAATTTGGGCAGATTTGCTTTTGCAAAGAGGTTAAAGACACAAAACCATAAAAATACAAACCTGAGACGGGTAAAACAGCTGTCGAAAAGCATAAAGAGTAAAAGAGCAGTGAGCGTCAGATTTTTAATTTATGATTTAATAATGAAGTGTAAATATTCAAAAATATGTGCATTTTTAAGAAGCATATGGTAAACAGAGGGACATTTCCAACATCTAGCCAACTATGCCGTAAGTACCCCAAATGCTGATTTGCATGAAAATATATTCAAAGAACAGATCAAAACAGCAGGCAGCCTGTCTTGTCACTGATACATCCACATTATGTTCTTGCGAAATTTATTTATTTTTCGAGGACAATCAATTACAAACCATTTGAGAGCCATTTTAGCAAATACAGCGTATTGACACACCATGAATTACTCTGCAGCAGCAAAAAGAATGTTTAATGCATTTGAAGATGATTTTAGGAACCTAACTGCATTGTATTGGACAATGCAATTCACATGATTAAGGTATACTGTGATATTCCATGCCTTAAGTTTGAGAGTCGGAAAGGCAGCATTCAGAGATCCTACAATAAACACAAACAGTTCAATAAAGTTTATGAACGGATAGCCCCTTGAGACGAACCATCTCGTTTTCGAGGGGGTCCAGCACAAAACATACAATACAGTACAACAGACACAATCACATACACAGAGGCTCTCATTTACTGACCCACCCACACGTCATTCCCATAAACCCACAACACCCACGCAAAATAAGTAGGAACTAGATTCCAAAAACTCAAACAGTTGATTGGATATCAAACATTGTCATAAGATTCACAACACAAACCAGACAATAAACCATCAATATATAAATTATTCTGTGTGAATAAGTTTAAGTATAAAGCACTTGCTTATTCTGTAAAAAATAAAATAAAATTGGATAAAAAACATTAAAAGTTTTTTGTGTGTTTTTTTTATTGTGTACTGAAAGAAAATTGTTTAAATACCCCACAGATATTTATAAGTGCTAAGGATTGGAAATTAGGATTGGAGCAATGGGCTTAGTAAAGAGAGAGAAGCTAAAACTGAGAATGAGTTCCCAGTTCTAGCCAGGTACAACTTAGCCTTAGCAGCTGTGATGGAAATGCAGAGCATTAGCAAGACAGACAGGCAAGCCTCTAGATTTGCACCATTTTCTCTCTGCTGCCCCTTATAAGGTTCTGTTGGCGTGGACGGTAGCAGATAGCTGTGGGCCAGCTGTAGCTGTAGCCTTGCATGTCTGGTGGCAAGGGGACATAAAATTAAGTGTTAAAGAAAGAGAGGAGAGGAGTGTGGCTGTAGCAATATCAGTAGCTTGCTGAGAGAAATGTTCCAGAGATTGGAGGGATGTAGTGAGTGTGGAGGGTGAGAGGTTCCAGAGATTGCTATGGACAGTGACAGCAGGGAGTTTGCAGAGTGGAGGACTTGAGAGGAAAAGTGAAAGAGAAACAGCCTGTAAGTGTTCAGAAAGTAAGAGAATGTTCAGAGACAGGAAATAACTGTTCAGTGAAAAAACTAGATGCGGTCATATATTCGACAGGTGAAGCTTATTGTTAGAAATATGCAACAACTCCTGCTAGTTAGCTGGATACATGCTGCTGATTATTTCAAATGAAAATTAAATGAAATTGCAAATTTGGAAGATAACAGCACAGTCCACCTAAGGGAAAAGTAAATTCTGTCAGCCAAAATGTTAGCCTTTTTCTTCACATTACAATTGTACGATGTTATATACGTTATTTTTGAAATTACTATGCTGATTCCCCATTTCCATTATTGCATTTTAATGAGCATACATCAGTTAATTGTCATAATATGATTAAAACTGAATCGTGAAATTTTGTGTTTGGAATGGAACACCAAAGTGAAATAAGGATTGAAAGCACACACATCTATTTAGGCTTGAACAGTCTGACACAAGAGGAAAGCACAGTCTCTAAATACCGGCTGCTCAGGAACTTATCTTTATTTTTTCTTCCTTCTCTGAATTTCTGAATTAGAATTTGAAATTGGCTGAGATTTATATGTCTATACCATGGAGGACCGTCCTCCTCAAGAATTTGACAGGAGAAAGAAAATCTATAAAAATAATTCTAGAAAAATAATAGTGCCAACAAATCACTTTCATATCCATTTCTAAGCATTTAGGATACACAGAAATTTTATTGCCCATGTTAAAAACAGCAGCTTCTAGCGCAATGAAAAAATGTAGCAGGGAGAACGCCGCCATCTCATCCTCCCCAAGCCTCAATAAGCATCTGTTCTAATATAGCCTCATTACCACAGCTACTCCTCTCCTATCTTTTACATAGCAAAGATGACACAGAGAACATTCTCCTCAACCAATCAGCCATCAGAATAAAAAATGACTTCCTGTACATCCAGTTAAAGTATACAGGAGGGGTCGATCAAGTGTCACGTGGCATGCGCTCCGCCATCCTCAGTTGTAGAGTATGAGGAGATTTTGTGAAAAATATATAGAGCAAAGCTTTTGATAAAATGTAGTTGACAAAATCTATAGAATTAGTGCTCTGCATGTTTAAACATCAGAAAAAATCAGGATTCTGGAATTACAGTAAATTGTTATTCTTGTGTATACTGTGAGATGTTTACTTGGTTATGTATAGTGTGAGATGTTGCTGATTACATATTAACTTGTGTCTTGATGCAAACTGCAATGCCAGGTTGATGTTTGTGCATGCAACTACTTGTACTTGAAATTTACAAGCTATTGTGCAGCTTTAAATGGCTGACCACGTGTAAGATGTGTGATTGACTACGAACCTGTTTATAACACTTATGATAGGGCTATTTCATCAATAGTTGACGTCGGCTTTAATGACAGAGAAGATAAGCAGTCCAAATTTTCTTCATGTCTCCCCATTCTCTCCTTTCCTCCACTCGTCTGCTCACTTGTACATACTTACAAGCGGTAGTGGGGGTGTGGAGAACGCACCCATTGATTAGTAATGGGACACACCCATTGAGAGAGGCAGACCAGTTGAACACCACCTGAAGCAACAGGAAAAATATGCCATTCAAATGGAGTTTTATAGGCCATTAGTGAAGAATTTAATATTATTTTTACAGAGATCTTTTGTGTTCCTGTGTTGCTCTACAGCTCCAAGCTGTATATATTGGTATGCATTTTTCTATATTAAGATCTTAGTATCTTTACAATGTATTATGAAAAATGTACAGCTATTAAAATGTTTGCATTTCTTGAATCTACAGAATTCATTATTATGCACATTCAGTCAATTTTGTAAGTATGTACATTATTAATCTTGGAACTTTGTTGGTATTCAAATTATGTCTTAGATGGGAAAAAAACAATGGAAAACATGGCTAACTGTAATTTGAATACCAACAAAGTTCCAAGATGAATAATGTACATACTTACAAAATTGACTGAACATGTATAATAATTAATTCTGTAGATTCAAGAAATGCAAACATTTTAATAGGTGTACATTTTTCAGAATACATTGTAAAGTCAAATTTTTACCAGCTTTTAGGGGTTATTTTAGGGGTTTAGGGATGATTTTCAGTCCCCCTTCTTTTCAGGGCCAGAATACCCTCCCCCAAGCAACAATTTATCAAGTAATCCAGAGCACAAAAGAAGACAAATTAGCCATTTTCTGTTTCTTAATCCCATGGCACATGTTTGGCTGTTGATCCAATCCAGCCCTTAAATTATCTAACAGTATTAACCGTATGATTACAAGCCTAATCATGGCATTAGTAAACATCCCGTTTATACTAAGTAGGAATTACTCATTACAAACGCAGTTGGCTGTATCACAATAGCTGTATCACTGCCAGATAATGTAATTCCCAGATATTGTACAGGATAGATGTACATACAGATGCAGAACTCAGTAAATACCACAAAATGGCTGTCTTTTTGTTTATTATGAAGGTTCATTTTTCATGTTTTCTGTGTTCTGTGTCTCAATTAATTAGACTGTGGATGTTAGGAGAGTATGACATTCCATCTTACATTCAAATATTTTGTAATGAGATCTTTATTTTTAAAACAGAATTGTTTTGTTGTGGGCTGTGACTGCTGTTTTATATTTTTTATTTTATTTTATTTTAATGCTCATGCACTCTCCCTCCTTGATTTTACATTTTGAAATACAGGTAGCTAACACACACAGACACCTGAGCCTGAGCCTTATCTGAGCCTGCATCATCCTTTTTGTCTCAGATGCTTATTCTCACTGAAACGTGATGCACATTTGTGCTTTGTTGATGGAACTGAAATTAAAAGGGAAACATGTACACAACGTACACAGCGGGTACACAATGCACCACACATATTCTTCACACAAGTTCTCATAATGCTGAGGTACTAAATATGTTTACTTTTTATATATTTTGTATCTTGTGTGAATATTTTCTATCATTGTAAAGGATAAACCTTATAATTAAATTATGAATAGGCCATAAACAGCATTACCCATGAGGCCCTGATGGACAAAGCTGAACAATAGTGTGCAACTCCAATTTCATATGTTCTTCTCCCTGAACCCCTTCGTGCAAGCCCCCAAGTGACCAGGACCCAGTTGTCACGGGATTGCAGGAGCACTGAATATCTGAGTTTAGCAATCAAACTATTAGTGACAATGACAACCTCTGTATTCTACCATTAGAAGACGATACAGGACATCTGTGTTGAATGTCCTTTTAACAAAAGCCCCCTCCCTGCAGTCTTATCTGCAACTGTACCTTCAACAATAGCCCGAAGGTATGCCAGTATAGGGGCAAAAAACACTGATCACTGAATTGAAAAATAAACAAGATGAATTCCTGTGTAATTATACCAGGTCATTCGACTATAAATATCTGCAACTAAATATGAAAGAATATTCATAGATGATTCATACATGAAGAGATGTCCCTTTCAAGCCTGAATGGTCATATATTGTTTTGCACAATTTGTTTGTGAAATATACACTCATTTGTGACACCTGGGCACCTTCCAAGATAGCCGAGCGTAAAACCACACATGCTGTCATTGTCGGTATTGTCATCCATAACATGTGTTATGTTACCTGGATCACTGGACTAGCCAAGCACAAGAAGCACGTCTCAAGAATCGATTGACCCATGGCGAAACACACTAGCAAGTACAAGTGCGAATACAAGGCTGAGACTTCAGGCTTCTGTTCATGACTATGGGAAATGTAGCCTTGCAGCAAGAAACTTTGAGAGAATGCACACCGTAAAAAGCTACAACAACCTCAAAAATGCAGATGCATTTAGCATTGGGTTTTTTGACAGCAAATAAGTGTTATCTTCTGCCATCTTTTTGACTGAATCTGCTTTCAAAATGGGAAGCAACCCAGATGGAGGATAAGCCAGATTCAAACAGCAAATGACATAGACAATCAAATTTAGAGAATGCCAAACCAAAACAGTGGACCTACAGTGAACACCCACAGTTTCCCCTGAGAGGTTTTCAGCCAAAGAGGATACTTCATATGGTTTTATGCGGTACTAGACTGATGTACATAATCATTGATGATAAATCACAAAGTGGCACTTGAGCTCATAGGTGTCGCAGCTGGTAAAGGAACTCGTCACATACACAGCCCAGTCTCAATAGTCTAAATGTCACAGGTTAATCCTTTGAAGAGCAGGTTTTTTGGAATGTTTTTTTTTTTTTTTTCAAAATTCCAAGTCAGTGTTCGAACTTTTCAATTAACATTGCTTTCAGTTAAGAAATGTGACAGAAGAGGCAATGGTGTATCGTGAGTATAGTCTCAGCTACAGTGGAGTTCATAGGCACGAGATTAAGTGGAGTGCCAAGGACCAGACAAAGGCTGGACATGCGGAAGCAGGAAGTATGAGATATTCTTTTGTAGCCGCCTCCACGCTGCCCACTTCCGTCACCACCAGCCGCTCCCCGCCGTTGTCACCTGGCCCCGCCCATATTCTGAGCCGCCACCTCAGCATTGTCACCTAGCTGCCTCTAATTTTATTAACATGAACAACTCTTTAGGTCATTTGAACCTTCACTCTGAGCCAACCAGAGATGGATGTATTCCCCCCTTGATTCTGGCACTTTCCCAGGTTTCTTGCTGTCTGTTACCAGGGGGGTTTTCCTTGCCACTGTTGCCTTCGGCTTGCCCCAGGGTTGTCTGTGAAGTGTATTGTGACAATTGTTTGTGAAATGCGCTATATAAATACATTTTGATTTGAAGAATTTTAAGCATATAAAGTCAGAGTCAAACCCGAGCTTCCTCATTTTAGTCTCTTCCTGGTTTTTGAAATATTTTGTTAGAATTTATCAAAATACCCCTGAATCCCACCACTGTCCTTCTAAAAGCCTTGGCCGTGAGATGTGAAAAGACATTAATCTTTCCACTTCTCTTATATTGAGCTTCAAAAGTAGGTCTACAGCGATTAAACAAACTGACCACAAACAGCAATAACAAGGTAATTACTGCACACTTCTTTAAGTTGTTTAACACTAGAAAGGCCAGAGGTGACACAAATGCAATACCCTCCTCCTTGCACAACTTTTCCTAAACATTTTGTCTTAAAATAACAGCATTCTACTCATTATATAAATACAAGATGTTTACACAATTTTCTTCACAAAAACCCCCCACAAGACTATAGGCAGCAGGTGCTGGTACCAAGGTGTGAATTGGTTGCTCTCTCCTCCAGCATGTTATTCAGCAACCGAATGACTGACGTTTTGATGTGAATTTGTTGATCAAGCACAATGAAAACTAATTTCACACATATAATCACTCAAAATGAACCCTTTTGCGCAGATGCCAAATCCGGCCAATCCTCACCAATCTAGGGAGTGTTCTATTTACAGTAAGGCTTTATAACTCCAGATGGGAGCATCACAGAGACTTGGAAAACGGCTTAAATGAAGCAAAATACATTAGATTAGATTAATAATTTGGGTAGAAATAAAGTGCCACAAATGCAATTATCTTACATTACATCATGTATGTTCTCCTTCAACTTGAAATTAAGCACTGAGAGATCACACATATATATATAGCAGGTAAAACTAGTATGTTTAATGTGCAAAATGTAGAAGTCATCTATTAGGACCTGTATCAACTACTTGAGTTGAATTGTGTGCAGTTTGTGGACATGAACAGTACTGAAGCAAAATGTTTTGGGTTTTTTTGTACTTCTCTTATTATTTCGAAGACAATTTTTGCATTTATTTCAAGTACAGGTTTTTTTTTTCATGAAGTATCACTATTTGGCAGGCTGGTATATTGTGGCATAGCTTTCAACTAATAATTAACATAGTCATTTTTAAATGTCAAGGTGAATCAGTGGTATGACACCCTTGTCATAGTGAGCCTTCTATACAGGTTTTATGTCCTTTGTTTCATAACACAAATTGCAGATTATGTCATAACAATGGTATGTCATAGTTATGAATGGACATGACTCTTCATGACAGGTAAAGTTATTCCTACAGCAAGCATGCATTAATAACTGTTAATTATACACAACAATAACGAAAAAAATAACCCATGTCTGCACTTATCCCAATATTTGTGGTGTGAATGGCTTGGCATGCCAATACATGCCCTTCACAAAACGCCAGTTTGTTGCAGAGCTCTTACCCCCTCATCTATTACTTTTATTGCCACCTGTAAATGCCAAGGACAGGGGCATTGCTATAACCCAGCTGGCGATCAATAATTCAGAATTGCTTTGAGCTGAGGGACACACGTGTGGCTCAGCTCAGAAGGCTTGTTACACTCACACATGCAAGTAAGAAGAACGCACCACTATGTCCTCTGGGCTCAACCTTAGTCTCATCATTTTAGATGCCCTGATGAATTTGAAGGCGTGATGCAGTGTGCGTGTTGGTTTTCAGTCTGAAAACCCATTATACATGTATTTGACTGGCATGCATGAATTCCCCTTGGACATTATTTACTATTTTGTCTGTAACACGGTTGTTACCAGTTAAAAAATAAAATAAAAGAGAAACAATCTGATCAGCAAGTACAAAACATGTGCTTGTCAGAGTTTTGTCTCATATTTTAGTGAATTTATGTTGGATGGGACCTCATGGGCATGGACGGTATATGATGGATGTCAAGAGCCAAGATCATCCAGAGCCTAAGGAACACACCTTCAGAAAAAAATTTAATTATTGATTTATTTGTTTGTTTGTTTTTGTTTGTTTGTTTATTTATTCTCACCCAAGTGCTGCTGTCAGGCTGTAACAGCTTGTCCATTTTTGTTTAGTGATGATTTTTGCTGTATACTGTCTTGGTGTATATCCACTGCACCAATGTGCAGCACTCAGTAAAGTAGTGTTAAACTTAGTATAATAAACTTGAAGTATGTGCTTAAAACCCTACATTAACTATATTGCAGGTATATACAGTATAAGTTAATCACTGGTTTTTGTGTACCTTTGAGTAATATAACAACACACTGGTGTTAAGTATGCTCTAAATAATTTACTAAAATATAGTACAACTTTTTGTATACGATGATACCACAGGAGGGGCGACACGGTGGTGCAGTGGGTAGCATTGTCGCCTCACAACAAAAAGTTTGTGGGTTCAAATCTCGGCTTGGGGCCTTTCTGTGTGGAGTTTGCATGTTCTCCCCGTGTCCGTGTGGTTTCCTCCGGGTACTCCGGTTTCCTCCCACAGTCCTAAGATATGCAGGTACGCTAATTGGAGACTCTAAATTGCCCATAGGTATGAGTGTGTGAGTGAATAGTGTGTGTGCCCTGCGATAGATTGGCGGCCTGTCTAGGGTGTATTCCTGCCTCTCGCCCAATGGACGCTGGGATAGGCTCCAGCACCTCCCGCGACCCTGCTCAGGGTAAACGGGTATAGAGAATGGATGGATGGATGGATGGAATACCACATGAAAAACACAGGGCAAAAATGTAAGTTCAAACTCAATAAACACACTTAAGCATATCATATTAAGAAATATATTCAAAAGTATATTTTTACACTTACTAAACATCTTAGTATACTTTTTATAAGTATACTTAAACTACAATTGTAGTATATTACAGATTAGCATTCTAAACCTGTCCTTTCAAGTAGCACATGAAAGCAAATAAGAAATATTAAAAAATACATTGCAATACATATAAAATACATCTCCAGACAGCACATACGCTATGGGTAGAAATATAATTATACAAAATTTTACACCTTATATACTAAAAATAGTTTAGTATGTAGCATATATGTATATATTATATGTATAATATACATATATTAGTATGGAAAAACACATTCATTTCGACTTGGGTTGTCTAGGGTTTTTTAGACTGTGCATAGAAAAAATAAACATGAGACCAAGTTAATTGGACTGGCACTCAAATTGCAGTAATTAGTGGAAATCAGTTAAAGGAATGTGACAAATTATACAACTGTGGAGCAATTGAGCCAGTTGGCACAAGGGTGCACATCTCTAACTGGGCATTCTCTCAAGTGAGTGCCAGCAACAAGAACCATGGGGCTCCAACCAAGAAAAACTACAACGATAAGCAAAAGATGCCTTCAGATACAATTTGCTGAGCAAAACTGGTTATTTATTATTACACCATAAAGTAAAGGTAGCAGTAGAATAGCATTTGAAAACACAAAATGCAAACTTTTTTTAAAAATTTTATTTATTAACTTTTGTTTTCAGTATGTGTCAGTATTTGCACTGATAAAAGCCTTTGTGGAATCATTAATTACACAATGCAACCTCAGTTTTAAGAGAAAACAAATGTACAAATGAAATCAATTATCCAAAAATCTGCACTATTCTGAACAATCTGGTGATTCTGGCAGGAAAATTCTAACTTCTTATCAACACAGAAGGAAGAATTTCCTGTGCATCACAAATATGCACAAGAACAATGTTAAACAGCTTGTGATGGGGTGCCGATGTGGTGATGTTCTTCCAAAAACTAATCTGGACACAACGCTTCTGGTGCCAACATTATGTTTTATTTTACCAAGCTGGTGCAAAATTGTGCAGCATTTACACAGTGCAAGAGTGCGACATGATTTCATATGGGGTGCCGTTCAAGAAAAAAATAATCAATTTAGTGTACAAACGTATTGGTTGCTTGGCATGTACCAACAGAAGCACCAATTACAAACCGATGTATGCATAAATGAAAAACCAATAGATGCATCAGTGACAAACCAATATAGGTGTGTTAATGCCAAAGCAATACATGCGCATATCAAACCAATACATATGCCAAGCAACCAATACATTTGTACGCTAAATGTATATATATTTTTTTTTTCTGAACAGCACCCTGTAATTTCAGATAAGTCTTTAACAGCGCACTGCTCTGGTCTGACCCACTGGGAAAACAGGTCTGTTAGACACACATAAAGTTCTCACCGCGTAAAGGCCTTTTCCTGTAGGTGTGCCTGTTATTCTTAGTTTTTGAGAATGGCAGCATAAGCATAAGACTTTTCATGTCAGTAACGGAACAGGGCAAATGGCCCAATCCCTCTCTGGCCATTACATGCTGTGGCAGTCCTTTCAAATGTTGTGAAGAAGTGCTCAATCTCATTATCTTTGTTCAGCGGATGTGGCTTGGGATGTTTAAAGTCTGGAGCCTTGTTGTGATGGTGTGGTCGACTGTGACCTCAGCAGCACAGCAGCTTCTCTTCCTCCTCGTCCTCTTCATCCTGCTCCACCTCTCTGGATAGCTCTGCCGTACCTGCACCTGGAGCAAAAGGAACCGGTGCTGCATTTTCCTCCCAAGGTGCTAATGGAGGGCAGCCTCCTTCTTCATGTGCTCCTCACACACTCTCTGGGACTATATAGGAGGGCCCTCAGCAACCCAGTCCGCTCCGACACCACTCCCTCCGTGGAGTCTCCCCCTCGTGGTACTGCTGACGAGTCCAGCTACCACTGTTAGCTCCAGCTCCTCTGCTGTACCTTGCCTTAGCTCTGGCGGCATGTCTTGTCTTGTTTCTATCAAGACTGCAAGTCCCACTTCTCACACCAAATGTGATGGGATGTCCGATATTGTGATGTTCTTCCAAAAATTAAGTCTTCTGGCGCCAACAAGATGTTTTATTTTACCAAGCCAGTGCGGGATTGTCCAGCCTACGTATATACCAGTGCAAGAAGAGAAAAAAAACGGGAAGTTTTAAATAAATATTTTACTGAAGGATTTTTTAAAATAAAATACTACTATAAAAGAAAACTAAATCAATACACTCCACCAGTATTTCTGAGTTTGCTACCCTTCACAAAACATGTGAGACATTTCACATACAGCTCATGAAAACCAGCAGTTACAGACAAGCATGCATATACCTAAGAGCAATGAATGTTGCACATGGATTAAGGGCATGAATAAAGAGTTTTACCGGCCAAAACTGTATACATACATTTATCTTTTATTCAGGCCAGTAGAAAGCAGGGAGGGTAACAGATATAGATGGCAGGGGAACTTATACATGGCTGGAGAGGTGGTCACCCTATGGACTGAACCACACTGAATCTCACTGAAGACATTAAAGGTTTGGAGAATTGTTCAGGGAAAGCAGCAGTCACTGACAGATGGCAAAACCCAACTTGACATGATTCACTGGTTTGAGCACACCAGGCATACTGCAAACACCATTCTTTCAACAAATAAAAAACACTTGGTGACGTTGCTGGAAAAACTCCGCTCTAAATCACCAATACTGGAAATCAAGTCCATGCAACCGGCTGTGAATGAGGTCCTTATCAAGCATGCAGTGTGAATGTTAGCCATCTATTCCCTGCTCTGCCAACTGTCAGTCAAAGATGAAACGTATATACATCACGCAAAGCAGAGAAGCAGCACTGAAATGTCTTCATTTGAATTCTGGTTCTCGAAACAATTCTGAAACAGGCCTATTCTGAAAGAGTTCTATTACCTTCCAATCTGGCACAAATGGTGAAGCAATATCATTTCACAGCTTTTTTTTTTAGATGTGGGGTGAAGTGCTTCCACTTATGGATAAATATTGACACCACAATGACAGTCCACGATACTCTTGCGCCTGGACTGCTTTGATTGCTTTTTTGCCGGTCTCCCTGCCTGTGCCACTACACCCCTGCAGCTAAAAAAATGCTGCCGCACGATTACGGATTGTCTGCAGTGTTCCCAAGCGTGCTCATGTCATAACCCCCCCTATCTAATGTCCTTGGCTACCTGTTTCTGCTCACATCAAGTTTAAAACCTTGGTACTAGCCCACAGAACAGTTAATAGAACGGCTACACCGTGAGTCCAATCAATCTTCGAATCTTACACCACAGAGTACGTGCAAGGAATTTATTTTCCACCCGCGAATTTGTCCGGAACGATTTCAGTTTGTCGGGCAAACGGTTAAAAAGAAGATGTCAGTGGCTGCTAGTGGTTTATTGAATTATATTTTTCTTTTGAATTAAGAGAGATCATCTCTTACGAAATAAAGATGAAAAAAGCTCTGACTAATAAAAGCAATTTCCACTGTTCACCACTGCAAATAGCCCAATTTAGATAGTAGATTATACATTAAGTGGCTTTAGAGTAAACCAATGCATTTAACAAAACAAAACAATTTGCTGATCATATTAAGCTTCAGCTTTAGGCCTATTCAAGTTCATGAAGTTTTGACAGTGTAAAAATGTGTATTTTTAACAGGCAAAAAATAACATTAGCCAACCACCCACTTATTTAGGCTGTCTTTTCATTTGCAGCAATGCTTCATGGCATGAAAAAAAAACACTGTTTTAAAAATGTTTCTGCATTCCTATCGTGACATTTGAGTACCTCTTTGGAGATACTACTACGTCATGTAGATGTCAATCAAGATATCCAGCCAGAAAATTGTTGCCGCCCACAAATTTGTCTATTTACTTCTTAATAAGACGGAACACTGCACCTGATTGGCTAGATGGTGGCTGGTTCATAAACCTTCTCATATTCCACCTAAATAGTGCACTAGAATATGTTTCTGAAAACATATGAGGTGAAAAATAGTTAATGTAATTGCTGAATTTTGGTTTGTATTTGATCTGCAACGCCCAGTTGGATCCGAGTTTCATGAGCCAGGCACCGCTACGCTGTAAAATAAATTTGCATATAGAATACATTATGCAAATGACATGGACACACCTACTCCATCCACTCCAGGATGCATTTTTTATAATTGTGAGTCGCTCTGGATAAGATTATTTGTAAATTAATGTGAGTGAAAATAAAAATGCTTAACAAGTGGCTTCAGAAATTCCTGTCATTTGCAGCCCAGTAAACATTTTTGTGGTGAAAAGTCGGTGAAACGCCATCTAGGCAGGTGACAACCTGGCTATAACTAGTTGAAAAGTGAAAGTTATCTAGCCAACTAGGACATAGCCTGGCTTATATGTGGGTAAAACCTGAGCTATATTTAGGTTAACCATTTAGTCTGTCAAAACGTCACTCAACCTAGATTTCCATTCCTCTATGCGTCTATATTCTGGCTTTTGCTCACTGGGAGTGTTCTTGTCATTCTACCGTCTTATTTGCGATGATACCACCCCCTGCTGTCAGATGTTGATGCAGAAGCGCAGAGAGCTGTGAGAACTCTCTCAGATCCTGATGTTCAGGAGCCAGCGCCAGAGAGGCAGAGCACTGCTGTTTGAACAATCAAAGCCCAATCTGTCAGCCAGCGCAAGCTACAGTATGCTGATGAGGAAATCGCCTGGAACGAAACACCCCTCACGGCCGTCACTCCCAGGCAGGTCGCCGACCCCCCCGTCTTTAATCTTGACTGTAGAGAACTAAGCACATGGTTTACAAGCTAGAAGGTAGAAATGGCTTAATATAGTTTCCCTCCTGGGGTCGACTGGACTTTTTCCAGCATGCTTGCACAGCGTTTTGGGGGGGAGAAACATGCTTTCTCCTTGATTGCAGCCTGGAGTAGCTTTTCAGTCCAAGCTGAGCCTGTTCCAACCAGATGATATATGGAAAACAGCTGTGTGCACACACCCCATTTCCACAATCTGTCCCTTGAGCCTCAGGCAAGAAAAACATTTCAATGGTGTGAATCAGTAGAGTTCTGCTGGGGTGAAACTAATGCAGGATTGATCTTTTTTGTTATTGCTGTTGTTGTGTGATTGCTCCAGCAGACAGTGAAGGACAGATATGGCACAGTGACTGATGAGCAGGGACAGAAAAGCTGCAGGTAGAGTGTGTGTGTGTGTGTGTGTGTGTGTGTGGGTGTGTGTGTGCGTGTGTGTGTGTATGTGTGCGTGTGCGCACATTTCACACATAACTAAATAACTTGAAGCAAAGCCAACAGGTGGCATTAGATTAAACTGGATGGAGTTGTGTACAGCAGGACTTGTTTGATAGATGACAATGATTTCCTTGCATGGCGTGGTGTATCACTGAGCCCTGGCTGAGCAGTAATGAGTAACAGCAGCCAGAAAGTGAAAGATCAGTCAGCCTGCAGACAACTGACTCTGAATATAACTGTAAATAGCTGTGGCACAGAAATGAGAAATGTCTTTGGAGTATTCCACTACTTTAATACCAACTTGACAAGTTCCTTCTCATATTTGTTTACTTTTATTTTCAGTAAGATTTTCTAAGTGCCCTGAATACCCTCTGTGGTCTCCAGGAAGCAAATTATATTTGACTATGTACTTTAAAATGCATGCTCCACCTCTTTTTTTGATCTTATTTTCAGTTTTTCCTGCTGACACCCAATGCATTGAAAATTCACGTTCCCTGACAGCGAATGAAGCCGCTGGTGTGATGATGTTGAAGGAATGAAGGCCAGGCCCCTTCGTCCTGTTTCTTCAGAAATGGAGCTGGATGAGCCTTACGCTAATTATTTTTGCTGTCTGCCCGACAGTGATGTTGTAAAACAGTATTAATCTACAACAGGGTATCATACACAGGTAGTCTTTTGCAGACCTAAAGAAGCAGGCTGTATTTTACCTCACCTGGTGTGGATATGTCTTACTGCTAGAAAGCATTTCAGAAATTAAATCTGCAATGAATAAAGTTGACATTAATTACCCCCACCTTCTAATTTCCCTGGCGTGGGGGGATCTAGACCAGCTGGTTATAAAACCTGTATGCACTGAATGAAGTGCTTGGGCTGATAATCTTGTTTGCTTGCTTTTATTCACACACAGATAATATCATTGTCATGTGCCTGCTTCTCTGTGGATGGACGCATTGTTATTTTGAACAATAACCCTCCCTGAAGGAAAGAAATGCTTTAATATGGAAAGAAAATGATAACTGCTCTGTCCCAGCAGATAAGCACAATCATACGCTTATCCACAAGAAATCAGCAACACATTTATCTTAGAATTAAAAACAGCGTGTATGTTTCTTTGGAAAAGAATACTGCCATGGTAGATCAAAGAAAACCTGCTCCATTCACATGCAATGGATATTATGGATTGTGTGGAAAGTTACACATCTTGAACCTGGCCCAAAGGGCAACCAATCACATGCCAACTTTTCATATCACACAATATGTGATATTTTCATCCATGCGCATTTCACATATAGTGAGCTCCATAACATTGTGGGACAAGCAAGGATTAATTAAAAACATGTTTATGTTATGTTATGTTTATGAATCCAGTGGTTCCAACATTCAATGCCCTTGTTAAAATGTTCAGCCCTCTGAATACTGGTCACAAGTGATATTGCATGCTAGAACCCCTCACTTAACCTACATGTAAAATATATTTTATGTGATTTAATTTAATAATTATTATTGAGAATGATCAATTAAATCGCTCAATTCATTGATAGGTCAGTCTACAGTGCACTGGTGGAATCAACCAACAAGCCAAAACAAGCTATGTAAGGTTTTAAGATTAAATAATTGAATTCAATATGAAGCAGTCAATTAGATCAATTAATTGAAATGATACATCTGTATTGAATGCAGGCTCACTACTTCTAAATTACAAAACAGAAGACATTATACAAAACATCAAACAATTAATCTAGAAACACCAGAAAAGAGAGAGAGAGAGATGGATTAGCAGACCTTGCCAAAGTATCACCCACTTCCAGTTTAAGTGCCACGTGATGAAAGGAAACCAGCTAAAAACATTCAACCAAGGAACCAACACCAAAATGAAAAAAGAAAAACTTTTCTTCTCCAAGGCTTCCTGTGGCCATCTTAAATACCTTACCCAGCATGGCTTGAAGATGTTTGCCCTGATTGGGTGATGTTGATTTAAGGTGTAGGAGAGAAGAGAAGGGGGTCAGACTTATTTATGACAAGGACTGGCCTACCTAAAGATTGCATTCAAACTTAAAGTAAAGGGAAAGAAATGTTACAACTGGTTTTCTGCGGCTGATATAAACAGTATCATTGGTATGGATAAATATACCATAGTCATGAGAATGATTCTCTCCACCTTTCTTTCTGAAAATGTCTCAAGCCAGGATGTAGAAACATCTTTCCTCCATGTCTTTTTTTCTTTGGTTGGGCCATGAAAGGTAGGAGGGTCACCAGGAAGAGTGTTGTTGTGTCATGTGACATGCCATCAGTTCAGTTATCCGATTCAAAGTCATGTAGTTGCCCCAGGTTTGCAAAATAATGGTACTGGGGATTTTTGCTTCTTTGTGTGATACAGGCACTGATGACATCATGTTATGCTAAAAACAAAAACATCAAAGCAAAATATATAAAGAACAGATATTCTATTTGTGATTGTATTCATATCAGCATTACATATTCAGTTAATTTCACACCCCCACACATCTGCCTCAGCGGGTCACATGAATGTCTTTTTTGTTTTTAAATCAGTAATGCTGTCCTCAGTAACGCAGTCCTTGAATGCATCAAACAATGTATGTAGGCCTAAATTATTTACATAATATGAAATGTAATGTATTTACTCTTGACAGTAACCAGTGTATTTGCAATGATAGGTCTGCATTTAGGAACCGTACTCTGGAAATAGCAATATCCTTATCCCTATGAACAATAATATTATGGCTTTATCTCCACAAACATGCAGAGAAGGGTTAATGCAGTGAGCACTCGGCAAACACATAATGACTAGCACTCTGCAAACATTCAATCATATCTGAAATCAGTCTCCTTCATTATGCTCTAAATGGCTGTGAGAATACAGAGAGCTACCACAGGCTTAGCTTATATATGGATTTTTTACCAAGTGGGCCGGCTTTCCTGGGGGTTCAGGTGCTGACATTAAGATAGTCTTTACAAATGTCTAGCAAAAGAAGCAGCAGTACATATCAGGCTGCACAGTTAAAGTCTCTTATTGTTTCTATTATTTATATTGAAGTCCTACAACAAATCACATGATTTGTCAATCAACACCATCTGTGTAAAAAAGGGTAGTGGATGTGTCATGGACATGTCTGTACATCTAAATCATAAATGTCAGACAGTCCTGACTCACTTAGATATTTGACCCTGTAATTCTAGCAACAGTACTGGCAAAATAGTTGGCTTACACTAAATTCAGGTGCTTTTCATTAAGTTAACAGGCTATGTAATGTATATCCAAGGGAAATGCATTTTGCTAGTTAACTAACCCTAAAAAGTCGTTAGAAGTTTTTAATTTAAAAAAATTAAAATAATAAACAAGCTTATTTTAAAATTATAAAAAATTATGATATGGTTTAAATTATTAAAAAATCCATTCAATTTATTTAAAAATAAAAAAGTAATTGTTTTAAATGAAAAAATTAAAAATTAAAAATGATAACAAATAAATAAATAAAAATGATTTTAAAAATTAAAATATTAAATATTACACATTTGAATTTTTTTAAATGAGAAATTCTGAAGCAAAAACGATTTTTAAAAAATTAATATAGAACTGAGGCAGCATGCATGAGATACTACTGGAATTATACCCACAACCTCAAGAATTTTAAATGAAGGTCCAGGATATAATCCAAAAATACTACCATCAGAAACAGCATCAGCATTCTCCCCCTTTAGTTTATAGAGGCATTTCATGGTGCCCTGGCGAGGATTTCACACTCACTGCTGCCCTGACTGTTTGACATTATAAATACAGATCAAAAACCAACAATCAGACATGGACTGTTCATTTGGCACCATTGTATTGCAGAGCATGAAATAGCTGATTAAGAAATATGAGTAATACAGTATTGGAACCCATGACCTACTTCAACCTCTCCCCTCAGTCCTTTTCTCAGTCACTTTCTCTCTCAGCAGAGTTCATTTTTAATGAGTAGTTTCCCCTATGGTATGGGCTGGCTTCAGCCTGGCAGATATTAATCACAAGTTTCTTGTCTTCTGATTTGGCTTCCTGTCAGGCTGTCACATGCCAGTTCCTCCACAGAAGCCCTCAGTGCGCCAGCCCTGTTTCTAATGAAGAATTTGAATGAACTTGGACAGCACCCTCCATTTTTTCCATATCTTTCCCCCCTTCCTCCTCCGAACAATCCTCAGCCCTTCTTTCTCTCTGGTGTGTTTCCCACTAATTCTCAAAATCAGGGTTTAACATTTCACAAGCTGGTGAAAAGAAGGAAAATGAAGAAAATGTAGAAGTAGGACACATCCCCATCAGACTATCACTGTGACATCTTTCTTAAATTTTCTTCTCCGGCTTCTCCTCAATCATTTCTCCCTTGTGCTTTCTTCTGTTTTGCTAATCCAAAGATGTTGTATGTCGTACAGATTGAGCTCCCTCCCAAGATGCTTAATTTCCATCAGCGGCGGCAAGCTGCAGCTGAAATGTAAAACTCAACCGCTGGATCAACGTAATATATTTCAGGTAATATCTTACATCTCAGTTCAACACAGGTTACACTGATAGCACCTCCCCGTCTCTTCCACACCTCTCTCTACCCCCCGCCCCCTTTCCCCTTTCTGTTGTATCGCCATTTTTTTCTTTTCTTTTTTTTTCTCTTAATGTGAAAGTGATTCATCTGCTCGAGACAGTGACTGAGACTCTGAAGTGACGGGAATACAGTGTCTCTCTCCCATCCTTCATTCTGCTCCATTCTGTGTGCTGACAAAGACTCCTGTCTGAGTGACACCTCACCTGCCACCCCACTTTTCACTCACTCCACCCATTTTAGTGAGAGTGAATTAGGTCTGACCCTGGATTTTATACTACACTGAGTAGTGTATATATTGGTTGATGTCTGATACATTCTCTCAACCTGTTGTATTACATCGGTTTCATTATTTTTGAAGGTGTATTTTCAGGATATGTTTTCTGATGAGTGCGGTGTCTGACTCAACTCTGGGGAAGCTGGTTAATGATGAGCGTAACTGCTGTGGATTAATCTGTGAGGGAAGTACTCAGATTGGGCTGTTGATCATCTTTATTGCTTCAGTCACAGATTATTACAGTATCTATAACTTTTCTTGCCTATAACTGAACCCAGTATACATTGGACAGACTCTTTAGTCCAAGGAATGTAAAGATAAAATTTACAGCTCTATTAAATATGTATTTGTTGGTTATAGTGTCATAAGTAATTTAAACAATACATGGCTTGATTCATTTTAAAACGTGTCCCTTTAAAATTCTGTTGTGCTTGGAGAAGCCAGCCTTCCAATTTGGCTTTGTACTACAGTTCCCATCAGGTGTCTCATCATAGATAAAGACTGAATTATTGGAGCTGGAGATAAGGGAAGAAAATAGCTGTGTACACTCAAGATAAAGTAGGGACTTCATATCAGAAAATCTCGAGGTTTGTAAACAAAACCACTTGGCCACTTCCAGGTAAAAAGTGCTCTGCATTTTTAGTTTTCACTGAATCACGTTCTTGATTAAACATAAACACATTGGTGCTTTGGTTAGTGCTAATTCACCTTAATTCAACTTGCTATCAGCAGGTGTAACAGTTACACAGGAACTGTAATGGCTGGAGCTGCACAACCACATTGCTCAAGGTTTGTGGTTCGGGTTTTTATTTCCAATTCCCTATTAATTAGAAGTATCATTTAATTATTCATAGAGTAAGCGATAACAGTATTATACGATCAAACCATAATAAGATGCTGAGCTGACAAAGCAATGAAACAGGACCTCAAGCCATGTCCATAGGTACAGTATAGTCACAAATGTGGGCCCTCCTCCAGCTCCTCGCATTGCTCTACTGCTGCAGACACTACTACAAGTGGGGCAATGCGTGCTGGTGCCAAAGAGAGCAGCTGGTGTCCTTCTCATTTTGAGACTCCTTTTAGTGCTACTCCAGGTGCTGGATATCTTTGGTGTAGGTGTGCATTGTCCTCCTAATGGAACAGGTGTCTGTCAGACGTCTTCAGGTCTTCAGCAGGTCTTTTGAGTGGTCTCAACACTTACGTTAGCTGCCCACAGCGTTTGCTGTTTAGAAGCTGATTAGGATGCAGGGTTTGCCACAACAGGTGATGTTCTGGCATGATATGCTCTACCTAGCTAAGGAGCCATAATTGTCAATATTATTCGTGTATATACAGAGGGATGTGTTGGTGGGAGACACTCAGCCTCCTCAGTTAACCCAAGTATCTGGGGATCTCTAAAAGCTTCCTATGTGGGACCTACGTGTTCAAGCTGAAGAGCAGTGCTCAGACATACAGTACAGCGTGATGGGCTACAACCTGTTTTAAGGTTAAAGTTTTCAAAGACCCTTGTGCCCAAGCGTCTGAAGGCTGCAAAGGCAGTGGATGGTTGTTTTACTTTCCTTTTCAATGCTGTTTGACAGTAAGCTGACATTGCCAAGGTTGGTGATGTTTTTTTCTCATCTCTGTTTGAGTGCCTTTTTTCTTCCCTCAGGGGAGTTTTTCCTCATTGATGTTTTTTGGAGGGATTCAGGCCTGGCCTTTCCAAAATTTTTCTTTCTGCAATCCATTTTGAGACAGTATAAAGACTCAAGAGTTATGGTCTTACAAAGTTTCATTTTTTTCAAGTTGTGCTGTAGTGTCATCATGAGGTCAATGTGTACCATTTTCATACAGCTTGCAATTTCTCTGCTCCCCTGCAAAGTTTTGTCGTTTTTCACATGATAGCGCACAACTTATAGCCAACTTTAAAAGGGGAAGTAATAGCTTTGCTGCTTATACGCCTCATAAAAGGGGAGATGGCTTTGTTGTAGTCATCCAAAATTCATTCAGGTGCAAACAATTACCTTGACAAATCGCAAAATTTGTTGAATGACCTCTGTTTGTGTGAAGTAGTAGTGGTTCACATGAGTTCAGTATCAATACACCTGTCCCTCGGTAAGTGATTTTCAAACAAAGATGCAACCATGAAGACCAAGGAGCTTTCAAATGCACTCAGGGATAAAGTTGTATTAAGGCATAATTCAGGAGAAGGCTATAAAAAGTGAGGCCAACGGCGACATTGAACAAGCTGCAGAGTTCAATGGCCGAGATGGGAGTAAACGTTCATGAGTCAACAACAGCCACACTCCACAAAGCTGTCATGTATGCTAGTGGCAAGAAGGAAGCCATTTCTAAGAGAAAAAAGAAGATGGAGATTTAAGGGAAACTGCAAACATGGCAAAATGCTTTGCACCCTGTATACACTGTGCATTCCCCAACCCACAACATCCCTATTATTGGCAGCAACATGTTATGGGAATGTTTCTCAGCAGCAAAATTATCGTTTTCCCTGCTGTGAGAATTCCATCAGTTCTACCTGGGCCAGTAAATGCTCACACAGAACTGTGACAGAAGGTAAAATAGCTAATACAGCTTTTGTTGCCCTGTCATCATTGGCATGGCAACAAAACTTATATGTGGTCAATTTGATTTAAGCTCCTGCAATGACACTGTGTCCTGAACATTTCTGGATTAGTGTCACTTTCAGTAGGGCTTTGTCCAATGGAAATTGGGATGCTCTCAGAGCAGACAAATCCTACACAAATTAAATATAAAGATTTCTCAATGATTTGATTACAAATGAGATGGGGTTTTTTTATACCTTCTATAATCAATTCAAAAACTGTTGATAGGGTTTAATGGTTTTAGTTGTCTGTTAGTGTTTTAGTCATGGTTAATTTGTCTTTACTAACAGCCATTTGCCATGTTTTGATTAAGACTGTTATTTTAGAGCACAATTAAAGAAATGTAGTTTAAATCTTCTCAATTATTTACCAATCATCCCATATTTGTTAGCAACTCAGGGATGATTGGAAATGAGGTTAACTTAAGTTCGTTTGGAACCACAGAGTGGTTTAACAGTTACTGTGTCCATGTATGCATCTCATAATAGGGCAAAATGGATTCTCAGTGTATGTAAACCCATAGGGCAAAGCACTGCCATTGTAGAGTCTACTGCTCACCAGCATTGCATTCTGATACTGCTGCTTCAAGAGAGCGATGATGATGGTGGGGCAAGAGGAGGAGCTGACTGCAGTCACCATGAATGAAAAACAACCAAATTATTTAATTTGTTGTGATACGATCAAAGAAGCCAAAGTAAAACCCCTTTGAGGTATTAATTATATTTTAGATTCATTCATTTTAGAATTTTTTTTTTTAATTTTAATTTTTTACATAGCACACCTGACCTTGACTTTTGGCACACTGTGGTTGAACCTTCACACTGTCATTTCACACCACTATTTTTAGCTGCGACCACAGCTCTATAGCTCTGCCTGTAGGCCGGTCGGTTGGTCCACAAAATTGTCCCACCCCGTAGCGGCCACAGTTTTCCCCACCAGGAGGCTGAAATTTGGCATGGAGGTTAGTCATGACCGAAGGTAGAGGTGAGTAACTTTCAGGCCGATTGATCAAGGGTGGGGTGTTGCGATGGGCATGGCCTATTACAAAAAGGTGCATAACTTCCGAATGGATTCACATATTTGATTTTGTGGAAAGGTTGGTCATGAGCCAAAGAAGAGGCCACGTGTTTGTGTGAGGGTGTGTGTGCGGATGCATGCACACATGGATGCATGCGCGTGTGCGGTCGCAGCTATTGCGGATTTACGCTTGTTCAAAGACGATGATCCATCTAATTGTTACGATGCAAAACGGCTCACTATTACTCACCAATTTCAGGCCATTCTTCTATTTTTTAAGTATCAAGGCAGGTTAGTTGGTTTTTGCATTCAAACAGACCAAGTGGCCAAAAATGGGATTTTAAAAAAAAGTATTTTCCCGGTCTTGTTGAGGCATAGCTCACTAGCGCCAGTACAGTTGGCTCCAGTATAAGTGTTTCAGCCACTCTCTGTGGTAACAATACGGTCAAAATACAAAGTCATTTATTTTCTCCCACAAGAAAATATAGTCAAATAAGTGTTTTGTCTTCATCTAATGTCTCCTCATGTTCCGATCTGTCAAGTTATTGTGTTTTTTGGACAATTGTTTTTTGTAATATTTTGTGGACGAATCAGGTAGTTTGCATAACTTAAAGATTGTTTCTTAAAGATAACATGAATCACATATGTAAGCCTTAAACTGAAATCTACTGAACTGATATATCAGCACGACATATTTCTACACAGAGAATCATTTTAGGGGTTAACATAACATTTTGTCTCGCTCTCATGGCACCTACAGTGCATATGAGTGCAGGCTGTACCATCTGGTGGTGCCACAAAGTCCCAGTAGAGCTATTTCTATATCCAAGTATTTGCAGGTGCAACATTCCATGCAGGTGTTACAATAAATGTCTAGTAATTTATCACATTAACATTTGTAGGAACACCTGGGGAGGCAAATGATAAAATTAGCGAAAACCCCACTTCTCTGACGTGTTATGTATGCAGTTAGCATTTCGCACATTTAGTAAATGACTTCACATGCCATGATGCATTCTGCAGTGAATTTCCTTATACAAAACCTCAAAGATGTTTAGTACAGTGGTTTTCATCACTCAGCATTTAGCACAAAACCAGTTAAAAATGTAAATCAAATGCATGCGGTTTGGAGCTGGGGAGCTGTACGGGAAATGTACGATTTGATCAGAATATTCTTTATGGTTTGTAAAGGGTATATTTACAGGGTGTTTACCATTTAAAGTTTTCAAGTGTCTTCAAGGCTAGACTGCTACACTCTGACCCCCTCGTCAGGCTCCTGACCCAGAAATATGACCGTAACATCTGATCTTGCTTCTCTTCAGTGGTTAAGAATCATGTGATTCACAAACTTTTGTTCCTTACATATATGGCATTATCCGCTGTACCAAAACATTGATGACATGGCCACCAAGCATTTGAATGACCTTCCCCAGATCCTACAGCAAGCAGTAGTTTAACTAGACTGTAATTCATCCACACCTACACATAACCGGCAAGTTAGAGTTTTACCCATCCATTACCCAGGAGTAATAATCTTACATTTAGTAGGGTTTCTGCAGCTTTTCCATTAAATATACCAGTAATCAGCAATTAAGAGAGAAAAGCATAAGCCGTAAATTAACAAATAGATTTTCTATGTCCATATGTTCATAACAGTATTTACAGTAAGGGTTTAGTAGGTTTGTATGAAAGGCTGAATAAAACAATTATTCAAAAGCTTTGGAGAAACTCAAACCCTGAACCTCAGAGACAGAAGCAGTGTGTTTGGCTTTAGGAACCAGGTAAAGGCTGTAAGGAATAGATATCCAAGCAATAACTGAAAATAATTGAGTTTTCTTATCATTTTTTGAAGCTTCATGAACCTTGGATGTGGACTATTTTTTAATGTGCAGTTCTTCACATTTTTTTATTAAATTGTGTGCCAGTGTTCTTAAAGGTCTGTGAGATCATTTGCATATTGCATGGTTCCTTGGGATAACTTTAGAAGAGTACCAAGAACAAACTTGCGCAGTTTGCATGTAGACACACTAAATGCAGTCTCAGAGTAGATAGCAAGTAGATATTTCACAAAACTAAAAGGGAAGAAATCCAATATAATAGACCTAATAAATGTCAACTGAACTACAGTTCAGAATGATGAAATAGATAAGGCAACCAGGTTTGGTGCTTCTCTGCTTTACGGTACGTGGACTGTCAAGGATCAAAGTTGGAAAATATTACAATTACTGTAGCGCCGCCATGTGGTCAAAACAATGGCATGTTGAGTCTGTGGACATCTCCCACTCTTCTCTCAAACTACAGTACCTTCATTTTACAGTTTTCCAAAAGTGGTTGAAGAAAGTAATGGCAGGACAGATAACATGTAATGTCATGGGAGATGTTTGCTTTAGCCCTTTACGGCGTGAGATCACAAATATCGGACTAGTAGACTTAGAATTCTGACAAAACATTCCAAAAAAAACGACTCTTTTTAAACAATACCTAAATGACAGTAAATAAGCTGGATAATACATGTAATTCGAAGAAATATTCAGCACATGGAGATGCATTTATCCATTTGATATCTCAACAGCTTACGGTACGACTGAATTTCAAAACAAAAGCATATGTTATAGCACTTCATGAGGGCCATCTGATGGCGTATTGTGTCCTGGGTTACTGTTAGAGCTCTTTAGGGACGTACCAGATGCAGTTCATCATTCTGCGATTAGCAGATCCGTGTACGCAAGCATAATTACTATAACTGCTACTTACCTCATATTTTGTCATATTGCAGACTACTGAACCCCAAGAAAATGCCCAGGCATTGAAACACAAGAACACCAAAAACAAATACAGCCATATTTTAGTTCTCACTTAAGCATTTAGAAATTTATTCTGCAGCAGATAACATTCAGAACTACGAGAAAATTTTTCTTCAAAACTTTTGGTTGCTCATTAACTTGGTAATGCTTACAAATATTACTTCAAACCCAAACAGAAGATTAATCCTCGTCAACCTGGGCAGAGTTTAAATGAATCAATCCTTATAAATAGCATCTAAAATATACACAAAAACTGAAAAATTGTCTGAAGTGTTATGAACTGTTTACCTAAAACACTGTTTACCATCACTTAAAACACCCTTGACCCCCACCCTCCGCCCAGAACAGTAAGTGCCAGCTATTTCCCAGAGAATTTGTGAAAATTTGGGTCCTATCCAATAGTTTGCATTGTATTAGCCCTTTCTGTAGGTTACAGTGGCGTCATAAATGAATATGAACCATACACTGATGACATCAGGGCTGCAAGCTGATGCTTAGGCTAATTAATCTGACACAAAATTATATATCTTAAATAATTAAGAAACCATTTTGGCTCAGGTATTTTGAGTTATCCCTGACATGTGCAATTGAGATCATACTTGCATCCCTTCTACCTGAAGGGGAATGAGGAGGCGCAGGGGTTCAGCCTACATTGTGTCTGTTGCGTGGATTCAAACTGCTATGGCAAATTGAAGCTTATGCGAGTGTGTGCGTGTTGGGGGGGGGGGGGCCTGTGGGAGTGCGAGGGTGACAACAAAAGACCAAAAATACTTGTAAATGCAGCTCAAAGAAGAACCTCCCTCTGTACATAGGAACGGGAAAGAAGACTGTTATTTGTTTTTAAATATCACTTGAAACATGGTTCACAATTCACACAAAAGAGCAGTACGTGCCCGCCAGTAACAATAATCATATCACCCTTGTCTGCAGTTCAGGTTCTTTGTAGCACCTTTTCAAATATGGCTCACAAATATATTTTTAAACGTGAACTTCTGAGAGAATCTAAGACATCTCTTATTTGTCCCTTAAGTGATAACTAAATGTCCTTAACTTTAAGTCACTTACTATGTAACATTTTACAAAACTGCATAAGTACAAAGTAGAGAAAATCAAATGCTTTTTAAAAGGTCAAAAATAAATAAAAATGTTTTACAAAAACTTTTTGTAAAACAGCCAGAAGTTATTCCAGCAACCTGAAGGGCGTTAATTCAAGTCTGTGTGGATAAAATCAAAAATGTCCTAGGTAAGGCAGTTTATCCACAACTCACAGTGTTCTTGTGGACACAGGCATGCCTGCGATACTGAATTATTTACATGAAATGTTTTTTCTTGAACATTATATTTAAATACACCTCTCAAACCCCACATCAACCCTCAGACAAAAAAACAAACAAAAAAACATTGCATTATTGGAACTGTTCTCACACATTTGCGTTCTCCACTAGAGTTATTTGCCGCTTTGCTTTCAAAAATAGACATTCGAGGAACAGCATTAGCAGAATGCTACCAACACATCCAAAGAAGTCTGTTTTGTGAGGGAGTGTGATAGCTCTGAAAAGAGAGGTATTACATTGATCCTTGCAGATGCAGGGGGGTGAGAAGCATTCACCTGTTAGCTCTTTTTCTGGAACAGCCAACAAAACTAAGAAGGCAATAACAATGAGAAAGAAAAGAATAACCATGAAAACAAGTCTTTGTTCTCAACTTGAGCATAGTCTGCCCTCACCTGGCAGGGTGTTAGTATTGCAGTTGTCCAATACTGTTCCAGCAGAGCTGTCGACCAGGGTTGTCCAACCTTATCTGAAAAGGACTGGAGTGGGTGCAGGTTTTTCTTCTACCTCAGCACTATGAAACCTGATTCTACCACTGATTAACTAACCGTGGTCTTCAGTTAAGACCTTGATAAGTAGAATCGGGTATCGTAGTGCTGAGCTAAAAGAAAACCTGCACCCACACCCGGCTCTTTTCTGAAAGGATTGGACACCCCCGATCTAGACACATAGCGAAGACTTTACTGATCCAAGTTGCATCCCTCCTGAGGGTACTGCATATCTAGAATAGACTCGACGAAGGACAGGTAGCTCGGGGAGTGGCCGTCTGAGTATGCAGAGCTCTGGGGGACAGCTGCTGGAGTGGATAGGGTTGGGAGGCCTCTGGGCATGGAAGAAGCGACACAGGCAGTCGAAAGGCCGAGACCTGAGGTGTGGGGCAGGGCGGTGGTGAGATTAGTGGGTGGGAAGGCCGCGGAGTGCGTGGGGAACGGTGAATCGGGGGCCAGTGGCAGGAGATGAGGTAGCCTGCCTGCCTGCAATTCGTGTCCTGAGAAAACTGGGTCTGTCAGGGACTATGACCGAAAAAAACAGACGCAACAAAACTGTTAATACAGATCCGAAGTACAACAGTGCTAAATCTCAATCTCGTTAAAAGTCTCGCTGTAAACACATGCCCCTTAAATGCATGGACCTCAAACACACAGCACTTCCACTTTAATCCATATGGTAGGCCTAGGCGATATACTAATCAATATCCAATGCAATAACGGTCATCGCCACCAAGTGGTGTATTGTCTTTCTTTTCATCTCTGTTTCTTGAATTATACGTGATGCGGCAGTAAACATCTACACTTCCGAAGCCACGTGAAATGCTTACAGAGAAAGAATGTCAACACTGTTATCTGTTGGGTGCTGATAAAACAGCCAATCAGCAGCCAGGCCTTGTAGCTTCCATGTGATTGACAAAAACACATCACATGATCACATGGAACCTGTAGGACCTTGTTGTCTTATGAACACCCAACAGATAATAGTGGTGACGTTTTTTCCTCGGAAGCATTTCACGTGGCCTCTGAAGTTTGCACATTTACTACCACATCAGGCATGATCAAAAAAAAGATTAAATGAAAGGCAGTACACCACTTCTGTATTCAATAATTATCGTTGTGGAATACTGCCCAGCCTTACCATACGTTACTACTTTTTTGTGGCGATAATCTATTTACCGAATATTGATTTGTTTTCGTAAGTTATGAATCAAACCTTTCAAAAATTCCCGCCAACATTTCACCTGCCTTTCATAGACAAAATAGACAATGACTTTGAAATAAACTACTTGCTTTTAAAATCAACCAATGTGGTATTTTTGCTGACAGTGAACTTTGACCCCTGTGCCACCTGCCTATGGACTCTATGGACTCACCAGGTGGGAACTGATACTCTTGGGCAGTACTTGCCCCAGCATGTGGAGTTCACTGCGTTTCAGTGTCATTTGGGATTTGTCCTCAAATTCCACCTGGCGAGGGACAATAGGGAATCAGTTACACGCCAAGACATGGTTTTGCTGAGATGCAGAGAGTGAGTCACTGTGTGACTGTGCTGTGCTGAGGTGTGCGTGGTAACTTACTGTGACTGTGCTGTGCTGAGATACGAGGGATAAAACACCGTGTGACCGTGCCGTGTTGAGGTGTGTGTGGTAACTTACTGCAACTGTGTTGCACTGAGGTGTGGGCGGTAAGTTACTGTAACTGCTGCGCTGATGTGTGGGCAGTAAAAAACTGTGACTGCTGTGCTGAGGTGTGGGCGGTAAGTTACTCCAACTGCTGCGTGGAGGTGTGGGCAGTAAGTTACTGTAACTGTGCTATGCTGAGGTGTGCACGGTAAGTTACTGGAACTGTGCTATGTTGAGGTGTGTGCGGTAAGTTACTGCAACTGTGCTGCACTGAGGTGTGCATGGTAAGTTACTGTAACTGTTGCGCTGATGTGTTGGCGGTAAAATACTGTGACTATGCTGTGCTGAGGTGTGGCCAGTAAGTTACTGTAACTGTGTGATGCTGTATTGTGATGTGTGGATATGTGAAATGGTGGCGGGATGCTGAACTCACCTGGTAGAGATTCTCAAGGCGCGTCCTGATGAACGAGCCCCTGAACACACTGGAGTCCTGACACAGCACCAGAATAGGCTGTCCCACCTTGGGGGGGCCAGACTGCTGGCCGTCCTGCCACTGACAATGAGGGAGCGGAAGTGACGCATCCATTAGAAACAGACGGTTTCAGCACAAGTTCATTTGTTGCACCTGCACAAGTCAGCAGGCACCAGACAGCACATGCAGCTCCAAAAAAAGCGCAAAGATCTATTGCAAGAGAGCCGTAAAATGTAAGCATAAAAGTACCACCTACAAAAACTGCAAACCCCTCCAAAATCAACTGAAGTATTTCTAAGTCAAGTTACAAACCATCTCTGCATTACATTACATGCAGAAGAACACGAAAGTACAAATACATACATCCTTCACTAAACTAACTAAAATCTTGGAGGAATGATCAAAGAGAAAACTGGAGCAGTTTAAAGAGAAAAGCCCTGTTGAGGGTATCACTAACCCAGACATTCTCTGGACAGATGTTGTCACTGTAGGAGCCATCCTCAAAGTTGACGCCATAGAAGGTTTGCGTGGCTATGCCAGTGATGGTGCAGCTGTTGTACCATCCATCACTCTTCCGTCCAATCATCTTCTGGCCCAGGTACAGCTCGCTGAATGCAGGTTGTGACTTTGGACAGAGAGGGAACACTCCTAATTCAGTGAACAGTGAGCCTAAATCCTGTAAGAGCGCCTTACATAATCCAGTTTCTCGGTGGACACGAGTGCCCAATACGTTAATCACGATTGGCCAGTCGATCGCAGAGGCCATGCTGGTAGATTGTGTGTCATTTGAAAAAAGTATCTCACTTAAAATTAGAATTCTTCCAGTTTTCATCCCTCTTCTGTACTGCGTCTAGCTGCATAAGGTAACTAGCTTACAGGTCCAAGAGAAAACTTCAGCTCGGCGAACTTCAGCTGACGCCACCAAAGAAAAGTAATTCCAAGGTTGACTCCAAGTAATTCCAAGTTTTTGAACGAGACCTGTCGGCTTGTCTTTTTACTTCACTGTGTCTAGGCTTCTTTGCATCTGCCATTGCAGCAAATTAGCACCAAACACTTTGTTGGAACCACAGGCTCTGTAGCCACGCCCACCCGTCCCCACACAAAAAAGAGCGCCATGCCCAGGAATGTCCCAAACACATTTTAGATGAACAAATACAGGTAAAAGGTGCACAAATTCAGCTAGTGTGTAAAGACTGAGATTGCCAGTACATCATAGATATGCCTTGGCATAGTTATTTTATAATATTTGAAAATACAAAATCCTGCATCGTTTGCCTTTAAGTGTACTCTCAATGGTACAATGGTAGTATCACGCCAAGAAGTCAAGATGCTAGTCTTGTAGTCACACACCGAGTGCCCTAACTGCAATGTTTACACTGTTTCCTATCTAAACAATTCACAGCCTCATCACAAAGAAATGACAAATCCAAAATGCAACTACATCCGTTTCATCACTGTCTTCCTTGAACCTCGTAGCTGCTTCTTACAGGCATGTAGACGTACCTTGACGTCAGTTGTTTTGTGCTTGTGGCAGGTGACTGACACCACATAGGGCCAATCAGCAGGTCTCATGAGCACTCCAGCGATGTGCGCGCAGGTCACATGGAAGGATGTGGAGCAGGTGTCATAGGAGCACTGGATGCAGGCACCGCGGATCTTCTTTGAGTTCTTGTGACAGTAAACGCACTTCTACAAAACACATAAGGAATGATCTCCAATATAATTATCTTCACACAGACCGACTACTGTACATACTCATAGTCAAATCAGACCCTTTTCTTGAAAATAATAGTGTTTCTAGAATAAGATTTTCAATTATTGTAAAATGCAGTGTATAAGTGCACACAGGTTATATATACATTTTTTTCATTTAAAAACGGATATATAACCTGTATAGGCCTTCTTTATTTCAGAAAGGCATTTCCTGGTAACCACGTTGACAGAAGATGAAGCTCATTCATGAAATCTACTCGCTGTTTCCACATTATCACCTGAATTTCAGCTCCGATCACAGGTAGCTAGCAAATGACCTCAAGACGTTCAACAAAACTACTCCATTTGGCTCTAAAAGAATCAGTTATTTTTCCGAGTAAAAACATAATCAGAAAGGGTAAATGAAAGTAAAAGTAACAGAAAAAACACCATTTACCTCAAGTGGGATAAGACAGAAAATGATCAAAGCCAGGAAAGGTCACTGTGCTGTAGGATTACAATACTAAATAAATAGTTAAAGCTGTTAATTTACTTCGTTTTCTAATCCGTGGTGTTTGCTTCAAGTTGCTCGATTGTCCCTTGATAAACGCAGTTTTAGTATTTTTCATTACAGGCGTATCAAAATTGATGGCCACTATATAAAAAAGGTTACATGTTTGACTACAAGCAGGTGTATTAAAGAGTCTAACATATACACAAAACCGGATATAAACTAAAAAAATGTGTTTACAGTTACTTTTCCTAGTTCTAGTATTCATCCATTTCAAACTCTTTCAATATATTTTTCATCCCTGATTATCTTGTCCTCCTCTCATTTCCCCCTGTCCCTGACATCTCTTATGACCCAACGAAATCAATAACAATACTCCATACATCATTTCACCTGCCATGATCTAGGACATACCAGCTCCAAATATCAGTATGAACTTCAGATTCTCTGTATTGTGTTGTCTGATTGAATACTAGTGAGTTAATAATAAGATACAAAAATAACCAATATAATGCAAGAAAAAAGTTTTTTTATTATATTTGAAACTTGAAGGCACTGGCTGGAAATGTAATTTGCCAATGAAGAGGAGGCAGACTTGTTAAAATCTTGTTAAAATCTTGTTAAAATAAACATTTAGCCATTTTAGATGCATATACTGAACAGTGTGAAACCCTTAGGTCTTAAGGTCGTGTTCACCAATTTAAATGTAAATATTTTGGATTAACTGTCATTAAAATAAAAAAGCACTTCTCTCCCCCCTCTTTCCCTCCCCACATTCCCCCTCACCTCTCTCTCTCTCTCTCTCTCTTTCTCTTTCCCCCCTCCCTTACCTCTCTCTCTCTCTCTTTCTCTCTCCCCCCTCCCCTACCTCTCTCTCTCTCTCCCTCGTTGGCTCAGCATTTAAATCAGGATAGCAGGAGAATAAAACATTTAGGAAATAGCCAAATTAGAAAATATCCATAATCGAACAGATCCTCTCATTAAATAAACTACGCGCATACAGGTGTGGAGTGGTTTGCTCCGTCTTATACATGTGATCATGTGATGATAATTTTCCTATGAACAACACGGTGACAGTCCTGCTTGCAGACCGATGCACTCCCTCTGTCCCACAGCCACTGCTGAAATTCACGCAGCAAATTTCTGGGATTTAAAAATTGGACGTTAGACAAAAACATATGAAAGTTTTAGATTTTCACAGTGGAGCCAAATCCTAGCCAGTGGAGGAGTTTGCATGTTCTCCCCATGTCCACGAGGGTGTCCTCCCACAGTCCAAACACGTGCAGGTTAGGCTAATTGGAGACTCTAATTTGCCCATTGGTATGTTGGCTGTTACCACTATGAAAGGGTTCATGTTAAAATCGACTCAGAGTAATACTGTACTCTGTATGGAAACAATATTTTACTTCCCAGAGTTCAGTTAAGTTCAACTCTTGGAGAGAGTTAAAAGATGAACTCTCAGAAAAGAATTAGTTTAACTCTGGCCGACACTTTATTCGATGGCACTCAAACTCCCAGGGAGTTCATTCCAGACCAAATTTTGCTGTGCGCTACTTGTGTGTTTAACTGTCCAGCTGTCCTGTACCCAGTACACAGTTTCCCAGAGTGATGTGTTGTGAAGGAGGCACAGGGCACACAGGACTCACCAGCCTCTTCCTCTGCGCTGGAACGGCACCGAGGTCCACAGGTTCCCTCTTGACGGCGTTGACGAAGCGAGCTTCTGGCACCGCAATGGCGCATATCACGTGTACCCACCTATACGCGATACGACACGTACCACTTTAGTGACTTCCTCTTAACTACCTAATAGTATTCTGTATTTGTTCAGTACAGTCACACATTTTAAAAAGGAAAAACAAGTTATGAAACGGTTCAATGATTAAGGTGAATTCAATTAAGTGAATCAAACTAACAGCTAAATCGAATGTTTTCACTACATTTCAAATGGTTCAGACAGGTTACTAAAGGGTGTGTTGACCCAGGATCAGTTTATGGGAGCATAATTTATGGTATATGGTGTGTGGACATTAAACATTTCAAAATGATAGCTGCAATCTATAAACAAAACAGCTGCAAGTCTGAAACTATTTTTTTCGGTTATGAAAAAAAACACATTTCTACTTCAGCATAGATCCTATTACCGCATGTCTGTTTTTCACATCCGTGGCTTGAATAAAGACAGTTTCTATGGACAGCTTTCCACCAATGTGTCAATAGTTCAGTATGGGTCCAGACAACCATCAACTTTGTTATTGTGAAAACAAAACTGTTTAGCTGTCTGATGTTGTCAGCTCAAAGGTGAATGCAGCGCCAATATGACATATCGCAACTCTGAATGTAACTTACAGAAAATGCATTCCTACAGGTATAAATGACCTCTGAGGCACGTAAAATACTGACCTTCCATCTGTAGTCACCTTGAGAGCTCCACCTCTTAAATTGCACAGGCAGCAGTCCTGAATACACAACACAATAAAGTATATCGCTGGCTATAACAACACAGTGAAGACAGATCGTGATGTGACATCAACCAGGGGTTATTACAATACCGGTAAGACTGACAATACTATGTCCTGAACCATGGGTTCTCACAGCAGGATTAAGACAAAGTGTGTCCATGTATTGGTACCAAACCAGAACTAAGTTGCTCTATGTATCACAAGGCGATTGCTTTCTTGTAGACTTGCACAAATAAACTTATATTTCAATCTGTCTGAACCATGTTTTTTTTCACAATGTAGTCTAATTAATGGCATAATTTTCAGTTGTCCCATGGCTGCCATGTGCCACAGCATTAAGGACAGGCCAGACTAATGCACGTCCCCTCCAAGGTGTGCAGTGCCAGCTCTCTCTTCTTTGCACTCTGAGGTCTGCAATCATTACACCTGAGGAGTAATACTTTAGGCACATTTGACACAAGCAGACCAGAGAAGTAACTTGGACATAGAACATTATTTCAATGACTTAATGCTTGTGAGAAGGAGATGTGGAAGAACGATGGTCATATTCCCTATACAAGAGAACGCACAGATATAAAACAGATTCTCACCATTGTCCAGGCACCAGCCAGACATCGAGAGCACGTCCAGGCTTCACTCATACTGTCCAGGGTGATGCCATAACAGCCTGAAATGAAAGAGGGGGAGAGGCTGACTCCATATTCCACAACGTGCAGACACTTCCAGTCTCAGAGAAATGAGACAGAAGAATGCATAAAAAAAAGAGTGTGCCAGAGCCTTCTGGTTAGATTCCCATTTGACTATGAGAACTTGACGATGAGAATGCTCCCCAGTCTTAGAATGCCTTTACTGGTGACAAAAACACGTTCCATGCATGCCGCATGCAAACGCACTGACAATCTCTTTGATACTGAGTGCTGCAATGAGCGTAACACGGATCAGCTGGGCTCATTACTCCGCCAAGGCAACGGGAATATAAGTTTGAACACATTGCATATTCAAAATTTATCATTTCTAAGAGTTTCAAACAAGTTTGATTATCAAACAAAAAAGTAATAGCCCTAGTCCTGACACGACAGTTACTATGTCAATATTTAGTTTAAATCTATTTCCCTGTGTGATAGATACAGAGACACCTTGTAATAAATGCTTATTCCTTTTACCCATTTTTGCTACTTTTATCTGTCTACGCACGTCGTTTTGTCAATTGTTTCATAACGCTAACTGCAGACAGTGTCACAACAAGGGTATGTCACAGTTACGAAAGGACATGTCATGTTTTATGACGTAGTAATGACACTATTTCCATGGTCCACGTCAAATATAGTGTTACCGCTCAAACGATTATAAGGAGGTCAAGCTGCCACTTACTCATCCTGGTAACTGGAAGTCTGGGACAATACCATTATAGTCATGAATGCTTATGTTCTTTTCTTGGGAATGATGATCATGTATTACTGTACATGAATGTACTGTTTTACAGCTTAGGGAAACTCACTGGCGTGGACCTGCAGGCAGCAGGTGGAACAGAACAGCAGCACGCTGGTTCCATCAGCCCCAGTCTGGGAGCTGCAGCGCAGGGGGTCCGTGCCGCCACTGTCCTCCACGGCGGCGGAGGCAGAGTGCGGGCCCTCCGCCCTCCAGCCCCGAAAACCGAAGCACGTCTCCGGGACGAGGGGTTGGGTGTGGCTGCCGCAGCGGGGGGCGTGGCCGTCCGCTGAGAGGACGGGGTCCTTGTGAGGCTGGCGGAGGGAGAAGGCGGCAGTGTGAAGCGGGTGCGGCTGAGGTCTTCACGCCGCGCGGTCACCGGCGGTACAGTGCGCTCACCTCTGAGTACGGGGAGAACAGGGCGCAGATGGCGCAGTGCGGCGCGATGTCCGCCACGGCGGCGTTGAAGTGACACTCTGCCAGGAAGTTGGACGGCCGGCTCTGCCACAGATGGCACTTTGCTGTCTTGGCTTCCTGCTTCTCTGCGCCCTCTCCTGGCAACATAGTGAAGAGCTCTGTAGAAACAGAATGTCAGGGGTCAATCAGGGTTCCTGCAGGTTTTCAGACTTTTCAGACCTCAAATTTCACAGCTTTTTGCTCAAAACTTTCACCTTAGCTGGGAAAAGCCTTTACAGACTTAAAAAAAGTATGTATTTTCAGAATAAATTAAGCTAGTCAAGGAAACATTAAACCCAGCCTACTAAGAACTTTCAACAACCCATTTGAAAGCAAGATTAGTTAGCTAGATGCTATCAGACCTGGGACAAATACGTATTTGTTTTGGATTCAAATACTTTTCTGTGCTATATTGATCTTGCCTGGTGTAATTGAGCCTGACAATATGACCAGAAGGTGGGGTTGGCACTTTTTGAGAATATTTCATTGGTTTCAATACACCAGACAAGATAATTAAAGCGTAGAAATGTATTTGAATCCAAAACAAATATGTATTTGACCCAGGTCTGGATGCTATTTATAGAATGCAATATATAAAATGTTTGTAACAGCTAAAATGGTTTTATGACATTACCCATCCTGTACCAGAGATGGGTTACAAACAAATTTATAAGGCAGTTGCAATGGTAATCTAACAGTGAACACAGAAGCCTTTCTCGGCATAATGCCAACACTGAAAAAACAACAACATCAGTACTGGTGAGAAAGACCCTTGATGACTAACTGACCTTCATCACTGGAAATGTCCTGCTTGAGGACGGAATGCGGGGAGCCTGTGGGTGGCCTGCTGATGGGGTGACGGCGGCTCTTCTTCACCTCTAGCCTCTTCCTCAGCTGTGAATAGGAAGAAGGGTTGGACTGTGCACAAAAACAGTGCTGTAATTGCACCCACCTGGAAACAGTCTGATCGGGTCACTGAGTATCGGCTCCTACACACACTGGCCATTGACTGTTTACATAAGAACGGTACGACTATAGAATAAGATTAACCACCTCATTAAAACAGCATCCACCCCTTCTAGAATGATCCAGAAAAAAACACTCAGAATGAAATGAAATCAAAGAGAAAAAACGGCTTTGATGTAATCCCTTTTTAACACTGGCTCTTGTGCAAATCAAATGGACTGCAGGTGAATGACTTCCTGTATATCTCTATTAGTTTGTCCTGAACGTATATAACCTCAAATACATTTAAGCTGCACTTTTGTCCTTTTCTTCAATGTGTCACTGTTGGCACTCTAATTTAGGTAATCAGTGGTAAGCAGTCAAAAGAATGCAACCAATTATACTGAACAATTAAAGGCTAATTGAAAAATCAGTACGCTTAACAGCGCAATTCTGTAAACTAATGCGGTTTCAGGGAAGTGTCAGCGAACATAAACATCCAACTACAGACTCCAACTACATTGTGAGAAATGGCTTCAAACAAATGGGTACACTAACAATATTTGCCTGGTATCCTGTGAACCGATGGATGAGAACAATCGATCTTGCAAAAATGGAAAATAATCATTACACCATGAAGAAAAGGTAACAACAGACCAACAAAACATGAAGACTAAACTCAAAAGCATTCTCTGTCCAAGAAGGAAAACAACAGAGGAAAATGACAATTTTTGTTGTATTTTTGATTTCTGATTTTGTTTGCAGCTTGAGTCTCTAATCAGTGTAAATCTTCCCATAGAAATAACAGTGTTAGATACTATCTAGTCTGTAGATAGTCCGAGCACTAGGTACAATTTGGCAAGCATTATTGGGCCTATTCCCATCATTATGTTATGTTATGTTATGTTATGTTACTATACGTTACGTCAGTGGTGTCAAACTCGTTGCCATGGAGGGCCGTGTGTATGCAGGTTTTCATTCCAACCAATTAATGCTGCCTTAATTGAGTCCAATTACTCATTCAGCCATATGCGTTTAACTGCATTGAAGCACAGAATATAAGAAAATTTTTATTTAGACAATGCGGGTCACCATAGACGTCGGGTCACCACTGTGCACAAACCTGCATCCCTAATTCAGCAAATAATTTAACTAATTATATAATCAAGATCTGAGGCTGGAATGAAAACCTGCATACACACGGCCCTCCATGGCAACGAGTTTGACACCACTGCGTTACGTTATGTTATGGAACAGACTATCCAAAATCCTGAGGTTTTCATTTCATGCATGTAGTAACAGTAATACTTCAATAACAAAATATTAAACATTGTACCAGCTTAACTTAAGAAAAAAAAACCTATGTGTAAGATTTTGTTTTGCTCAATTGTGTCCCCACCAATGTTTAAATCAAGCCCATGCATTTGATCTTCTTCTACATTTGGATCATTTCACACAAATATAAGCCGTGTTGCACTTCAAATATAATTTCAAATGGGCAAACTCACTTTTAAATGAAAACATATTACATCATAGATAATATATCTCATAAATACACTTTTATTTTCTATCATCTCTCTTCTGCATATAACCTTCCTTGCTTTCAATATTTGTGCACAGTATTCCATCAAGAAATTCAAAATGTATTAGTATTTGAAAATACCGGCAGCACTTACAAGAAGCTGTTAGTAAAATAGTAGGAAAAATGAAAAAAATAGTAAATAGTAAAATAGTTCAGACTGTTTTTTTAATATTTCAAAAACAACATTTATTTAAGGCTAGCGTGTTTAGAAATACCTCAAACATTAAATGCTTCACACACTAGAACCACATTTCCAAATTCAAATTTTTTTTCTTGTATTTACCCAGGTCTGGTGAGAGAGGCACTGATGGCAAAGTGAGAAAGATGAATGTGATCACTGACGCTAAAACGAACCGGAGAGCATCGAGCACTAGCTAATGAAGATTGACTGGGCCGAGAGGCTAATGGGCCATAAATACCATATGGTGTTGAGAGCCACAGCTGTACGCTCCACTGATGCTGTGGGGGGGTGGGAGTATAGGGCCTCACAATACCAATGGCTACAAATCAAAATGGTGAACATAACCCAGCGGAAGGGCTCAAGTTGTGAAAGTGATTTTAGTTGTTTTCCGGCTTGAATCGCGTTTCTTACAGTACTGTGACTGTCCGTTGTAACAGTCTTCATTCCCTCTCACTCTTTAAGGAACTGACTGCCGAATGCCGGGAAAAATCTAAAATGCGATCACGCCGTCAAACTCACCTGGTTGGCCTCTTTGTCAGGTCTGCCCTCTGCTGGCAGCTCTGTGTCAGTGCACTGCTGTTCCACCCGGCTGCCTCCGCCAAACTGCTGAAAGGCCGGCCAGCAGGAGAGGCCCTCCTTGTCAATGGCAGCCTTCTTGGGTCCAGGCCCCAGCGCCGCTTGGTTCTCCTGCATCCCCTTCTCTGTCCCAACCTTCTCTAATCGCTTCTTCTTTTTCCTCTTCCGTTCTTCAACTACAAAGTGCTTTGGCTCTCTCTGGGGGTCATAATCTGGGCAACAGATAAGCCAATGGTTGGAATGACGGTGTTTGTATGCTTTTCGTTCCACCCCCCTTTCCTTTCTTCTGCTTACCCTCAGCCTCTGTCAGCTCCGCCCTCTTCTGCAGCCTACGGGCCTTCCGCTCCTCCACCTGCCGCGTGTACTCCACCAAATCAAACTCAATGCCCTCGTCCGCCAAAACCTTAATCTCCACCTCCTTCAGCCGACGTAGCCGCTGTCTCTTCTCTAGGGCTCTGAGCCGAAATGGGGACCAGTAACATGGTTCTCAGCAACGTCATCTCAATAACCCAGAGTAACACAGTACATTAAAGCAGATATGATGGGATCGTCTACGTAGTAACTCAGTACACTGGAGCAGACGCAGTGAGGTCACCTCATTAATGCTACAGTGAAATTAGCTGTCAGCACAGTGACACAGCTACAGTGTAGTCAACAGTATTATCAGTGACAGCTCTACAGTGGTTAAGTTACCTCAGTGTCAGCTATAGTGTGATCAGGTTACCTCAGTGGCAGCACTATTGTTGTTAGCAGTTACCAGTGTTAACTCTAGTATGGTTAACAGACTCACCCTACCTAACAGATCCAACTCAGTTAAGAACTTATGATTAATGGAGTAAAATTAGCAATGTGACATGTGTTATTGACACATACACCTCAGTAGCTCAGTTCATTGATTCTGCTCTCTGACCTGTGCAGTAGCTCGCCCCGGACAGCGGCCCTCTTCTGTTTCCACAGCTCCAGCTCGGGGGAGGTGACGGCAGTGGGCTTGCGGTGGTCCAGCAACGTCACGTCTTTGCCCTGCTTCCACAGCTCATAGCGCTGCGGCTGCAGGTGCCGCACAAACACGTCCATGGAGATCTTCACCATGTCGCTGCGACACGTGCACTGCAAGGAGGGCAGAGGTCTTCAAGGCCACTGAGGTGCATGCAAGGAGGCGGAGCAAAGATCTAGCCTCGCTGCAAGATGCGTGCAGCACAACTTTCACCACAGTACATGCATTACACTAAATTCCATTACAGGCATTGAGCAGACGCTTTTATCCAGTGGCTTGCAAATCTTTTGCATTTTTACACAGGATCCATTTATACAGCTGGATATATATTGAAGCAAATCAGGTTACGTACTTTGCTCAAGGGTACCCGAGAATCGAACCAGCAACCTTTAGGTGGCAAGCCCAGTTCCCTACATCACACATACAGTAAATGCTAAATATAGCAGAATAAAAAAGGAGCACACAAGTAGAGACAAAGAATGAAAGTTGAACAGCTGGCCTAGAACCACCATAAAAACAGGCCGCTACTGCACATTCAGCACAGACACACCCGTGTAACTACCACCAAGGTCAAAGAGGGCAAGTAATAATAATAATAATCTACAATAAGACCAATAAAGATGGTCAACAGTCAAGTCTCAGTACTTTTCCCTCATAGATTCGTCTAAATTACACCACGGCCATTACACGCACCATCGTCCCCAGAGCTGAGCCAGACGCAGCCCTCATCAGAAAACGTATTCTGACAATACACCTTCAAAAATAAAGTGCTGTACTGCAACAGACTGGGAGAGAATGCACCAGACCTCAACTGTAACATATAAACTACTCAGATTAAGTCTTCACCCCATAAAAGCCAGGGTCAGACCTAATTCACTCTCACTGGCTGGAGTGAGTGAAAAGTGGCAGGTGAGGTGTCACTCAGACAGGAGTCTTTGTCAGCACACAGAATGGAGCAGAATGAAGGATGGGAGGGAGATACTGTATTCCCGTCACTTCAGAGTGACTCATGTCTCAGACACTTTCCTGAACAGATTCATCACTTTGACATCAAGAGACCAAAAAGAGAGGCAATACAAGAAATAAGGCCACGGAGAGGGAGGTGGTGTCAGCTTAACCTGTGCTGAACTGAGATGTAAGATATTACATGCTGCAATATACAAGACAGTATACAGGGCTGCGTACAGTAATTTGTCCTTTGTGTACAGCAGTGGTGGACACAGGCGAGTCGACTGGTTCACATGCTAAACCTAAGCTGATGCAGTTAGTCAGTTGTATTTTTCTTTAACTGAAGCTTGTCATAGATGTGTGGGGTAATGATGCATCTTGAGCAGGAGAGCAATCTGTGAAGTTACTATATATGAAATCTCTGAATTAGCAAACCGACGAAAGTGAACAACCGACGAAAGGCCAGAGCAGAAAAGTGCAGAAAGATATAGCAGTGAAAAGAAAGAGTCAGAGCGGTGTGATCCCAAGCTCTTCCTGTTCATCACTTCGTTTCAATTTTCACCGGTCTGTGAACTGTAAAACCCATTTGAGAGAACCACCCGGAAAGCAAAGCGTTCACCAGCAATCCGGCTCTTATAAACCACTGAGAAAGGCCAGGCCAGGAGAGGGGCGGAGGGTGAATAGAAATCCATCAGTTAAATGAATCCAGTTCAGTTCTCTCACAGAGAATATGCACCACGTACTGAGATGATCACAGTAATGATTTCTGAATTATTCAACAGCTTGTTCATGCGATAAATGAATAAATGCAAAACATGCAACTTATTCATTGCATGTATTACTGTACATGTACAGTGCCTTGAAAAAGTATTTTCCCCCTCCCTGATTTCCTCTATTATTATTAACACAAAATGTGATATTACACAAAGGGAAAGTGAGAGTAAACACAAAACACATTTTTTAAATTATTATTTCATTTTATTAAAAAGCAAGTTCACAATGGCTGAAAAGAAACAAAATTTATATTTTGGAGTAGTCAAAGTCTTGACTTGAACCCAGTAGAGAAGCTGTGGCAGGACCAGAAGGGAACAGTTCATGTTTGAAAAACTACCAATTTGTCTGAAAGCAGTTCTGCAAAGAAGAGTCGGCTACAGCGATGTGAAAGACTGACATAAAATTATAGGAAGCGTTTGGTTGCAGTTATTGCTGCTAAAGGCGGTGCAATCAGATATTATGTTTAAGGGAGCAATTATTTTTTCCCCATGGGAGATATGGGTATTTGATAACTTTTTCATTAAATAAATGAAATAATTTAAAAACGTGTTTTGTGTATACTCAGTTTTCTTTGGTCTCATATTACATTTTGTCCAAAGATCTGAATCCATTCAGTGAGACAAATATGTAATAATAGAGGAAATTAGGAAGAGGGCACTGTATTTATTTAAATGCAACCCAATTCACTGTTTGTACAAAACAGCCATTTTAATAATCAAACCAAAGCCCTGCTAGGAGAATAAAGCTAAAGTTCATAATCAATGCCCACATGAAAGATTTGTGAGAACAAAAAACGAAGAGAAACCTTAAATTACATACTGACAGGCAGAGCAGCTGCAATCCTCCAAATGTAATGACTGTTTTTTTTATTATATCCAAATAAATATAATATCCTCAAAATGTAATATACCCTCCCAATGTAAGAGATTCATCTCAGTGACACAGCTGTAAATTACATATTGATAAAGACTGCTGACAAAAACGAATCACAGATGTGGAGAAAAAAGGTTAAACTGTGCATCATTAGAGAGAAACAATCAAAAATGATAAATCCAGGAAGGTTTTGTCTTGTTTTATTAGTTAATGCTGCTAACCTGAGAGGCCATCTTGCCATAGTCGATCCAGCGCAGGGTGGCAAAGTTGGTGGATTCAGCGCAATTAAAGCCGTGGTTGAAGCCAGTGTGGTAGCCATAGGGAAACGTGATCATAAACTCCCCAGCTTCCTGGGTGACCTAGTGACACAACATCATCAAAAAACAGTCCATCTGTAATTCTTTTTTAGTAGGAAGTAAGTTTTTTTAACTTACTTCCTCAGCACAGAACATTCATTTCTCATTATCAAGTTAATCAAAACACTCACTCGCTATCAAACAAATGCAAAAACTCATTAGTTTCTTTTGTTTACATACATTATACAATTACAAATTCTCAATATTGTGCTAAATAAAAGGGTATTAGAGTGGCATATTCAGCGTACGGTAGGTAGTTTTAGTCTCACTGTTTTCTACTGTATTCACTTTTTGTGAAACTAATAAACAAAAAGATAAATAAAATAAAATAAAATAAAATAAACTAATAAATAAAAGATTTTATTATGGTGTAACATTTAGAATATTAACAATTTGTCGTAGGTAATGAAAAAATAAACATAAGAATCATTTTTTATATTGTGTATTTGCTATCCTGTAATACAGATGAAATTAGTCTCAAACACTACTCTAGTGCTGTTCTCAACAGTTCGCAATGCTGTTGCAGTCAATATTCATGCTACTGAGTTCAGAAAATCTTTTAAAATGTTAGGTCCCTGTCTGCCAATAACTTTAGTTCAGTTTTGTTTAGAATTCAGTTCAGTTTTGCCAAATTATTAATAATTACTATCATTAATTTATCAATGTTGTTTTATCTAACATCTTTATCAATATAAAGTAAATATGATTGACCAGCAGTTAGGGGGAAATTGCATACAGGTATTTATGTCCCTCTAACGTCTATTTTGCAGTGAACACTCAAATGTTCATGTATTTCCAAAACCATTTACTTTATTTTGGTACCTAAGCACGTGGAGCTAAATGAGTTCTGTGCTCTCCTAGCTTCACCCCTCAGCTCTAGACACCCACCCTGTGGAAGGGGATGCCGTACTTCTTCAGGGTAGAGGGAGAGATGAGGGTCATCTTGTGTCTGAGGAAAGCGTCACAGCCCTGAGAACTTCCAGGGAAGAAACCTGCAAACAGTACATCATAGGTTAGTACAGATGAAGAGCAGGGCCAGGCGGAGTGCGCTGCCAATCCATCACACCCAAGGATGAGTCGTTAAAAGCATTAAATGAGGTGAAATAAGGTGACACGGTTACGAGGGTCCCAGAGATGCTATAGCAAAGGCGGACACGATGCTAGACTGGTAAGAAGTATACCTGACGGACACGGCACCACGGAGCGGTGTGATGCCGAGTCACAGCCGTACCAGGCCCCAATCCCAACACCAATCCCAGGCCCCAATCCCAACACCAATCCCAGGTCCCAAACCCAACACCAATCCCAGGCCCCAATCCCAACACCAATCCCAGGTCCCAATCCCAACACCAATCCCAGGTCCCAAACCCAACACCAATCCCAGGCCCCAATCCCAATACCAAAACCTGCCCGCTGATCATCAGTTCATGACGTCACCGAGATGCAGGGGCAGAGGATCACTGGAGAGTCTAACAGCCTGGTCCATTCCCATCCAAAACAGGTTGGGCATTTTGCTGCTTAAAGGGGAATTGCACTTTAAAACACTTCTGCTTCTCATGACTGATATTGTCCTTCTAATGAATGTGTCGCCCTTCATTTTTCGATTAGTTATTTCATTATGTTAATATTTTACGCTGTTTTGTTGTTTTCCTTTACAAATGCAGGAAGTAGATCCAGGCAGTTTAGTGTCGAACTCGAGGATGCATATCATTGCGCGACTTCTGATGTGGGCGTACCTGCAGACAATAACATTAGGTTGGTCGTAGAAATAGTGATTTTGCTTTTGATCATGGGATTGTTGTGCCCTATCGATTTGAGACGAAATACACCGAAGAAGAGCTGGCTAATTCGCAGGCTGATCGTGCGAGAGCGAGAGCGAGTCAGGAGAGGGCCGAGATTGAGGAACCACAGGCTAGTCCCAGGACAAACAGCAACTGGTGGTACACATCCTATGTATCACAGACAGGTTGGTCGTAGAAATTGTGTTGTATTACTACTAGCTAGCCAAACCAAGCTAGCAACCCTATAACAACAGCCAGCAAGATGTCTAACTGTTACCGTACACATGTATCACAGACAGAAGCGATAGCGTTAGCCAGCCCGCTTAGTACCTACCACGAGCGGTTCGACCAATAATGGGAAAACGGTGGGTACAGCTCCAGGCTTCAGACAGTTGCCTTGGTAGTCGATGGCTTCAAAGTGGTCGCTGCATACAGTCCTCGTTTGCAAACTTCCTCGGCTGTTATGTTGGGGTGTCTGATTACATCTACCCATGTCTGGCACAAAGTTGTATCGCGTGGAAAACTATGAAAATGTGCTTTCAAGGCAAGTTTAACGGGAGCATTATAACAACCGGGTACAATGCACCTCATTAGTACACCGATATCGCATCAAATAAAAGCTAGCAGACGTTAGTTTGTTCGATTTCAACGTTAAGTTAACGAAATGTTTTGCTTCGCTTCTTCTCGATTTTGCCACGAAACATAATCGAAGAAGAAAAAACAGGAAACCGTACTACTATGTGGACTTGCGCAAAAAAAAAATAGGTCTTTGTTTCTAACGTTAGACATTTAAAATGAAATAACTAATCGAAAAATGAAGGGCAACACATTCATTAGAAGGACAATATCAGTCATAAGAAGCAGAAGTGTTTTAAAATGCAATTCCCCTTTAAATCAAGTCTCAGAATTTTATGCTTGCCCCGTTCCCCGGGCCGAGGAGGTAACTGAGCACCCTGGGAAGGCAAGATGCATCACCCCTAAACTAGCACATGGTGCCCCTCACAACCTTTGCACAGGGGAAGACAGCTATCATCGCCCATGAAGGTCGGCTACAGTACTCGGTTTTTCCGTTCGGTCTTCAAGGTGGCGATGTGCATTGAACCAATGACAGACCGATCCTTGTTCTTCCAGGCAAATGCATCTGAGGCAGTTTGGGAGCTGTCCCCTCCCAGTAGTATGAGGAGTACTGAACTCTCCCCTTGCCTCTGGATGCAGGGAGTCCTCGTCATCAGCATCACAGACAATGACCGGATTTTAGAAACGAGCGTCAGCTGGATCAGCATCATAGACGGCAGGCACAGAAAAGGAATTTCCCCCTCATTGCTGCATCTGCCTCCAGTGCATAATCAGCACAATGGGCCACATTCCCCAATCAAGATCAGCCACTAGTGTTCACTCAAAATGGAAGCAGGCCTTGGAATACTAGCTCTGCCCATTCCCACCCTGCCATCCAAAACCTCTTTGTTTAGTCTTCCATACAGAAAGCAGCTATGATATTTTCGTTGCCTTGTCTGCAGTAGTTCCACATTGAACATGACCGTGTTACTGGTCTGTAGTGGCAAACAGGGATGGGCATCAATTGTGCCAATATCAGTGCTTAAATGATACTTTTTTAACAGTAGCAGTGCCTAAGCAGGTGCCTGAACCAATACCTTTAAAATTATGAGCAAATGGTGACATTAAAGAACATCTTTTTATTGGAAGACATTGTATTTTAAAGGGGCACCGAAATGAGGCACCAAAATCTGCGTTGTCACTCGGTCCAGTACGTACTGTTCGTATGGAAACTGGTGCCACAGTGGTACTGGGTTTTGGTACCCCAAACCTATTACCAAACTTCTCCAACCCACCAACCAGAAATGCCACAGGGGATTCCACAAACATCGGCTGGCCATCAGAGAATGCCAAAACACAGAATTAGTTTGTCTTCTATTTGCTTTGCCTTTGCTTTTGAATTATCCTCCTGTTTTCTTCCTAAATTGCAATGGTTTATGCTCTAGCTGTTTGTTATTTTGTTTGGCTATTAATAATAGACAATTGTGTGCTAAAAAATGGTGTTCTCATTTTGGACTGTACTCTATTTTTCACCTAGTTTTCTTGTGCCACCCAACATAAGAAGTAAAATATTTTTACTGAGCTAAAATAGACAAGAAACTTAGATAGACAACTTTTCTAACTTTTTTTTTTTTTCTTTTGCAATTTCTGACATGTCACTATCAATCGATGCATACCAAGTGAAGTGTCTGGACGCACTGAAATTGGATAAGTCTGCCCTCAGCATCCCAGAGGCCATTTCCAAAACCACGTGCCAATCGAGAAATTTTCATATTTACTGAATTTTTTTTTTCTCCCCAGCAATGGGTATTCACGGTGAGAAATATATCAAAATTTCCACAACATTTTCATGCAGGCAAACAATGCCTCCACCCCATGCAGAGCATCGCTGCAGATGGTAGCTGAAAAAATAAATATGATGCAACAGCAATGTAAAAGGCTAGCTTCTCAGCAGGAAAGGTATTATGCCTTGCGGGAGATAGATATTCAATAGCAACCTTCAAAAAAAAGTGTGCTGTCAAACTGACAAAAGCATGCAAACTTAATCTAAAATCTCACTCAATGTGGTTAGGCAGAGAGTGGAGCATTATTCCAATGACACAGAAGTCACCAAAACTCCAAGACCTTTTAGTAGGGGCTCACATATATCTTTACGTGCACACTGAACACAAACATTCAGAACTTAAGTCTTAGAGGACTGGGAATAGGCTATACCCAGCCAACACATGACCCACTTACAATTCAAAAACACATCACCTTGCTACGCTGCAGGATATCAGAGAAATGTAAGACTGTACAAAGTCTTTACTTACAATAAACACTACATCGTTTTCTGAAAGGCTATATAAGACATGTAAAGAGAATCCGTTTGGCAAATGATGTTAGCAGGTAGCACAACCAATTTTATCTCCTAAACTAGATTCTTTGGCTGCTTCTTTTTCACAGGGAGAATGTCACATTAAAAGCCTTTCTTTCATACAGCAGCAGCTGATAAGGCTAGACTCAACTAAAGAAGACTTGATTTCCTTGTACTTCTCATAAAAAAAATACTGGGGTGATGCCCAGAAAGCCATTTAATAGATGTGAGGTTTAAAGTTGCTATGTCCTTCACTTTAATCCTCTTGATTCTGAGCACACACATACAATAACGCTTTTCTTTGGCTAATGAACCACAGAAAGAGAGGAGAGAGGTGAAGAATGTGCTGAGCAGTCTTCCTGTAGCAGAGGGCTTGTAATTCAATCTCGCTAATACGGTACCTACCACAAGGAGCATCTTCCCGAGGCCAGGTGAAGCTTTAAATTCACCGTGCCTGATGTCCCAGCAAGTTCCCAAAAGAGGTAGTTATAATAACGATGGAGATGAAAGCAAAGAAAGCACCTGGCAACACCTCATCAGAGGCTATCACACTTTCTCACTGAACCACAGACCAAACAGCTGCTTAACGTCTTACGACGATGTCGCTCGGAGCAGACGGACCTGAAAGAGCAGGAAGGAGCAGTAGAAAAGGCAGATCTTTCACCGTGCTCAGAAGGCCTGCTACAGAAACGTACAAAATCAATCTGTTAAATGTTTTAAAACAAAACGTAGCAAATCAACCAGACAGTTCTATTCTATTTAAAGGAGTCCGTTTTGTACATTTTTGTAACGGACAGCTTCAGAAATGTTTGGCATAAGATTTGTTTAACTACCTAAAAAAGTAAAAATTGAAAAACTACTGCTCTCATTAGCATTCCGAGGAGAGTCGCGTCTAAATCAGCATCCTGCTTGCGTATGGCTGCTCAGACAGAGATGAAAATGGGAAGAAATTAAAAAAAGCTTACAAATAAAAAAATAGCCGGAGGGTGGACAGACACACGTTTGACATTTACTTCCTGTGACGCCAACTAATGAATACCCGTCTGAATATAATAACAGCAAAGGTTAAGCGATTTATGCCCTTCCTGTTTTATGTTGGCCCTTTTGGCCAATCAGATTAAGCTCACGTCCCCTCCTTTCAGAAGACTCCTGTTCAGAGGTTGTTTGAGCCTGGCCTACTCAGAGCAACCAGCAGTGATGCTCTGGGTATTCCTTACACATCCCAGTCTCTATCATTCTCCTCTGCAGGAGCTGATCTCTGTTCTTTCACTTCCTCGTTTGTTACCTGTTTATTTATAAATGCCCACTTTTTTGTATGCAAGTGATTCCTTTGATAAGTAGAGACTCATTAACGAAGGATAGCACTACTCAACAGTCACTGCTCAGTGGGAGGTACATCCAGGACTTTAAAAGGAAAGTTTTAACCACAATCACTATAATCACTGTTTAATGGCAGAGTATGCAAGTGCGCAGTTTAAATGCTTTAAATGCTTTTTTGTGATAAATAGCAGAGCAACTAAAAGCCAGAGTACACAAAAACTGTTCTTCTTCTGATTGTTAGGATGAATTTAGGCATTGAGATGCATGCAGTGTGCGTGCATGCATGTGTGCAATTGACTATGTGTAATTATTTAGTTCAAGCATTCTCGAGTGTTTATATTTGGAGACTCTGGATTTTGGGCATTTGTTGAACCTGCTGTTGGAGTGAACCTGCTGTTGGAGACTGGGAAGGCATAAATAGGTAACCATGTCCCTCTCAGAGCCTAATGCCACACTCTGAAGTCATTGTGGTGCAAACACTGAGTCTAGATCATGATGCAGCCATTCATCAGAGATAAATGCTTTCAGGTGGCAGAAGCCAGATATCTGCAGAGCAGGAGGGAATGTATCACAGAGACAGATTAGCTCCTGTGTTACCCGGGAGAAACACAGAAATAAGCACAGTCCACAGCACTGAAAGGAAGACACAAGATGGGAGACCTATGGAGAGGGAGCAGCTTTACCTTTGGCCAGCCTTTCCAGCCTTTTGCCGTGCTCTGGAGGAACGGCGTACCTGCGGAAAGACGGGAGATTAATGCCACACAAAAGAGAGGGAAGAAAAGGAGGAGGAAAATCACAAAGAGGAGTTGTCGAAGGAGATGTGTGCGAGTGTGTGTGTGTCTGTGTCTGTGTGTGCGTGTGTGTGCGTGTGTGTGTGTGTGTGTGCACCTTTCAGTTCTGTATTGATCTGCATAATGAAGCTAGCATACCCAACAGGTCACCACCAGATTGTCGAACTGGATCCATTAAAATACTGCCCCATGCATTTGTTTTAGATATTTAGAGAAGTTTCTGCTGACCTGCCAACTACAATGGGATTCACAGAATACAGGGTTCAATGTGTACTCTGAGATAAAGCAAGAAAATATGAACCTCCAAAAAGCAGTTTGTACAACAAAGTTATGTTTCCAGTGGTTGTATATATGAACACATTAGTTTTATAACTGCAATATCAGTTTTTATATTGTGCCAGTAGTTCTATCCTTCTCCGGTTGCATGCGCCAGAGGAAATGGTTCCAACGGAAAATAAGATTAAATGTTATTTTCAAAGCATAATCAGGTAATATACAGACCTACAATCTCTAGAGGTAAGCCACAGCCGTACAAGCAGCTTTGCAGTTACCTGAAATGTATTTTCTTGCTTGCGCTACAAACACCAAAAGCCCCAATACCAGCCACAGTAAAGCCGTCAGAAACTTCTGTAAATACCTGAAATATCCTTCATTGCACATAGAAGACAATCCGGGCCAATCAAAAACACACTAAAACTGAAATTATACAAACAACTCCAAAGCCAGGCATTGCCATCTGGTGGTGGAAACAGGTACTACCCATAGGCAGAATATGAAGTACTTCCCTGGGGTGGCCGTCAGGCAGGCTCGCTCAAAATTAAATAGGTGAAATTTTAAATCTTTCAGCTCCATCACGTCAAGGCACTTGGTGTAGTAATTCTCCTCATCACTCCTGAGCAACATCTGCCTGCATTAGCGGCACAGTTCTCCAGCACAACAACTGGAGCTGATGGTCACTGTTGACTTTGGAGGACACGCCAAAAGTGTGACCTCCTGACCAGAAGAAATGACAGTAATAGGACAGTTTGTGCTTTAAAAATTTAGAGTAAAATTAAGTAAAAAAAATTTTTTTTTTTTAAAAACACTTAATAAATATCATGCTTCCACTTGTATTTAATAATTCCTTTGTGCTAATGAGTAAAAATATTTTACTGGAAGCATGTAATCACTGCTTCATACACTTGAAACAATCAATCCTGAATAATCATTTAGAATGCTTTCTGGCCTATACTACAAATCTGATACCTCTACACCCTCTTCATAATTTCATGAGAAAGGAGTGCTGTGACTCCTTTCTTATGAAATTATGAGGAGGGTGTAGAGGTATCAATATTAATCAGCTGAATTGAGTGGAATGATACATTGCACCTTTAATGTATAATTTACATTGTAATTACGTAGGCTACAAATAGAAAATATCTTTTTTATGTAGTAATATAAGAGAAAAACTTAAAGTGTGACATGAGTGCAGCTTACAAACTGGTTCAAGGACAAGCCAGTGCCCCATGAGAACCATGGATTATTACACCGCAAATACTCTACCTGTCAGAATAGCAGGGTATTGACAAGTATAAGTAGTACTTTCACAGCCTGTAGTTCTTTCCTCAACACAAAGAAGCAGGCCCTCCTGAAGCAACTTTTTAAGCAATCGACACATTGCAGTACCCCGTCCACCTAAAATAATCATCACATTACCACAGCAGCATCCCATATGAGGCAGCGAGAGTGCAAGCTTTTGTTGTTGTCCAGCGATACCACACAAGCAACACCTGATTCAAGGAATGAACCAATCACGCCCTTCAATCAATACCTTGATTAGATCAATCAGACATTTTAGAAAAAAACCTGTAGCCATATTCTGATAAAAACCTGCCTTCAAGTCTCCTGATGTTCCACCATCGCACAGGAAAATCTGACGCATCACCAAAGAGCACACTCGGTAGTCGAGGGGAGGACAAAGGGAGGGAGAGGAATTATTTTAATTGTACCACTCTGTGCAGTCAAAATCTAAAAACAATGGAGACGCTTGTTGCAGCTTCTTATGTTCGGCAATGCAGTTCTTCCTGATTGTATATTGAAGGAAATCGGGTAATGTGGATGCAGTAACCACCTGGCTATGAACAAATATACAATAATAGAATGAACTACTACCACATATACCAATGCACATTAGGTATATTAGCTAGCAGGCTGGTCTGATATGTGGTACTAATATTTGTCATACTTTCAATATCATATATTTTCTAAATTATGACATTAATACCAGTGGAACTAAACTGCTAGTTAACCTGTCTGACTAGTTTGCTGTATGTGACATTAATATTTGCAATAGAGTCTGGCAGCATTTGGACAGTGACACAAAGTTTTGGCTCTGTGCTCAAGCACATTGGACGTGAAATGAAACAACGAATATGAGCCTAAAATGCAGACCATCAGCTTCAATGTTTTATTAATAATAATAATAATACTCTGAGTATCAGATTTGGTCAGGGGAAGATGGCTCTGAGGAGATTGCATGTGGCGGCTTTAAGGAGAACACACAGCCTGCAATACTGATTTGTTGTTTAAACGGGTGCGTGAGGCCGTAAAAGAAAACAAACACATAGGCAATAATAGTGGTCTCCAAGGAGTCTTGGAGAAGAAACAGTCGGAAGTGTGGGAAGGTGTGCGCGGAAATAAACACCAGCTCTGCGGATCTCGCAGGCAGCAGATTGTCGCCCTGCTGTCATGACCACGGAGGCACGGTGGTCTCAGAAGGGCTGTACTGAGCATATATGCATGAAGAATAGAAGTCTACCTATCCCCAAAGGTATCATAATTGTGTACAGAGCAAAAAATTATTACTAAATCATTACATGTTTAACTGGGTAGCTCAAGAGTACAACAGCAAGTCAAGGCACATCGCTGCCTAGAGATTCTTAACAGCCTATTCTGCATGTTCATTGAAATGAAAATCCAGGTTATTCGATGTCCATATATTCAATTAATGACTATCTGACAGGAGACTGATACAAGACCTCATTAAACATGAGCATCCACCACTATCACAGAGGAACAAAACCATTGCAACCCAATGTGCACCACTTACGCTATTCAATGAGGTATTCATGAAGGATAGAATTTTGCCAAGGAAATATTCACCAATATATTTCATAAAACTTAAGCACTGTTTTAAAGCAATGCAACATGTTTACTTTATTCAAGAAGAGAATGGTCTTTCAAATATCTTGTGTGTGATCAATGTTTGAAATCTTGGCCAGGGTCATCAGAAAGTGTGATGAAGGTCTGCAGCTCTGGTAGTAATGCATAAAAATTTAAAATATAATATAAATGGTTCCACACTATTTGCTAATCTCTCAACTAGCCTTTGATAGCAATTACCAAATTAAATCAAATAAATATATTTTACACATTAGATAAGTGGGGTGCTTTAACTGTTGATGCACTTCCATTCAGTTTTCAGAGGGCCGGAGAAACTGTTGGATTCTGAAAATTAAACACATTTTACTCAGTCCTCACTTCGCCAACACATTATATAAGAAGCTAATTAATGGTGCAAAGAAGGAATACTCTATTAATTTGAGGACTTTGTTCAATTTGTTCTCAGACAACTAATACTTTTCTCTAAAGTGATAAAAATTCACGAAAGTGGCAAATTATTTCTTTTGAAAATACATTATAACGGATAAAAGCTAATTAAAGATTGGATACATTCTAATTGATTAATCACCTACAGCTGAAATCAGCCAAGTTCTAAATGTTCAAAGTGTGTGTACTAGCCTAAACAATTTATGGACAGTGGATTCCCTGGGTTAGGCAGGATTCTTGCAGCAGAGATCGCCTTCTTCCAACTCATCTCCTTGTGAGCTCAAACTTATGAGTTGTGGTGTTATTAGAAGCAGCACTTGGCATCATGTGCTTCTGAGTACAGCACACGCTTATGAGCAGTCTTCCAAATCAATAGCAGGGGATTCAGCAAGGATTGCTGTTATACAAGACCGAGTAGTCCAAACTGAGCAGGAAAGTGGGGGGGGGGCAAGCATGAAGAAAAGTTTAGACAAAGCTGGTCCTCAGGTAATGTATGTATATTTTAATGTATATTTTAATGTATATTTTAATGTATAATATATTGATTTATCTATTTTCAAATGAATAATAATAATACTAATAATAACTGTTATTATTATTATTATTATTATTATAATAATCCTTGCATGTATAAAGCTCTTTTCTCACACTCAAAGTACTTTCCAGTGACAAGGGGGAAAATCGCCTCAACCACCACCAATGTGTAGTGCATACCTGGGTGCTGTACGGCAGCCATTTTGCGGCAGGATGCTCACAGGACATCAGCTGAGGTGGAGAGGGAGAGACCCATTTTCAGCCAATTAAACAGAAGGATGATTAGGCGGCAGGGTGGGAAAGCCAGGACACCTGGGAACCCCCTACTCTCTGTGATGAGCACCATGGGATCTTTAATGACCACAACAAGTCAGGACCTTTAATGTGACATCTGAAAAACCACACCTGCTACAGCACAGTGTGCCCATCACTGCATTGGGGTTTATTTCACCAAAGGGAAGCTTGCTCCCTACTGGCTCACCAACACCATTGCCAGCAGCAACTTGGCTTCCCAGGAGGTGCTCCATCCAAGTACTAATCAAGCCCACACTTGCTTAGCTGCAGCCATTTGGCACAGATAGGGAACATAGCAGCATGGCTGCCTGCATGGCTGTATAGCAAAATCAAAAGTCCTTTTGATATGACACAACATAGCAAAATGAATCAGAGCAGGGCCAAGTTACAAAATTTTATCAAAACATGTAGCATTGTGGTGGAATAGTGATAATATGGAGTCTGTAAAACACACTGGTGAAAATGTGTAAATTGCCAAAATTCTGATATCAATAATTTGGTGAACAGACAAGTGTGTTTTTATATATGTAAGAAACATGTTTTGTATACAGGTGTTAACTCAACTTTTTTTCTCGAGTTTGTGTTAAAAAAATTCTGTTAAGAATGGACTTAACTGGTCTGAGTGCCATCTGTGGAAAGTGCTCAAACCTGTAAATTATGAATGCGGGACACAAAATGGCAGGCATACTGATGCATGCATGGCCTCTCCCCTACCCATGTGCCCACCGAGTGGGTCCAACAGTGTTATTTTGCAACACTAGATCCATGTCACCAGACCGTATTGCAATCGCTTTATGAATCTGACAGTAGATCCAAGGGAGGTGTTATGACTTTATTGCCAGCGAGGCTTGAAGAGGATGGAGTCAATTTCATGGTGGCTGCACAAGACAGAAAGGCTGGGTGAGATTTAACATACAGAAATTACCTGGGAAGGTAAATGAAATTCTCTTCTGAAAAAGCGCCGGCAAAAATACTCTGAAGCTGAAAAGACAGTAGGGGTGCAACCATGTAAGACAATTCTATTTGTCAACAGGTGACAGCAAGATATGTCAAGCTGCTTTCCAAGAAGTGGAGGTAAAATACTAGAGAGTGAAATAAATAAAAAGTAGCAGTCTTCCAGCAGTAAAGGTGATTCGAGCAGAGGAGAAAATCATGGCTGACTGAGATACCAAGTACATATAAATCAAACTGATCACTTGTTTTCATGCTGCGCAGCAAAATTAAGCGTTTATACACATTTAGTACAAGTTCTTTTCTAGAATGACTTACACTGACTACATTGTTAAATACAATTAATTTATACAGCTGGATATTTTAACAAAGCGATTCAGGTTAAGCACCTTGCTCAATGACAAAGTATTATATATTATAGATCTTGAAAAGTCACTGCCTGAACTCCGATGCACCATAAAGAAATATAGTGAGGCATAAGGCTACAAATTAAATATGCAAAAGTGTGAAGCAATGGTCCTGGGCACCCCTATTTCAAAAGAAGTTAAAGTGGCTTACACATGGAAATGGGACGCGAACAGAATTAAGTACCTGGGGACAGTAATACCTAAGAACACAAAGCTACTGTATAAATTTAACTATGAGTCCTTGGAGGAACAAATGCAGCAAGACCTGAAGCGGTGTGGCATGGTGTTCTTATCACTGAGTGATAGAATAAATGCCATAAGAATGAATGTGCTTCCCCACTGCTAGTCTTCATTCCAGACAATTCGCCTGCACTCAACAAATACTTTCAAAAGCTGGGACAGAACGTTGAGCAAATATACGTGGGATGGTAAAAAAAAGAAACCCAGACGAAATGAAGACACTTAAACTGGCCAAAGAGAGGGTCTCACTTTCCCCAATCTAATAAATTACTACTATGCAACCCAACTCCAAGCAGTGCATTATGACTAAACAAAAATTCTGAAACCAGATGGAGGTAAATTGAAATGTCTATGTGTAAATATTCAATAAAAATAATACCCTTTTCTGTAAGAAAACAAGGCTACAGGATATCAATAATACATGGACTAGAAGTACTTTGAAGATATGGGGCCGAATCTGTAGAAATATTGCTGCAACTAAGGACATAATAAGTATTGCGTGAGATTAAAAATGATCCTGATTTCACCCCAAATATGACAATTGTATCTTCTGAATTACTTAGGCAGCAATACCATTTACAACACTTTCATAGATACCCACAAGTGAGGAATTACACTGAATATAAGACAACAGAGAGAAAATTAAGCAGTGATTTTCATCTGTTGGTGCAGTTCTTGGTGAAGAATTATAACCGAGAAAGAGTTCCTCATCATCTCTTCTTTTTTTTTTAACTGCAAAGACAAGACGCTTCAGTCATATAACATAACTCATACTCTCACTTTCAAAAAATTGGCTTTTTTTGGGTCTCATTCGGTTAAGGCACCATGCTTTGGTAAAAGGATGTGCCTGACAGTCTAGGATCGAATTCGGACTGCACCAGTGCCGACTGTGGCTGGTAGCTCTGCATGGTGACATGCAATTGCTAATTAGGCTACATCGCCCAGGGTATAGGAGGGTTCAGTTGGTCAGGCGTCTATGTTTGTTGCTAGTTGATCAGGTGTTGGTGGATTGTATGCTGAAGCTGCATATGAAAGGTCTTTCTTTGACTCAGTTCTATGTGAATTCTTGGCTGTGGGCTGTGATGTGAAAAGAATGGCAACACCATGCGTTTTGGAGGAGAACTGCACATCTCTACACCGTACTGAATTGGCAATGCTGTTAGCACATGAACATGCCTTTGGGCATTCCAAATTAGTGGGGGAATTGGACACGTTCAGCCCCAAGTTGGGTGCCAATAACTTTAATAAAACATTATCATCACCGTAGGGAAAATGAGTAAAATTAGAAGAAATGTAAAGACGCCAATGAAAGTATTTTTTAAAGTACCACGCTCAAGGGTGCAAAATCTCACCTGGGAATTGAACCTTTAGCCTTGGAGTTTCAGGCCCAATTACCAAACCATTATACTCCATCCCCACCCTGCTATATACTGCATAATGAGTGTGTCCACAGATCCCCCAGCACAAGGGCAGAAACAACAGCAGATACTTTAATAAGCAGATAAAAACACAGAATCTTTATCATTTTCATACTGCCCTGGCAGAAAATAAACATAAAACTCAAACTTCAAAAACATCAAACATGACATTTCCGTCTGATTTTGTAGAGGGGGTGAATTTTGAAAATATAGAACAGAAATGTTGATCAAACAAGGAAGATGTGAATGATGCAAACAAACTAAACTAGTTTAAACGAATAAGCAGCCCTGCTGTGCTGTTTCTGTGTAGCCCTTTCATTTTATTACATCACATCAGGACCCATGCAGTGTAGCTCTGGGGTGAGCTGTAGCTCATATGAGTAGTAATAAAATTATCACCCAAACTCAGATTTGTTGATTAGAACTTTGCTTATGTGAACACCTAAGTTTCTTTCAGCAAAACTTTTTTCATTGTAAAAAAAAAAAAAGTAACTCACATAAACAAAGCTTTCAATTGCCGTACACCAGCACATAAAACAAGTGTAGGAAAATTAGTAGAAATCAGCTTTTTTTAATTGGCTGCTTTCATGAAATGTATAGGCTGGTAGCAACCCAGCTCAGATTTGGCTTTCCAACTGTCCACACCAACATCATTTTGGTTTTCAGGTCAAGTGTTAAACACCAACTGTCTGAGCCATGAAACAATCTGATGAAGAGTTTACAAGCGAAAGATCAGAAGCACATTTTTTAAATGACTTTTTTGTTGCCTGTATCTATTAGTAATACCATTAATCTAGTGGGTATTATTAGTTAGCAAGCAAGCAAGCAATAATAACTGAATCATTTGACAGAAAAACATTAAATCAATATAAATATTCCAATCCATTGGATGAAACAGCATAATGTGTACACATACTGCAACTGGCTACAATGAACATGTGTTATTGGCTGTAAGTACATTTAAATAGATACTATTTTTGGTAGAAGTACATATTGAAAAATAGGGAGAATCTAAATGAAATTAAGCTATGCTTCCTCTTACCCAGAGTAGTATCTGTACATTCAGATAGTTTTGCTGAAATGTGATGAGTTATAGAAATTTTCTGCAGCTCAACCTGACAAAATACCCCTAGCAGGCCCATCTTCGCATGGCCTCAAAGCGCCAAAAATTTACATTCAAAAATTCAACAGCAACGTCTCTTTCCAAATATAATCCCACGGTTTTTCACAAACATCCACAGAGCTAAATTTGGTACACTGGTCCCAAGACAAGGGTCCCAAGCACACTTCACAATCAACCAAGAAATGGTGAAATAACCTCAAAATGACTGTTTTTTCATGGCCATCTCAGTCTCCGGACTTGGACCCAACTGAAAATATGTGATTTAAAGGGCAATCCACAAGTACAGGACAAAAGATCTCATTAGGATCTTGAAAGATTCTGTATGAGCTATGTTCACCAAGCTCATAAAAAACACTATAGAAGATGAATCAGCGGTGTTTTCTTTGTGAAGAAGTGTGCACAATACACTGAAAATAGGGGCGTGAATATTTTTGACACCTATTTTTTGAGGAAATAAATGTTGAAAAGTTAGATTTTGGTTTTGGTGTTTTAATCAATATTAAAAGTAGAATATTTTCCTCATGTCTGAGAATTGAAATATAACTTCAGCACTTTATAGTATTATTTCATACACATTTATCTCATATGTTTTTTTCATCTTTCATCATGGGTGTGAATAATTTAGGAGGGCAGAGTAGGCAAACAGCTTCACTAATATTTACAAATACACAAAATCTCTTGTACATCAACACAATAAATCACTTTCTCTCAAAAAAAGAAGGGGCAACAGCAAAATCCAATTCTGTTCAGTTTTTTTAAGGTGAAGTGGGAGCAAGACAAATGCCTTTTAATTTACAATCATTTATCTTCCCCTCTTCCCACCGAGTGCTTTGTGATTCTCACACTGAGTAATAGAGGAGTTGTACTCAGTATAATGAAATGTCCAGTTTCATAAAGGCTGACACCGGCTGAGCTGCTATTTCTAATGAGAATTCAAAGGACACACTCTGAGCTGGCAGTAGACACAAACACACACACACACACACACACACACAGAAAGGGGTACACCGTGAATGAAGAGCCTGCAGATGCTATGTATAAAAATGATCAAGTGCATCTGCATTCAAAGAAAGAGAGTGTGCGCAGTATTGGGATGTGCACCGACGCCTACATCCACAGACAACAAAACAGACTTGGATCTTCCTGCAGCGGCTGATACGGATGCTCTCAACAGGAAGGAAGAACACCAAAAGGTAAAAGGAAAAAGCTATGCGCCAGGCATCAAGGGCAGTGACGTCAGACCACCGAGAGAGAGAGGCGCCACGAACACCATCTCAGCAATAATGAGCCACCACATCAAGCCACTCACAGACAAACAGTGCCCTGCAAATCACAAATCCCAAACCTCAACAGCAAACACTGTTTGCAAAAGCCAATAAACTGGAGGTAAAAGAAGACAATACAAAGGTAGTAGCAACAGTGAAAGTGCTGACAGTACACAGCTATATCATTAGATTTCCCTGGTTAGGCTTGAACAGCATGCAGTGCCCTGCCTTCGGGCTGTCACATTCTGTTAGCGTCATCATCATCACTACTCTACTGTCACCTCGGTTGGCTACTAATCTAGACACCTCATGATTATAACCCATATCCCTTCATTTACTGTATCATGTAGTTTTATTTTCTGAGAAACATTTAGAATCACCTCGCATAAATCTGAAGTTATGATGTGGGAACAGCAGTGTGCTGTTGGGGGGAGGGGAGGGGGGGTGGTGGGTATTAACTCCAAGGACAAGAATAAAATGTGTGAGAGAGAGAAAATTTTTCACTGCTGCCTCTCTCTTCACAAGTCACAAGGCACGAAGAACGCCAGCCTCTCAGTGAGCCTGTGACCATGCGTCCTCTCTATGTGTGACTGTGAAATGTGGGTTGTACTAACAGCCTCTCTCTCTCATTCTCTCTCTCTCTCCCTCTCTCTATCTCTCTCTCTCTCTCTCTCGTTAGGAGCCATTAGTGCCACAGCGCCTTAAGGGTGCAAAGTTCTGGGGGGTTCAGGTGGAAGGTTACCCCACTCCTTTAGAGGCACCTGCATTGGAAAATAGTTCATGGGGCCCTGGTGACAAATGGCTACCAAGCACATGTTCAGGCAGGGGTCACAAATGAGTGCCCTTTTTGTCATGTGTGTGAGACAGTTCCACGTGTTTTTTTCTGAATGTTGTAATGCTGCTGATGTTTTGTCTTTGTTGCATGTAATATGGGACAGGGTGGGTGTTGCTTTCAGGATTTTGGATCCTGTGTACTCTGTGCACTATAAAGCCAAATGTATTTTGTTGAGTTCCATTTTGTGGCAGGTTAAAGTGGCAAAATGGCTGGTGTGCAGGAATAAACTGAGGGGTGCTGAGGTGACTCATCTCGTTGTAATGCTGAGAGGGATGGTTTTTGCACACCACAAGGTTGAGTACGCCTATTTTATGATTAGGAATGATGGGAGGGCTTTAAGAGCACATGGGGTTCGGGAGGGGCCATTTGCACTGTTGGGGTAGACGGTTTGAGAATGTTGTTTAGAAATGATTTTTTTTTTTTTTCATTCTTTCTTGTCACCTACATTGGGTGGTGGTGGTGGTGTGTGTGTGCACGCGTGCATGGGCTTGTGTGGGCGAAGTGTTAGGGTCAGAGGGTGACGGGACTGGGTACCCTCTTTGTCCTGATTCTAAGTTGATATTGTAACTAGATATTTCATTAAAGAACATCAAAACATTGGGGCTCTGTCACCTGGAAACACACTGGCAGCATCATTACTCATAACCTTGGTCTATACAGAAAACACTAACATGGCAAACAAACCATCTTGTTTCCTTACGGCTGTACAGGTTTATTTTTTGCTCAGTTTTGCTTTGCAGTAGTTTCTGGTTATTGGGAACAGCAGCACTGTTGTCAAGTTGTGCTCAGCGGCATATATGACTCATACCATTAGCTGTAACTACTTTTATCCTGTGCAGATGCCACTCAATAAAGCTTTTGAATTTTGTCTCACATAAATTGGTTTACATTTGGCTCTGCTGCCCTCCAGTGATCACCAGCAGCGGTACACACACTGAAATTCACATACGCCCTTCAAGTGAGTTCCTGTTATAATACTAAACCAAAATTCAATACAAGGAGCAAAAAGAGACTGCATTCATTTAAATATTTTCAGACATACAGACGGGTGACAAATTAAAGTAAAAGCCTGAATAAATGAGTAGAGAAACATAACAAATGCAGATGCTTCCATACAGGTGCACTGTATGATGAGCAGGCCCCATTAACCTTGATTTTGGATCAAGGTGGTAAGAGGAAAAGATCTAAGTGACTTCGAAAGAGGGTTCATTATTGGGGCACAGATGGCAGGAGCTTCAGTCACAAAAACTACTCTACTGGCCAGTGTTTCAATAGGAACAGTAACTGAAGTCACATCTCCTTTTACATCTATGGGAAAGACACCAGTACATAGGGGAAGAAATTGTGGTCGAGAGCGTACATTCCGTGATCGTGATGCGCGTGCATTAGTGTGATATGTAAGGGAAAACAGAAGAGCAGCTCTTCCTCAGGTGACTGAAAATGTCAACGCAGGACGTGATCAGACTAGGTTGGCAACAACAGACTACATAGAGAGGGATATTAAAATAGGGTGGCATTGCATAAACCCCTCATTACAAAGACGAACGCACAATCGAGAGTTTAGCGGTACAAAAACCACAGGCACTGGTCAGATGAGTTATCCTTCATCATAATCATGACAAGTGGGCAAGTACATGTGTGGCGTATACCAAGAGAACGGTACAGGCCTGAATGCTTGACCCCTAAAGTGAGGGGGTCCAGTGGCTCTGTTATGTTGTGGGGGGCATTTTCCTGGCATGGTTTGGGTCCATTTGTCCCCTTATAGAAAAGAGTCACTGCGAACCACTGAATGGTTTTATGAGTATGAAAATGACCTGAATCATACACTATGGCCTTCGTCGTCACCAGATCTCAACACAATGGAGCACATATGGGAGATTTTGGACTGACGTGTTAGCGCTCTCCACCATCATCATCAAAACACCAAATGAGAGAATATCTTTTAGTGTTCCATCCCTCCTGTAGAGTTCCAGAGACTTGTAGAGTCTATGCCAAGATGCACTGAAGCTGTTCTCACGGCTCGTGGTAGCCCAACACCTTACTAAGACACCTTATGTTGGTTTCTCCTTTAATTTGTCACCCATCCATACATACTGATAGTACTCTACTGCCCTCTGGTGGCCTCTCAGTCTCTCCTTGATGCTTACACCATGGTTTGCCAAAGGGGGTGACCACTTATCTTTACCTGATCTTTACATTGTTTAATGCTGCAATAGAAATAATTACTTAAAATTATCATTTATTCCCAATTTTTAATTCAACAAAATGGGGCAACATTGGAAGGGAGAGAACACTTTTTCACTTTTCTGTGTGTGAGGAAGGAGTGATATAAAACCAGCTGAGGAAAGTTAGGCAAAGTAGAAGAGCACAGATGCATCAGGTATGGCGTCACCAAAGTCCAGGTAATGTCACTCACCAGGACTTGGGCTCGCCAAAGTGCAGGTAGTTGATACTGTAGAGGTCCATGTCCTCTGTGTGCCAGGCGAAAGTGGTCTTCCACATACCAAAGTACAAGTAGGGCGTGTTGACCCCCTCGATGACAATGCCGCTCTCCTGCTCCACCATGTCCAGCACGGTGTTCAGGTGGCCAATATTCCACTCTGCCACATCCTAAAACACAGTGGGGACCACAGACTGCCTGTTATCCTAACTAGACTTCCATTTTCATGCGCTTGCTTTAATGGCTTACAACAAAGTCCAAACCAAGGTGAGAGGCTTGACTTGATACAAAATAGTCAGAAATAAGAAATCTAATATTATAAATGATTTTTACAATATTATTTATAATATTTTATTTATAAATAACTGTGGAGACTCTTAATTTCATTGAAGAGTCTCCACAATACGAAACCCTTCAAATATAGGTGCATTAGGATGGTGGAGTGCATCTTCTTGAGGTCAACAGACTCACCGGGTCATACAGAGAGCCACTGATATCGGCCCCATAGATGGGCGACACAAAGGTCAGGTTTCTCCAGTACTTCCTCTCAAGGTCAAGAAAGTCCTGGTGCGGAGGGGTGCAGTACCTGCCAGGGCGGGAAGCAGAAACGTGAACAGGAAGAAAGGGTCCTTCATAGAACCTTTACTTCCCGTATGAAGGGTCCTTCATAGAACCTTTACTTCCCGTATGAAGGGTCCTTCATAGAACCTTTACTCCCCATATGAAGGGTCCTTCATAGAACCTTTACTCCCCATATGAAGGGTCCTTCATAGAACCTTTACTTCCCGTATGAAGGGTCCTTCATAGAACTTTACTCCCCATATGAAGGGTCCTTCATAGAACCTTTACTTCCTGTATGAAGAGCCCATTCACAGACCCCTACATTTGACTTCCCTCAGAGGGAAAGGGCCCTTCATAGACTCCTACATTTAACTTCCCTCAAGGAGAGATGGCCCTTCACCGACTCCTACATTTAACTTCCCTCAGAGGGAATGGGCCCTTCACAGACCCCTACATTTAACTTCCCTCAGAGGGAAAGAGCCCTTCACAGACTCCTGCTTTACTTCCCTCAAGGAGAAAGGGCCCTTACAATAAAAAATAAGCAATTGACAGATTTTAACAGAAGTGCCTTACAAAAGGTGCCCTTCACAGGCTTCGACTGTAACTTCCTTCAGGGAGAAAACACCCTTCACAAAAATACCTACGTTTCAATTCAGCTGTAAATGCTGATTAAAACCCATTCATCCATTCTTTTTTCCATATTCCTCAGGGCCTCCACTAACTGAAGAAATAATGGTAGAGTGCTTTTATGAAAGAAAAAAAACTCATTGCACCCCTAAGCGATCATTTCACCTGTTTTCTGTATGAAACGACGGACCAGGCAGATGGCAGCACTGCTGATCGGAGACAACCGCCAGAAGCTAGCTGCAATTCCGTCTCTTCTGACCTCACCCCCAAGCACTCCCCTCCATCCTTCCCTTGCCGCCTGCACCACCCCCCCCAGTCCCCACAACTGCAACCCCAGTACCACTTTCCCCCTACGGTGCTCACTTTGGGCTGTTAGCCAGTTTGCGGTACTCTCCGATGGTCATGGCCTTCTTCTGGATGTTGTACTGCGTGAAGAGGCCGGACTGGCCCGTCACCACCTGCATGATGGGCACCGGGATCACCATCTCCTCGACGGACTCGTAGGACCGGCGTGGCTTCCACTCCTTCGGTGGGATCACCTACAGGGGTCAGGGAGAGAGCGAGGGACAATTCACAGCCCGTTCTCTCCATTACAGCACCCATGCTGTAGAGCTGCGGTATAGAGGTGGAAAATCCAGGTTCAGACAGTAAAAGGCCTCCCCCAGTCTTTTGCTCCAATCACCTGCATTTGCTAATTAGCACAATTCTTCAGCCAGGAGGTAGAAATAATTAGTACATTCAGCTGGCTGAGTTCACTGGAGGAAGAAACACATCAAAGTACCAAAATGACTGTGATCACGCGTAAATTGGGTGTGTAAATTGGGTGCTCCAAATAAAGTAATGAATCAAAGAAAAAGAAGACTCCACACACCAAAAGATACCTCAAAGGCACTTAAAGCGATGTCTTTTAATTGAAGACTTACAACAGACATTCAAGCACTGCACTTTCTCCGGTGTGAAGAGGTATCGTTTGGTGCGTGGAGCCTTCTTTTTATTTGGAGGAAACACATGGCAAGGCTTTCACTTTCTGACACCTGGACTTTCCACCTCTGGGGTGATAATGCACATGTGGTTGTGTTGTAAAAGTCTGGCTGTTGTAGGGGTGTGTGTGTGCTGAAAAGGCGTGGCTGTGCTCTAGTGGTATGGCGATGCACGGCTCTTCAACACAGCTCGATACACCCGGAGGCCCAGGACTCATCGACGCCAGGGAGAGGGGCGCCTGCACATACGTACTTTGGCCAAGCCGGCAAGGTGAGCCCCTCGAGCCTCAATGTAAGCAATGTACTTCCCAAAGTCCCGGAACTCTTCCATAGTGGGTCGGAATGTCATCACATCACAAGCCGGGTTCTGACTCACAGGCCAGTCCAGTGGCATGGTGGCAGGCCGTTCTGAATGAACAGGGGAAGGCAACAAAGAAAATGAAGATGTGATAAAGAAAACTAATTTCAAGTGCAAACAAATGGTAAATGGACTGCATTTGTATAGCACTTTTATCCAAAGCGCTTTACAATTGATGTCTCTCATTCACCCATTCAGACACCAATGGTGTCAGCTCGTTGGGAGCAATTAGGGGTTAGGTGTCTTGCTCATGGACACTTCGACACGCCCAGGGTGGGGGATAGAACCGGCAACCCTCCGACTGCCAGTCAACCGCTCTTACCTCCTGAGCTATGAACAAAATTCATGAGGCCCAAATTTATCTCAAGCGAACCCTTTGATGGTTAAGTATGATCAGGCCCAACATCAGCATTGAGACAATGAACGGTTCCTTACTTCATATGACATGCATACTGGCATTTAACTCCAATTAGCCAAAAGCAAACTTTCCAAAGTAGAATAATGCAGAGGACAAAAACCTATTTTAATCACCTATTTTAAACCTTCATCTCTTATGGGACTCTCACCACCACAAAGCTCAGTTGCTGCAAGTCAGGCTGGCAAGGCCCCACAGGGGTACAACTCAAAGACCTGAGGTAAGTACTAAGAGCTCAGCCTAAATAACAAAAAAAAAAATAACCGAATAACTACATAACAAATAAATAAAATAACTGATTCAATTAGATAATTAAGAGATTAAATAACTAACCAACAAATGAAATATCTATATCATCAGCTAGACAACTTAATAACTGAAATTTAAAAACATTTAGGATGGTAAAATAATTTGTAGACTATGAGGTCACTCAGTTTTAATGGAACTTAAGTTAGCAAGTTATTAATCAGTTCTGAAAAACCAAATCTACCAAATCCAGACCTGGTGGGACAAAAGGCTAAACGTAGTAAAATTTACAAGACTATTTTTAACAGACGGACAGCAGGTACATGGAACGCAAACAATTGTTTACTTTTGCTGCACTGGCCACGGAGTTGCAAGCAATTTGAGAATGAGTCACTTGTGTGCTTCACTGTCATCAAACACTAAATTGATATTTGACTGGACAATCAGCTTGTGCACATCATCATTTTTAATGTCCCACTTTTTTCACATACCCCAGAATTCACCTTTAGAATTAGAATTAGGCCTAATACAATATAATGCAATCAGTACTGAAGTTGCTCTAAGCATTCAGTTATTGCATCATTTTTGTTATGTTTTTCAGTTGCTGTCACAAGGACACAGCGGGGCACTCTGAGCGTAATAGCTGTGTAGGTTACATATAACTGAGTACTTTCTAAGAACATTGTGACAGGAAAATGCAGTAGTACTACATTTACTGCTACTAATTAGTAATACTAAGTGGTGAATAGTAGTAAGTAGTAGCCTAAATAGCTAAGCTATCAGAAAATCTCAGAAGTGGATGCAGCATAAACAGAAAACATGCATTAGGCAAACCAATTGGCACTTTCTGTTGTTTCCCCGTTGCACTCCCATTGCAACTCACTTCCAGGTGTGTATCCATATACAGAAAGAGATAGTTTTGTTGTTCTGCACAGATAATGCCCTGTTTTAACCCTTGTTTTTAGTTTGATTAGTTTTAAACACCAGTAAAAACACTTGACAATTCTGAGAGATAGGCTATATTTCATAACCAGTGACTAAACCACTGTAAATCCGGTTCGTGTTTTGTGTTTCTATTTGTTGTTCATCATCTCTATTTGCTTTATGTCTTTATAGCCTATATGGTTTCTTTGCTTATAAGATGAAAAATCATTCTGCATAAAAACTTTGTTTCATTTAAATTTTTCAGATGAGCTTGATTTCTGTCTCCTATGCCTTCATTCGAGTGAAGATAAAATAAACGCATCTTTATCATCAAAAAATGAATGGCACGCTCATTGTTATATGTAGGCTACTCTATCACAGATAATGGCAGCGATTAACCATTAACTGTATATTGCTTTTATTGTTTGGAATTGAAATAAATGTAATACATAGAGTAATTCTGCATAAGTTCTATTTCTGTATTTCTTTAAAATCCCAATAATATCCTGGGTATAGCCTACCTGACCCGATTCACAAGTAGGCTACTTACAAGTAAACAGAACGCAAGGTTTAATGCGGAATTTAATTACATATACATGTTGGACACCAGGTGGCGATGGCTTTAATTTGTGTTCCAATACAGCAGAGGTAACCAACCCTGGAGAGCTGCCACCCTGTAGGTTTTCATTTCAATCCTAATTTGACACACCTGACTCTATTAACTAGCAGCTCAACAAGATCTCTAGCTGTTGAATGAGTTGTGCTTTGTTTGGGTTGGAATGAAAACCTACAGAACAGTAGATCTCCAGGAACACCAGGATAGTTAGCACTGCAATAGGGTTTCATGGGTCATAGTCTTATTCAAGTTATTGACTGTTCTATTACACATTCCCAGCATGACAAAGGATAGCATTCAATTTTTTTTTCTTTCAATGTTTTAATTTTGTTTATTTAACCAAGCCACTGTGCCAGAACACATACTATGTGAATTGTTTTAAGATAATGTAAATGACAGTTTGTTGCCATTTTACTAACCTACAAGAAATAATCTTGATATGACTTTGTGTAATAGCCCTTACAGAATCTGCAGCTCAGAGATAGTTGAATCACTCAGGACTAGTGACCACAGCACATTACATTACAGTACATTACAGGCATTTGGCAGACGCTCTTATCCAGAGCGACGTACAACAAAGTGTATAACCATAACCAGGAACAACTATGACGAAAACCCTAGAGAGAAGTACCGGTCCAAGTGCAGGGAACAACCGCATAGTTCAACTTGGACCCTGAAGGCTACACTGATTAACACTAACACAAACGAAAACAGCAACAACACAGTCTATGGAAAAATACAAGCAGTAGTTAAGACAGGTGCATTAACTAAATCACCTACGAAACAGCTACCTAGTTACAACCCTAAGCTTACGGTCATTTAAGAGATTACAGGGAGGTAGGGAGGGATGGGGAGAGGTACAGCCTGAAGAGGTGAGTCTTCAGTCGTCGCTTGAAATGGGTCAGTATCTCAGCTGTTCTGACCTCCACGGGGAGGTCATTCCACCATCGTGGGGCCAGAACAGCACAGTTGCAGCTTATGTTAGGCAGGTTAAAACCATGTCCTCAAGCTCTACAATTTTTAACTTCAGATGAATTTAAGTTACAAAGATGTCTAGCCTGCAAAACTGTGAATGCAAAAAGGAGCAAATTCAAAAGAATAAATCTTGATTTGCAGAGTAAATACATTCCAAAAAAAGGTAAACCATTATTTAAAAAACAGAGCACACAGCACATGAACACCTTCACAGGACAATTTGAGATGAAAGAACGGATTTTACAAACTGTGTAAAAAACATAGTCCCAAGAGAAATAATATATAGTATACGGTAACCTGTGCCAAGGCTAAAAAAAGAAACAAGTGGCTACAAAGCTCTCTGAAATGCATATGGTTTAAGATTCAATAAGTAAGCATATTCAGCCATTCGTGCCTACGCGTACCAATACTTCAGTAGAAGGGAAAGTTATAGAAAAGGTTAAATACATTAAAAATAATAAAAGAGCTCTGATTTAGAATAAAAGCATATTGCTCATGTTGTAAATGGCTACCTTGTTGGAAGCTACTCCAGAGAAAAGGTCACAAATATGCCTATTACAACATACTGATAAAAGCAAGCGGAAGTAGCCTACATAGTAAAACATTTTAAATGTAAAAAAAGAAATTGTAACGGTAGGAGGGGTCATATTGCAGCAAGGTGCTGTGGAACGTCCCACAAGAACTGGTGTTGGGACTTCTTCCTTTTTTGCAGAAATTATCTTGTTTCATTAGTACCAAATATATTTGCAGATGACACAAAACTTGGGGGTTACCAAGAAGATTGGAATCTACTGAGGTAATCCAAAACAATTTAAATTGAATCCAGAACCGGACATGGCAAGGTACATTTAATGTAGCATCGTCATAAATAGTAGGCTAATTTTCTCTAAAGCATGTGACCCACAGGGATTTAAACTTGCATTACAATCAATATCCTTGTTGGGGTTCCCATAAGCACTGGATTAGCACAATGACCAATGACTAATGACTAAACTAAATTAGATTGACATTTAAAATAAACAGCCATCAACTACCTAACCAGTAATAAGAGCAAATTGTCAACAGGAAAAGTGAGAGCTTTGAGCGGCAGATAATTGGTCTAAAATATCACATGGATGGGTGTGTTGGCTGCATCCTGTCTCCTCGTCTGATTGAGCAGACAAACATACCGTCTTCTCTCTGTTCTTTTCTTTTTTGTAGCACTAAATAAAATAAAGCAACTTTGCAATAATCACCATCTATCTGTTGAGGTTTAAACAGAAAGTTCTAAGGTTCAGACCCACTAATAAAAACTCCCACCGGAGCCATGCAAAATAAGCTGGGGCAGTTGGTAATAGGCCTATACTGTGTAGTGCCATTCCCAGTAGGATAGGAATTTATATGTCAGATTTGTGACCCAGGAGATGGATATCACATCAAATACTCCAGTGCTGTCAGAGCACAAAGAATTATTGAGTGACAAGGATTTAGGGGCACATCTCACTTATTCACAAAACATGGGAAAAGCCTCATTGAAATGGTCTGCTAGTTTTAGAGTACAAAAACCAGACTAGATTAAATGTATTTTTTAGTTGAGCAACTAAAAAATCCAAACACTGGCTCAGCAGACACACAGCACACTTTAAACAATAAATATCCAATGTGTCCGAACATTCAGAGAAGTTGTGGAGAAAATGAAATATATTACAACTACAGTACAATCAAAAAGAAACCAGATTTCTTTCAACCTGTTTCACTGTTCTCGATTCCAAGATTTGACAAAAACTCTTATTCCAAATTTATGTCGTCAACCTATGATATGCATATCTACCTACAGCTACATAATACTAAACTGGTCTTTGTGTTCAGGCTTCAGTAGCAAATCCAGTTAAATAAATAAATAAATGCAAATGATACAGTGTGTATTCCAGTCATCAGATCAGTTGCATAAATATTTAAATAATATTTATATTCATTCTGTAAAGCCTGTTTACAAAGGCTACGAAAGCCACTGAACAAGATTACAATTTGAACAGAACTACAAAATATATACCCACTGATGGCGCGAGCTGAACATGCAGTTGGGTACGGATTGAAATGAAAGATTTTGATGCTCTTGAAAACTTCGTCTTCGTCGGAGATTCCGTGGAAATAGACTTTACTAAAAGTTGCTCAAGCTTTCAAATTTATCAATTGACCAAATTATCATGTAACGTTATGTGATTTTTGTAAAATACCAAAATTAGCTTCAAGTGCATTGACAGAATCAAATTAGACGGTCGTCCCTTGATCTCAGCATTTTGAGTCAATAGCCTACACGTTCTGAAAGCAAATACATCTGAAATGGTAACTGAGATGTGTCGCGCCGTAAAATTCACTTAAAATTTGAAGTCATGGTCAAACTTCCCGAATCTGGGTCGATTTTCTCTAGCAAGTATGGATAGTAAACCGCTGCTAAATTATGTTGCACTTGGCTCAGGAGACCCACTAAAAAACTACTAAAAAACCTACGAAGGCTAGCCAACAAGCTAGTTATGCCAATTATATAGGAATGCGTTAGCAGGACACATGGTTTTTGACAGCTGTTGCTAACCATCCCTTCATCTTTCTGGATGCACTTCCAGGAGTCCATATAGGTTATGTCAGCAAAGTAATTATTGTTTATATTCCATTTTCTAAGTATATAGAGATATGAGAAAATGGATATGCTAATATGGAATAGGGAACGGTGGCATATTGGCCAAAAAGTTCTGCCTCATCTAACCTACCGTGCTTTAAACCTAAACTTTGGTCAATGTAAATAGTGCAGTTGCGGTTAACATTTTTCACATGGAAACACCTGCAATCACTGGCGTTAAATTAATTAACCACGGAGCTAGCAGACTATAAAACTGTACTGACCAGTCAGCTAGTGTTCCTTTCGATAACGTTGGTGGCTGTCGCCCCATTAGCAAATCCGTCACTCTTTGGTTTCCTTGTTTTAAAAATGAAAAACCAGAAAATTGCCGTGTTGCGTGAAATAACGCTTGCATGGGTAGACTTAGTGGATTTTTAGGGATGAAAATTAGCTAGCAATCTCAGTTTTACCATGTTTTAAAAGGCAATCATTTGTTTCCCTAATGCAAAAAGTCATAACACTATGTCGAATGCAAACAAAGCAGGTGTAAATAGATTCGGAAATTAACATTTTCTTCTGCACTCTAAAGCGTGCAGGGCGTATGGTTTTACCTTTAATTGTGGAAATTATCCTGTGTCCTTTATTTGTAGTATTCAATTTTGTCGCGCGCCTTGCATCCCTTACGTTAAAAATAATTTGCATGTAACGCTTGGCATCACGCCTACTCATTTGGTCATTGGTTAGACATTCTTTAATGGACTACACTAGGTCTTTGGCTTGCATATAATCAGTCACAAACACGTACAAGATGGGATATTGGCTCAGCCCAATTCTTGTATTTGTATATTCCAAAGAATCTTAAAACCTCTAAAGCCAGTGAGATTATGCGCCTCCCCAACACAAACGTTGATGGAGCTGGATGCTAAATGTTGTGCGCCCTTGCAGCATGTCAGTTTTAGCAGAAGGGGAACTCAGCCGACTGTTTCATCACTGGAAATAATGTTTAGCGTGCATGACTCGGGCAGCAGACCTGGAGTTCATTGTTCGTTCTTGGCTTGCTATAAATGCAATCTTAGTTACATGCGTCTGTATTGTGCAAATCTTTTGACACGAAATATTTTATTTAAAGCAAATATATACCATAAAAGTTTTCAGAATAAATATCGATGGCAAAACCATTTGCATTGCAACAAAAAATATTAATACCATTTTCGACTGCATGTTGAAATTTTTGTTGCACGTTGAACATAATACTACGGAGAGGAGTTGGTAATGGGTCTCTATTGGCCAGTATAGACAGTTTGCCTACACTCCACTGGTCGTTCCTACGCGTGACTGTAGAAGTCAATGGGCAGTTTGCAACAGGTCAGATAAGTTCACGCCTAGGGTTTGCGTAGAACTTTGTTAGCCAAATCTACGTTGTCGGAGCAATCTTACAAATGCCTGCTCTTCTAAATGCTTTCAGTTTAAGAATCTATGCGATTGGTGATTTCCGAATTTGTGTTTCCTTTACACACTGATTTCATTTTATTTCTTTCCCTTTGCCATCAATATATGACTTCAACTTTTAAGGTGTATTTTTGCTTTCAAAAATATATATTTTTAACGCAGTGTCAAAAGTTTTGCTGGCATAACAAAGACAAATGTAATTCCATAATTTACTCGCTGGTTACAGTGTGATAAGTTAGATGCAATCACACAAACTGTTTAAAACACAGCCACATTTTGAAAACACACCACTGCCACGCACCATTCTGCAATAACTCTTTAACAGGAGTGAAAAGGAGACTATTCAGGCCTGTCTTTAGTCTCCCACAAAAGCCAGCAGGGTTTCAGGGTACCTATATCATCCATTTAACATTTGTACATTGTCCCCATTAAATAATCACCCCCTTGTGTCACAAACATTGTACATTTAATTAAGTATACAACCAATATAATTTAAGAACTTTATTTTATTTTAAAAAGACATTGCAAATCCTTGGATTTCTTACATTTAAACAGATATGCGATAATGCACTACATAACAGAATGGCTAAAACAGCTACAAAAATACAATTTCAAGACAAAGTTCCAGTCTGAGTTCATTTCTATGGAAACATGAGGTATTGCCATAAAGTTAACCTGCAGTATTTTGTGTTGAATTAATGAGCACAAATATACCAACTCAGAACCAGTGGGAAAACAGTGTGTCCATTTAAAAACAGTAGAGAAGGTTAAATTGATTCCCAAGGGGTCCTGATTGTAATTACATAGGACTTTGAATTATAGATAAAATATCTGCTTCAGTCTTAGTTTTATATGAAGCTGGTTAGCTGTGAAGCAGTTGATAACAGCAACCCTATCCAATGCAATTAACTCAATGGTCAACAGGAGGAAAAGATAACAATAATCTGGAACAAATCGCAAAAATTTACATGGGAAGGGGATAACTAGCCTATTTAAACCACTTAAATATAAAGCCTGCCACTTAATTGAACATGTTAAAAACTACAGCAGGGCAAATTAATAGTGATTTAAAAACAATTGTGGATTTTCTTTAGCTCCCTTTTGTTAAGAAATGTAACTTAGGTGTTTTAATGACGACATAAACCCAGCCGTGGTTTGATTGGCCAGTACAGAAGGGCTTCATTTTTACCAAGGCACTGGCTCTTATCCCTTTCTATTCAAGCTACGAAGCAAATCTTAGAGAATCTGAAACTAAAAAGTTACCAAAGATATTATGGGGAGTATCCATCACCCAATTAGATAAGTCTTGTGCACTATGGTCTTCAAACCATCCAATATATTATGAAAAAATGATTCTCTGTACGAATTGCACTGCGAATCCACCATCACTGTTCATTCATTCTTTAAAGAGGGAAAGCAGTGGTAATTAAGGACGTGGAGGGGGGGTGAGTCGCTCATCACCGTCCACTGCTGTACCCAGGGAAGAACTGGCTGAGGATGGCTTGGAGGGGCTTGTTGACTTTCATTGGGTTGTTTTTGCCCAGGTCATGTCTGCAAGCTGGACACGTGTACACTTCAGCCTTGAAAGAGCGCTGTAGACATTCCTGAAATGCAAGAACACTTAAAAGTTCACAAATTTACCCAAGGACTCCACTGTGCATTCTACTAGTCCGATCTAAACTTAGAGCAGGGTACTTTTCAAACTGTTGGACTGTGATAAAAACAAGGCATCACATCTCTCACCCAAAAGAATGCCTTTTATATAACATCCACTGTTAGAAATACTGACATTTACTCTTTGCAATGAAATACAATTAAAAGCATGTCAATACCAACCTCGGATAAATACATTAGCAAGCTATGGAGCTGAAAATTAGCTCAAGTAAAACTACTACAGATGATTAAATGGTTATTTTCAAGAAATGCATTACCATAACACACAAGACTGTTCAGTTAGTATGAAGCACCAGCACACTTCACCATGCCAGAAAAATTCTGAATACAGAATAAGCTACAAGCATTTTGGGATCCCTTTTTACAATGTCACAAGTTTTCCTAATTAATTTTAACACAGCAAATTAGGTTGACGCTTTTATGCATAATGTTTTGCTAAATGATGACAAGTGAGGCGTCACAATCAAGGCATGCATCCCTTCAGTTGATCTACAGCCTGAAACCCTACCGTTTCAGTCACTGAACTCATTTAACCTGTTGAAGGTTTGTTTCTACAGTTCTGCTAAGGTTGCATGTAAATACTGTGTCCTTTTAGAGCAGCAACGGTACAAGAAAACATTGAGCTGAAGGACAGGTTGTCAACACTGCAATTCAATGTGCACTCATAAACCACTTATGCTCTCAAAACAAACTTAATTGCTTCAATGTCAAGGATCTGCTTGAGGTCATTATTTAAAACTGTGCCATGTCACGTCAAATTCATTTTCTTGCAAACATTCAGTTTCCGGATTATTCTCAAATTTGGTTGATACATTATACATCTAAAGCCTTGGGATATTCTCTTCCTGAAGAAGACATGCCTCCTTTAAGACTTTCTGTATTGGGGAGACTCACTTGGATCACAACAAAAAAAATTTTAAAAAAGTTTTTGGAGCATTAATAGCAGACAATCATCATTCCTCACAATATAGGTCCCTCTGTTCAGTACCCAATTAAGGGTGATGCACACCTTTTACAAAGTTAAAGTTTCCTAGTTACCATTGGAAATGTTTAACGCAGTGCAAATAAGCTTTTAAAAAATATGAGGCAGGTTTCAATTACCCTGGGTCAAGTCAATGAAGTCCTGATGCTAATCTTCTGATAACAGGTTGTCATCTGTCCTACAGGTACGTGCAACTCATTTTGAACTCATATTGAACTCATTTTGCAGTCCCAAATGCTTATATGATCAGTAATTGTAAATCTGTCCCAGCATTAAATACAACAAGGATTAGCACTTAGCACTGTCAATACATCTAATTCTAATTTTAATTTTTAACAGCTACAACAGCTTTAAACCTGCACCAATTCTGAACCACTGACCAGTTACTTTAAACAAGGACACTGCAGTTGGCCCAGAGATTTCCATTAAAGAGATATAATCCAGCCTTGTAGCAGGGCTCCAAAGTGGTGGTCAAGAGCAAATAGACATTGGTACCTCTACCGTGAAGAGGTTGCATTAAATAGTAAGTATAACATATGGTGTAGACACTTAATAATCCAGCTTAAATTCAGCTGTTATAACATACTCAAGATCATCATTATTCTCAAGCACAGCACTGGGCCAAAATACCAGCTTCCATTTTTAAACCCCCACTATAGCACTTCATACATTCATTAGGATTGATAGTTTGTATTTGCGTGAATGGAGAAATCTCGACAAAAAAAAAAAATGTACTGCAAGGTATTTACCCATGGATACCAAGACAAACATTTTTGGTTAAGAGGCATCAAACCAATTAGACGTGTTGGTCAATACATTCAGAATCGAGGGGGAGGAAGAAACAGACAAAGCTTACTTACCTTGCATACATTGTGCTGACACTCCGTAGTGACCGGCTGATAAACAACTTCCTGGCAGCATATACACAGGAACCCCTCTTCCACTTTGCTCAGAAATTTCTGTGGATTGGAACAGAACGCGCTTAGCCCAGGTCTACAAACGGGGAAAATGTCTGCAGTTCACCTGAACGAAGGCCCCAGACAGAGCAGCGCTGGAGCGCGGAGGGCCATACGCACCGGCCCCTGCTTCAGGGACTCCATGGCTTCGTCCCACAGCTTCTTGTTGAGCTCGTCCTCCTTAATCAGAGCTTTCTGTTCCGCGGTCAGTTTGTACGTCTCCACTTTCGACTTTTTGGGTGTATTTTTGGCTGGAGACTTTTTCCCTTCTGTGGAATCAGGGATTACAGAAATATAAAATGGTTAATACCACTTGGTGTTTATTCACAAGTACAGTGCAACATTAACAGAAACTTAACCAGAACTTGCCATATGCTGGTCAATCATGTTCGCTCTTGCTCTTTGAGAGCAACCATGTTGCAGGTTTTTGTTGTTCCTCAGCACTGAATTACAACAGTTGATTGCAGTTCACTCACTTGGCTTCTTGAGAGAGAACTGGTTGTGTAATTTAGCTAGCTACAAACAGTGGAGCTGGTTAGCTAATGCAACCACCATTATGCCTTTAAATCCCCAATTTGCATTTGCACGATGGAAGAGTGACCAGTCAAACTCTGTCATCAACAGGTAAATAAACACAATCCTAAGACTTCAAAGACAAGCCATGTTTGCCAAGTCGACTATCGTTAGCAAACACTGTGTACAGTGCCCAAATGACCGCCTCCCAGTCGCACTCTGTAACGATACCTATAGATGCACTCTTTTGCTATAAACGTTTGCCTAAATTTTCTCAGTCACCATCTACCTTTCTAAATGTTAACATGTTTCTCATCCTAAATGACAGCAAGTCTAACCTAAAAACCATTACTGGCTAAATGTGCATTACGTTGTAATGTTGTTGATAGAATAAAGCAATTGCATAACGTTGCTTTTTAACTCAAATACTGACCCCCGCTCTCCTTTAAATGCCAGTCACATTCTGAAATCTACAGCACTATGTATGCAAATAGCATCTAAAAACAAACTTTACGAGCCAGGATAACTGCATAGATTGTAATGTGGATGAAATAATTGAATTATATATGAAATTAAAATATTAAAATTGACCGTGATATGCATTTCTTTTTTTTCTTTTTTTTTTTTTTTTTAAATCACAAATTAATAAAAATGTAATTTAATACAACCTGTAACTGGATAAGATTACCATTCATAATAATTGTAACGTGATTTGTGTGGAGAGAACAATTTACTAAACTGGGACAATTAAACAGAAATAAGGAGACACTGGCATCAGTGGATAAACTTTATTTTCAAATATTTTCATATTCTTTTGTGTGAGTGCAAAATAAATGTTAATTTAAGTTCGGCAATTTTGGTTTGTTATCATTAAATAGATGTATTTTGCCAGGAGCAAAAAAATAATAAAATAATTTAACAAATAATTAAATCAGACGCCGCGCTGTCTAAATATCGGTATCGGCTGCTGAAAAACCCATATCGGTCAACCGCTATCCACCATGCACCAACACTCACCTAGCTGGGATTTCCTCTTTCTCTTCCCCTTGCTGGGTGTGTCAGTGACCTCCTTCTCCTCTTCCTCCTCCTCCTCCATCTTGTTCTCCTTCTCTTTTTCCTTAGCAGCCACAGCCTCCAGATACCCCTCAGGATACTGATGGGGGGGTGAGATATTTGATCACTAAATTATTCATACACTACAAAACACATTCACAAAATGACTACGCAAAATACCGAAGATACCATCTGCAAGAGATGCACATAATTTTGGGACTGCCATCATCCAATACATGGATGTTTTGTTCTTCAGTAAAAACTTTTACATAATCAATATATGGTCAGTATATTGTACAGGGATCTCTTGGGCTGCAGTGTTTGCTAATTTACAGTGTCTGGACTTTAATTGGCTACACACCTTGTTTCCAAGGCTTCAGTTGTCTGAAGACTGAAAGGAAACCAAAACACTCGAGACATTGCAGGATTTTGCAACTGCAGTTTGAGATCCCTGGTAAAGACCTCACCTAGCCCCAGCCCGTCCTTAGAAACGTACACATTTATACGCATGCACACACGCACAGTGACCGTGGGAAGGCACACATTTTCACAGGCTTGTGGGCTTTAAAAAAATAAACAAAAATAATGAGTGAAACAGACAGCGGAGACTGAGTTAACTTGGTAAATGCTTGTTTTGTGCCATTTTACATGGTCATCCACTGTTCGTAATGTTTTGTGTTGGTATTTATTAATTAAATAACCAATGTTTCCAAGGGAAAGTGCTAATGTTAGTTTCTTACCAACTCCATATTAACTAGCAAGCTGAATCTACAGCAAGAAAACAGCCATTAGTTAGAATATGATTAAATCAAGCGTACATTTTCATGCCGTATAGTTCAAATTAAGAACTGTCTTTATGTGGTGCTTCCAAATCCCTCAGGAAACACCCCATACTATTCTGAATCAAACATCGACACCGCAGAGAGCTAAACCTAGGAGTGCAAAATCCAACATGGCAAGCAAATTCATTATGTAAAAGGGCATCATCACCCTGATTTGACATCACAATTTTTAAAAAATTTGTTTTTAAAGATTTTTTCTTTTTTACATGGAGGCTTTGATCCCAAGTTAAACAGCCTCACAAGCCCCAGACTGAACATTTTTCCCCTTCAGAAAGTGTGCTTTCTACAGCTAGAGCGCGGTGTACCTGCATGGAGAGCCCCAGTTTCTTGACCCTCTCCTTGCCATCCCGGGTCCAGGGGGCGGGCTCGTCGTCGTCGCGCTTCAACATGTACCTCCACACCAGGAAACCCGACTTGCCCTTCTCCGGCCAGTACTTCACTACCTACGAAACAGAGGGGACGTTTAGCCCACCGACGCTAAAGACCGAGCCGCCCTTTCCCTCGGACGCAGGTGAGCGGGACTACCTTGTAGATGCCGTCATACCGGTTGCCGTCCTCGGGGGAGTACTTGCTGTGCTTGCGGCCTTTGGAGCTGCGCACCACCCTCACGGGCTTCCCCTCCTTCCAGGCCTTGGCGTCGGCCCCCCGCTTGTCGTTAATCGGCGCGTTGCAGTTCAGAGCCAGCGCCCTGGAGGGAGCAGTCCGTGGAAAACCCATGTTAAACCAGCCCTAGTGTGCAGTCTACAATGGCATGACACCAGGAAGGACGCTCAACAAAAACTGAAGTTAGTTTCCAGAATGTTGGGAGATTTCTCCCAGGTCACCCAATCAAGATGCACAATGTTCAATGGGTGAAATATTTGTTTTTTTCTCCAGACCTGTTCATGTTGGTCAGCTTCTGATCACATGACTGCTCAGCAGTCCTCTTATTCCCTGACAGGTCCCGCCCACCAGATCCCGTATAGGTGAACTCATTCCCATCGTCCTGAGGGAAACAGAGGGGGAAGAGTTTCAGGTCACACCACCCATGAAAGCTTGCCAAAAAAAGTTATTCTCCCCACTTCCCACTCAAGACATTAGCAACCACCAACTTTAAATATTCGTGCTCATGTGATATAGTGTGGAAAATAGGCTGCGTTGAAAAAGCGGTTGGTCGGGGAGATGCGAAAGAGGGAAAAGCAAACTGACCACATCGTCCTCGTAGCCTCCAGCCAGCACAAGGGAGTAGGCGCCATCATTGCTCCTGCCGTGAATTCCAGCAACATGCGGCCTATGGACTCCCGACTCACTGACCTGACAGAAGGAACATCCAGGGATACAACATGAACGCAAAGCATGGTCAGTATGACCAAACCAGCCTGCTACCAACTAAAACAAAAAATCAGATTTACTCTACGCAAACAGCACCACCGCCATTTTTCCATTTTAAACTTGCCAAGGAACCTCTAAAACTCTGCTTCCAGCTGCACTGAAGCAGGGGTCACCCATCCAGATTAATTCTATATATTAACGTTGAAGAGCACTGCATTTTTTCTTTTTTTTTTTAAACCAGCAGGTGTCTCTGCAGAGCGGCCGAATGTACTGCCCCCAATGTAATTACACACACAAATATAAAACAAAAATCGGCATCCGGGCTCACTAACAGGTTATTTAGCAAGGAAATATTTTTAAAAATTAGAATAGATAAAGCTATTAACTCGTTACAAAAGTGCACTGACGGTTCAGCGATAAAGAAGTCAGAAATTACTAAGTCGGCCATCTTATTCAAAATAAACCCAGTAGGGATTTTGTATTGGTGAAATGAAATATTATTCATATTCTAGCCAACCCGTCTGTTCAATTTCGATTTGTCCAAGTTATCCCGGGAATGAGGCCCTATACAATATTTTCTGACATGGCTTGAACAATGATAGATTTACATGTATATCTTCGCCAAAATCTTGTCTAGAGTGTGGTATAAAACAATTTCGTTTTACGAAAGGGTGTTTTTTTAAATTATTATTATTAAAAAGGAGACATGCACCACCTTCTGGATTCCGAATCCCCAGCGGTTAGAATAGTATGCCACAGCCAGCTAACCTGCTGCTAGAGAACATGTCTTCTGGTGGCTACGTCACCGGGAAAACTAGTTTGAAAAACGAGAATCTTACATTGTATATCTTCGCAAATATGTTTTCCAGTGTGCTATAAAGCATTTTAGTTTAGCGAATGGGTGTTTTGGTGTTTTTGTAATTACGGTGAAAAAGGGGACACGAGCCTAGCCTATTTTGGGGGGCCGTTACATTAGAAACGGAGGCATTTTGGCACGTATACCATTTTGAGAGTACATATTTTATTAAATGGCACATCCCATTACAATATATACTTTATTAGTTTTACTGTACGAATAATACTAAATACTGGATCACGTTGTTGAAGAAAAAATATAACTGCACCCTACATTCACAGTTTCCCCCCAACAATAGTGATTACATGACGAGGAAAGCAGCTAATTATTTAACATTGTATTAAAGCAAACAACCGTTATTTTCAGGCAATTTACCAATTTATATGATATTTGATTATACTGTTGAATTTATGAAAATTATGCATGAAAAATAAACTGTCAAAATATGTTTTCTGAAAAATCCTCCCGAGTCTCTGTTCCTCATCCTCAACCTGTTAAATAGCAGAACCCTTACCTGGACTCGGAACTTCCACAGGGAGCCCACAGGCACCCCTGGCACCGGGCCGTAGTGATTGGATGGGACGATGGTACAATGCTTTGTGCGCCCAACGCAAGCCATGCCCTGGGGAGGAGGGACACACACAACAGGCCAATTGACATCAACCAGCCATTTTTTCAGCCATGTGACCTGAGCTCTCAGATCACTGAAATGGTTACAAAGGCCAGTATTTCACAATGTACATGAGGACTGGAGAAACCAGTGATAAAGGGTAATACTAGAGCACCCATCTTTATTTCTGTACTCTCAGAAGCGTTGAACCAAAACAGCAGCAGGAAATAAGATTCCATTTCTAGACAGTGTCCGAAACACCTTATTTGCCTACTACAGAGTATACAAGTTGTATATAACTTGTATGGAACCTGTATATACTCAACAGGAGGCAAATAAACTCTTTCAGACACAGCCCAGATGAACTTGCTTCATTGTTTAATTACCCCAAATCAGTAACATTACAATTTAGCAACATTTCTTGACAAGCTGATGAACAGCTGAATGAAGTCCCTATACAAAAAATAATTTAAAAAAAAAAAACTTTAAATCTATGAGTAAAGCATAATTTATGTTTACAGATAATCCGCTAATTGATTCAGGGTACCAGGAGGAAACCTGCAGACACCAGTCCTCCAGGTCCAACCCAGATCTAACACAATGCATGCACCTCACAGAAAGCATCATTGTTGTATGACACAGAGAAAACCAATCATTTTAGACGATGGCCATTCTGTTGAATATTCAGTGTTCAACAGACAACTGAATGTTGTTGTCAAGGTTGTGTGTAGACTTTCTGTAATTTCCTGTGTGAGAAAGGATCTACCCATCTGGATATGATGCAAAGAAATTAATCAACGTGATTTATGCTTCCACCAGAGTAAAAGAATATAATTAAAAATAAATACGTCCAGAAGCCACTGACCAGTGTGAAGCCTTCTCCCAGGATGACTAGGTACAATCAGGGCTGCATAAGCTCAGCCTGGATCAGCTGAATTACACACAAACTACAATTCCTGGCATTAAGGGTACGGAAATTTGAAAAGGTTTGCAGACTTCGGAAGACTTGAACCTCACTTGTTACGATTCTTGTTCCAACTGGCAAATAAAATGAGGAGCAAACCGGGCGTTGCTCCAGACTGCCCAGGAGAAGTCTTACCTTCCCCCAGTCCCGCTGGCTGGAGGAGCTTGCAGAAGCCATCTTGGCTTTCTTTTTGCTCTCCTTCAGTTTCTCTCCAGCAAGAACAACCTCGCTGACATCATTTCTGCAGTCTGGACAGTACCTGAAGGTCGGATCACAACATAAGATTTCCATGGTTTCCCCCAGGTATTAATAGCAGAGGCACTGAATTCACAAACACCTCCGCGTACAGAAAACTCAATAAAACCTCAGACTCGGCTCTCCAAGGTGAAAAAAGGCATGGCGGCGCCATTTAACAAAATTGGCATCGTGTAGTCATGTCCGGACCAGGTCGGGTGTAGGCTATACCATGTGAATGCCACCGCTGCTTACTCTCTGAGGCACTTCACCCTCCACTAACTATTTTCCTGGGGGAAACCCTGATGGCCATCATACAAAAGGTCAGAAAACTTCTCCATTCAAGCAACCGCCATTAACATTTACAACTAATGGTTGAGAAACTTGTGTAGTACCCCAAATGGGTGGTTCAAACCACGGTGAGAATGAGGGGCAAAGGAGACCACTCTTAGGCCGTCAAACCAAGACCACCAAATTCTCCTTTAATTTGGTGACTTAAATCGGATACCAAATCAGGTGAGCCTCATGCCATGGGGGGAGGCGGGGGGGGTGGGGACCACACAGTACAGGCAGCGCTGAAGGACTGGGCTCCTATAAATTCATTACATTACAGGAATTGCTCTCATCTCTTATCCAGAGCGACTTACACAACATTTTACATAGCATCCATCATCCATCCAGGTTAAGTACCCTGCTCAAGGTAACATCTTACCTGGGAATCAAACCTGTGACCTTTTGGTTACAAGACTAGCTCCTTACCCATTATACTACACTGCCGCCCACACAGAATCGCGGCGCACGCACTCACCAGTCCTCGTCCTCGGGGATGGAGGTGAGGGGAGGGCTGAGGCAGTATATGTGGAAGGCCATGTCGCACTCGTCGCACAGCAGCTGCTTGTCGGGGTCCTGCTTCACGCCGCACACGTGGCAGTTGCAGTGGCGGCAGTTCTTCTTGGGGTCGTCCTTGCAGTGCTTGCACTCCGGACCGTTGGACCCTGCGGACGTTCGCTCATTAAAGAGTGCGATGCCGGCGTTTTACATTTCCTGCAATTGTACCTCTGGGAACAGAGTAAACGCCGTCCAAAATGGTCGCTCGCGCTACAGATTTACGAACGGGGCGTACTTTTCAGGGGACTGTCGGCCGTGGCTCCGGTGGTCTCCGTGCTTCCGGGCTCCTCGATCTTGAAGATCTCGGTCACAAACATGATGCGGCAGTCGTTCAGCGAGTCGCCCGCATCTCTGAAACACAAGCATCTCACGTCAGCTACAGCGTGGCACACGTTAACACACATGTTCTAAGAAAAAGAGGACCAGGAAGATGAAGTTGGCTTGTGGAGAAGACTGCAATGAACCAGGGATAAGTTCAATTTCGGACAGGCATTCGACGCACAAATGTTGTATCCACACGAAAGGGTGTGAAACTAAAAGGGCAACTGTGAATGGAATTGAGAATTCTTTGATTAGCTGCAGGATATTAAATTAATTGAAACCCCAATGGCTCATTTATTTCATTGATATCAAGTGGCATGTTTCCAGAATTTGGTGGAGGCACATTTGTCCAAATGAACCAGACTGGTTTTGTAAAATAACAGAATTTCTTTGAATGGTATTGAATTATTTTACAATTCCAATTCAAATTCTGCATCTTGAATGTTTATTTTAAATTTTAATTCAAATTCCAATTCTGAACAGTGGAAGAGTGCATACACCCATGCTTCAGCTGCAGCTACCCTTACCATGTGGCTTAGTTAAGAGGCTCCCTTCCTGGGGTCAAATGAGGTTACCTTTTCATAAACACAGCATGAGCATACACAGCTCATATAAGTTTTTCTTTGGCCCAAATGCAACTCTCCCAACCATTGGTCTAAAAATAACATACGTTTCATTTTTACCAGTTAACAGAAACATTAAGGAGCAGTCTGAAAAAATTGGGTTTTTTGTGGGAAACAGCCAGCAACACTGCCTTCATGTCTGACTGGGGACGTTTCACCACTGGGAATGAGGGCAGAGAAGAGAAGGGCCTATGATACCACTAAATCAACCACTGTCAAATGTCAGAACTTTGTTGGTGGAATCAACAGATCATTCTACACTTAAAAGTTGAACAATATAGGCAAAGCATCCTGTAAAGACAAGGCCCACTGGAAAAAAAAAATCAACTAAAAACAGAAGAATATGATCTTACTTCAAATTGCCCCAGTTCAAAATGGTCTACTCTTAAAAATAATGCAATGCAAACCAACTGCACCATACAAACAATGTTTTGATCAGGCAGGTTCTTTATCTTATGCCCATGGTGACATGGACAAATCAAAACAATATTTTCCACACGATGGCTTCCTCCATATTTTAAAGACATACCCACAGGAACAAAGTCTTTCCAATGGATAAACATACATTCTATCCTGCTGTGTGTTCCTCTCTTCCACCCAATTTATTTACTAGCACTTTACAGAAAAATACCAAGACATTCCCCTCATTTCATACAAAGATGATGAAAATGCATAGACGCAAATCAGGGACCGTTAACACTACCCCCTAGTGAGGTACTGAAGTTTTTAAAGATTTTGTTCAGTGTGAAAGTCAACCAATAACTTCTCTTCCATATGGCAGTTTTTCAAATTTAACGAACTAAGATGCTCACAAACATCTACCATCTCCCACCCTATCATATAAACCACATTTTCCTTTCACTTGTCTGTATTCATTTATTTCTAGGCCCCTGCTTATGTTTTGTGTCAGCCTGTTTCGCCTATATTTTAGATTGTATCGATTATACTGTGCACTTTGTCCTTGAGACAGATGGAGGGGGAAATCACCCTTTTAACTTTTAGTTAAGATCGAGACAAGTACCCAAGGATTATCTTGGCGTAGATTTCACGCAGGGTGCGGGTCTCCCTCTTCCTCTGGATCTGGGCGTCGTACCAGTAGCCTCGCTCCTTAGGCTCGTCAGGGTTGTAGTTTACCATCACCACCATGCCCTCCTCCAGCTGGTGCCACTGGTACACGGTGCGGGCACGCGGACGCACGTCTTTCCCCTGTAGCGCCACCACGCCATTCTCTGGGTAACTGCACAGATGAGAGAGAGAGAGCTTATCATACATGCACGCACATAGCTTACAGAGAGAGGGAGTCGCTTTGGTCAGAATTAATGAGGGATCAGCAACAGCCCAGGGGTGTGCATTTTAGCCACACACTGCGGTGTACGGATAGCTCTAAATAAGCTGGCCCTGCACCCCTAGGTGGTGTGGTCAATGCCATGAGAACACTGAGGAACACAACACTGCTTCCAGTCTGCTGAGGCCTTTCAAGTAGTTTACACTACGTAAAGTTAATGTGAGGACAAATTCTGAATTTTTTGGGACATACATACATTTTCTTTAGTCAGGTCAATTCTATATAACTAGCACCATTATCGTCATTTAAAATATAGAAAACTATGGGCAATGTAACCTCTTGATTTCCGATATGATAGGGAGTAGCTCTTTCAACTGAATTCCCACAGTCATGAATATGATTCAAGTTAATGTTGGTCTTTGAAAACTTTCTTCAACACGATGTAAAAGGCAAAAGTAACTTCACTCAAAGATTGCTGCTAGGTTTTATGTTCAGTCTAGAATAATAGAAACAATAACAATAAGAACAGATGATAGGAAAAGCAATGAATGAACAGCAACAATGCAACCACATTGTTCTTCAGAATATGTTTATGCTTTCATTCAATATGGTCACCTTATTTTACCACAACACTGCCTTGTACTTGTATCATTGTTCTTGCTTCCGCTCTTATGCATGCAATGAATCATGAAACGCAACACTGCAAGAGCTGGATAAGAGTGTAGCAAATTAAGTTTTAGGGTTCTTACTCTTCATATTTGACATGGTAGCGAATGTCCTCTTCTGTGCCATCTGCCTCCGCAGAGCTTGGAGCTTCCTTGGTCACGTTGACAATCTGGGCCTCAAACCAAGCACCCATGTTCAAGTCTCGGGCATCCACATATTCATTGATCTGAAAGTGAACAAAACAATTCCTCAGCAACCTCTGCAAGCAAAACAATATCAACAACCCTGCCACCAGAGCAGGCACTTATATCCAGGACGACTAACAGCTCAGCATCTCACATTTTGGCTCATGTCACAGAAGATCCCATGTCAGACTACCGACTCTGTACAAAACTGCACACTGTAACTACAGTACAGGGCAACTTACAAAAGTGTTTCGGGGAAACGTTTTAGAAGGTTCTCTGAATCTACTATGAAGGATTCCAGAGGACGTAGAACTAACCTTAATTTCTTATATGCAAGTCTTGCATACATACATGACACACAAGCTTAAGGCCAGTCTCACCTTGTACAGGCCAAAGCCTGGATCGATGAGCTCAGGGAGCTCCACCTGGGCTGAGGTGCCCGCAGCCTGGGCTTCTACCTCCCCGTGCGTAGAGTTCTTGTCCGACTCACTTTGAGCAGAGCCACAGCCCGAGTCGGAGTCTGAAAGTTCCGCCTCCTTGTCCTTGAGGACAGCAGGGGGCGGGGCTTGTCTCACAAGCAGCTGCACAATGTCGTTCAAACCCACATTGTAATCAAAGATAGTATGTCCATCTTCCATCTGGGGGAGGGGGAAAAAGCAGCCAGGTTGAAGTGTAAGCATATTTAATACTTAACTAAATGCACAACATGCATCAAGGAATTCCTACCACCATCAGCCAAAAATCTGATCACTAAATCATTCAATTGATTCTAACGATGGTGTATATAGCTGCTTCAGTATATTTTCAGTCACAAAGTCTGGCAGTATGCTTCAGGTCAATGTAGCTCAATTTAAAGATAAACTTGCTTTAATACATGAGTACTAGGCACCCGGTTCAGGCTAGAATGATCCTTTGGGAAATACTATGTTCATTTTTCATTTTCAACATAATGCTCACTGACAGCATTTTGTCCTTAATATGTTTTTTATGTAAATAATGACGTATTTTGACATATGATCCCATATTACTCTGCTAACATTGATAGGATAACAGTGACTTTGTGAAGTTTTCACCTGTTTGCCCCTGTAGAAGAGTCGTTGCCTTTCTGGCTCCACCTTGAAAAGCTGTGCGATCTTCAGCCTAAGCTCATCCACCTTGGTCAGCTTGGATAGGGAGTCGATCCGATGGGTCTCCTTGCCATCCATAGTACGCACCTGAATCCACATTGTTGCAGTCCTGCCACAAAAATCAAGACAACCTGAGCAGAAAATACTTTTCACAGTCGGAAAAGCAAATAGCCTGCCTCTCCAAGTAGTCTCACACCCCAGAAAGCTCTTCTCAGGCAGGGAGTGAATCTTACAAGGATAAGATCGGTCTATTATTACAAACACACGAGTATAAAAAAGGGCATTCTGTTAGGATCACAGGGATGACTTACAGTAACTCAAGAAAATGGTACCTTAATAAACAGCAACTTATGTATATAGTTGTATAGTCTACCTATTGGTTCAAAGCTGTGAACACGAGAATAGTCATACATTTGGAATGTCATTCCTACACTGACAACAATGCCATCAACAGATCATTTAGCCTAACGTAATTCCTCCAATAACTGTAAAGACCAGCGATGATGGAATGTCGATGACAAAATAACTAGCGATATCCATCGCTCAATCTTAAATTACTTCGCCGAACTGGACCCTGCTCTTTATAACTGTGTCCCTTTAAGTAAAGAGCAGTACATTATTTTCATTCCAACTTCATTCATTCTAGCAGTGCAACAGCACTCCGAGCCATGACAGCACCCATAAAACACGGCGTTTAAAAAACGTATCATTTCTTGTCCCGCACACGTAAAAAATCAACGCCGTCGGACCAAATAAAAAAGCCAGCTAGTTATTTTTGATAAATGCATTATCAACATGTCCTTGATGAAATCTTCACAAGACGCCAGTTACAAATGTAACCAATCAAAGAAACTTAGCTATCAAGCTATTTTTGTTGTCAACTTGTTTGTTCAGCAGAAAACATTTAACCCGCTTGTGCTCGCTGGCGAACGTAACTTTAACGTTACTTAACGAGTTGGCTCCGCCGGTTTACCGTTACCGTAAGCATTTGTTCTGTGAGATTTAGCTGCAAACTACATTCGTAGCAAACGATGTAGTTGTGATAGTTTGCTAGAACTGTTCATTAGCGGGACACTTTGAAGTATTTGTGGTTAGTTAGCAACCCAAGTCCAGTTCCACCATTTTGCATAGCTACACAATGCACAACCATCCTGTTGTAGCTGGCTAGCTACCAATCACTAGAAAACGCAAGAATGAACAGTGAACTCCATCTGTCCAAGCTTAATTACAAATGCCATGTGGTCCGCGCAAGAAGAGTTACTGTAATTTTCTACAGCAAGAGATTTGTGTCTCTACTGTGCACGTCTGTTACTAAGGTTACTTTTTAATGGAAACACGCTAATTTATAGTCTATGTTTATGAGTAAAGTAGCCAACTAGTGAACTAGGAGAATTAACACGAGTTCTCATGTTTATCAACAAAAGTGTCGAGCTGTTGGTTTGTGGTCATGTGTGTAATGTTAGCTAACGTTTTCGCTGCCCGCCCCTAACTTACCTCACCAGCAACAAACATGCGCATAACCAGGTTGCTTGAGTTTGAGTTAACGTCAGTACCGTTTAGTTGATTTTACTTTTAGACAGCTTTATCCGTTCTGACGGCTAGCTGCCTTGTTTCATTTTACAGGTGGCGCCAATGACTTAGAATGTCACACAAGGTAGCAGTGTAAGTTATGTACGAGCCTGTTCAACATAAGAGCTAGCCATGATTAGTTTGTAAATTAATAAATCAATCTGTAGGTTATTCTTATTGATTGTGTGCTGCGTTGTTTGCGGTACAATAACATAGGTACAAGTTGAAGTTATAGACTACACCATCCATAGAAACTAGTTTAAATCGTAGCTAGTTTAATACAAGACAATCGCACATTTTATTTACGGTTAATACAACTTAAACAAAAAACTGGATTTACCTGTGTTTGGCCCCCTTCAAAAATGCTGAAAGTAAGTCAGAATGTATTTAGCTTTTTTTTTAAAAACAACTTCCGAGAGTTTGCTAAATGTTCCGATAGACTACAAACCAAGACAGAAACGAATCAATGAGACTTCAATCGTATATTTCCCCGCCTGCCTAGTAAAAAAGTCGTCTTCCTATTGGCTACTAACATTGAAATTCTCATCTTTTATTTGGTGATTGTCATGTCAATCACAGTTGTGGCTGGAGTCTCAGCTCAGCGCGCGAAAGTTTGGTCTCGCGCCCTGGCTTGATTCCAAGTACTTTCCGCGAGAACATGCAAATTAATAGAACACGAATCAAATCATAAGACGGTCATTACATTATAAATCATAGTAATGAATCCAAGACATTTAAACGTTGTGCCTTCTTGTTGTTATGTTATAAAAGACATTATTTAATTTAGTTATAAATAGCAAAACATATACCGGAATTTTCTCATTGGATAATGACAGCGTTTATGTTATGAAGAGCCGTCGTACACCATTTAAAGGCCAGCCCTGCTGCTATTTTGCACTGTCCGTGTTAATTAACCAAATATTTTAAAAATCACTTTCGTAGATAGCCCGTTGCTTTCAAAAATAGGTAGATGAGGCATTTAAAAAACGAGAAGCACTGGCAGCATCAGTTCTTTCGGTAAACCCACATGCCAAATGATTGACAGGATTAAGCGCCAAACTAAGGACGCTTGTGGCGCCGGTTTCTGTTTTGCTCGGAGCTGCAGCTGTAGTATTTGGCGGGAGAGCAATTTGTCAAGTTCTTCAGAACTATAGAGCTTTGGACGCCTCCTGCATCCTGTGGAATACAATGCATTCTGTATGCACCGTAAAACTGGATTAACGTTGTACATACGTTAAGACAGTTCAGCTTTATTTTGTCCACAAAATCCCTTCTGCTCCTCCTGTCCAACGATAGGATATTACAAAGGCGAGAGCGATATATTTACTGAACTGCCGTTCCTCTAAGACTCCGAGTTTTAAATGTAAGTGCTGTAGTGTAGCCTACAATTAAAATTATGTAGGCTAATGATCTAGAAGAAATAACCGGCGCGCCACCGTGAGCAAGACTCATTTTTAATTAATGTGCTTGATACATTTCGCTGAGGCAACTGCAAATTCTGTAATAGGCTACTCGAGGGTTTTTTTAAAGATAGGCCTACGTAGCCTATCGTATTCATTGTATATCGTGTAGCCTATTTTTGTAGGCTATGTATTCCTGGTAGCAAATCATCTACAGAAGGGGAAGAAATTCAAGACATCATGAACTTTTTATTTATTTATTGTCAGGTAATGTAGCTATCAGAAGGGCGCACATCTCCAAAAGCAAGTGGTAAATGTTCAGGGAATAGCTTTGAAGGACTATAGGGCTCATAATGTGCCTACACAAAAACGCAAATAGCAAGTTTTTAATCCGTGTTTAATTTTATACATGAACAGTATTTAGTATATTTCTACATCGAGCTAATTGACTTTAATAATTTATTCTATTACAATAGTCATTTAATCACAATATATAGGCTAAACATAATTTAAACGAGATTAGTGGAGCTTTTGGGTGATGTACCTGCCAAACTAATGATTCTTGGTTCAGCAGCACACCCACAGATCAGAATTACAATGCTGTGAAAAAGTATTTGTACCTTTCCTGATTTCGTGTACTACTGCATATTTGTCCCCCAGAATTGTTTTAGATCTTTAGACAAATTGTAATATTAGAAAAAGAGAAACTGAGTAAACAAAACACATTTTAAAATAATTGTATTTATTTAATGAAAAGTGATCAAACACTCATATCACCCATGTGAAAATTAACTGCCCCCTTAGTTACTCAATCAACAAATAAAGCAAATTTAATTGATAATTACATTAATCTGATTGAACACAGCCAGGCTTGATTGCAGCCAGCCACATTGAATCTAAACCTCACTCATGTTGAGCCTTACCATCAGAGTGAAGTAGGCTAGTCACCGCAAAGTTTCTACAACCACACTATGCCATGGTCAAAGGAAATTCCTGCAGAGATGAGGAAAAAAATGTTGAAATATAACAGTCTGGACACTCTGGGACACCACCAAACCACATTGAGAGCCATTATCTCCAAATGGACAACACTTGGAATACTGGTGAATCTTCCCAGGAGTGGCTGGCCTGCCAAAAATTTCCCCAAAGAGAACAACTCTTCCAAGAAGATCCCAGAAGAACATCCAGAGAACCTCATGTCAACAGAGAATTCACGAAAAACTTCACACGTACACACAATAAAGCCCCAAACTTAGTGTATTTTGCTTTTTTTTTCCATTCTTCTTTTTGCCGATTATATCATCGCTCCAAATGCTCCAGGCCCACAAATAATGTCTCCCTGTTGGACATTTAGTTACATCAGCCAATAAAAACGTCAGATATACATGCAAAATGGACATATATAGAAGTGCACATGTTTAAAAAACAATAAAATTGCGGGAAACTCATTTATATTTCTGAAATCAAAATAAAATACACCCACACTTCGACAGTTCAGCTTTTGACATTTTGACCGAGTTTAATGTTAGATACCATGCTAACGAGACAACAGACCGAGTGTATAATGTTAGTACAGACGGCTCTGAAATTGTCACGAAAAGGGGGGTTAGAACCCAAACGCAGTGAGGGAAAAAACTTCAAACTCCAAACGGTAAATTGAAACAAAGACTTTACTTTCCAAATCAGGAACTAAAGCAGGGAACAAAAGGCCTCGCAGGGCAACTCTCAAAAAACACAAAGTAAAACTTCAAAACAGAAAACAAAGAAAATCCAAAAACACGTAGAAAACGGAACGTGGGCAGAAACACACAGGAAGCTACTCTCAGGCAGAAACACACAGGGCCGAAACACAATCAGAAACACAGAGAAACCAGCACCCAAGTCAGGGAAGAAAAGAACTTAAATAGACAAGACACTAACGAGACACAGGAGGGCACAATGCACAATCAGACCACCGAGCGGGAAGGGAAAACGAGACATAACCAAAAAACAATAATTGAATAATTGAAAACAATAATACAATTAAACAGGGAAAAGGAACAGAACTACAAACTGAAGTTCTGCCATCTGGCGGCCCAGAAAAGGAAACACAGACAAACACAGAACCATGACAGAAATTAAGCACCAAAATCTACATAGCAATTTGGTCCGGTAGGTCACGTTACCGGTCGTATAGAAACCGGTGCAACATAATGACTTCTTCACGGCAGGTATATTGATTTTCTTATAGTCAGAGCGGTCAAATTCACCACTGTGCCTGTTAACTACTTTTAAACTAGGCTACTGTAACTACCCTGCAGTGCCCCATTGTGAATGAATGTTTGCTAGCACTATAGATCCTTTACCGACATACACTGTACAAACACAATACCCCATTAAAAACACTTCAATTTCAAAATATGACAAACACTTTCATTTATTTGTCATTCATGGTCAAGGAGAACTGACTGAATCTATGTCTATGTGTTCCTTTCAGCTAGAATGTATGTGTGTTCACATGTATTTATGTATATGCATGTCTCTCTCATAGCCTACATTTACATGCATTATTATTGTCACATACTTACAACACAGTACAAAAAGAAATGATATCTGAAGAAAAGCACATTTGCAACGTACAAAAATGCCAAGTTACTCACACATACAAATGTCACTGGGTAGCATTTCTTTGGAGTACAGCTTGTTTAATTTGTGTGAGCTAAGATAGCTAACATTGTTTCTTGTAGCTTGGCCTAATTTTTATATCAATACTTTTAATGGCAGGCCTAGATTTGGCAAGTTTGAATTAATGACCTATAAACAGTGCTATGTATGTGTGAGTAACTTGGCATTTTTTTATGTTGAAAATGTGTTTTTTCTTCAGATTGAGTATACTGTACTGAAATCATTGCTGGTAGTTACGACTTACGGTGTACCACCATCCATGGAGAGAGGACTTCAAGGCATTCTCCTTGCATGTGCCTTATAGCACCTGCCCTTATTTTGATTTATTGATTAAATATGCCTACACTCTTGCGCCAGTGGTGTAGGTGTGCAATCCTCAGAGAAAATGGTTTCACAGCTCATCATAGTGATAAAATGGTTTCACCACTCAGAAGATGTGGTGGCTGGCAGAAAATATTGGAAGAATGAGCCTTCCCAAATCAACAGAAGATCATTCTCAGAAAAAAGGCTACAAAAAAGTGTCTGATACAAACACTTGTCACTGGGGGGAGGGGGGAGGTACCTTACAGGTACATACAATTGTACCCCTAGCCAGCAATATATCATTCATTTGTACCTTTTTTCCTTCTAAAATGTACGTATTAGTGTCCAAATAGAACATTATTGTATGTTCAAAGTACATTTGGGAAATTTGTTCCTTAAAGAACAAAAATGTACCTGCGCTGTACTTTTATTTGTTTTAGAGTGATGTTGCAGAGATGGCCTTGCTGTAGGAACTGCGGAATAAGGAATAATCATACTAACATGGAACCATGTGTGCAGGCAGACTGACAAACTACACTTCAACCAACCCAGCTGCATAATAGCCTACTTTGCTTGACCAGAACAATAATATTATTCAGTTTTATTAATGTACATTTTTTCTACATGTCAGCTAAATATATGGTTTTGACCCAATAGTTCATGTTTAAAAAAATTAATTAATTAAAAAAACGAATCTTTGCTTTAAATGTCATGTCTAACAATTAAAGGAAAAATTGTTGAAACCTATATTTTGCTAATTTAATTTAAAATTTAGCAAGTACTTAATTACATTTATATTTATGAAACTTAAAGAATTAAATATTCTTAGAAATATTACCTTGTATTCAATAATTATGCAATGTCTGTTCAAAATATTAAGCAAACCTTAATATTTTGAAATGTAACATCATGAGGCAACTTTTGAACTTTTATAACATAAATATCAGAGAAATAGAAAGATCAATATTTCAGGTAATCTTGAATGAAATTGATATTTAGCTTCCATTTGGGGGAAAATAGATCCAATTTATGTTTCATTTGGTATCCCATATATTTGATATTTACAACAAATTTTCATGTTAATTTTAAATATAAACTCATACTCATTACATCGCAGTCGCTATCCTTTTTCATACAGGACAGATATTTGTTGAACAAACATACAGCAGAATAGTTGGAAAATGTTTTTTCTTTCCATTTCCTTTTCAGTGCGGTGTGTGCTGCCACCTAGAGTACATGTGGAGTACCTTATTCAGGCAAGCACTTGCTCTTCCTGTCGCCTCAAACACAGTTAGGGAACAGCAAGGCCCCAAATCCATCAGTTACTAAGTCTCATTAAATGTGTCCAGTTCAAACTGTTTCATAATTCAATTAGATGTTTATGGCTGATTCATCTTTTCTGCGAATCCAAGGGGCATCTTTGCCATTTCATTTCTTGAACCAATTTTGATCCCCCATTTCTAGGAATGTCAGAACACTGGTACTGTTACTGTTATATATTATTGCAACTGGAAGCAACTCCCTGCAATTACAGTAGACAACTCTGCATATATTTTCCTCCATGATGTACTCAGTGGATACAGACATCACACCTTTTGGACAGTACAGCCTGAATGGTCTGGAAAAATGCTAGGCATTCTGAGAAGACACCATTGGGATATCCAGGAAAGGAGGAGGAAAGGACAGCTGACTGCAGTACTGAAGAAATGTGTGCTCTCTTTTCAGTATGGGTGCAGCTGCATATTTTTACAAGTTGTGGGAATTCTGTTATATTCATTGGTTTGTTATATTTTTTTTATTTTGGACCAACCAAAAACAAAGCTTTATAAAAGTCTAATTGGCAGTGTGTTTGTTTTTCAGTGTCAGGTTGTGAAAATAATAGTTGTCACTTTAGGAATGTTCCTGAGATGGGAAAAAAGGCCACTTTGCATCCATAATAATCCCAAGACTTTTTACTTCTGAGCAGGGACGTACAGTCAAGCATCTCTTTCAGTCATCCCATAGGCAGAGGAGGAAATGGGCATGCTTGGAGGGAGCCAGGCTCTGGGGCTGGCGCTAGCTTTAGTGAAGACTGCGCAGTCATTGGAGGGAACACTGAGCCAAGGACAGCATGCCATCAATAAACTCTGGCTTTGGCCCATGGAACTTCGACACCCACCACCTTCTGGAGTCAAACACTAATGAGCTCCGCTGAGAATTCCAAGTATAACACTGCCCTTCCCCTGCTGAATCAGGTAGTGAGGACCGTCCCCTGAACCAAAATAATTTCCCATAGATAGCATAAGATGGTTGAAAAGGATCTTGACAGTGATCTCCGTAAGTGTGTCATTAGCAGGAGTGAATGTTCTCATATGTGAAGCGACAGCAGATACTGCACCACTGCAGTACCTGACATCACTATGCAACAAAGCAACCTTCTCCAGTGACACCCCTCCTATAACAACAATATAGTCATCTCTAATCCAACCATTGCATGCTCAGAATTAGCAAGTCAAATTGCTTTTCTTATGCTAGATGATGATTATTCAGTGCAAAATTTTTAACCATCTCTCAAGGAATCAGCTTTCTAATTAGACAACTACTAAGAGAAGGCTTCATTTAAAATATGTAGAAGCTGGCCATTGTTTAAGGTAGCTGAATATTATGGGATATATAGTATCATCTTTTTTTATTACTAAAATACAAAACAAATCCAAAAAGTTAGCTCCACATGTTAGTGTTAGCTTTTAAAAACCAGCAGGTCCATAGAATAATGTTCAGAGCAATAAAGTCCAATGGAAAAAGTATGACAAAGAATATACGAACAGTGCTTGGGGCCGTTACCATTGGTCACTTCACCCCACTGATAATAATTACCTTATAGGTCAGGTTTATAGGTTTCTTTTGTCAAGACAAGAGTGCAACTAATTATACCATGTCTTGTGTTACGGCAGCAGTGAGGTCCAAACTTCTACTGTGAGGTCCAAAAGCTGTGCCAATCTACTCTTAAATAAACACTGGTCTAACCTCAACTAAATGTTCAAGCCATGTTATATTAACGTATTCTTATTTGGCACATATTAACAAAGCAGTTTTGTTGCAAATAAGCTTTTTAAAAATACATTAAACTATTCTAGGCTTCCTTGGTCTTTGGAGAATAAAATAAATGGCTTAACTTTTGTCAATGACATTTTAAAGCAATTTTGAATGTGGGAGATGCTCTTGCTGCACCTATTATGTTGGTGTTCTTTGTAGAAGGCTTGTACTGACAAGGCAGTAATAACACTGCATTTTTGTCCTTGCGAGCGCTTGTTAAATATCAAGTTACTGCCTCACATGCAAATCCACCTGAAACCTTGGATTAAAGTCTGTCTAACTGCACACCGCAAGCTGGCATTTAATGGAGCCTTACACAATGGGCCAGATCACATTTGAAAAAGTTCAGAAAACTCTTTATGCATCAGACTTGTGTTTAAAAGTTTAAACTACAAAGGTAGAAGTGGAATTACATAATTTAAAAGTTTAGCGACGATACCAAAATCACATTTCTATTCTAATCAGGGCTGTAGATTGGAGATGAGAACCCGCCATGGCTGATAACTTGTAGATACGTCATCGCTTAAGTCCAAAATACACACCTTAACACTGGAAAACCTGTACTTGCATTTCATTTAAAAGAAAATTACATTAAATCTGAGTCATTAGGTCATTTACTATTGTTTTAAAATTAGATTACACCTATATCATTATTAAAGCAAATCAGTGCTTTCATTTCACTTTTTCTTGGAAACTTTAAGGTGTAACTTAATTCCTTATGACTGCGGCTTTGGGGAAGTTGTTAATGTTGGACATGAGCAGACCCATATTGATGAGAGGGAAGGGGGAGTAAAGGAGTGCTAAAGGTCTCCAAAATTAGACAGGAAATGCCACACACACCCCCTTTGACGTAAACCATACTCCATTTATAAATCAAGCATGCAGAAATTGTGGGCGGTCAAGTTTCTATTATTCTAACTACTTACCTAATTAGAACAAAGCAAGAAAACAGTTGATAAGATAGTTATGTATAAATGCAAAAGTGTAGGAATGTTGTAGTGCAGGAATAACACCAGTTGTGTACAACAGGTGACAGTGTGGCAGGCTGATTAATGATCGTTTGACCAGAAGGTTGACTGCTCAGTTCCAAAGTGGGGAACCCCCACTGTACCTTTCAGCCAGGCACCGCCCTTAAATTCTTTCAGTAAAACATCTTGTTGAATGTAACAATAACTGTAACAATAATTCTTCCTTTCTATTTTCTTTCCCACACCCACTCTTAACATGTATAAAACATTACCTGAAACCAGTGTCATTTCGGTACAGGAACTGGTTGTTGGAAGGCTTTCCTGTACAGAAAAAAACACCTACAGTGGCTGCTATTGGGTTACAGCAGTTGCTATGCTTTAGCCTGCGCACAGCCAACCAACAAGCTCCATGATTAAGCCGGGCCTATGACAGGAGAGCGCAAGGTATTTTTACTTTCATTACTCCCATTTCATCTATAAAAAGACCCACGTGTAATCGCATTGGTCAGCACGAATAAGCAGTCGTGCAGCCCAAAATATTCCCCTTTCTCAACATTTAACTCAGTAGCTCAGTAGTGGATAGTGGGGCTGTAGTGTCAAGAAGGCTAGTAGGGGAAAAAGTACATTTTTCTTCCACCATAAATATATCTTCTAAACATCTTGTATCTATACTATATAGCTTTAGATTAAAAATCCTCAGTCTCAACATAAATAGTAGTTAATCAAATCAGGTATTTATGTCTGGTCATTGTTATAAATGTTTGTAGGTTTACTCAATTGACTCAAACTGCTAAACACTAATAATTCTACCCTTCGGATTTTTAACCTGTTTCCAAGTAAAAAGAATAGCCGCACTGATGAGGTAATGTGTTTCCATGGTACCGGCCATCGGAAGGGCAGGGCCCACTTTCCTAGACCAGATCAACGCACAAACCTTAGAAGACCTCATCCCACAATACAAAAGTTTACCCTTGGTAAAATCAACAATCACATAATAACGGCATTGCTGAAGTACACTCCAGCTGTCCTGAGACGAACAGTGCACACATCCAATCAAAAACCACACCCACTCAAAAACAAAAAACCGTTCTCACAGAGCACAGCAACAACAAAAACACAAACCATTCTAACGGCGCACACAAACAACGCCCGCACAAAAACACCACCCGCTCTCATGGGATACTGAATTTTATTCAGGCATCTCAAACTAATGCTTTGTCCCGAAGGTGTTAAATTCATTAATCTGTTAAACTGAGTGAGTCCACGGTTTGGATGCAAAATAAGATCCTAGGATTTTCCAAAGTGCTTTAAATAAAGGTCAAGTTAACAACAGAATGCCGTACAGTAAAATAACGAAACAAAACAAAAAATGTCTGATAATAAGACTAAAGAGGCAGGTGTAGTCCGTTTACAGACTCCATAATCCATTCAAACCTCCTCTGATTGTGATGAAATCCTGTGGTTAGACCAAGTTACTTCTAGGATTAATGACTTTCGTTCACTGCAATGGACAGACAGCTCTAGCAAAGCACAACCGATTCTCTTGGTGGTTAAAATAGTTTGTCCTTTCCCAAGCTCTCCTTGTATCGGGTTTAACAAGGTTAGGATACGGTTTCAAATAGGATACCATTAAAATACAAGGAAACTCTGCTATGGCCAGTACAGTACTCCAGTCTGGTAAGCAGCCATACAAATTTCACTCTTTAAAGCTGAAGACGCTTCACAAAATCAGAGCTACTCTATTTGGCTACACTGGCCATCAGTGAAAACTGAGAAAACATTTTTGGCACAGCAGACTGTACTTCTTTTCTCAAGTGAGGTTAACTATAAAATGGAATAAATAAAAATAAATGGCGACGACAGAAAGACAGACCATGGAGCTGGCCAGACAGGGTCTGTACCAGAGACTGATGGATTTTCTTGCAATATAAGAAAGTTTAAATTCTCACCATCATTTTATCCCAACATGCAGGCATTTCAGAAAGTTTATAATCCCCCTAGCAATAAAACCCCCATTCCTTATTCTCAACTACTGCCAACCCTCACCTTAAAATAATTGTACTGCCAAATTACATACCGACAGGCAAAGCTAAACACTTGTTATCTTGCTCTTGTGGACATCAGAGGACATTGCAAATGCCTAAATAAAATTAGAAGTTCTAACTGCAAATCCCAGCCAAGTATTTCAAAGTGTTTGTCCTTTTAATGAATGGGGGGGAAAAAAAGAAGCTAACAAGAGAAAAACCTCCCTAAATTACAGGTTTGTCGCTTGCGATTAGTGGCGTGGGATTATTGCTTTGATTTGGTCTAAGCCTGAGAAGAATTGAATGTAAAGGATAGAGCAAATGGCTGATGGAGAGGAGGCCAGATCGAGGGGGGGGGGGGGGGGGGGGTCAGTGCAATTCAATGAAGGCCTCCATCTCCTCTGAGATGAGCCCCTTGTAGGGCAGTCTGTGCTTCTCGATGGAGCGGGCCGCCAGGCACTGCAGCGTGACGTAGTTGAGGGGGTGCAGGGCGTGGCGCCCGGCGTTCTGCTCGTCCAGCAGCTCGTAGGCCGTCTTCCCCTTGGAGTTGGTGGCGTCGAAGTGGGACCCGGCGCGCACCAGCATGCTCATGATCTCGGGGCAGCCGTTGGCGGCGGCGACGTGCAGCGGTGTGTTGTTGTCGCAGTCGCGCGAGTCCGCGTCCGCGCCGCACTCCAGGAGCAGCCCCGCCACGGCGGCCGACGGGAAGCGGCCCACGGGGTAGCGGCCCACCGCCGTCGTGTCCTTGTCGGCCGCCATGTGCAGCGGGGTGTAGCCGTTGCGCGCCCGCGGGTTCAGCTTCAGCAGGCGGTAGACCGTCTGCTTCTTTTGGTACTCCTGCTCGGGGGTGCAGTCCAGCTTCTCCAGGAGGAAGAGCAGGTGCAGGATGATGGAGAGCGCCTTGGTGAACTGGGGCGCCTCAGGGGGGCTGTCGCGCTGCGCCACCGCCCGCTCCACCTCGCGCACGCTCTTGCCCAGCACGCCCATCAGGTCCTGGAAAGTGACGCGGGTGGCCAGCGTGCCCTTGGCCCGGTCCTGCAGCACGAAGGAGAAGAGCTCGGCGAAGGACAGGAAGCTGCTGGCCGTCATGGGGCTGAGCGGGTCCAGGTTGCTCTGCTGCATGTCCAGCGCGTACTTCCACAGGCTGATGCAGCGCTCGAAGTTGCCCGAGTCGGCGTAGACGGCCCCGCGGTAGCGGATGTAGTAGGACGTGTCCGGGTGCGAGGGCCCCAGGATGCGCTCGCGCACCAGCAGCGCCTGCATGCGCATCTCGTCCGGGTCGGTGATGAGAGCCTCCAGCTCCTCGGTCGTGGTCACCTCCTGCGCGCAGTCGTACGCCGGGACGGGGGGCCCTGGGGGCGGCTTGCTCAGCGCCCCGGTTCTGTCCCCGGGCTGACGCAGCTCCAAAGCCCGTCGCCAATACCGCATGGCGCCCAGCAGGTCTCGCTTCTTGTCGACAAACGTTGCGCCCAAGAGCTCGAGGGCGTCGACGCGCTCCTCTCGCGAGGAGCGAGGCTGATGCACCAGGTACTCCACTATGTTCGTGTGACCTGTCACGCTAGCAGCAAGCAAGGGGGTCATTCCGTAGCCATCCTTCTCCATGCGTGCATTGCACTTCAAAAGCATCTTCATGATGTCCAGGCTCCCAGACTCTGCACAGTCATGGAGTGCCGTGTTGCCCTTTATACTCTTGCGGTTAACATCTGCACCACGCTCAAGCAGAAACTTGGCAATCTCTTTGTGGCCTTTGTAGCAAGATATCATGAGACAGGTGTGGCCATGCCGGTTAGCTACCTCCATGTCAGCACGGTGCTCCACCAGGTAGCGCACAATTTCTAGGTGACCATCAAAGCAGGCGGCACGTAGTGGGGTCGAATTTGTTAGCGTGGTGTTGTTCACCGACGCCCCGTGCTTCAACAAGGTCCGCACGACCGGCAGGTGACCAGCCGCAGAAGCCGCCCATAAAGGGGGAGCCCCTTCAATAGTCTCTCCGTCAAAGTTAACGGATCCCCCCAGCTCTACATTAGCTTTACAGTGTCCAAGTAGATAATCCACTACCTCCAAATGACCGTATCGGGAGGCGATCAGAAGCGGAGTGCCTCCTTGTGTCTTCTCCTCGGCAAGCGCCTCCAACTCCTCCGGACTTTTGTTGCTCAGCAACTTCTGGATAAGTTTCAGCTTCCCATCTCTGGCCGCGTTGAAAACCGCAGTTTTAATATCCATTTTACCGACGTCAGACTCTCCCCTTAGCCATTAACCCCGTAATATGTCTGTAAATTTGGATGTCGGTTCTGTTTTCAAAAAAAGAAAAGAAACCTTGTCAGCGTCTCTCCTTCTTTCCTGCATTTTTCAGCCATTTTAAGGCTGACATTAAAATGGCGACTCCGCTGTTTGACAGTTGTATGTTTACCATACGCGCTATGCCTCATGAACGTTGTAGTTTCAAAGAAAGAGGCGAGTCCTAGACGCTGTGGGAATTTTCTTGCGATAAGAAATACAATTCCCACAAAGAACTGCAAGCTACAGAAATTACCCAGATAGAAAACGTTTCGGGGCTTGTAGGCACGTGTAGTTTGTTAATGGACCGATTGTTTATTTTGCAGGCTAGCTTCGTTGTAGTTTCAACTACAGTCCCCGGTCTGCACCGCGCATGGAATGCAGTGGAACCGCCTCGATAATAAAAACATTTGTTGGGCTTTAAAGCCAACACATTTAACCACATCTGAACACGTCGTGGAATGTACAGTGAAAGTAAAATTTATCTCGGTAAAAGAATACAGAACTGTACTGCAAGCAAGTGGGGCTTTAAATAATAATATGTAATCTGAGAAGCTAACTTACAGTCTTTGGTGATTAACCCATTTCCTCCTTCCAGGTTATCTATTTACCCTTCTGCCTATCGATTAGTCAAGTTACGAATTTCATACTTTCTTCACGCAGTACAATATAATAATAATAATTTTATACCTGGAAACATGTTCAGTCAGTGGGCTCTGCTTCTTCATAGCTAGCTTTCTACAGTAGTCAATTAGTGTGATCAGCGTGTTCTATATGGTCTTAAAATGCATTTGAATCTGGTTATTTAGGTTTATATAGTAAAATTGGTAAGTATTCAGCCAGTAGTTTAATGCGTGTATATACTAGTAACGCATAGTATCCTTCAGTTTAACACATTTCTCCATTCTGATGGCCCATTATTATCTAAATATGTAGTTAGCCTGTTTGGTCATGCAAGTTTGTAACCAGAGTTTATAGACTTGAGTAGATAGTTGAGGTAAAATAAACTTTACAGCAAAAACCTGCCTTTAATGAAGTCTTTTAGTCAGCAAGGATATCCTCACATGCTTGGAATTATGCAACAACAGCATTTATGGTTCTATTATCAGAGATTTGATTTACCATAATGAAATATAATTTTAAGACACCATGTTCAAAAATATCCATTCCTTTCCCCAGCCTTAATGATTTGTTCATGTACCATGTCAAACAATCATTCCCCACCTCTCCAGAAAAAAATAAACACAGACAGACGTTGACCATACTAGCTTTCTTTATTTATAATTTCTTGCATTAATGTATTTATTTTAGATTTTGTTTTCATTCAACATGTGTAGCCATAGGATCTTCATCCATTGATTGCATTTATGTCAAGAAATTTTATCTGTGTAATTCAGTACTGCCAAGAAAAGGTCAATTGGTCTTATAAAACACTGAAGGTCTGAAAAGAAAGATTAAATTCTTAATTGCAATGATGTAAAATCTTAAATTGTTAAGGCTTTTTGGCACTTAATTATCATTGTCATCACTAATCCATGCCACAGTTACAAAAGACCCCATTCAATTGTGAACAAAAATCCTTTCATAGATAAACAATCCAAGGAAGGAATAAAAGCCGTGGCCCTTTTTGTGCCTTTGGCTGGTGCTGGGTGATTTTTTTTCCCGACATTTAACTGTATAAGAAGAATACCTTCTCAAACACGCAGACAAATGCACACACTGTAGAGGACTTTGCTGCTCTGAGTCCCATGCTGGGAGGCAGACTGGGATTTGTTGTCTTTGTTCACCATCACAACAAAATCACTAGTCTTCCACTCAGCACCTTGGGCTTGTCTCCCCTCTTCACTGTAGGCTAGCACCTCCCTCACAGGATGTGGCTGAATCCTTGGCTGTGACAGCAAAACATGACACCCAGTTACATAGGTATTGCAGTTTCCTCGGAAAATTGTCACTTAGGCAGTCGCTAATTATTGTGAAATACCGTGTTTGCAGTACTTGCACCTGCTCATGTGTTGTTTGTATTCAGCATTTTATCTTCACATGCTCTGAAAGACACTGAATAAGGGCTTACAAGTTAATTAATTGAAGATAAAATCATATTAGTACATCACCACCATCATCATCATCATCATCATACAGTGTGAACACTGTGTAATGCAATCTTGTGAATGTAACACCTATGAATATCTATGAAAATATATTGATACTTCCCTTCTAGTGTACTTCATGCACGACACTTAAGCCTATGTAAGATTTGCACATTATAGTCCAAATGCCATACTGGATTTGCAATTATTTGTAATTATTCATGCATAGGAAAGCGGAAGGGGATAAGGAAGTATAAATGTCAAGGAACCACATTTGGTAAGCAAGGTCTTACACATTTTGGTTTCTCAATCAATTCCTTTTCAATCAATTACAGAGGAATTAATATATGGAATAAACAAAACTTTTCTTTCTTACTCTCCCTCATCTGGGCATCTGGGCCCATGTGAGGCAATTTCTTGTAAAAATATTAGTATTAACAGTAGTAGTATTTGTAGCAGAACATTTAATTTATGACAGTCTGTAAGAAAAATAATGTTTTTTTACTAATAACAATGTCTTTTTATTTCATTTGGCGGGTACAAACAAACAATACATGTTTTCCTTTGATATCTGATACTGGTACTGCAACCCACCTCAATATAACACTCAATACTTTCAGGCAGGAACTGACTGGGACCCAACAAGCAATCCAGAGGACAGTCAGCTTGTCTCTCTCTCTCTCTCTCTCTCTCTCTCTCTCTCTCTCTCTCTGTCTGTCTGTCTCTACCTTTTTCTATCTCTGTCACAGCTGCTCACTTTTTCTTGCCTACGGCCCATCTCTTTGGCTTACACAAGCCCCAGTGACATTCGCACCACCTCAGCAGCCGCACCCCCACCCCCTCTGCCTCTACGCAAGCTCTTCAGCCTTTTCAAAGAGCAGTTGAGCTTTCAGCTGGAGGGGGAGGAGGAGATGGGGGAGGGGAGCACCGATGGCAGTAATGGGGGCTGTCTGTGCGATAGCTCTACCTGTGTTCAGAATAAGATATGATAGATTGTCTGCTAAATGCAGTCTGCTTTTTCCTGCCAGTTGCACTCCAAATTCAGCTTTTCAAGTGCTGAGGTGGAAAAATAAAAATATGATAAAGCAATGGGTACTATTTCATTGCCAAATACCTACTGTGCTGGTGGTAGGAATGATATTAGAGGTGGTCAAAGCTGTAGTAGCAATTACAGTAGTAGTAATATTGAGGTTCATTAGCTTGTTGCCCACTTCCACTCCAGTGTACTAGACACATGCATTGCTTTAATGACTGTCATTCATCTCCAGTGTTGTTTTTTTTCAGAGCTGGTAGCTATGCAACAAGACTGAAGCAGGGAAAAAAGGAGGGAGCAATGGCAGTTAGAGAGAAAGAATGAAGGGGGTGGGGTTGTGGACAGATATTGTGGTGATTCATTCCATGATTCTTCCACCATCAAAGGAAATAAACTGGACCTTTGAACCAAAGGGCTGTTCAATCTGAAGAATTGACGATGAATGGCTCAATATTGGAATCCTGTGTAATTGTTATCAATCTGCCTTTCTGGTTCTGTTTGCCTATCTAATCACACCACCTCTTAGATGCTGTCTGTTGATATCCCAGAACCAGAAGGGGAACTACAGGCACCCATTACATTGTGCCCTTTGCGTTTTCACTTTTATGATAGCAATATTGTGCCTCACAAATGATATGCATCTAATTTCAGAAATACATCTCATCTTGACACAGTCTTTAGCTTTTACCTTCACTGTCTTTGTGTATATTAGAATTATTTTCATATAAAGTAGTCCTTCTGGCATGAATAGTCCTGTTCAGAAGCCCATATTTTTTACAAACATCAGATCTATTTTGTAAAGCAGTGAAATTTGATGTTACACTTTATTTTACATTCTTTCTGTTTTTTATTTGACTATGATGCTGATCGGAATGTGTCGACATGGTTGTAAACATAACTGCAGTTTCCGTACAACGAAATGTTACAATTATTAACATTGACTGACCCATAATCAGCGCTGAACTCGGTTGTGGGAGCTGTCCTCTACTGTAGTGCTGAAACGCGACCAGGCTCGTCACTTTATCGCTGGTCTTTCAGCCACTGGATTTGAAACTTGACACCTGTTGCAGGAAAGTTTTGCATCTATAATTATACATAATACGAAATAACAGTATTCTTTTTTCAACGTTTCAAACAATGGCTTTTATTCACACTGTAAACCTGATCTGATCGTTAGGACTGTAAAAAAAGAAAATCTATCAAATATGATAGGACAGGATAGGATCCTAACTGAAAATGCATCAAGAGGATATGTCAAAACCTAAATTCAGATGTACTAATCACAATTCAAAAATCACTCGGAAAACAATCTCCATTTTCCGTTTTCGTGAACAACAGACCAAAAGCATCCTGTTAGAATCTCTGGTAAAAGCAAAAATAGATAATTATACATTATATTCAGTTTATCATTACAAAACAACGTTGCTATATAAAAACACAAGGTCGCTCCGACTCACCATCTCTCTGTGAACGGATCAACAGGTGAATCTGAAACCATTTTAACATGACTGTGTCCATTCCTTTTCACTCTCTCTTCTCCATCTGCCATTGAATCAAACGTCAATCTTTTGCTCAAAACCCTCCCACATAGAAACACGTAGCAGCACCAACGATGTTACTGGGTGCCTTGAAGACAAACGAGATTTTGTATGTGTTTATATAGCGGCCAAACACAAGAGAGGGAAGGGTTGTTATCGATGACGATTTGAAAAAACAACCAATAGGATTTCGATTTTATTTTCCACAGATGGCCTACCTCATTGTCACCAAGGAGCAGGCGAGGAAGCAAGGAGAAATCAAAATATTAGCTGCATATGTATTTTAATACAAATAAATGACAATCATTTTATTTTATTTGACATATATATATATATATATATATATATATATATATATATATATATATATATATATATATATAAACAAGCACACACACACACACACACACACACACACACATATATATATATATCATGTCTTAAACAGTATCAGTGTGATACACAGTTTTACAGTATATTTTTTTACAAAAACATTTGTCAAGTAATAATTTAGACAAAGACGAAACATGTATGTGTCTTTGCCCAGCCACCTAAACCAGGTGGACAGAAAGGAGCTTGGAAGAGCTGGGATCATTATTTGTGATTCCCCTCATCCCTGCAACGTCAAGAGGTGAGTGAGACTGACTGACTAAAAAACCAGGAGTATTCAAATGTCTCAGCATGTCGAATGGCACAAAAACGAATTGCCTTTATTGAAATGTTAAAAGTTGGATCATTAAACCAGCACCAATAAAAGTAAATGCACGACTAGCTACATGCACTAGCTCAAAGCTACATTTCACTACTCCGTTGCACTTTGCAGCAGCATAAATATTGAAAAATCAACATCTGGTTTCTGAAGTGCAGCAGCGAGGTGCAGATGGGCCAAGGTTACTACAGTGCAGCACTTTGTCTTTAATGATGCTGAAGAGGAGGAACAAGGGCTGGTAGTACGGGGCAACACAAAAAAGGTCACTTTCAAAGGAAAGAAGAGCAAGGAAGGGATGAGAAAGGAAAAGAACGTACTTGGGCGGCTATTAATAGTTAAGCCCCAGGTAAGAGAGGTAGACTTATTTCACTCATACCTCATAGAAATACATTTTTCAAAAATACAAAGGTGATCTGATTTAGTCTAATAGTTTAAACCAGTTAAGATTATCTTAATATTCTGGAAAAATGTATTTTATGAAATACAACGTGAATCAGCCGACCACTCTTACCTTGGGTGGACACTGTGCCCTTGCAGCATTGCTGACCACTCACACAAGCATCTCAGACTGATAATCACGGAGCTTCATTAGGTTTCATACGGATCCTATAAAAAGAAACAGGAAAATGTGACGACAAGCTTTCTGACACACATTTAATGGAGAACTCTCACTGAAGGTATATTTCCACTTTTATACGCGCATGAGTTTAAAATATCCACAAGTCGTAAAACTGTCACCCTGCCCAGGTACTTCAGCGAAACTTTCATTTCCAGGCTTTTTTTTTTTTATAGACGGGACTGAACCATCTGTTGCATTTACTCTTCTCCATCCCATTCCTATTTTAAACACTGAAGGAGGCTTGTTTGCATCTGAATAGAGCTGTAGACCATGCATTGCGCCCCATCCCTCCCAACTTAACACAATACCTCACTGCTACACACACAGAGAAGGGTCTTTCAACAGAGGCGTAGACAGCACATCTCCATGCCAGCAAATTAATAATCTAATTAACTGTCCTTTATTGTAGAGGACGTTTCCAGGCCCATAGCTTGAGATAAAAATATGATTTAACATTAATTTGAAAGCCCTGGAGAGTCTTCTAGTCCCCCAACTGCATCGCCACTCCTTTCAATATTATATGGGCATTGTCTGTAAAGGGCATCTTCATAATTGAGCTCTGGGTTTGAGGTAAAAGGGGTCTTGTTTAGTTTTAACCCTACACACTCCATTCCATCTTTGATTACTATGTGCTCATGACACAAGTAATTTTTGAGAAGCAAATCATTCACATACTGTATGAATATATAATGTTTAAAATGGAGACCAAAGCATGACAGTGCTCATGCTTGCTTCCCTTGAATAATAATAATAACAGCTAACTACATGACACAAACCGTTTTTGAGAACATTTTTCTGCTTTTCCTAATGACCAGACCTGGGTCAACCATTTTTCTAATTACTATGCATATTTGTTAAACTTTTGTCATAATTACAAAACTTGATGATCTAATGATACTTGGCTTGATTTGACTACCCTGCTGCAATACATTTATACTATATTGGAATGCAGAATGCTCATTATAATGAGGTTGACAATTATGATATATGGGCAATATGCACATTAAGCTCATTTGAAATACTATGTTTCCTATTTATAATTTATACCATTATCTCCATTGACAGGGGCATGAAATTTGCCAAAAATACGCAATCTTTTTTATGGTCTATTCAGAGTATATTTAGGCTGAGTTTTGCACGAACATAACAACATAACAAGATATTTAATTACATTTTCCAGATTAAATGATTATATTCAATTTATTTAAATTATGTTCAAATGTCATATTAATAATACGCACTGCGGTAAATTTTCACTTTTTGGCTGTGATATTTTAGAACAGTTAAATTCCAGAGGTCTTTTGTTGTCATTACGATAATGATAATTATAATACTCAACAAATTCTATCCATCAGGTTTGCAGTGAACAAGAGCTCACCCTCCTACCTTTCCATCCACCCTATAAGTCCCAGTCCAAGAACCTAGACACTCCATCTACAAACATGTCATGGATGGGACAGGATGGAGCCAGTCTGGATAAGACAAGAAGACACAAGGCAGACAAGACAGTATAAATCAAGATATCATGATAGTGCTATTACTTAAAAAAACAGAGAAGGCAATAGCGATACAGAAAATATAAATACAAGGAAAGAACCTCAAAATAATAACGCTCAGTCTTGTCATATGGCTTCAAATCAAAGCCTAAGAACTTTGGGGAGGGTTTTGTATGATATGAACAGATGTAGCATTAAGCTATTGGTGGAGGGTCTTTACCTCGGAGTGATGTGAAACAGGTATAGCTCCCACGTCTTTTGTTCTCGTTCATGTGGTTCTTTTTTTTTCGGCGTCCAACGTGGGGCTTAGAATGTCCAATTCCCACCCCAATTTGGAATGGCCAATCATCTGCAACCGCAGCTGCATTCATGCGCAAATGCCACTGCTGATCGGGGAGAGTGTAGCCATTCGCAGTTCTCCTCTGAAACACTTGTTGCCAGCTGCTACTTTTCACACTCCAAACTACAGCTAAGGCTCCATAGAGCAGAGGCGGAGGAAGACCTTTCGTGTGAGGTCCAGGAGCGCCTGCAGGGGATGATAGAGAGTGATGAACGTGGACCCCTAACTGACTGAAGCCTCCCATACCCTGGGCAACACAATCACCAACTGCACTTCACACTGGCACAGTACGGATTCAATCCAACACCATGAGGCTCGTCCATGCAGCCCAGCATGGCGCCTAAAATTAATTAGCCAACCAGCAGCCCCCATGTGGTTCTTTTTAACCTGAAAGTAGAACTGTCTATGGATTCCAGGTCAGATGGTAGGATCAACCAACACAGAATACCTGACTGGAGTTTAAACAAAAATGAAACAAAGGTCAAGGAGATACATTTTCAGATAACCCCTAATGCAATCACAAGTTTCAACAGGTATAAGTAGCTAGGCACCTCCTCCCTCTCGTATTAGCTGTTTCAAGCATACATCCCGCTCCCCATCTCCATCTTTTTTCCATGTTTTTATTGTTTCAATGAGTCTTCCATCCCATTATCAATGATGACCAAGATGGGGGTCAAAAACGTTGTCCAATAGCCAGGTCTGATCCCATCCTCGGACTCCTAGCCCAGGTTTTTAACAAATGCAGTTCATAAAACCCATCTCAAATGCAAACCTGTTGTAAGGAAATTTATTCTACTGAAATAGTAATTAACATAATATTTCTGATCTACATAATCTGCACAGTGCAACTACATTTCTGCAACTTTAGCCAGCTTGTTTTGAATGCACTTTGGTCAGTAAGGTTGGGTCTACCTAACTGATCAACCTTGACCTGATCAACCTTGTGAACCAGCATTATTGCAGAGAGAGAGAGGTCATTCAACTGCGTGACATTGACAATCATTTTTTGTACCTGAATCAATTTATGTTTGTCACAGACTGGCATAGATTTCAATGGGTATGGCTACCAATTAAGAAATCAGTTTTTTATTTTTGATGGAATAGTTTCCGCACGGTGTAGTTTGTGCAGATCAGAAATAACGATTCCTGTTTAACAGTGGCCTGATTTCAAGCTCTGAAGGGTTGAATATTTACTCCGGCCACTGTGTATGTTTAACAAAACACAGAGAATTGAGATTTCCCTGCTTTATTCTCAAGAGGCATTTCCGATGCGGTGCGAGCATACAGGGTGAGGGGAATGGTACATTTGCAAATGAAAATTACCCACTGCGAGCCTCCTTTGAGAAAACATAAGCCTGTGGAGCGCATGCTGCAGACACAATGGCCACCCAAATGTAAAATTCCACGCAGCCCGAACACCTTCGACAGAAAAGGGGATGTCAGGTGGGGATCTCTGCGTGCCACGCTATACTACTGTGAACAAAAAAAGAGGGGTAGATGGGAGGATTAGGCAAATGAACACATCTCTCCTATTCTCAATCCCTCTTTTAAATATAAATGCTGTAAGGGAGTGCTGAGACAGTAATGATGTTGTGCACACGTAGCTGGCTGTACACAAATAGGGATCACCCTTTTAATTTAAACTAGATCTGCCTTGGCATTGAATAAATGCCACCCTTGTTGTAGCAGACAAAGCATTATGTTATGTCTTCATGCCATGTGGTAGCATTATATATACTGTAGGACAGGAACTTCAGAATTAATTAACAAATGCCTCAGGCAATCAGGTTCAGTGTTTGGAGAGTACATGTAGTGTATTTTCACAAAGTATCTGAAGTTTAGGACAGACAGTATAGATTTAAGTGTACTAAAGTGAACCTTTACCTCATGGAAGCAAGAGCATGTCCACTGTTTAGAAATATTTGAGCTTCTTCATTTCAGACATGAAAGAAATGTGTGGAATGTATAGCTTGGTGCCACGTGCAAGAAGAATATTCCTTATGTCCATATCTTACATTCTCCCTATATTGTAAAACACAAAGAATACACATGGGGATTTACCAAGATGTATTGCTAGAAAAAATTTGCTATATGTATACTCTAAAAATAGATTGGGTCACTGTTAGGTTGGACATTATTCAGTCAAAAAAATATAATTTCCTAGGAAAGCTATAGGTGAAGTGTATACAAAATTCTTTTGTCAAGCATGCTTTCCTCCTTATTTATAATCCCCTTCTAGCATGTCATTATAATCCAGGGAATGCATTTCCATAATAACCTTAATTTGCACAGCTCAAAGAAGTGGCTTATGGTCACCATGGTTCCCCTTTTGCAGGGATGTATAAGTGCCCATGCTGATCATTCAGAGCTGCTCTTTCTAGAGGCACGTATTAGCATTGACATCATACCAGCCAGCATGGCTATCACAACGCCCAGCATGGACATGTCAATCACACCAGCCAGCACGAACATGTCTCTCATACCAACCAGCATGTATATATCAACCACACCAGCCAGTATGGACACATCTACCACACCAACTTGCATGGACATGCTATCACAACAGATGGCCCCCCCATCCTGTGGATTTTATAGGGTACGACTAGGGTCACCAGTTTGTCTCCACTTGTTTTCGCACATGTACTTCAATCCTCCACCAACAAGAGGTTAATAGCCTTCTTATCAAGCTACATGTCAAACAATTATCCTTACAGCATCACCTCAATCATTTACCTTGACAAAGTAATTACCACTAATTAAGCACAGATGATTATTGACACTGATGGTAACAAGTGAAACCCACATGTTAAATTCAGTCTGAGAAGTCAGGGAATGTTAGTTTTTGTTAGTGATGGGAAATACAGCTAAAATTAGAGCAGTTACATGATATTTAACTTGCTGAGAAACATTTAATTGAATAGCATTAAAACAATAAAATAATTTGCAAATTAAAATATAATGTAATAAAAGGGGTGAATGTCATGTACGCACTTCAAATGCAAATTAAAGGTTCTAAATTATGTGATTAAACTGGACCACAACTGTCTCGTATGTCTGATTGAGGATGCTTCGTGAAAACATGTCTATGTGAAAAGATGTATATTTCTGCATTATCAATTGACATTGATAAGAAAATATTTCTTCAGTTGTATCCCAGAATTCACACAGTGACATTACGGTGCTGTTTTTCCCTGCAAATAGTTTGTCATTTTGCAGCTCAGATCTACACCTTCTATTGAAACTAGGAATTGAGTTGGATGTTGAGTTTGTTGTGAAGTCAAGCCTACTTGGGAGACTTGACTGAGATGAAAAAAAATCCTGACAGCTTGAGGACATCTGTAAGCTGGCTGACAGGTGGTTGCTTATTTTTTGAGTTACTTTATTTTTGAGCAATGGGTTGGAACATTGTGAGTTTTTAATGCAACTTCACTGAATGCTTTTGATAAATTAGTGATTCGTTGTTTTGTCAAAGCTGTGCATCTGCTGAGCCAGTGCACAATATTCACAGGAATTTTATAGCTCTTCACTATTTTTTCCTCCAGCTCCTTCTTCTAAAACTTGCGCTCCACCCCTATCAAATGGGCATAGATTTTGATGATAGGATAGTGATTAAAGACCAAAAATAGTTCCTGCTTCCTGCACGATCTGAGGAAGACGTCATTCCAAAGCTATAAGCACTACTGACAGTTATAAGCTTTGTTCTGTTTTCCTTTTTCAATCGCGCATCAACATCACTCCTGCATGATGCACAACAGCAATGAAGGTTTTGAGGGAAGGGGGCATTGGCCTGGCTGTTGTATTGTAAATCTACACTATGTAACTAATAGTAATTAAAGTTTTGAAATTTAAAATGTTTAACCCCTGGTGTAGCTTTCTCACTGTAGCAGCTAAAGAGTCATTTATGTTTCCGTAGTAGGCCTACAAACTAGAATGGCACTCTTCCGTGTTGTGGGGAAAAAAGAAACACAACACTGACACCATGTGGTCTTTTTAAAAGTACAGTCTCAGCACTCAAACATGACCAAGCAATTTTTTTCTCCCACAAAAAGGCAATACTTAGCTATACATGAATTTATTTGAAAAATATGAGTATTTAAAGTTTAATTGTCTTGATTTTTTGAAGACTGTCATTAATCATCAGATTCCGAACGTATTATTGGCCTAAATCACGCAACTGAATGGTCGAGATTCTAAATGGTTTCATTGTCTGACTGATTCAGAGGCTATTTGAGAAAAAACATTGAGTAATCAATGAAAAAAAGGAGGTCTGCGTTGGCCGGGAATCGAACCCGGGTCAACTGCTTGGAAGGCAGCTATGCTAACCACTATACCACCAACGCTTGACGAATAAAAGCCCCTCTGCAATATTGTCATAAACGCTATTCATAAAATACCGGAAACCCAAAACCTAAAAAAAGAAAAAAATCTCCGATAGAGAGAAAACGCTAAAACATATATATGACATACATTAACTCCCCGGTAGGAACAAATCATCGTCTTCGGTCTACAAATAAGCAAAAAATGGTCATAGGAAGCAATGGGGCATCTGTAATTGCAACGCACGCAAGTAATTTTCGCCCGTAACAAGTAATTTTCACATTTAGGGTTACACACGTGCTTAACATAAGGTCTTAAACCTAAATATATTCTAGAAATAACAAACACGAGTTATAGCTAGTAAGCTTGCTAGTTTCTGTTGTTTTCAGTCCACTGATTGCAAATTCCTATTTCGTTAAACATACTAGCTATCGAACAGGTAAATCGGCTTTTACACCAAGATATCAAAGATCTGTAGCAAACATCATTGTTTACATAATTGTCTGCATAGCTCACGTTCCATAAAAATACTGTATTTGTAGTTATATGTTCAATACCAATTTGAGGCAACGTTAGTGAATGATGTCCCCATACATTAGCTCCTCGCTAAGCAAAGGAAAAACCAGAGGTGGGCAACAAGGCCGGCACCAGTTTCTGATTTTCAAGAAAACTTCTGGCCTGGATTACTTCAGTAGCCTCAACATTTACGCCATGAGATTCCAGCTACATTTCTTTCTAAGTGCACGCATGACAGCCGAAGACTGTTCTTGTCCCTTTATGAAGCCTTCTACTGGGACCAACATTTAGTCAGGATAATTGGTGGACACAAAAACTTGCACCAACCGGCCCTCCAGGACCGGAATTACCACCCCAGTTCTATTATTTTCGGAGACCAGGCAACGTACGAGGCCATGCGGGAAAAAATGATCTTGTACTCACATTATTACAGTGAAAAGACTGTACGCAATAAATCCCAATATATCATAATATTCAGTCATCCAGTGGCGGTTCATTAGAAACAGAAATCCAGCAATTCAACAAAACACTTCTTAACCTTAAATTGAATTGCTCGATAACCTAAATCAACACAAAGACAAACCAGCATTGTCAATTAAGAAAGCAGTCCGACATTTCTCGGCATATTTTATGATCTATGTTGACATGCCATTTTGAGAACCTCTAAAGGACAGCATTTCAAACGTCCATGAGATCGAGATCAAAATCAAAGGAAGACACAATGCCTTGGGTTTAGAAGTTTACACCTATGTGGTTTATTTCATGATAAACTTCAACAGGGTAAGGAAATGGTTTACATTCTTTTCCACCACTGATTTTTTTTGTTCATTTTCAGCTTTAATGTGTAAAAATGACAGCATCCTTCAAGCAGGACCTGATGAAATCACGGATGTACATAATTTGGAGGTTTAACACAGCTGAAGTACAAACAAATGCCTTGAAAAGTCGTCACATGATGGACACAGCCTGGGATATGATTATTCAGTTACAAGGAAAACAAAGTAATGGATGTATTAAGGAACTGGCTGCCAGCAAAAATGCCACAGTATCACGTTATTTCCTTATGTATCTATACTGTATATATGCATGTATACATATATTTATATAAGTATGCTTGAATTAGTATCCTGTACAAACACCAGCTGTACTCTTTCATCTTATCTGTCTCTTCCAGTAGAAACATATACAAATATAAACAACACACACTCAGGCTCGTGAAGCTAAAAACTACATTTAAAAAGATTCTTCACATTCCTCGAACAAACTGGATGAGTTTTTTTTTTGTGCGGCTGTTCGCAGGTCGATTTCAGGAGAGATGAGAGAAGCGGTGGGGGCGGAAGATGAGGGGCTTCCTGAAAGCTGGGGCGGCTTTTGCCTTTCTTCCGAGTTTCACTCCCGGTCCGGGTCCGGGTTCCGGCTCCGCGTCTTGGCGCCGGCCACGCGGCCCCCCCCGGCACCTCTGGGGCCCGCCTCCTCGGCCTCTCCTGCTCCATCTTGTGCGTGCGTGTCTGTGTGTCGGTTCATGTGCACGGTCTCTTCTGTACGTGTGTGAAAGGGGCGGGTGGGGGGCGGTTGTTTCAGGGGCGGTTGGCGGAGGGGGGGCGGTGGCTGTTTAGGGCGAGGCGGGGGGCTTGCTGCTGTAGCGGACCTGGTACCGGTTGACGGGCAGGCCGTTGACCTGCCTGGTGAGGCAGGTGGTCTTGCAGGGGATCATCTCCTCCTCCTCCTCGCCCATGAGCCAGTCCTGCACGGCTCGCTCCGCCGATGGGGGCACGTGCTCCGCCAGCCAGCCCTGGTGCCACCGGTCGAAGCGCTCGTGCTGCGCCCGCGCCACGGCGTGCTGGGCCTGAGGGAGACACCCGCCCGAGCGGCGTTAGCAGGGCATCACAGTGCTCCACAGTGCTCCCATCTTAGGAGCATTCACGCTTGAAAACTGATGTGCGCTAACTGGTAATAGCACGTCTACTAATTGCGATGCATTAGTGTGCTCCTACATATTTCAGCTAAGGAGCAAATGTGCTCCTTGGAAAAACATGTTAGCATAGAGCCCTGGTTAGCATTTATTTCCCTTCAGGAACTCAGCCAGTCTGCTGCAGGATATCTGACCCCAACACTAGGCTTTGCTCTCCAGCCAAACGTGTGCGTTTCTTTCCCCCTGCGGCGGATACTTCCCGCAGAACGTGCGCAGGCTAAATGCGCAAACCGATTCCTGGCCGCGCGAGGGGTTCGGCTCCACGTACCTTCCTGGCTTTGACGAGGGCCCCCCGGCGGTACATGTAGTCCTCGGAGTTCATGACGAACACCATCTTGTGGGAGTGCAGCTTGAAGCGGCAGTCCAGGCTGCCGGCCGTCTCCACGCCCAGCTGCCGGCGCCACTCCCGGCGACAGCGCATGGCCTCCATCTGCCGCAGCTGCCAGCGCCGGAAACGCCGCAGGTTCCTGGGGGAGGCGACTCAGTGTTTTAATGTGGGATACTTACTGGGGACAGACCTGTGCCTGTGTGGGTTTAATAAGGGACAGAGTGGGGAGTGGGGTGGTCAGGTGACTCAGTGTTTTAATGTGGGACGCTGGCTGGGGACAGACCTGTCTCTCAGGGTTTAATGAGAGGGGGAGTGGGGAGTGGGGGGTCAGGTGACTCAGTGTTTTAATGTGGGACGCTGGCTGGGGGGGGGGGGGGTCAGGTGACTCAGTGTTTTAATGTGGGACGCTGGCTGGGGGGGAGGGGGGGGGGGGTCAGGTGACTCAGTGTTTTAATGTGGGACACTGGCTGGGGGGGAGGGGGGGGGGTCAGGTGACTCAATGTTTTAATGTGGGACGCTGGCTGGGGACAGACCTGTCTCTCAGGGTTTAATGAGGGACAGAATGGGGAGTGGGGGGTCAGGTGACTCAGTGTTTTAATGTGGGACGCTGGCTGGGGACAGACCTGTGTCTCAGGGTTTAATGAGGGACAGAATGGGGAGTGGGGGGTCCCGGTGTGTGACTGGGGGCATACAGGTGCCTGTCACAGCAGACTGAGGTAGACTCGCAGATTAAGGAGGTGCTCCACTCAAGACAATACAATTATTACTTTTTTTTTTTTTTAAACAAAAAGGATTACAGTGCGTGTCCTTTGGAGAAAAATGTAAAGCTCTATGTCAGTGGTGTCAAACTCGTGCCATGGAGGGCCGTGTGTATGCAGGTTTTCATTCCAGCCTCAGATCTTGATTATATAATTAGTTAAATTATTTGCTGAATTAGGGATGCAGGTTTGTGCACAATGGTGACCCAACGTCTATGGTGACCCGCATTGTCTAAATAAAAATTTTCTTATATTCTGTGCTTCAATGCAGTTAAACGCATATGGCTGAATGAGTAATTGGACTCAATTAAGGCAGCATTAATTGGTTGGAATGAAAACCTGCATACACACGGCCCTCCATGGCACGAGTTTGACACCACTGCTCTATGTGAAGGTTACCAAACAAATGTAGTTTTCAAACTGCTTAGAGCAGGAGAACAGCCAAAAGGGAAAAGCATGAGGAGACAGCAGCTGTAGGGCAGTGTTCACCTGGGCAGGAAGACTGGTTTGAAGCAGAATCCCTCTGACTGAGCGCACAGTGCCGACTCCGTCCCAACAAACTGCTCAATGTAACTGGACAGGTACTGCATGGAGAAGACCACAGAGATCATTAAAGACCGACTCTTCCCCGTTTAGTGCACTTCTCCCAATGGAAAACAGGAATCGATGCCCCTGCTCAGGGCCTAGTCCTTAGGCCTCTGCAATGTAAGCAGCACTCAGAAATATTGTTGCTACTTAACAGATACATCTTTGTGTTACTACCTAGCAGAAGCGTCAGTGTGTTACTACCCCAATAGAAATGTCAGTGCGTGTCACAATTCAACAGAAACAACAGTGTGCGTCACTACTCAGAAATAGCAGTATGTTACTATTACACAGAAATAAGTGTCTGTCACTACTCAAAAATAGTAGCGGGTGTTACTTCAACAAAGATCAGTGTGTTAGTACTCCACAGAAACATCAGGGAATTAGAACTCTGAGATACACTATATGGCCAAAAGTATATGAAGACCTGAATTAGCCAGAATTATGGGAAATAATATCAAGTTGTTCCGTCCTTTTCTGCTCTTCTGTGAAGGTTATATACTAGATGTTGGCGCATTGCTGCAGGGATTTGCTTTCACTCAACTAGAAGAACATTAGTGAGGTCGGGCACTGAGTGTGGCACAGTGGGTAAGGAACTGCGCTCGTAACCGAAAGGTCGTAGGTTCGAATCCCGGGTAAGGACACTGCCGTTGTACCCTTGAGCAAGGTACTTAACCTGCGTTGCTTCAGTATATATCCAGCTGTATAAATGGATACAATGTAAAGTGCTATGTAAAAAAAAGTTGTGTAAGTCGCTCTGGATAAGAGCGTCTGCTAAATGCCTATAATGTAATGTAATGTAATGTAATGTTGGGTGTAAGGGCTGGCTTGCAGTTCACTTTCCAATTGATCCCAAAGATGTGGGATGGAGTTGAGGTCAGGGCTCAGTGCAGGCCAGTCAAGTTCTTCCACACAGTTCTCAACAAAACCATTTCTATATAGACTTTGCTGTGTGTCTGGCGGCATTTCCTGTTTCAGCATGAAAAGGGCCTTCCCAAAACTGTTGGGGAAGCACATAATCGTCCAGAATGTGATTGTATGCTGTAGCATTAAGATTCACCTTCACTGGAACTCAGGGTCATAGGCCCAAACCATGAAAAACAGCCCCAGACCAAGCAGTGTCCAGACACTTTTGGCCATATAGTGTATCAGTGTGTTACTGTTTAACATAAATATCAGGGAATTACTACTCAGAGCTATCAGTGTGTGATACTACTCAGAGCTATCAGTGTGTGATACTACTCAGAGCTATCAGTGTGTGATACTACTCAGAGCCATCAGTGTGTGATACTACTCAGAGCCATCAGTGTGTGATACTACTCAGAGCTATCAGTGTGTGATACTACTCAGAGCTATCAGTGTGTGATACTACTCAGAGCCATCAGTGTGTGATACTACTCAGAGCTATCAGTGTGTGATACTACTCAGAGCCATCAGTGTGTTTCTAATCAGAACAGAAATATCAGGGTGAAGGAACCTGGACGTCCAGCGGGTCGTCGGCTTGTGCTTCCTCGGTGTCCAGCAGCTCGATTGTCATAGTCACCTGACCTTTCCTCTGGATGAACATCACCTGCACGGTCAAGGAGAAAGCATGCCTACTGATGCATTTCATCATTTCAGAAACATCATGAGCTGCCCTGAATGGAGGTTTAACACCCTGTCTGCTGCACCAATTCCTATCTCCCCACACTTAACATCTTTCACCGTGTCATGTAGCCTCAACATCAAGTGTTAAACAAGCCTGGGACAGATCCTCCCTGGTTCAGGACAGACTGCGGTTTTTCCTCAGTACTGATAAAATAGGGTCAGGACACACTTACGTTCTCGGTCAGAACCAATAAGACAGGGTCAGGACAGACGTGTTCACATATTGGTCCTAAACACCGTTTTCCCCCCACACGGCTATTTTACAAACCCTGATATAATACCACAGGGTGGATACATCGATCAGTCCTGACTTTTGCCCTCCTTTCACATAGAATTTTTTTTGCTTTATTCAGACAAGTGGAAAGCAGAGATGGCAACAGACAGAGAAGGAAACACAGCTGATAAAGTGCCATGGTGAGCACTGAACCCCCACCCAGACGGGACGAGTCACATCCGGCTCCACGCCCCACGGACCGCCTGCGCCACGCGTCCTGCCCGTCGTCATTCGTTAACCCCCCCCCCCCCCCCCGCCTTTACCTTGAAGCAGTTCTCGTCGGCCATGACCCTCTCGGCCTTCCACTGGTAGCTGGTCTCCCAGGCGGCGCGCACGCACTGCGAGGACAGGTTCCCCCCGGCCGCGCCCCTCTTGCGCTCGGCCAGGTAGAGCTCGGCCACCTGCAGGCACACCTCGTCGCTCACCAGGTGCTGCAGCTGGGGGGGGTGAGGGGGGGGGGGCATAGAGAGGAGACTCCATCACCACCGGACCGCTCGAGCGCACGCCGGAGCTCCCGCGATGCGCTCCTCTGTGGCGCCACGGTAAGAACGCCACAGTTCTTATGCAAATACAGTGTGTTTATGGAACGTGAGCTATGCAGACAATTATGTAAACAAAGATGGCATTTGCTTGAAATTTACAGATATGATGTTGATATTTTGATGTAAACGCAGATTAACCCGTTCGATAGCTAGTATGTTTAACGAAAAAGGAATTTTCCCTGAGCTCATGGATACAAAACGCAAGTTATTCCGGGGGTTGCATAATGGTGTGAGGGCACATTTTCCTGGTGTAGTTTACGTGTGCGATACAGCGACCCGCCCATCTCACATTTCCGGATAGGCAAACAGGAAGGGGGACTAACTTTCTTCCGGCAGCTTAGTTCTGCGTAGTTCTTCGTGGAAAATGGGTGAGCTCAGAAACACGGAACGGTGATTCAGAAGCAAACAAAAGCTTGCGATGTTCCTTGCTGCTCCATCTCAAGGAGGAAAACAACCCCATTTTGTCCTTTCATTCGTTCCTTGCCCACGAACACCAAAGAAAATTATGGATAATGGCTATGAGCAGAGATGATGGAGAGGGGTTTGTAGTAAAAAAGGGCAGAGCAATCTTAGTTCGCTGCAGCCACGCAGCTCACCAACGACAAGCATCAGAAGCCTTAAGATATGACATACAATTTTAAAAGGCAAATAATTGCTTTAAAAGGAAATGCATTTAATCATATGGAAAACTCAAATATTACATTCAACTGCTTTTAAAGTAATACTCATTACAGCAATAAATGCAAAGACAGTATTTCAATTTAGGCCGAGAAAGTAACAAAACCATGTATAAATGGCTATTTGTATGTTTTATCTTCCGTTTTTCTTTGGCTATAACAGTCATACTTAATGAAACACCACTTCACCATTTTAATTAATGAGGTTGAGCGAACAGAATCAACCTGTCACTGGTTAGCCAACATTAAATTAGCCAGGCTGACATTTTTGACCGTAATTTAAATTGTTTGACAATACTTACAAATATACATATGTTCAAATGCCCAAGTATCATGAAAGTAAAGCAAATGTTACTCGACTCCAAATAATTATGAAACAAAACTGTAACAGGATTCACTTGCAAATGAACATGCTAATGATTAACGCTAACGCTAGGATGACAGCTAAACTTTTGATAATGTACGAAAACACGTTTTTACAATAATTCCTGCATTTTAGCTAGGTTACTGAGTGCTTGCGGAACATTTCTCACCTGCAAATTAAAGATTCAAACTGGCGAGCTGGGCTGGGATATCAGCGGCTTCTTGCTTCTGCCAGCAAGCTGAAGGACTCAGCTCCAGGTTCTCAATTTTACCTGCCACTACCCCGTAGTGCGCGGATGCCCTCATTACAATGCAGAGAGAACTAATAAATATTAGCGTTTCAGCACGGTAGCACTGGGAGGGTCCTCTCGCTACAGGCGGCTGACTACGGACCTGTGGTTGTGGGAGTCCAAGCTTGCAGTAACTCCTGCCTCCTTCAGTGTGTGCTTTGCACTTTGAGGAGAAGGATATAAGATACTTATGCACACAGCCTGGCCTCGAGTATCTTAAAACAAAATTCAGCCCCACTGAGATTTGAGTGGAGCAACCGGAGGAGAACTAAAACAAGGGACACGAAAACTTCAAGGGGAGCAGGATTTTTTAAAAGTGAAGAAAAAGGATGAAAGGATCCTGTTGGATGGAGCCTGTGTTATAACTGCAGACTATTACGGACTACCGCCCGCGTGCGCACCGGTAAGTGCATCCAACCTCAGGTAGAATTTTGATTTCTGTCATTAAGCTAGCTTGGTAAAAAATATTTGCGAACCATCAATTTCCAGAGGCTTTTTGCATCTCCCAATGAAAACCTTTCATTGAAATGTTCAAATGTTCTGTTGCGCGAACAGAATTAGAAGCGCTGTGAAATGTTTCGCGACTTCACCACGATACAGCCCTACGTGGAGCCCAACACCTGACGAGTGCCTTGACGTAGGCATTTCCGTTTACCGTTTGACGCGAACGCGCGTGTGAAGAGCGGCGGGGCGCCGTGCACCTCTCACCTGTCTGATGATGTTCTGGATGAGCTTGTCGATGGTGAAGCCGATGTAGGCGTGGATGGTGAACATCTCTCGCAGCGTGTCCTCGTACTGCGTGGAGTCCAGGTTCCCGTCCAGGAGGTTACGGACCATGTCCAGGAAGGCCGGGTAGTACTCCTCCAGCTCGACTTCGCCTGCGAAAGCAGGACGGCGGTTACCCACACAAACGCGCATGTACACGCAGACTCACACACACACAGACTCACAGACTCAGACACACAGAAAAACACATACACACACACACACACACACAGACACACACACGCACAGGCACAGGCACAGACATAGACACACACGCACACACACACACAGACACAGACACACACAGACACACAGAAAAACACACACACATACACACAGACACAGACAGACACACACAGACTCAGACAAAAACACACACACAGACACACACACGCACACAGACTCACAGACTCAGACACACAGACAAACACACACACACACACACACACACACACACCCCCACACACAGACACAGATACAGACACACACACACACACACACACACAGACACACAGACAGACACACAGACACACACGACAATCTGAACAAAAACATTCCGGAGGGCTCAACAAGGATGTTGATTAGACACACACACATTCATGCACACATACACATTCATTCAACAGCATGCTTGCTATCTCACTGCTTTTATTTTTGTTCACTTGTCAAAGGTTTTCAAAAGCAATCTAGCCTCAACAGCTTTCTCACGAGCTAGTCACCGACATTTAACGACAAAAATGGCACAAACTAGTAAAGTTTAGCAAATCTGCCAATGAGTTGACTTTACTACTACTACTGTAGCTCTCTAATCATTTGCTAAAGTTCAAGATGATTAGACACAGTGTAGTAGTAAAAACTTATAAACATAGTCATTAAACTTTGCTGATAAGCGCACATGCTCCCAAAGTAGGTTGGCTTTATCTCTTCAGCAGTCCCTACACTTTCTCAGACACCTGCCCTCTACAGCTATAGCTCTTATTATGTGCCTCTCGGCTAGCAGATGCGGCTCAGGAGCCTGGTCACTGCGAGGCTGGCTGGCTCTTCTCTTACTGGGCTGTTTGAGTCGCAGCTCCATGGCCAGGTCGCTGGCTTTGTCCCGGCGGCCCTCGGCCTGGAGGATCCTCTCCCGGTCCTGCTCGGCCCGCCGCTCCAGCAGCTGCCTCTCGGCCTGGCGGTAGACCCGCAGCAGCCGCGCGCACAGCGTCTGGTGCAGCCGCAGGAAGAAGTACCAGTTGTTGTTGAGGAAGAAGAGGTTGTAGACGTCGTCCAGCTCCTTCTGGTGCTCGGCCTCGGGGTCGCGCAGGTCCAGCTTCTCCCCGCCCAGCGCCAGGCTGCCGGGGGGGCTGGGCTCCGCGTTGTGGGGCGAGACGCAGCGCCTCCTCCTGGACTCCCCGTTCAGCTGCGGGCCTCCTCCTCCTCCTCCTCCTCCTCCCGGCGGTCCCCCCGCCCCCGGCCCTCCGCTGCCGCCGCCGCCGCCCCCTCCGATTCCGACTCCGACTCCTCCTCCACCTCCACCTCCACCCGCTCCGACCCCCTCCTCGGCGTCGGCCTCCTCGTCCGTCCACTCCTCGGTCTCGCTCAGCTCCCCGCGGCGGGCGAAGAAGAGGTCGGGGACGAAGTGCTGCACGATGCGCTTGATGTGGTCCTTGTCGTCCTTGTGGATGGTGGGCTGGCGCTTGACGTGGTAGATGATCAGCGAGGCGGCGTCCTCCAGGATCTGCTTGTCCTCGTAGGTGAAGACCATGTGGGGCTCGCTGACGGCCCCCCCGGAGCCGCCGCCGCCGTCGCGGCCCTGCTGGCCCACGCCCCCCTCCTCCGTGCTCTGCTCTTGCCTCTGCGGGGAGAGCGCAACAGGAAGCGGGTTTTGAGGTGGCGGGAAAACAGGAAGCGGGTTTTTTTTTTACGGGCGGGGCCTGTGGAAAGGAGGTGGCGTGAGGCCACCCCCAGCCTCGCTTCAAGCCGCTTGTTAAACAATCGCACCGATGCGGTACATTAATCACCTCAATAATTCGCCTCGGCAACACGATCAAAAACCGAGACAGCAAAAATTTTGCTGTTTCTAAGATACACTAACTGTAAAAAAAAAATGATGCAAAAAGAATGTGAGCATGCAACTTGAATGTCATATTTACTTAAGTGATGTGGGTGCAGTGATTTAATTGTTACCAGTCAAGTTAAGAGTTTCTTTGGAGTGACGTGTTAAAGTTGGCCCAAACAAACCCGAACAGGGTCACAAGTATGAAGCGAGTTTTTTCAGCAATTTCCCCGAAAGCATTTACACAGACAATTTATCACCCAGTAAAAGTGCTTTTAATGCAGATAAATGCAGCGAAAGGTATTAGTGCATGCAAATTGTGTTTTCCACTCCGTGTTACAACACAGAAATGTAACTTCAAAGTAACTTTATGGAAAGACACCGAGTCGGTGAATGTTTTTTTCTTCCCAATTTGCAAGTGAAGTTAACGATGCACGATTAATTAAAAGGACAACGGGTAATTTGTTATTCATTGTGCCATTACACCAAGGAAATATTAGCTAAACGCCTCTGGAAAAATGATAAATGACTCCAGCAACTTGTGAATAACGTCATTCCGGTTGTGTTCCCCGTCATTTGCTTCTGTTTTTTTCCCCCCAGAGTTCCAAACCCCGTTTGTCCCACCCTGGTTTTCCCTCAGAAACAGTATTTCTGAGATCTGAAATTCTGGTCTTCTATTGTCTTTCGGCTACGGTCTAACAATGGGTGATGTGTAAAACAAATAACGTCCACTGGTGTGCAGTGAACCAGACGGATATTGCCATCGGTTACAACCGTTTCTCAAGAAGCTGTTAGCGCATTCCATGCTTCACTCTGGTGACACTGCCCTTTAGCTGCGTCGTAATATTGACTTGACGGCGTAATTGGACGGGCAATGAGAATCTGCGCAGCTATAATCTGTCATACACTGTAATCATTTCAGAGATTATTGTATCTACGGCGATGCCTCGAGGCCCGAAACGCCAGTCACAGGCCTCGTCGAATGACGAGGCCGGAAATGTATACGGGGCGGAGTCTATGAGGGAATGGAGCCGGGGGGGGGTGGGGCCCACCTCGTCGTAGACGCTCTCGATCTCGTTGAGCAGGCTCTTGGACCGCAGAGCCTTGATGTCGTTCTGCTTGAAGTTGACGCCCTGGTGGTCCAGGGACTTGAGGTAGGCCTTCTCGTACTGCTCCCGCCAGATCTTGTTGAAGCCCTGCTGGGCCTCCCGCCACTCCTCCTCCTTGGCCTTCAGCCTGCGGACACGGGCGGGGGGGGGGGGCAGAGACGCTGAGTCCTCCAAGCGCGGGCGTTTCGCGCGTTTATCGCCGCGCGACGGCCGCGATTAAGCCGTTCGTCCAGCGCAAACCGCCTAACCTTTCACAGATCAGATTATGAAAGGCCTGCTCGGCCATTTAAATATGCTAACCATAGACTCGGACCACATCATTTCTACTGAACTAGAAACTTGTGGCAGAGATAATACCTGGGTTAAGTGGCGGCCCAAGGCTTTCAGGAAGCACGCGCCTGTGGCGTTTGCGCAAGCGCGTATCAGGGCTGAAACAACTGCTCGACGTTATCGACAATTTCGACTAAAAATTAATCGACAAATATTTCTGCGGTAGATTTGTCATTTACAAAGGGCCTCCAAACACCAGAGAATGAATTACTCAAACCTCAAGGCAGAAGCATTGATGCTGCAGCTTCTAACCTATGGAACAGGTAGAAGAACAGAAAACAATAACATGCCATGGTAGTACAACTTGCATGCTTAAGCATCTAGAAAGGAAACACCACGATGTGGACAAAACCACCATTGCACGATAGCAGAACTAGTTCGCCTTCCCGTCCTGTAGTTAGCCACCGGGGTAATTGCAGCATTGGATACTGATAGGCAGGTTAGCGATTAACATTTGTGCAAAAAGGCTACTCAATTCACAACTTTTTTTATTACTAAGCAACTAGACAGACTATTGGTGAGCTGAACTGGTTGAAAAAAGTGTCATGCAGTAGTGAAGACAGTCTCTTACATGTGACCCACCTAGCGTCGTTATGAAGGTTTCTTCAAGTATCAGGCTGGCTATGAGTACAATCAGCCACCAAGACGACCATCGCCATTGATACGGTTGCCATGGAGCCTAGTATACTGCATAGACTTCATCGCTAATTATAAATACGATCCAACTATTAAGCCCACATTTTTTTCAAGGTCAGTTATTTTTCTTTTCGGTAGTTGATCGTTATTCAAATAATTATTGCCACGATTGGCAGCTAGCGTGACTAGTGAGTAAAATACGCGTACAAGCCATAATTCGCGCCAAAGACGACTAATCAATCAATCGCTGTAGTTATCAGTCGAATAATCAATCGAAGTATTCATTTGGTGCAGCCCGAGTGTGCGTCTGCGCGTGTGCGTCTGCGCGTGTGCGCGCCAGCGACCCCGCTCTGACCTCTTGAGCACCAGCGGCACGGCGGTGACGGGGTTCCTCTTCAGGCCCTCGATGACCTCGGGCGCCTTGTCGCCGTAGATGCGGTAGACGGCGCGGCGCTGGATGACCTCGGAGGTGCCGCCCAGGCAGTCGTCCAGCCGGAAGCGGTCCTGGTCCTCCGGGGAGAGGCGCGACAGCTTCTTCTGCACGCTCTCCAGCACCCGGATGGTGGCCAGGTTGGTCTCCAGGACCACGTCCAGCTGGAGGGGAGGGGGGGAAACGTTAACCTCCCGCGTGGGAGCGATCGCGGTAGATGGGTGTAATCAGAGGGGAGGGGAGGGGAAGGGCCCACAGTAATGCCCGGTGTCTTAGGCAGCAAGGGGTGGTGCATTAACAGCACACACGGGGCCAAATAAACAGCAAAGCAAGGCCATCGAGCTGCTGAAACAGACCGACAAACTTTCAACAGTGAAGCCCAATCTATAATCCGGCGCAAGACTTCAGACAAGTGTCGTGCGCCAAAAACAAAGGCGTGGCGACAAAAATGAAGCCGTCGCACCGCGTTTGCCATTTATACTTTGCGAAGGCCGGCAGGGAGGGATCTATTGCGTCTACGGTAACAAAAAGCCAATTTCATGACCGTTGGTTTATATTTGTAAACTGACCAATCACGCTGCAGTATGACGTTGTCCGCGACAACAGTATTCTAAAGGGACTGCAACACTGAGGAGCGTGACATTGAGGAAATGCGACCCTTTTTTTCCCCAAAAATTAAATTTGGCAAAGTATAAATTAGGCTTACCTGATGAACCTCGTGGAAGAGGGAAGATGGCGCACTGCTCTTCACTGCTTTATGTAATTGTAAGGCAGATGGAAACTCGGCTCACGTTACCTCGAACCTCTCGTCCTCGCAGCGGTGGAGCTGTTCCTCGTACGGCGTCTTCTTGGAGCTGACGAAGGTGGAGTCCTCTGACCACGAGGGAAACGACACCCACGTGTCGTTCAGCACCTAGCCATTCGGGATCGAGAGAGAGAGAGAGAAAGAGAGACGCACAGCTTTAGTAATGCACATGCCCAAGGAGGAGAGAGACTGCAGTGATAATAAAATGTGACTCTGCAGTGCAGACTGCAGTGATAAAGTGTGACTGCAGTTCAGACTGCAGTGATAAAGTGTGACTCTGCAGTGCAGATGCAGTGATAAATTATGACTGCAGCGCAGACTGCAGTGATAAATTGTGACTGCAGTGCAGACTGGAGTGATAAATTGTGACTGCACTTCAGACTGGAGTGATAAAGGTGTGACTCTGCACTTCAGACTGGAGTGATAAAGTGTGACAGCAGTGCAGACTGCAGTGATAAAATGTGCTTGCAGTGCAGACTGCAGTGATAAAGGTGTGACTCTGCAGTGCAGACTGCAGTGATAAAGTGTGACTGCAGTGCAGATGCAGTGATAAAGTATGACTGCAGTGCAGATGCAGTGATAAAGTGTGACTGCAGTACAGACTGCAGTGATAAAGTGTGACTGCAGTGCAGATGCAGTGATAAAGTGTGACTGCAGTACAGACTGCAGTGATAAAGTGTGACTCTGCAGTGCAGATGCAGTGATAAAGTGTGACTGCAGTGCAGACTGCAGTGATAAAGTGTGACTCTGCAGTGCAGATGCAGTGATAAAGTGTGGCTCTGCAGTGCAGATGCAGTGATAAAGTGTGACTGCAGTGCAGACTGCAGTGATAAAGTGTGACTCTGCAGTGCAGATGCAGTGATAAAGTGTGACTGCAGTGCAGATGCAGTGATAAAGTGTGGCTCTGCAGTGCAGATGCAGTGATAAAGTGTGACTGCAGTGATAAAGTGTGCTTGCAGTGCAGACTGCAGTGATAAAGTGTGACTGCAGTGATAAAAAGTGTGACTGCAGTACAGATGCAGTGATAAAGTGTGACTGCAGTGCAGACTGCAGTGTTAAAGTGTGGCTCTGCAGTGCTACACCGTACCTCCTTGCAGATGGCAGTGCGTCCGCTACACTTGGGCTGCTGGTAGGTCTTGGGCAGCGCCCTGTAGCTGGAGCCCAGGCGTTTGCAGGAGGCGTAATCGATCTCCCGGCCGCCGCCCTCCATGTAGCGGTCCGACAGCCCGGACAAGGAGTGAGAGAGCTCTTTGTCCCCAAGAAAGGACTTGAACTGGGTGTACAGCTCCGGAAACTTCCTAAAAAAACAAAAAAATCAAGCGAGTCATTTGAAGACATGTCGGGCTCTCCAAGGCACACTTCTACGGACAATAAAGTTCTGTTCTCCACATCAGTTCGCTTTCCTGAAGCCCAACTAAGTTATTTCCCCCTGGGAAAGATAAGCTATTCTATTCCATTACGAGAGCCCTCCAGTCTTTGCACCGACAAACTCACCCCAGGAACGGCGTGACCAGTTGCAGCAGCTCGGCGCCCGACACCACCTCCTGGTTGAAGAGGGCAATGCAGCGCAGGAAGTTCTCGTAAACCTCCTGGCTCTTGAACAAGCGCCGGACCTGAAGACAAGACAACGACTGAGCACCTGAAGGCCACGGGCCATCGAAGAGTCCATGGGCTCTGATGTGTCGGTCCATTACACAGACACGAAGCAGAATTACCCGATTTCATTTTAGACATTTCTTCCATACCTTGTCGAAAAATGTGAACTCCCGTAAAACTCCATGCTTTCCAACAGCAGCAAAGGACTGGTCTTTCGAACACGACAGCTTCATTTTTTTCTAAAAAAAAAAACAAAAAAAGTAAAACCAATGACGTAATTCAAATAATAAAACACCAGAATAAAAACAAGAATACATTACTCTTGTTAATTTAAACCTTTCAGAATGTCTTGAATGTTAAAATTATGTTAACAGAACAACTAACATGGCATTTTAATAGAAGACCATATTGAAAGAGCTTCTAAACTTACACAAAATGAATATCAACACAAACCCCCTGAGATCTACTTGTAGGGAGTTCTGGACTTTTCATTTAAAGCTGAAGACACCTACCAGCAATTCATTAAATCGTGCTATGAAGTACCATTTTCAAATACCAAAATAGATCAAGCTGTATTCATGTTATACAGCCGATACATATTTTTTGCATTAACATTAAAACTTGAGCTCTTAAGAAGCACAGCTATGTTAACAAGTCCAAGGCATCGAGGCCACCCAGCCATGTAGGCGAATAATTAAATTTACACTGCTACTGAGCAAAAAATAAATCACCTTGAGATATTTGATCCATGAGCAGCCAAATATAAAAACTGATTTTAAATATTTTTTTTAACAGGCAATCTTATCCAAGACTTTAAAAAGATGCTGCTGGTTTATGTTCCATGGTAAATTTTATGGACACAGGTGAACATGTGGATACACAGCACTTTAATGTCCAAAGAGACAGACATTTGGTGGGGACTGTAATACCTCCCAAAAAAAAGGGGGGGGGGCGGGGGGGTCACAACCCATTCATCAGGGCAGTGCTTCATGACTTTGGTCCTGGGTGACCCCTGTGTATGTTGGTTTATGTTCCAGCCACACTTTAAATCCCAGAGTTAACTAAATTTTTCTTAATTACACTGTATGTTCTGAAGGATTGTTTACCTTCTTAAGCCACATTATATCTGAAATAGCTAACAACAGAATAACAATTACATAAAGAGAGGTTAAAAAAGAAACATTTATTAATAGAACAAATTAAGGACTGAGGTGAATCAATAAATACCAAACTGATGAAAATGTGGACACATGGAAACTAAAACTAGCCTCTAGATAAATAACGAGGAACTTCCAACAACCATAATTGAGCAAGAGATTGGCTGTAACAAAAACAAGCGTAAACAGAGGTCCCCCGGGACCGAGTTTGAGAACCGCTGCATTATGGCGTCTGAATACATATCTGTGGGTTACCTAGGCACTTCACTACAATCACGCATTTACATAAAAGCATAGACCGAAATGGTCTCCCCTTCAAATGTCCTCCTGAACGGCTCGAGAGAGAACATGCACAAGACTGAGGAGGGCACAGGTCCTCAATATAATAACCGTTACTCTCACTTGCAGAAACTACTTTTGGGTGAGGCCCAGAGTGGGCACGACATATCAAACCAACAGGAAGTTACTAAGCCAAGAAAAGCATTTGGAAGCAGAAACCTTTAGCAGTGGAGTCATGTGGGGCATCAGCATAGGCCGGGACCTCTTCTTGCTCTGTTTGGCCAAGTCCTCGTCTTCCATCTTCTTGAGGTGGTCTTTCCCCGTTAGCGAACTGCCCGTGAACTGTAATAGAGTAGGCAGCATATAAAATATAGCCCAATTAGCATATTACAATGGAAGCCATTCTAATGAAACAAGACACATCTCAAAAGACCCTGGCCAGAACCTACTGGTTAAAGGCTAAATAAAAATTCATAGACAGATTGATAGATGCTTGATAGCGACATTAAAGCATGAAGAAGCTCCTAACCAATGATCTCTTGGCGTCTGGCAAGAACTGTCCAAATTCGGCCAGCAGATCCTCCTGGCCCTTGAAGAGGCTCGCCACCTTTGAGAAGACCTCATCCTCAGTCATGCCCCCTCCTCCACGACCCCGCGTTTCCTTCATCTCCAGTTGCTCTTTCTAGAACACACACAAAAAGTACAGACTGCAATGATGAAGTGTGATAATCTCGTCTCCCTCCACTTTTCAGACCTAGTCTTTCTGGAACACACGCTCGCACCGCATCTCAGACCTGCTCTTTCAGGCACACACATGTACCACATTTCAAAGCTGTTCTTTCTGGAACACACACGTACCACATTTCAGACCTGCTCTTTCAGGAACACACACGTACCACATTTCAGACCTGCTCTTTCAGGAACACACACATCGCATTTCAGACCTGGTCTTTCTGGAACACACATATGTACCACATTTCAAAGCTGTTCTTTCTGGAATACACACACGTAGCACATTTCAGACTTGCTTTGTCAAGAACACACACATAACAGTTCAGACCTGCTCTTTCTGGAACACATGCTCGCACCACAGTTCAAAGCTGCTCTTTCTGGAACACACGCAAGCACCAGATTTCAAGAGCTGCTCTTTCTAGAACACATGCACATACTGCATTTCAGACCTACTCTCTCTGTAACACACACACGCACCACATTTCAGACCTGCTCTTTCTGAAACTCAGGCACGAACTGCATTTCAGACCAGCTCTTTCAGGAACACATGCATGCACTGCATTTCAGAGTTGCTCCTTCAGAAAAGCCAGCAAGCACCACATTTCAGAGCTACTTTATCTGGAACACAAGCACACACTGCAATTCAGACCTGATCTTTCTAGAACGCACGCACAACATTTCAAAGCTGCTCTTTTTAGAACAGACACATACACCGCATTTCAGACCTGCTCTTTCAGGAACACACGTATGCACTGCATTTTAGACCTACTTTCTCTGGAACGCACGCATGCACATTTCAGACCTGTTCTTCCTGGAACACACACACATGCACATTTCAGACCTGCTCTTTCTAGAACGTACGCACAACATTTCAAAGCTGCTCTTTTTAGAACACACACATACACGGCATTTCAGACCTGCTCTTTCAGGAACACGCGTATGCACTGCATTTTAAACCTGCTTTCTCTTTGAATGCACGCATGCACATTTCAGACCTGCTCTTCCTGGAACTCAGGCAAGCACTGCATTTTAGACCAGCTCTTTCTGGAACTCAGGCATGCACTGCATTTCAGACATGCTCTTTCAGGAAAACACACCGCAGTTCAGGCCTGCTCTGTCTGGAATGCACATGCACCATATTTCAGATCTGTTCTTACTGGAACACATACATGCACTACATTTCAGACAAGCTCTGTCCAGATCCCATATTAGATGGAATAGAAAAAAGGTACCTGGTAAGTGTGTAGTATCTCCAGGAAGGATCTGTAAATTTCTGGATGGTCTAGGAAGCGGTTTTTGATCTTGTTCACATAGCTGATTGCACTGTCAAACTCCACGGGACTGGGCTCTGAACACAGCGGGGACGAGGAGGAAGGGAGGGGCCCGGACTGCCCTTCCTGGCTGGGCAGGGCCAAGGAAAGCCTATTGGGCGGTTCGGGGATGCCAGAGGACGAAGGGGCAGAGTCCAGCGAGGCTGCCGCCTCATCCTGAGTGCAGCCAGCACCTGCTGGGGGCGAGGCAGAGATTCCCCCAGCCACACCCACTGCAACGGTCGCCACGCTCCTGGTCTGGCCAGGGGACACCTGTCAGGGGAAAAGACTCCATTAGTCACATGAAAAACAACTGCTAAACATTATATTACGGGCATTTAGCAGATGCTCTTGTCGAGAGCTTGTTTACATAGCATCCATTTTAACAGCTGGATATATACTGAAACAAATCAGGTTAAGTACCGTGCTCAAGGGTATAAGAGCATTGTCTTACCTAGGACCTGAAACTGAAGCCAAGCTCCTTGCCCATTATACTACACTGCTGCCCATCTTGTACACACTGAAAATGCTTCACTGCAGAATATGATCCCCAATACCCTTGGGCAATTAGCAGAGTTTTAAACAGCAGCAATTTAGCTTCTCAGTTCATAAAGCAAAGGAGACATACAACACTGTGGCATTCTGTCATTACCAATACTAATATCCTAAAGCAGCGTCACTGCCTCCCTCTACGGAAGCAGCATTCCTGCCCCTCTCTACAGAAGCAGCATTACTGCCCCTCTCTACAGAAGCAGCATTACTGCCCCTCTCTACAGAAGCAGCATTACTGCCCCTCTCTACAGAAGAAGCGTTACTGCCTCTCTCTACAGAAGCAGCATTACTGCCCCTCTCTACAGAAGCAGCATTACTGCCCCTCTCTACAGAAGCAGCATTACTGCCCCTCTCTACAGAAGCAGCATTACTGCCCCTCTCTACAGAAGCAGCATTACTGCCCCTCTCTACAGAAGCAGCGTTACTGCCCCTCTCTACAGAAGAAGCGTTACTGCCTCTCTCTACAGAAGCAGTGTTACTGCCTCTCTCTACAGAAGCAGTGTCACTGCCTCTCTCTACAGAAGCAGCGTCATTGCCTCTCTCTACAGAAGCAGCGTTACAGCCTCTCTCTACAGAAGCAGTGTTACTGCCTTTCTATACAGAAGTAGTGTCACTGCCTCTCTCTACAGAAGCAACGTTACTGCCTCTCTACAGAAGCAGCGTTACTGCCTCTCTACAGAAGCAGCATTACTGCCTCTCTCTACAGAAGCAGCGTTACTGCCTCTCTACAGAAGCAGCGTTACTGCCTCTCTACAGAAGCAGCGTTACTGCCTCTCTCTACAGAAGCAGTGTCACTGCCTCTCTCTACAGAAGCAGCTTTACAGCCTCTCTCTACAGAAGTAGCTTTACTGCCTCTCTCTACAAAAGCAGTGTTACTGCCTTTCTATACAGAAGTAGTGTCACTGCCTCTCTCTACAGAAGCAGCGTTACTGCCTCTCTCTACAGAAGCAGCCTTACTGCCTCTCTCTACAGAAGCAGCGTTACTGCCTCTCTACAGAAGCAGTGTTACTGCCTCTCTCTACAGAAGTAGTGTCACTGCCACTCTCTACGGAAGCAGCGTTACTACCTCCCTACAGAAGCAGCATTACTGTCTCTCTCTAGAGAAGCAGTGTTAGAAACGGTGATCAGACAGATAGCAACACCTCTGCAATTACTGAGGAAGGTACATGGTCCACGGCTACAAACAAGCAAACAAGGAAAGCACCAAAAGTGTGAGAGACAAGATGAGATGCTTCACCTGGGCAGACAGTGGCGATTGAAGGGACACCACCCCATTCTTGGGAATCTCTATCCGGTATCCTGGGGGTAAGAAGGCATTGAACCCCAAGACCAGGTCTGGATGACCATGGAACAGCTGGGACACTCGATTAATGACCCCAGGTGTGTCAATGCTGTCAGAGAGGGAGGAAGGAAACTTTGGAATTAAAATGGGACACAAAATTGATATCCTGAGTTTCCTTACAGAGCTTAGCCATATCAAGCTAATTTTAAGAATGCCTGACCATGGTTCAGTTTGCGGGTCTTAAAACTGCTTCTAAGTAGACAAGCATCTTTTGTTTGACATGTCTACAAGAAAGGTGTATGCACTCTGCTGTCCCCTATCAAAGTACACAGCATGTTTAGCCAGAGAAAATAGCAGGAATCCATTTACAAACCTTTGCGACTTGAATTCTTTCATAATGTCCAGGAATTTGTTGTATATCCCAGGGTCATTCCCGAAGCGTATTTTCACCTGATCAAGGTACGATAGAGCATCTTCTACCTGAGGTTGAAAATGAATGAAAGAAAACGTAAATGCAATACCCGTTTTTTATTTCACAAAAGCAACTGTAGTGAAGGGGGAAAAAAACATTACTTCTGTAATGCAAGAAAACAAAAAACGACTCTACGAAGCTCAGTGTACATACAATTCCACAATTAAACGAAGTGCAGTTGAGTAGCGAGCATTTTCGTCTATCTGTAAAGCTGCCGAGCTATTTCTAATAAGGCTGCTTGGTCACAGAAAACAATGACATTTTCAGACTGCCATAATACCTTACCTAGTTAGCCAACTAGCTCGCGAAGTGCACTGCGGTTGTTGACCACGCGAAGAATTTTCCATTTGAAATTTGACAATGCAGCAGACTCTTGATTTTGATTTGTATTCTCTAAAATGCCACTACGTGTAGCCATCACAGGCAACATCCGCTTCGTATGTAAACACATGGAAAGCAGTGTTCAATGACAATGTGTATCAGTGGTAGTTATCCAAATACAAATCATAATGTTAATGTTAACCAACCCGTTCAAAATACTAATGTTTAACAAAGCATGACAAGACAAAAAGCTCGCAAGACAACTAACTACAGCGTAGAGATAATCTAAGTATTCTAGCGAAATGGAAAGGGCGAGTTAAACATTAACAACGAAACCTTCTGACGGTAACTAACGTTAACTACGTTGTTTTGGCACCGCCGTGTCATAGCTAACTAGCGGTTTGTTTCTGTCTGGCGGGCAAGCTAGTTCCAAGGTAGCTAACGTTAGACTAACAAAGAAAAAAGCGACACCGAGGTGTAGCTCGCTAACTGCCTACAGCTAACTGCAACACACACACTAAAGCCTCCAAGACACTGCGAACATCTGTAGTAGCTAAATGGCTAGCGAACTAGTCATACAGCCATCTGAAACGTCTAAAAACAATTTAGATAACTCAGCAGGCTAAGAGAGACAAAGTAAGTAACGTTAGCTATGCAGATATTATCCGAAAGAACGCAAACTAACGTTAGTAACTATAAGATATATAGCTTGCTAGCTATGTTAACCTTGCTCAATATCTATTAATCACGCAGCACAGCTAACAAGTTTAAGACTAGCAGTTACTGGATAACCAGATGCAGCTTAGCCAACGTTAACTAGCAAGCGAATAGGGGTACGGTACATCCAGTTCTTTTCTCATCTTACTAGCTATTGGCTTCTCGTATCGAAACGCAAACACAAAATGGCACTGGACTGGAGGACTTTTTCTTTTCTTTCTTTGCTGCTGTCATTTCTTACCTTCAGTTTTTGAAAGTGTTGCTGTTGTACTTGTTTCTGCACGACGTAGGCCTTGTCTTGCATTTGGCTTATTTGTTTCATGTTACCGTGCGCCTGAATTTTCGCCATTGTCCGCTGTCCCAGATTTGCTAGTTGAAAGAAATCTTGGTCTCCGCGTACCAAGCTAGCAAGCTAGCTAGCCAGCTTGCTAGCTAACGTTAGCTGGGGGCCGAGAGATGAGGGGAAATTAGTGTGTGCGAGGTGACTTTTAGTTTAAAAAAACATCCTTTCATTTAGGAGCTAGCTAGTTATCTTGTCGCTACATGTAGATCACTCTCATAAAAAGCAATAGCAAACGAGGTTCAAGACAAAGGTTTAAAATTAAAATTAAACAACTACCTCCCCCTGTCTCTTTAAATTCGGCGGCAGCTGTGCAGACTTGGCGTCCGGAAATACACTAAAACAAGAGATTGTAATGCGCAGGCGCAAACAATTCGAGGAGGCGGAGGCATTCCTTTGCGCGATTGCGCACAACACACCATCATACTGTCAAAGATGGTGGAGGAAATGACAAGAAGACGTGCTATAATGCAAGTCAAGGGAGAATGGGTGTCCCTAAATTGTAGTCAGATTGTAGTCCATCGGTGAATTTATTTTACATGCATTGGAACACATTCGTTAAGTTATTCAATATGGTAACTATATTGAAGTAACTTCCCGAACAGACCTAGTTCATAAATATGCAAGAGTAAGAATCGCGTAGAGTGGCAACACTGTAGTAAAAAATTGTTCTGCAAAAAATATGAACGGATAAAAGATAGTAGTCACATTTGAATTTTCATCAGAATATTTTGTTGCACACAGAGACCAGAGAAATCTTGTCATTGATCCCAGAAGAACTGTTGTTTGTCTTTTTTCCCTAGTCAATCTGTTATTTTTTCCCCTCAGTATTTTAATTGATTGATTAATGTTACTGACTGACTGGAAATTTAATTCACCTGCTGTCCCAGGTCTAAACCAGTCTGATTAGACCGGGAAATGAAAACCAGAAGTACAACCAAAGATTACTGAATGTCAAGAGATTCAGCCCAGGAGCATGGAGGAACTAACAAGATAGGCAAGCTACTGTATTTTAAAAAATATTTTTTTTATTTTTTCTGCTCAAACTACAACATGCAGAGTAAGTAGTATTGTGATTTGAATGGCAATAAGTGGCATTTTTCCAGCATTGTCACAAGTGAGTTTTTTTTAAATCACAAACTTAAGAAGCCACATTTTTTTAAATTATTCATTATTAATACCTAGGTGGTCTACTAGAATATTCATACAATAATCATATATTAAGATTTATTAGTCACAATAAATTAGGTAAGTTCCCTGATGGACTACAAACTGACATGCAGCTACTGTTCTATATTGATTGTCTTGTTTTACAACATCTGTCATTGACTTTATTGTGGCTAAGACTGGTTGGCCTCCATAAACACTGTTTTCAGCTATATCACCCAATTTATGCCTATGATGTGGGAAAAGATCCCATTGATTTCTACTCAAACCAGAATACCACTTTCTGTGTGTAAGCTTCTAGTTCTCATGAACTGAATATCCACCTAGTTGATGCTCTCCCAGCCACTCAAGGTCTGGTAGAACAAGGGTAGCACCAATAAAAGTTTGTGTACCACAATACAAAAGTTTTTGTCACTGTTGTAGTTGCAGTCATCATAAATCACAAGCAGAGTAAGAAATTACTACTTGCTGTACTTGACAATATACATACTGTATGTGTTTGCACAAGTATATTATTATAGGCTTATATCGTTCATGTTAGTATTACAACTATAAATGATTATATATATAGACACACACACACACACTTACTGTACACAGTGTCAGGTTATGAAGAATAGCATGCTCGTCATGAGCAAGCAATGTCAAATATATGATACTTATGATATTTACTAGTAATAACAAGTGTTAAACCTCAAGGTCGATGGCATTTTGGATTTAAATAAAAGGTCTGTTTAATTTTGTCAGATCTTCAATTTTACAACCTCATTTATCTGTGAAGCAGCATACATTTATTTAATTAAAATGGACAAATAAGCAAAGCAATTATGAATACTTCCACAATGACCAAACTAAAGAATAAAATAACATAATAAAGCACATTGCATCAAAAGAATATAGGATAAGGCCTTCATGTGAGCCACTCAGACACTCACTGGTGTACTTGGCGAAGGACCGTGGCATCCTTTTTGATGAAAATCAAGAGTTTGCGTATCCGAAAGCCAACACATTTAGTCGTTACATGTTCCCTCCGGTAACGCAATAGGTAGTAGGTGCAATTGGGAAAGTGCTGTCCGTGGTCCTGCCCTCTTTGCTGAAGCATTTGGTGAGCTGAACAGAAAGCTGCCCCTGTGACTCTAACATTGGAGAGGCCCTATGTACTACAGTATGGCCCTTCCCAGTGTTTGAGCCCACTGAAAAAAAAATATATATAAGGGCACAAATCACCTAAGCTCTAGATACATTCCATATTAGGCATGACTATATACTTGTGGAATGCTATCATTACCTTTGCTTAGAAAGAAACCCTTTTTCATTACTTCACATCTTTAAGATGTGGCTCCTTTGATACTGAGACATTGCACAAATGACTAGATATAATTCAGAATGTGATATTTTTAAATCAATATTTCAGTTGGGTTAAATTAATTTATCTGGTTAATTAAAAGCAAGCCAACAGTATTAAGGTATGAATATGGAGTGTAGCACAGTGGGTAAGGAACTGGGCTTGTAACCGAAAGGTCGCAGGTCCGATTCCCGGGTAGGACACTGCCGTTGTACCCTTGAGCAAGGTACTTAACTGAAATTGCTTCAGTATATATCCAGCTGTATAAATGGATACAATGTAAAAAATGCCATGTAAAAGTTGTGTAAGTCGCTCTGGATAAGAGCGTCTGCTAAATGCCTGTAATGTAATGTAATGTAATGAATCATGAGTAAAAAGCTAAGCAACTGAATACAAAAAAAAAATCTAAATTTCGTGGCCGTTAATTTTAAAGATCCATAGCCTCCTGAGACCTCAAACTTTTATTTATACAGGGAAATCACATTGAGACCTGGCAGAAAAAAAGTTGCAGTGTAAATATTTTTGAAAACATTATTTTATTTTTCATAGTATGTCTCTTGTAAGTTTCAGTATATTAGAATATATGGTTCTTGGGATTAAGATCAGGGACTCGTGTCCTCTGCAAAGGACAAACACTAATTGCTGTTTTTTAGGAGGCTAAATCACTTTCTTTTGGAGAATAAAAATTCAGATTACTAAAATGTTGATTGTGCCCTGTTCAGGTTCTCTGTCAAAACATTTAGAAGATAACATTTGTGTCAGAGCACTGATGTTGCATGTTGCAAATTCCTCAGATACTTTGTTGATACAAATACATGGAAGTTACTACGTGGTATGGGCCCTGCCCCACCTACAATACATGAAACAAACATTTTTCTAGGCAATCTCTTTTTCTTCTTATTCATTAATTTTATCTAAGTTTCCAAATTTTTGTATTCCTCTCATGTTTTTCAACTTGGACAAATGAAGGTTAAATAAATTCAATTCAACCCTTTTTATTGAAGGGGCACAAGACTTATTTCAAGTTATTTCAGCATTCAGGCTGCAGTGTCCTGTACAGAGATTCATTACTGGAAATGGCCTCATCAGACTCTTTGGTGGTTCGTCAAAACACTGGTCCCCTCCCCAATGGTTTAATATATTCCACATTCCATTGCATATTCTCATTCCTGGTTATTAAAGTTGATTTTAATTTAGAAGTGCGCTGTTGATAGTGCAGTATTTGTAGTCTCTTGGATAGTGTTCTTCTATTGCAGGAAATGGGCCTTTCTTACACCTGTAGGGCAGTACAGGGATCACTGCCAAATGTATAAAGATGTAAATCTAACATGTTTCTGGCATTTTCTTATTCCTGGAATTACAAGCATTCATTGTAACCCCAATATTGAAGTGTCCAATTCTTTTTCACCATTTCAGTGCATTATAAATACTGTACTTTAGCGATTGCATGAACTGCCAGAGATGTGAAAAATAATTTTTTTAAATGTATTTTTGTACTTATTGAAGCAGCATTGAATGGCATTGAAAAAAACATGTTTTTAAAAACGTGATAAAAAAAAAACTTAGTTGGGAAACTCAAGTTCTTATTTGGGCTTTCCACTGCTGTAGGCCATTGAATTTGCATTACTTCATTGAAACAAGATAATTGTTGCAATCAGCAACTATTCAACTCACCGGTAAGTGGAAAATGCTCCAAACTTTAAAAAATTTTACTTCCGATCCCTTTTTGTGATTGTGTATTACTCAGCTACATTTAAATATTATGCACTGTATATTTGGCAGATACATTGACATTATCGATGTCAGAACCTTCTCTGTCTACAGTAAAATGTCCAGTGTTATTTCAACTCCAACACAGTACATGAGTCTAATTGCGACCATATGCACTTCGTAAGAGTTGATTTAACACTGAACATTTCACTGTGTAGAGCTGAATCAATCAAGCATTTATGGGGCATTTTGGAGCAGTGCCTGAGACCCTTTTCAGCTTCCATTAACTAAGCTCGAGTCGATTGTCTTGTGGAAGTAGAAAAGTGATGCATTCCTCTGTCAGAATTCCAGATCACAGTAGCCTCTATTACATGACACATACCGGTTGAACTGACCCCTTATGGTGACTCAACACTATTCAGTGACAATGCTTGCTCCCCATTAAGTATTTTCATTTTTTCATGACCTGTACGCAGCACACTTTTACAATTTTATTCACAAACTTTCGAAGAACTTAGCTACTGTTTGAACAAAAAATATTTCTGAACATATTATATTGTCATAACTGTCATAGCTCAACTGCATACAAGGTATCCTTAGTGAAAATAGAGGCACTCTTTATTATAGTCTTTGTTTGATGGTATGGCACAGTGACTGCCTTAAATTTTTCAGTAATGTACTAACTCATCATCACACAAAAAGTTATTTAAACATATTTTCAGAATAGTGAATCAATGCAGAGTGGAAACACACCAGCTATTTCCATTGTTACAGTGGCTTACATATTACGGAAAAAAATTATCTAACATACAGTTTAGTACAAAACATATCATTCAAATTACTATAACACATGATCACTTTCAAAATGAACCTTATCCTCAAATAAAAATACAGAAAAAACGTCATGCCAATGGCAAGGATTACAATGAAAGACTGTAAAACAGAAATGGAAGCAGTATGTCGTATCTCCAGTAGGTAAATTCACAAACTTAATAGCTAAACAAAAGTAATTTTCCTCTGTAGAGCTATATGTGATATGAAGGTATGTATCTGTGTCTGTAAGTGTGTGCTGGTCATATGAAGTATGGACCTGTGTCTGTAAGTGTGTGCTGGTCATATGAAGGTATGTATCTGTGTCTGTAAATGTGTGCTAGGCAAATGAAGGTATGTATCTGTGTCTGTAAGTGTGTGCTGATCATATGAAGGTATGTATCTGTGTCTGTAAGTGTGTTCTGGTCACATGAAGGTATGTATCTGTGCCTGTAAGTGTGTGCTGGTCATGTAAAGGTATGTATCTGTGTCCGTTAGTGTGTGCTGTCATATGAAGGTATGTATGTGTGTCTGTAAGTGTGTTCTGGTCACATGAAGGTATGTATGTGAGTCTGTAAGTGTGTGCTGATCATATGAAGGTATGTATCTGTGTCTGTAAGTGTGTGCTGGTCATGTAAAGGTATGTATCTGTGTCTGTAAGTGTGCTGGTCATATGAAGGTATGTACCTGTGTCTGTAAGTGTGCTGGTCATATGAAGGTATGTATGTGTGTCTGTAAGTGTGTGCTGGTCATATGAAGGTATGTATATGTGTCTGTAAGTGTGTGCTGGTTGTCCTGTGTTCATTCCAGGGCCTTGGCTGCAGCCTCCATCTCTGCATGCAGCCACTTCTGCAGAGTCAGTCTGCACTATTGCTACTCTGGCAGAACAAACTGAGCAGTCAGCTTCCACCTGCAGAGAGAGGAAGGAGACAGCCAGAGAGAGACAGAGAGTGGGACACTGAAAGAGAATAAAACTGAGAAATCAGAAGCAGAGAGCATTTACAGAGCCAAAATATATCACTCTGCCCATGTGAGAATACAACATAACAATACAAGTACTAAGTACAACTATGAGTGCATGTGCACAACATGCATGCTGCATGTACAGTAAATCATGCAACACCTTCAGCTGAGTATCACACAGCCGTTGAGCACTAGTGTTAGAGCATATGCAACGAGTGCACGCTGTATAGCTCCCGGCTCGTGTCTGAGCCCAAGTGCGGCGCTCACCAGTGCGAGATGCCGATCTTAGTCTGAGCCCCGTACAGTAGACCCTGGGAAGTGCGCCGCCTCAGCTCTCTAACCCAGAGCAGCAAACACTGCAGCAGCTCTTCCTTCACCTCACGCATGTTCACTCTCAGAGGGCCAGTACAGTGGAACAGCACGGTGAGGACCGGAGTGGGAGCTTGACAAGACGTACAGCAGAGTAAAGAGGAAGGCAGTTATTATTATCTATGGGAAGTAGCTGTAAAAGAAAGTGGCAGTCGCTGTTGAGACTGAGTGCATAGTGAGGTACAGAGCAGTTGTACTCTTCTGGGCCAGGGCGGGTAACAGCGTCCTCTGGCCCTGCAGGTTGTCCTATGAGAGAGTGTACAGCTGCAGCCGCAGCAGCCTACGCAGGAAATGCAGCTCCAACTGCTGGGACGCTGCCTGCGCAGTCAGCTGCACTGGTGCCTGAGAGGAGCACAGGGTCAGAAATGAGAACAGGCACATCGGAGATGAGGTGGGGAAGAGCAACACAGTGTGTGTGTGTGTTTATGGGTGAGTGTCTGTATGTTCATTTATTTCTGCGTGCGAGAAGATGCTCATTTACCCTGTACATGGCGAACTCAGACACGTCTTGTGTGCGCGAGCATGTGTGTGTGTGTGTGTGTTTGTTTGTGTGCTCACTAACCCTGTACATGGGAAAGGCCAAGCTCTCACACAGGTTGTGGAAGGAGCGCAGGAGGTAGATGGACAGACATTCAGCAGGGACTCGCTGGACACTGAGGCAAACACACAGAAAGCAGGTCTCAGTCCGGCATGAGGTCACTAAGAACACATCTTCACAAACAAAAAAAAACAAGCAAAAAAAATAGTCAACTTCTTCCTCTTGACTGCTTGTTAAGGAACAGAAAAACAACCCACAGAGGGCTACGATTAAGAGAAACACACTAAGAAGGAACTATTAACAGGATACATTCACTCTCAATTTGCCCTTCCTATTTCCTGCGTCCCATTTGATAACTCTGCGATTGAGGGCAGCCAGTGACATGGAGCCCATCAGTCTGACCTCCTGGGACACGGTGTTGCGCAGTGCTGATGTCACTTCCACCGCCGCCCCGCACCAAGGCCCCAGTCTCCCCTCCGCAGACTGCCTCATCTGGCTTAGAGTCCAGTCGAGGATGTACAGGAGTCAGAGGGACAAAAAAAAGGAGGGGGCATAAACTTCTGAATGATTTTGCAAATTTAAGTGCACAAGGGCCCAGTCAATGGGTGGCAGTGTACGCATACTATCTGGCATTCACACCAGCCACTATCAGTGTAAGTTCGCCTGACTGACTGACAAAGCATGTTTGGGCAGAATATTGCAGAGAAATAAAAAACAAACTGAGACAAATTAACAGCTTCCATCACTGAAAATACATTAATTTAGCCAAATAAACCTCAAAAACGGAAACAAAACCGTGAGAGCACAACGCAATTCTATTAGGAGAAGCATGTCACATACAGTAACATATCCTCCTATTCTGAGCAGGCAATTCATTTCTGTCCCCTGTAGGCGACATGATTCTCTGGTCTTAATCTCAAGAACAATATACAGTATTCTCATAGGCTGAAACCTACACAAGAAGGGACATTCAATAAAAAATAAACAAGCAGAGTGTCAGACGTCCATGTGGCATCCATTTTATACGGCTCTGTGTGTGGGATATGTCGTTGTGAACATCGGAATGTTCGTATGTCGGAAGCTCACTCTTGGCATTCGCGATAATTAGCCTTAATTAGCCCACGGATTTGCTCCTGCTTGGTAGCTTGCAAAAAAACACAGAATAAAATTTTAAAATAAATTTGCGGCGTCGGGATACGGTTCACGGGCAGCTGGTGCACGCCGACTTCAGGCGCGGGATGGACCCGGGGGCGACGCTGTTCCTGCACACGCAGCGATGCTGCGCGCTGTCTGTCAGAGCAGCCTGGAGCACACACTGCAGCTACAGCTCAAACACTGCCCTGCGCAAACACAAACACGTTAATGAGCGAGAGAGAGAGAGAGAGAGAGAGAGAGAGAAAGAGAGAGAGAGAAAGAATGAGAGGCAGAGAGAGACCGAGAGAGAGACAGAGAAAAACAGAGAGAGAGATGACACTGTAGAGTAGACAGACATCTGTTTAAAACCGGGTGTGGTGACTTTGGTTTTTTTCAACAACAATTCAGACCAGGAAGACAGCTGTGGAGAGGCCTGAAACAAATAATCACATTTAACGGAATGAGTGATACAACTGTGCCTTTTAATGGAGCGTAATCTTATCCTATTCTAAAAGAGTATTCTCTCATGACTGAACATGAAAGCTTCCTGTCTCAATAAGCCTCAAGTGTCGTCTCAATTCACTGGCCACTCACATCCTCTCGATTGTACACTAAGCTTATAAAATCACAACAGGGACACAGGTTTGACAGGGTGTCAAACTCCAGGTCTGGAGAGCCACAGTGTTCACTGGTATTTGCGGTTGCCTTTCAGCCAGCGGCCAATGAAGGCCTGGAGAACAAGGTGCATGACTCTTCAGCCAATCAAAGACTGAATCACTGGAGCTGAAAAATAGCGAAAGCCAGCAGACACTGCAGCCCGGTGGCCTGAAGGGACACATTATAGAGCCTGAATGTCCTTGACTTCACCATAATCAACAAATGTCTGCTTATTTAACTGAATGGAAAGTTCCTCGGGGATGACATTGGCTGCAGTTGCCTTGTACCCCTTTCTCCCTTTCTCTGTGCCATGTCATGAAGTACATATACCTCACAAGGGGCAGTTCCAGATACACTTCCTTCCGGTTGGCCTTCAGCTGGTCCTGGTGCTGTCAAACCCAGGCCAGCTGCACCAGAGCCTGCTCCACCTCCTCCCAGCCCCTCTGCAGGGAGATTAAGGGCGGAAACGTGCTCACTCAAGCACGCAACCAAAGCAGGCTCCAGGACGCAGCTGCAACACGTGTGCGTTAGCCTTGTACACAAGTGAATGCAGGCCGGTCATGTGTTGGAGTACACACAGCTAACACAAACTTGCTCCAGCACACAGCTAACCACATTTACTTATCCACACAGTTAAAACACACTCCTTTAAGTGCAAAGATAAAACACACTATCTCTAGCACAGAGCAGAAACACATTTATACCAGTAGCTAAACCATACTAACTCCAACACTTTTTCTGGAGTGAGAGTGTCCATGCACACAAGTCAGTGTGGCTGGCCATGTGCTAGAGTGAGTGTATTTTTCACTAACACACACTCACTCAAATACACAGCTAACACAATCTCACTGCAGTGTACAGCTAACCACATTTACACAACTAAAACACACTCATTTGCATAAACTGATAAATATACTAACTCCAGCAGAGAGCAATAACACTCATTTGAGTACATACCTAAAGCATGCTAACTGTAGCAGAGCTAAAACACTCATTCTAATGCATAGCAAAACAAACTGTTTATATATACCAGTACCTGTAAAAGAGACTTGACTGAAGGAAGTTCCTCCTCTTCTTTCAAGATGTCCTACAGGTATTTATTCTCATAATGATATATGATTCATTGTACATTGAGAAAAACAGTAAACCAACACCAGGGAGTCAAAAAAATAGTGCTAATATCTTAAAATGAGTTATTCTGACACATTTCTCTGGATATACCAATGTAGACATAGATAAGTCCTTATCACAGAGCAGGATGGAAAGGCCCTTGCTGAATTAAAGAATGAACAGTTCTTCTGTTTTAACCTTTTATGGCTAGGGGAATAGCCAATGCAAGAGGGTGTGTAACAATGCATACATTTACATGTGCCATTTAAATTCTAGCAGCCTTCTTCTGTTCAGTTAGGTGTGAAGCAAAGCACCAAAAATTTGTCAGGTTCCATTAGTCAAACCTTTTTTCAGCGAAAATGGGACTTGTCACGCCAAGGACTTCAAAACCCATGTTCGTAGGCACTGCATAAGTTCTGCTTTGTTGCACATTCATAATGTGCATCAAATGTTATACAAATACAAATGTTATTATGATGGCATACTCTGTTAACTACCTGTGAGAAGTCTGGATACTCCCAATAAAGCAGAGGGAAATGGGCTTCCTGAAGTCAATAAAGGGACGCATGCTAAGTATACAGGACGAACCACAAAAGAGTGAATTTACCGGAGAGCAGCCACCTCTTGCTCCACATCCAGCATGGGAAACTTTTCCTGCAATGAGCTCTGCAGCCAGGAGGCCTGGTGCTGCAGCGCAGACACAATATGGCTAGGAGGGTGTGAGCCAATCAGCTCCTGAAGGGAGAGAGATAAAAAGGGTGGAGGGGCATTCATGAAAAGAGAGACAGCGTAGCACTACCTCCAACACATTACTAGTAGTGCATACCATTGTATTAGTTACAGTACAATGGCATTCTCTACCACTTAACATTATGCCAGGTTTTTTTTTAACGGTCATAAAAACAATTTATAATTACTTTTGCTGTTACTAAATACGCATATTCTACGGTGCAACAAGTCTCTAGGCAAACATCACAAATAAAAAATCCATTATCATTTAGAAGCCTGCTGAAATAAGGAATCATGATCCGATCCTCAGATAAGGGATTGGTGATCTCCTGCTCAGATAAGGGACTAGTAGTTTGTTTGTTTGGCTAGCTAGCTCGCAATAGCCCAATATAGTTTTTCTGACTGTTAGCAATGGAAAATGAAACAGTTCAGGTAGGCAGAAAGTTTTGACAGAGCTGCCCCCACAGCACCAGCAATGTGTGGTGTGGCAAGAGCTAGCACTAGTGTTGCTAGGACAGACACTATCATATAACGTAGTTGCATATGACACTACCATAAAATGTATATAATGGCTAATCATTTAGAACATGGGCGTAAGAATACAGTCCTGGGGGGGCCACAGGGTACGTTTCAGCACCAGTGATTAAGTCGTTAAAAAATCAAAATACTTTGTACTCAAGGCTTTAATTAGCTGCTGAACCACAGAAACCCTGAACATAAGCTACTTGCTGTATACCCTCAATCAGTTATCCTACTTGTACAGCACTGAGCCAGTGCTGAAACACAACTGGATAAGCTTGGGATAAAGAGAAAAACAAAAACTGGTAACTGACAGAATGTGTTCAAGATTATAATAAGTATTATTGTGTAGTATATCATCCAGTAATATTAGCAGACTCTGCTAAGAGTGTTATTATATAAGGATGGAGATTAGGGCAGTGGGTCAGAGTTTAAGCTGCTGCATTGTACTCAATGTTCGCCAGTGGTGCTCACAGCCGTCAGCTCACTCTGCTGCAGAGAGTGGATGAAAAGCTGCCTCTCCTCACACAGCTCTCTCACATCATGCTGAGAAGAGAAGGATGGAGGGACAGAGGAACACAGAAAAAAGGTAATGGAAAGATTCTTACCACTGGATCATTTACCCTCAGTTGAAGCAATGGGAATTTATTTTTTATTTTTTGTTTGCTTTACAAAAATAAATGTAAAGACTTACAACAATTTGTGCACTGAGGTGGCAGGTGTGTTTGTCCAGGGGTAGGGTACTATTTACTGTACTAGGACTAGTGGCGCAGGACCAAAGAGGCCCAGAGAGTTGCCTCCATCACTGGGCTCACTGCAGAACACCAACGGCACTTCTGCTTTCCAGCCAAAAAAGACTGAGGCATGTAGAAGTCTAAACACTCAAGCCCATGCAGGCAGAAGAGAGGTGTGGGTAAGGGGGAGAGAGCAGAACAGGGAGGGGCCCCAACCTGCTGAGCTGGTCCAGGGCCGGGCAGCGGCCAGCACTCCCATAACTGTGCAAGGACAGAGAAAGCCTCACCTCATCCTCACCCCTGATCCAGCTCTGCTTTCAGCTCCTCAATCTCCCTCTGTATCTCCTACTGCCTGGCTGACTCAGTCTGCCCCTGTGCACACTCAACCCGCAGAAAGAATAGAAGATACCACACCTAGCACCACAGCCACACAAACAGAACCACCTAGTACCACTCCCACAAAAACAGAACCACCTAGTACCACTCCCACACAAATACCATCTAGTACAAATACCAATAATCGGTTTAATTATGAGCTGACTTTTAAGGTATATTTATAGATCATTGTGCGATGGAATTAGACATAATTGCATGGAAATTCCAAAATTTGCAGTAATGGTTTGTGATCGCTTTGCAATGGAATGAATGGGACATGGTTATGTATTTGGCTATTCTATGAAAATACCCGAAATAAGAAATAATCCTTATGCAATTAAGTGGATTCCACTAAATCTTTAACCTACACTGCTTTCGCCTGTATGTGCAGACTGAACGAGGAAACAGAATTCTAAGAAACCTTTTATGTTGTTACACGGTAAAAGTAACACCAATGACAAAAAGAATGGGACAAGCATTCTTTGAGTGAATGTATAAAAATAATTTAAATACTTGAAAATGTAGATAAATATAGGGAGACAACGCATCGAGTTAACAGTGGATGTAAAGCCGGAACGATCGCAGTCATTGTCACGCAAAGACACCACCTAAGCCCTTTTTTGAGCAATGAAAGACCCTGCATACACATATGACCAAGTATCATGCGACTCGTTCTACTCTAGCTACTTTGGTATTTTCAATGCAAGGGAATACAGAAACTTAAGTTTCCATTTAAAATAGTGACAACGGCAGTTGAGTGGTGGTGAAAAACACTCTACTGCTGTTGTCACCGGTGTAAATATCTACAATTCGAGAGAAGCGGTGAGAGAAAACACCCAGCCTTGCGTTTTGAAGTAGCTTTTCACACTCGTTTAGTTTCCAACCCAGTTGATTGGTCCAACCCAGAGACTGTAAAAAAAGGGCCAACCTCCCGCCGGGCATCGTTTCCGGTGAAGAATCGCACAGCAAAATCTTCTGGGTATTGAAGTTTCCTTCTCTCGGTCCAGGTGTCGAGTCATTAACTTAGAAACCACTCCCCGTCTGCAGCCGCTCGGTCAACTTTAAGTACCCAATAGTTTTTCTTTAACATGTTGTTATTAATATGCTCACAAAAGGGGTGATACTACACGTTTACTTGTAGTGACTATATATATATGGGCATGGCGTTCGGAGTATAGGCGGATTTCCCCGTTTCAGAGCTCAAAGAATTATAAGCGATTGAGCACAAAAAAGCATCGACGAGATTGACAACCTACCAAGCTAATATGAGCTGCTGGGCTCGAAACACGAATATTCGGCATCATTACAACCCTTTCATCACCATATAAACGAAAACAGCGCAGGCGAAATGACGGTCAAAGGGAAGCAAACAAGGTAAAATAATATCCAAACACAAGTCAGCACTACCATGGGCCACAAATCAGAATTTATTCAATTTCTCCAGTAAATAAATTCTTTGATTTCGTTTTACATTCTTTAGGCTTTTCAAGTTGGCAGTTATGATCTCAGAAGATGGAAAATAAATGACTATAAAAACTTGGGACACAAACAGGTCATCCACATTCAGCCTGTATAAAGTTTAACTCACATCACTCATAATATCGTTCCACAAGTCAAATAAATACCATTCACTCTAGTGGTACAGAAAGTACATTCAAACCTTGATAAAGAAATAAACAAGCTACTCAAGAATATAAAACAGGCAATCAGAGTATTCTTATGTTTTTAAAGTGAGGAAAGTCAAACTTTCTCTTCCACACAACCTGCTTTGTCATTTGAAACAAGAGATTATAGAAGTGCCATGAGAAAGATGACCTGAACTGAACTAAAATAACTGACTATGTTTAACAAGGGGACTCAAATGGAAAAGATTTCCTTAAACTTTACAATGGGGGAAACGGACAGTTTTCATCCTTGATAATTACTCAGCCTTTCTTCAAAGTATCAACTGCTAGAAAGCTACATGGATTTCTTTGTTCTATACAGTTCAAGTCACATGAACAAGGTGGTAGAAATATTCTATTGTCCCACTGATAACCTCACCATAATTTTAAAAAACCTAAGGATTAAGTAGAATCATTTCCAACAGAATTTTTCAGTACTTCAAAAACGGAACGTTTCCCTTTAAACACTGGTAGGCAAGCTGTACTGTCACGTGTAACATGCTTGATGGAACTGACACCGACTGATCTGGAGGAAAGCATCACTGATTGGGGTTTTAAAAAAATATTCAAATTACCACATTAAACAATGTAATGTAGACATATACATCATACTCTCCGAGAAGCTTCAACCAAATTGGGTTTTCCTATGAATAAGTAAAACTTAGAAAGAAGGGCAGTACTGAAGAGCAGGTCACCTAAATGTATGACAAACAACCCCATCTCCATTATACTCATCGTGTTTTAAAAATGAATTGCTTTCTTACAGTTACTTAACTGCAAGGAAGCATGTAACTTAAAAAAAGGAAAATAACTTTTTTGATAGTCCCACAAAGTAATTTGGATCAAGTCCCTTGTAGCAATTGCCCGATACTAGAAATGACATTTTATAGTAGTACTGTAATTTAAAAACAAATATTGCTCTGCCATAAGATCCACCCCTGATTATCATTCTTCTTGAAATCAACCTAATAATCCAACTTAAAAATAATTTTATCATCAGGTAAATAAATTACAACTGCAGAAATAACTGAAACAGTGCCCATGTGTGTTCAAGTCCTACGGTTATGTCATTGGTTTAAATTTTAAGGCTGTTAACACAAACTGTGTGACTGTAGACAACTGGTACAAAAGAAAGCACGTACACATACACACACAAAAAAAAACAATTACAACAAAACTGTACAATGAGGCAGAAAAAAAAACATTAATGATGACAAAACCTTTAAATCTGTATTTGGCCGATCCCAAAAAATCAAGTCCCTTTGTAAACAAACAGAAGGAGGAAGAGTGTCTTCGCTTTCTGTGCTCCTCTTCGTCAGAAGGCAGTGTCGGGAGTAAGGATCTTGCAGGATGAGATGTGCGTTGAATGATGAAGCCACTGTTTCTTCTTCCCCGAATAGCACCTCAGCATTACCGTATTCTAGTAAACAGGTTCAGAACTGATACAGATTCCTGGGAAGGAGAGAGTAGCATGTTCACTCAGAAAGTCATTCATTTTAGCAAATGGATAGAAATGGGTACAAGCACTACACCAGTCTTCAAAAAGGTTTGTTAAAATGTCAGTTCATAATAAGACTTTAAATTAAACAAATTGTAGATTACAGCACTAGAGCAATACACATTCTAATTAGTTTACAATAAAATCACAAAAGTTTAAATGAATATCAAAACTCTGAATCGTGCGATACAACTCGTTTGTGGTCACGAGGATCATAAAAGCCGACCGTTTCTGGAACGACTGCCCTAACTCGCTGTACATGCATGTGCCGGTGCGCAGCTGTGTATGTATGTCAGCGTGCGCCTTCTACCGCAGAGCTAGCTGTACCTTAGTCGACCGCGTTTTGCTGAACACGTTCCAGAATCGCAGCGTCTCGTCCCCGGCTCCAGTGACGATGGCCTCCCCGTCTGGCGACATGGCCTACGAGGAAAACAGAAAAGAGTCGGTAGGACATTCCTTTCCCTACAACTGAAAACCCTTCACTGAAGCACATCAGAGCCCATATTCAGTAGAATATTCTGAGGTAGAAAATTCCTACCTCAGAATACGAAATGGGAAATAGTCACAGAGCCTCTCACATCTACTTGCAGCAGACAGTAATACCAACTACCATTTATTTTTAAATGTGATGTATGCTTGCAATGACATTTTCCTCCATTCATGCCAAATAAGGAAAAAAATGGCAACAGCGGTACGATTCGTAATATTGCACAATAACCGTTCCAGTGTGTGAACATTTTATAACCTAGGACCCCATTTCCTTATCTGATTAATTTTACGGCCGTGCGTGCAGTTAACACCTTTGACGCCTTTGAATGATCCATTGACAGACTGGCTTTAAAACACCCACAATGCAGTAAAAAGACTGTTTTGCCTCGACTCATAGTTGTGCTGGTAGCTGAAGAGTGGGCGGCAGAGCAAAGTACATACCAAGTACAGGACTCTGTAGGAGTGCCCCGTCAGTTTGGCCACTTGGGTTAGCGAGGGGTACTTCCACACTAGGATCTGGTTCTGGGAGTAGCCATGGGTACTGACCTGAAAAGAGGGGGGAGGATTTGGGGGACATATGTAGCTGTTAGATACCAACACATACGTATGCGTTTGCAGGGCTCGACTTTAAGGATTCTTTCCACTGGACCAACTACCAAATATAATCACTTTTTAAAGGAGACTATTTGCATTTAAAGTGAAAATCTGCCAATAATGGATGACCTTTGTCTCTCTGAGCGGTTCAATTGCAGATGCAAAATGCTGGAATCATTCTTTGCCTGGGGATTTTGAATTTTGAGGCAAGATGCTTGCAGTTTAACAATTATAGTATAATATAGTAAAAATATAGTCAGCTAATATCTGGTTAATTCATTTTCTTTGTTCACTAAGCTTTCTAGCAATACCTAGATAGCAACATTATCGTTTTAATGTTACTTCATTACACAGCGGTTTTATCTTGCGCATAAGTATGTCAAACCAATCCAGACATTACTCAGTACAAATATTAATAAATAATCAAATTGTAATATTCGTGCATGATAAGCAAGAATGATCAAGTTGTAGCAGTTTTCGGGATGATAAAAACCATCGTTCTCTTTAGCCGCGTTTCCACCAAAATTACCCGGAACTTTCAGTCCCAGGAACTACTTTACCAGGAACTAAAAGGTTCCTTCAGCCAATGGTTGTCTGCGTTTCCACCGGGGTCTAAAGTACCGCGAAGATTAGGCAAATTAGCCCACTGACGTTGTCGTCGGTCCTTCTGTCATATGATTTCTTCTGTAACACCATACTACCACCGAAGTAGCCTACATTATTTTCTAATAACCGGGACAGCCCGGAGGGGTTTATTCCACTTATATACAACGGGTTACCAACAATGACTATATATGGTTACTTTTGTATTTATTGATTTTCATATATCCTCTCAAACACATTCATTAAAAGCAGAAAACATGCACACGTTGTAAACAATTTGCTGTTTTATTACTTTCTCGTCCTCAATTCCATATAGGCTAATCGCAAAATGACAAGAATAGAACGAAAACTCGGACTTGCGTGAAAATGTAAATTAGTAGTGGTACAGTCACCGTTTGCTTTTCTTCGAAGTTACTACTAGCCGAGCAGCGAAGTGTGCCCTCCAGATGCGAACCATGCACCATAAATGAGTCCATAGTCTTCCTGGTCTTTTCGTGGAATTGAAAAATGGCAGTAAAATTACGGCAGTCTGAAAAAGCTAAAGGGAAGATTACTAGAATTAACCTGTTATTTTACCCGGATAAAAAGTGCGGAAGGTGATTTCCAGTTTGCTTGTACTGTCTCACCAATGTTAATTATGCAGAACTACCGCATACCTCACATAACTGTATCAAACGTTTTGAGTCAATTACAACGGGCTAACAAAGAAAATCCGGAAGAAAATATTCAGCAACCGAATTAATCCGTTTGAATGTTTTGGTAGCCTACGTAATATGCTGTCCCAGAACGAATGCTTAGCATTTTATAAAACGAATACTAAAGCAAGAAAAGAACAGAAGAGCACACGTTATAATTCCAAGACGTTGACAGGCTATAACCAAAAGTAGGCTACTGCGCCGCATAACATACAAGTTTGATTTGAAGTTATTATGAAAATAAATTGGTTTGCCGCTGCATATTTTCAAACATGGCGGGTAATGGCGGAAAATAAATACAACACAAATGCTACGAGTACTCGACCAATCAGAAATGTTCAGCGCTGCAAGCTCCACCCAAAAGGTTCCTGTACTTTCGGAAAGTACTACCCCCCGAGCAGGAACGTTTTGGGGGGTAAAACAAAGCCCCCAGAACTAAATTTAGACCCTAGTTCCTGCGGTGGAAACGCACTGAGTTCCTCAAAAGGTTCCTAGTTCCGGGGTATAGTTCCTGCGGTGGAAACGCGGCTTTTGACTTGAAAAAGACTTGTTTAGGGTACTGGCCAGATTGGACAAGCGAGAGATCAATCAATTGGCCCCAACCAATCTCACTGCGGCCCCAAGCCAGCGGGCACTCCTTACTGCCGAGCCCCGTGTTGTCTAAAAATCAAAGGAATGGGATGGGATGTTTTCAGAAGGGAGTTCATTGGCGTGCGCTTCCGTACCAGCTCGTTGGTGTGCTTGGACCAGGCCAGGTTGCAGACCTGGGAGCCGGTGTCGGTGCACTGCAGCGGCTGGCCCGTCAGCGTGTTCCAGAAGCGGATGCAGCGGTCGGCCGTGCCCCCGCCGGACGCCAGCAGGCCGTGCTGGTGGGGCGACCAGGCGATGGCCTTGACGGCGGCCAGGTGCTCGGTGTACTGCTGCACGGGCAGCACGCTGGAGTGGTTCCACACCAGGAGCTGCGAGGGGAAGGGAAGAGAAGAGCGCGCTTTAGTCACACAATGTTCCAACTGAAGGCGCGGGATGAACATCCTCAGATCTACTGCCTTAGAAACTTAGTGTGATGCGAGATGGGCCACTCAGCCTTGTGAGAGGGGCCACATAGCAGTGTGAAGGAAAGGGGCCGATGTGGAAGGGGCCAAGCGGTAATGTGGAAGGGGCCCCACAGCAAAGTGCATGAAAGGGGCCCCAGAGTGTTGTGGAAGAGGCCAAACAATAACGTGAAAAAGTCCCCACAGTGATGTGGAAGGGGCCAAACGGTAATGTGAAAAGGGCCCCACAGCGATGTGGAAGGGGCCAAACGGTAATGTGAAAGGGGCCCCACAGGGATGTGGAAGGGGCCAAACGGTAATGTGAAAGGGGCCCCACGACGGTATAGAAGGGGCCAAATGGTAATGTGAAAGGGGCCCCACAGTGATGTGAGTGAAGGGGGCCCCACAGCAAAGTGCATGAAAGGGGCCAAACAGTAATGCGAAAGGGGAGCCCACAGCAAAGTGCATGAATGGGCCCGCACAGTGATGCTGAATGGGCAGCGGTACCTTGTTGTCGTTGCCCCCGGAAGCCAGCAGCTGGTGGTCGGTGCTCCACTTGAGGCCGCACACCTCCTGCCGGTGCCCCTGGAGCCGGCGCTCGGACTGCAGGGGCGGCGTGCGGATGTCCCGCTGCAGGATCATGCGATCCCGGCTCCCAGACGACAGCTGGTCCGCATTCCACGCCAGCGCACCTGTGCAGGGGGGGGGAGCCCGTGTTCAGGACCTAACACTAAACACTTCGTTTCATTCCATTCCATGACAAAAAACGAGAGGGGAACAGATCGTCCGCTCCAAAATACCCATTACCGCGTAAAATATGTGCTGGACAAAGTCGACAATACCTTTGTATTTTTTGTTGTTGTATTTTATTTTTAGATGATCTTTTCAACACAATTACATTCAATGACGTACTGTAAGTAGCATTAAATGGTACTAAATACCCATAATGCCTTGTTTGTTATTTTGTGATTGCAGTTAATAATGGCAGAAACGGTTTCCGTTCTACAAAAAAGTGGAGTACTGCCAATTTGCTGCATAAAACAGGCTAAAACTGCACACAGCAATAGCTAAGCACAAGCCAAACAAGCTAATGTAATCTGAAGCAAACAGAATCAACATTCTGCTTGAGGACATAGCTATGAATCAGTCCATAAATAATTTGTTAGCCATGGAGGGTGAGAGAAACTGTTTCAGTGTTTTTCCAAATAGCCTCCTTACCAGATATTCCATATTTTGCCATCAGCTTTACATAAAATATAAATCATAATAAGCGCATTACACTGCAGAAAAATTGTTGAGCGTTACATCTCACGCAGAATGAATTTGTACTATTTTAACTAACTAAAATAAAGCGTTAATTTTGAAACCCACTAGTTATGCGCGTCGTCATTTATTTAAAATGTAGCTGCAATTTCGCTGTAGTTAATTTACAGACAGCATCCTAAGATTGCTCAACTCTGACATTCAGCACTCCTGCATCAAACTATGAGTGAAAACAACAAACTCTGTATTTTAGCTTTATTAGTAAATGATACATGACAACTAAATGTGTCTCTATGTGCCACCATTAATATTTAATATTTTGGAGGAGTGATAGTGCTACTGATCTGACAGACAGGCAGATGGGCGCAGGCATACCACACTGAGTAACTCACCCACTCTGGCCGTGTGTCCCTCCAGCGTGGAAAGCTTCTTACCAGCAGCCGCATCCCAGATCTGCACAAAGCCCTTGTGTGTACCCACGGCCACCAGATTACCCTGAAACATCGACACGGTCAAGCAGCTGCACATGTAAACACACAGACGCACACCACACAGACAGACAGACAGACAGACAGACAGACAGACACACACACAAGACACAGATACAGACACAGACAGACACACAGGCACACAAACACAAACACACACACAGACAGGTAAAGGCGAGACCCACCCTTTCTGACCAGCCCACTGATGTGACCGAGTCGCCTTCCACCGACAGATCGCACAGCCGTGTCACCTGTAAAGAAATGCATCAGCCATGCTCATCTTTCCCATCGGTAATGGCACAACAATCTTCTGAGAACCACTGGATGTTGCATAAAGAAAGTTTTTTCAGAAAATCTACATTCAGTTAGCACACAAACCCAAATACACACAGACCATTTGGTTTCGTCTCCAATAGACAATAAAGCCTTGTCAAAACTATCACCAGATTACTTTCCCTTCTTCCAAGTTAAAGAAATGGAAAAGAGGCAGCACTTCCAAAGAAAACAGTGCAGTAGTTTCATATCCTAATAGAAAAGGATCTGTTGGTTCAAACTTGGTACCAAACTAGATGCACATAAATAACCGTTTATATCTGGAAATGTTTGAAATAAAGCTAGCTTAACCAAGGTACTCTTGATGTCCTGGCGGTTTTCAATAAGGATTTTTCAGATCAGAAGCAAACATGGCATTCAAGGTTTTTTTCTTGATATGAAATATGAGCTCTGAGGAAGTAACTGAGCTGAAACACATCCGCATGAATATCAAAGCTGGTTTAAAATCATTTTTAACAAGAGTGAAGCAAGGGCACTGTCAGTTGAAACCACTTTGCTTTTTTCTTGGCCTGGCACCCACATCTAACCCACAGCTTTTTTGCACAACAAACCGGAACTGATCATAACCGATTCCAAAACAGAAATGAATCTTCTCTCAACTTGGCATCATTTCTACCCAAAAATGATCTGGTTAAAGTAACACGCTCACCAATGCACCAACACACACACACACACACACACACCTGGCTGGTGCAGGCACTCCACAGGTAGACGCAGGTCCCCAGGCCCACACTCAGCACGTTCAGAGAGGACCAGTCCACCAGGTTCAGGTAGAAGTCATCCTGCAGCTCAGGGGCGTCCAGCACTTTGAAGGGAATCTTGGATATCTTACGCGTTGGTTTCCGGGGTGACCGCAACAGCTTTTGACTGCAAGGCGAGAGCAGTGACTCAAAGGCGGGCCCTTCAAACGGACTGACAGCCAGAACAGAGCAATGCAGAGTAATGCCTTCAAACCGACTCCCAATTTCAACACCATGGATTTCAAAAGAAGCAGATTTTCTCTACTTGAATCTTTAGAATTCCTGCATCACCAGCATGCTGAAAATATTCTGAAAGAGTGTATCTGACCAGTATTAACAATGATACACATTAAAACACATTTTATTCTTGTTAAGTCTACAGTCCTTATTAGAAAGAAACATAAAAATGACAAACAAAAAAAACCCGCCACGTACCTCTTGCTGCTGACGGGGGACAAGGAGTAAGGAGAGACGCTGTTACCGTCATCTGGCGTGGACCGCTTGGCGCTGAGGGAGTACTGTGCAACAGAAGAGCAGCGGTCAAACACGAGCCAACGCTGAACTCGGACAATAAAACAAATCAACTCAAATACTCGAGTAATAAAAATAAACTCATATACCCTGACAGTAATAATAAATCCAAATACTCAAAAGAGTAATAAAGATAAACTCACGCTCAAGACAGCATTAATAAACTCTCCCATATACCCAGAATAATAAAAATGAACTTCTTGTATACTCTCATAGGTATTTAATAGACACTCTTATCCAAGACTCACATTTCTATGCCTTTTTTTTTTTTTTTAATCAAACATATTCAATTTATGCATCATTTATTTTTTACACATATTCAGCTTATACAGCTGGCTGCATACTAAACCAATTCAGATTAAGTACCTTGCTCAAGGATATAATGGCCGTGCTCCACATGGGAATCGAACATACAATTGCAAACCCTCACCATTATACCGCACTGATGCGTAAGATGTTATTACCAAGACAAACAGCTACGCTCCAGACGGTCGTAAGAAACAGAATGAAAGCACCCACACTAAAGAGGCTCCTCCGCTCGGGGGTTGAGGGCTGCAGTCGACGGTCCTCTGTCTGCGGGTCCTGAACCTTCTCAATGCCGGCGCCCAGAAGCTCGTTCTTCAGCAAGGCGGAATACGCCAGCCCATCTGCTGGGAGGAGAACAGCACAACGCATATCCTCACGTCTGCATGTGAAAACTCATTGGGGCAAAGTCTGGGGCCAGTTGGTCTAAGGCTATATATAATGGAACGATGTTACAGATTTAAATGGAGTGGACATTTCCCAATGGGTAGCAAAGCTGCCTTGTGTATAACTGGGTTGAAAATAGGTTTAAATGCTTTAGTTTGTAGTTTGTTAGAAAATGACAAAATCCATGGAAAACAGTCCCAGACCAAGGGGTTTCCAGATACTTTTGATCATATAGTGTACATAAAAAAAATAATTAAAACTCCAGAAAGAGACCCAGCCCTTTTAAGCTTTGGACTGGAGTATTTGTCACTGATACAGCAAGGCATACTCAGGTGCACAAAGTTACCTTTGTTAGTGTCAGATGTAGCATCTTTCGTCTTTCTGTTTTGACTGGGTGACTTCTCATTCTCCTAAAAACAAGCAATTCAGAAGGTTGGGAGATTTTTTAGGCGTGCACAATGATTAATCTATTACAGCACTGAAGGCAAAAAGTAAAGAACACAGAGTTCATTGTTCAAATTCCCCAAAAGTCAAAGAACCATGAAAATTTTACACCATGAAAAATTTTGCAGACCATAAAAAAAGAAATTCAAAATTGACCTCACTATCCCTGAAACTGTCAATTTTGAGCACCATGTTTCTGAGCTATGATCAGTTTCTAAAAACACAATTAACAACACCTGGGCAATAAAGTTTTCTCCAAGATAAATAATAAAAAGTACGACTTAAAGTACCTCAGTCAGAATTGAGTCAATACTCAAAAACTTTCAAGAGTTAAATGTGCCAAGCATATTTGCTATGCAGAAGGATGACGATTAGGGGCGTTCTCTCACATTGATCCGGTGGAAGTTGATGCTCCAGTTGGCCCCAGCACGAGACGGGATGAACCGGTCGCCATGCTTGCTTGGGGAAGACAAGGGGGAGCTGGTGGGAGTCAAAGCTCTCATTACCTCCGTTACTTTCTGCAGGGGTTGGGGAAAAGACAGTACCAGGGAAAAACAGTAGAAACATAATGAGCAAGCTGTTTTCACCCAGTTACCTTCTCTGACAGACAGCGGCACAAATGAACATCCAAGTTTATTCTTTTTCCAATGACAAAACAGCCTTTTTATGTAGACAAGGGAAAATCCTATTCCATTAAACAGTGAGGATGCCTTATTTGACAAGTTTTCTTCCTCCATTATAGCCCAAAGCAAAAGTGTCAGTTTCATTTTGGGGTGAACTCTCACATTTGCCTTCGGACCTTGAGATCATTTGACTTGACAGTGTTAAACTCTCCAAGGTGTCTCATTCCAGATTCTAGGCTCTCAACAAGAAGGTCAAACCCAAAAAGAACCGAAGTCAACTACAGCCAGTGCAACATCTTAACTTGTCTAAACATTTCTCTTAAATGCATGCGATCAGCAGCAAAAATTAGCCATTTAGAGGCTTTATGTGCTCAATGAATCATTTCATATTAGAGAGCCTTGGATTTTTAAGATGCCACAGAGGGCTGACGCTGACAAAATAAAATTTGTACACTCAAGATAATTAATAGAACTGTGAAAGCTTTGTTTTGTGCTAACTATCTTTAGAAATTGACTATTCTAAATCAACAGTGTTAATTGAGTTGGTGCATGGTGGTTACCCAGTACAATAAAATATAACACATAACAACATTAACGAACACAAAGGATACTGGGAATTTTACGAAGAGCCTGAATAGCAAACAGGATTGAGAAAGCAAAATGGAGCCGAAAACGTTTGTGAGCGCTGGCATGGTGTCTGTGTGAGAGACTCACGATAGGGCTGGCATTCTCATTCTGGATGTTGATCTGCCTAAGCAGCCGGCGTTCATAGTCCTGGTCCATGGTTTTGTTTGGTAAGGGAGGAAAAGGCTGCAGAACAGACAAGGGTCCACGTAGGCTCACCGTCTGCACGCATATGGAAAAGATAAGATAAAGAAATAAGAACAATTAAATTATCTACACACCACAAGTACTTTTTCTAATGCTACATTCCAGACTTGTAAGCCTTTCTGGTTGCAACCCTGAAGCAACCCTATCGTTGAGACATGCTTGAAGTTCCATGCATCATGTTTAAAGCTTGGTAATGTGAAATACAATTTATATAGATACGTTTAGAAGGAAAAACCAGCATTCAACCATTAGAGCAAAAAATAATCTGTCTGTTATTCCGGTACTAAAGTGTCTCAAATATGTTCAAGAATAACATGTTTTGGTGAATTCCTTAGCAATTCACAAAACTCACCTCACTTAAGAAAATTAATGTTTCTTCTACTTCTGTTTCTTGTGGCCAAACCAAATACAGATTTTCATAAATTACATGTTTTACCTTTGTAAAATTCTGTAAAGCTTGGAAAACAGGTGTACCAGTTTGGAATTGCAATAAATTCCCTGAAGCAATAAGGCAACATCACATACTTAATAGACAATGATTATGCAGAGTGAACGATCTGAAATGGCTACAAACACCCTCTTTCAATATAAAGGTGGGATAATTATCATAACACCAAATTGATTGACTGACAGAGGAAGAGCACCCACATATGAATAGATGATTGCCTTGAAACTGTAACTGACAAATAGCCAAGAGTTTGCACATAGCATAGGCCTGTACTTTTTGCATAAAAACTAGGAGCTCTTCACACCTACATCACCAAAAGTAATTAGACTCTACACCGTAGGAGCACTATCTTTTGAAGCAGGTTATTACATGAATCATGCTCTGTGTGTCTCCATCATCTGCAGATACTAAATACACGTTTTGGGGAACATGTTCTTTGAATAGGCAACACGCCAAAGTAAACTGATTCAAGGAACCAACCAGAATTACACACGACATATTCTAACACATATTTTGAATCTGTACACATGCCAAATCTACAACACATTTTCTTTATGATAACATAACGAGAACTACAAATTCCCAAATGACCCTTGCCTACACTGCAGCCAACAGGACAGCCACCATCTACTTGCAGGACATGATTCGATCCTATGTGCCTGCTCGACCACTCTGCTCTGCAGCAGCAGGGCGCCTTGTACCCCCTCCCACCCGACCAAAGCGATCACAGAACTTCTCCACCCTAGCTCCCCAGTGGCGGAACGAACTCCCCATCCCTCTTCGAACCTCCCCCTCACTATCCATCTTCCGCCGTGGCCTGAAGACTCATCTCTTCAGACTATACCTGGACTAACTATCACCACGCTGTATATTTCACTCTAAATCCCCACCCCCCCCCCCCCCCCCCCCCCTTTTCATGACACTTGTTACACGTTGCCCCATCCCAGCACTTTTTGGTAATTTGTATTTGTCCTAATACTGCAGCTTATTCTTCTGCCTAGTTGGCTTTGCAGAGGTTAGGCCTGAATAGTGTTCACTGTGTGAACTAAACTGTGTTCTTGGCTAGAAATAGCTGTACAAAATAAGTATTGTACTTTATCGAACCTGTGTTGTAATGTAATGTAATAAAATAATTCTGTCTCCTTGCAGAACACAGTTGTCTGTAGAGACCAAGCGTACCTCCCTTTTTCAGCATTAAGGTCAGTAAATGAAACTGCATGTTGGTCAAAAGTCAAACTAAATTTGTATGAAGACAATCTGCTATTCGTGGCTTCAATTGTTCCAAAACCGATCTACAACAGCTACATGCGAATGTGAAATCTAACATAGCCAAAGAAATACTACAAACAAATCAAATAATACAAACAATTCAAAGGGAATTATTGTTATAGATAAAATCAACCTCCAATTTCATGATACATAAGCAGGCATAAATCTTACTTGTATCTTCAAATTCAACGTAATATTTCGTAAGAACATCTCTCACTAGACTAATTCTAATAAAATTCAGTCACGGAGTGCCACCTTCCCAATAAATGTTGCCTTGGCTTTGGACACGACAGTCGTGATAGGTGTGTGTTCATGAGTGTCCTGTGTTCAGTCACCTAGCTTACTTACATAATTCGGCTGTTTAGTCGCTATCTATGAATGAGCAAGGAAGATTAAACAAAGTGATCCGATATGCCATAATTCAAATCTGCCAGACAGAGTTAGCACCTATTTCATTAGGCTACTACTACTATTTAGATAGCTAGAGTACGCTAGGCTAGCTACCCAGCTAGAATAGCCTAACTTTGCTCGTTTGATGCAACTTGATTCACACGATGAAAGGAAAATATTTTATCCTGCCACGGTGTGCAAACAGATATGAATAACCGCGGAATATACTGTAAGGCAATGCCATACTACATGCCAATTTCTAACTAGCGTGTAAATGCAAGCTTAGCTAGCTAAGAAACATATTTGCCAATTCAGATGAGGCTGGTGTCCCTAGACAGTGTAGCTAAACAGCTAATTTGGATAGCAAGTTAGCTTCTTACCTCCTCGACAGGGGCGAGTTGATCACGAAAGTAACCGGCTTTATTTCAGACACATAATTTGCGTGTAATGTTAGCTATTGCGATTTTGCTTTTATAATATTTTTGACTACGTTGCAACGAAAGATTTAGCAAAAATTCCAGGTTTTTCCTTTCGACTCCTCCAATATGGTGGACCCCAAGAATGTTATCTCCAGAGTCGCACGGTACCCTGGGAACGAACGTGCTGACGTCACAGAATTTGAACGAAAACACAAAAGGCTGCGTTCCGTTGTCAAGGGAACCGGCTGTAAAACCACAAAAAATACTTTCACCTTTGCAAGCAGTTACGAAAATGTTGTGATTTCGTTTTTTGCAAGGGCTTGGAGGAAGATGGCACAGCCCGAGGGAAAAAAATAAAACATTTTTTTACTACCGATAGATTGCTTTATAATGGAATAATAAAAGATGGAAACAATGGAATAATTATTAGGCTATCAAAAATAATAATTTGTTAAATCAATGGTAGTAGTAAACATAGAAAGACAAATGTAATCTGAACTTAATATAAATGGGGAAAATATTCCACTAAACTAAATAGTTACTAGCTAGTCTAGCGTGAGTGCACCTATGCCAACATGTCCATGCCACATATGGGTTTACAGGTGGCTGTACCACGAAGCAGAATCCGAGTCTTGTGTGGCAAGCCGTTTATTTGAGGTTGATATAAGAAAGAGTGGTCCCAATCAGCAATCCACAGTTGTAACCGTCGCAGGAATCAAAACAGCCGTTGGGAAAGTAGTTGGAATTGGAAACTGTGAAGTTGAACGTTTGCGTCTTTGCAATTATTAGATTAGACTTAATGGTCGCGATGAGGGAATTCCGAGCGCCTTCCTGGTCAAAAGGTTGATATTGTAAAAGGATAATATAAAGAATGTATGTATTACTTTAGCTATAGAATTGGCTGGGATGTTGCCGGATTGGTTCTCAAATCTGCCAGCTGTCAATGGAGATTCATAGCATAGCTGACCTGGAGAATCTAGCTAGTTGACCTGGATTATTCATATACTGTCTTTTATCATGTCGTTTTATGCTAATTTCGCTAATATTGACTCATGTAATAGTTTAGTGTTTTGCTTATGTTTTGGTACAATTCTGTCCACGTAAAATTGAATACATCAGTCAATTGTCAACCTTATTTTGCTTGAACATAGCCAGGTCTTTTAAACCTTTGCTTTGGTGCCATCTACTGCATTTAGTGTTATGCATATTACTTTCAATCGAGATAATTCGTCGATGATTTAAAGTTCACATGTTCTGGCTAAAACTCCAAACTAATACTCAAGTCAATAAGCTTACATTTTATGTAAAATTGGCGGCCGGAAATTAAAACTACAATTTGTCGGCTATCTTGTTTATTGTTTAGAGATGGCGTCTATTTATGTCCTAAAGATTACCAAACCCACGAGACGGCAGCTCTAGGGCTCTGTTAACTTACGATCTTACGTGACGTCACAAGAGAAATATGTCACTGTTGTCCGCCCTGCCACGTTTTTTATTTAAATCGTGCAACTGGCAGAATTTTGATCATTCGGTAGATGCAACTGACTGGTTTGTTTAGTCTTCCAGGAACCGAGAAGAATAATATCAATAGTTTTGTTCGGACAACATGGAACAAAGAAACTCTCCCAGTGGTGGCCCAGAGGTCATACGCCAGAAAAGAAACCAGCAAAAAGACTTAAGAAGAAGACAATGCGGTGCTGCCTGAAGACACTGTTTACCAGCTGTATCAGCCCTGAGGTAAATGATGATGATCACAAGAGTCTGCCTTCAGCAGGCAAGAGGGCTGATTGCATAGACCCTGAAATTTCAGGTTCTAGTTCTAGCAGTCATGCTGTAGGCTCATGTGGACGGGTGGTGTGGTTAGGGCGCCATTTGCAGGCAGAGATGTACTGGTTTAGCTGGCCTGCAACCACAGCTGTTGACAATTTCAGTAAGGAGATAGCAGATCACTGTGGGTATACTATCATCTTGGAGATGGCTGAGCCTAGTGGGAATACTATCACCCCAGAGGTGGCAGAGCGCAGTGGCAATACTATCATACCGGAGATGGCAGGGCCCACTGGGAATACTGTTACCTTGGGGATAGCAGAGCCCAGTGAAAAAACTCCAACTTCAGAGGTGGCAGGGCCCAGTAGTGGAGCCATAGTAGCAGTGGGCTCCAATGAGAACATTGCCACTCCAGAGGCAGCAGGACACAGTACAAATTATGTCACTCCCAAGATGGCACAGCCCACTGTGAGCACTGTTGCAACAGAGATGACAAGCTCCAGGGGGATCACTAACGCTTCCGAGATGGTAGAGCCTGGTGAGTCCACCTCTGAAATGGTCGAGCTAAGTGAGTCCACCAATGCTCTCAAGATGGTAGAACCAGGTGAGACCACCAATGCCGCAGAGGTGGCATGTGTCAAAGGTGGTAGGCTCCACTGAGAACGCCATTGGCCCAGTAGAGCCCAGAGATTGGTTCACTTGCAGAAACGGCACAGCTCAGCACAGAAAGCTCTGCTGATAAGAGACAGCCGGGCCTAATGAGTGTGCCATAGCCAAAGAAATGCCTCTGCCCAATGAAGACAGCACTGTGGTCTCTGAAACAAGACTGGTGATTAAAACACCGAAGTCCTGCAAAGACAGCTCTGGGGCCTCTGTGGTGTTAAAGCAACAACGTAAATGAAAAAAGCCCTCATCAATATCCTCAGGGCTGTACAATTCTTGAAAAGTATCAGCAACAAACGGCTAATGGACATCAAAACCCGAAGCAGGCAGTACTGCAGCTGTCACGCCAATTTTTATCCGGGCTGCAAAAATGGTCCGCAATGACATTCTAAAACAGCTGTTATTCCAATTGTGACGTAGTTAACGTTTCGTACCTCAGACTGCTTTGCTTTGAATTTACCTCAGATTGGTGTCAGAAGATGGGGCAGCAGGGAGTACCACCATAGTTCTTGTTTGTCGTTATAGAATATTGTTTTAAGATTGCCTAGCTAACAATATAATTTTGTAGATTAACTGCTCAAGGTAGCTAGCTAGCAATCTTAATTAAGGTAGAAATACAATTAGATAGCTAGATATTTATATACTACCAACTGTAACACACTGACTGATAAAATGGTGTCATTAACTGGCAAATAAGCAGTATGAGAAGGGGACCTCTGACAATGAAAAGTGTCTCATCCATGGAACTGCCAAAAAATTCTGCCTTCAAGGTACACAATCCATTTTTTGCTGTGGTTTTTTTTTTTACAACTCTTGTCTTGTCACGTCTGTTTTACACACTGCCCCTCCTTCCTAAACTGTTTTGTGCATCATTGTAAAGGATACTTAATCAAGCCACACTATGCACCTGGTTCAACATGGATGTGTGTTTTTCTACTGTCTTTCTAAGCAAGATCCTGTACTACAAAGATGGAGGGACATTGAAAAGGGTGATCGAAACTGAAGAGGAAAGGGGTGAGGTGCTCACTGAGGCCCGTGCCAGCCATTGCAGTGAGGCGGATGCAGGAGAAAATCAGGCAACGCTTCTACTGACGTGGCATTACACAGGACACTCTTGACTGGGTAGAATATCTGTAATTTTACAAGGTCACATAACAAAATGCATTTTACATTGTGCTTTAAGATCAGTACATGTACTGCCTGCCAGGGTTTGACAAGGTGAAGACTGAAGCACCAGAGTTTGAAGCCCATCAAACCTGTTTCACCATGGCGTATGATTGGTGAGTTATATGTAGAGCCTGTTTCCATCATGTGACCCTCAGGTATTTAAACTTGTATTTGAATTGTTATCTTCCAGGCATCCCTGCAGGCACTCGGATGGCACAGTCAAGTGACTAATTCTAGAATTTAGTGGCTAATTGTCACATTTTTAAAAACAATTATAACAAACTCTGTCTATCCATAAAGATCTTCATATGGACATGTTTTCACCAAGCATTGTCAATCAATGAGAGAAGAGATTGTTAAACAACTGAACATGATCAAATTTAGAGTTTAGAACATTTATAAATGGAATATAATTGGAACTGTAATTATTATTGACAAATTGGACCCTAGGTGTGGACCTCATTGGACCGTTCAAGGCCTCAAGCAAGGGGAACCGTTACTGTCTGACAGCAACAGATTTCTTCACAGAGTGGGTGGAAGCTATACCCATCAAAGAAAAGACGGCAATGGCAACACCGCAGGTGCAATATACATGTTGGTACATGCTCATCTCATCATATGATTAGTTTAAAAAAAAATGTATTGTCATTTTGACACCACACAGGCCTTGATGGACATCATCTACACCCATGGTGCACCTGAGGTCGTCTTGACAGACCAAGGTCGCAAGTTTTGGAATAAGATCATTTGCATCGAATATATATTTTGGTTATGTGGTTAGCACAAATTCATTCTCTATTCAGTTTATGGTAATAATTTATGAAATAACTCTGGCAAGAAGTCTGTTGACACCTGTGTTTTTTTATTTAGGTTAACACCAGACCTTGTTTGAGAAGTTTGGGGTGAAGCATCGCATCACGTACCATCCCCAGACAAATGGACTGGACGAGCGGACCAACCAGACCCTGAAGTGGGCCATTGGCAAGACCCTTGATGGGCACCAAGAGAGGTGGGAGGACAAACTTAAAGAGATTTTGTTTGCCCATAACTCTTGTGTCCATGCCTCCACTAGATACTCGCCTTATCGCCTGATGTATGGACGAGAGCCACGACTGTTGTCAGAGGTATGTAAAAATCAGATTGTCTGTTTTAGGCTTTGAGTATTTGAGTATCAAATTTTCAATCCTTCAGGGAGGAAGTGGTGGTTGGTGTGAACAGACAGTACAGTAGGGACTGAACATCAGAACAGCAACTCCATAACTTTATTTCATGGGTTTGATTGTTATAAACTTGCTTTTGTTTTTTTTTTATTTGTATTTCCATTTTTTCAACATAATTTACAGATTACGGGGAACATTCCTGAGGTGGAAGTTGCTGCTCCAGATGAGGGTGATCTGGAGAAGTATGTTCAGGCAAGGGCTGAGAAAGATGGAGAGGCTTTTGACAAGGTGATTATGATGTAGGCACGTGTTGTTAATGACATATATCAAAATAGATATATGTTACACAACATTCCGAAATTAACCAATCAATCGATCAAGGTGAGAGCCAATGTCGAGAAGGCCCAGGAGAGACAGAAGGAGGCCTACCAAAGGAGGACAAAGAAGGGGACCAAGCGCTTCGAGATCTCCTGAGGCATGGAGGTCCTGAGGAAGGACAGCAGGAAGCGTGGAAGGCCTGGGTGCACGATGGATCCTGATTGGCCAACCGAATATAGGTGAATATTTGCTGTTAGACAAAATTAAAGGAAAACTCCGAGCTGAAACACTTTGATATTTTTAGAATTGGAATATTGGTAATGTAAAACATAACCTAGGTTAAATTTTCCTGTTTTCTGTAGTATTTCAGTGTTTCACAGATTAACTCGTGCAGATGCAGTAGGAGTAGTAGTTTTGGGTACTTTAGGAAAACAACAGACTGGAGCAGATCCAGAAGAAACCTGACAGGATAGCAAGTGAAAAATTGTGAATAGCGAAGTAAAAAATATTTATCACACAATAATTAAACCAGGAATGAACTGTACACCACTGCAACATGTTTACAGATGATGTAATTGTCTTAGCCTGGAGTTTTCCTTCAACCGCAATAGAATATCCTTGTCATAATTCAATTTTACCCACAAAATATCTTGGTGGTTATGTGTTTTCATAGGGTTACCGAGGTTGGGGACAACAACCTGGTGCAGCTGGTGACCATGGATGGGAAGCCGCTGAAAACAAGAACACCCTACGCGTCAGTGAAGCCCCTACGTATGAGTATGTCAACTGCATGTTATTTAATCTGTCAACAAAAGTAAAAAAGCCACAGTATTGCAGGTTTTATTAAATTATTTTAAATTCTACATGTAGGATCACCAGCTGGCCGACCAACCAAGGAAACTGTGTCCCCTCCAACCGAGTCAATGCATTCAGGTGACCCCGAATTGCACAACTTTGAGTCGGGGGAGGACCCACTTCAGGTACAATGTCAAATTGCTCACATAACTGTCTCTTCTTTTTTGACCGCTTCTTTTTTTTAGCTACAGACTCGCCTATTTTCATCAATCCCAGATGAATGGAAGACAATCATCATGTCTTTACCCTTATTAGTGGTATATGCTTGTGATTTGGGTTGATGTTGCAATTGATAGATTTATTATTGCTCAATCCATTGATTGCATATCTATCTATCCATCTACCAGGTGACATGCACTGTACTCCAGGACAGTTGTGCATCCTCTCCAGAGTCAGGACATTCAGAAGACCCCAAAATGCAGAGTTCTGGGTCGGAGGAGGATGCACTGGAGGTAAACTTTTCAATAACAGAAAATCCATAATCGCTAACACATTGTCTCAGCTTGTTCATGAGGTTAATATATTTTATCTCAATAAATATCTTTCAGGACAGTGATGTTGTCATCACTGGTGTCCAACAGGGGAAGGCCTGTGCGGCTCTGCTGAACAGACGGGTGGAAGACTTCGGGGCCATGGTTCTCAGCCAGCACACATAGTTGGACTACAAGGTCATCGACCACGCCCAGGCTCTTATGAAGGTGCAGCATCCATATATAGGAGGGCTCCATGCAACCACCTCCCTCGCCCTGCTGTCCACTGTACCTACACCAGCTCAGGGGTTTGTGCAGATTCTTAATGTCTCTGCAAATCACTGGGTTACGGTAAGTAACGTCAGCTGTAAGGTAGGTACAGTTAATGTTTTTGATTCTCTAGGGCAGCAGAAGACAGAGGATTTTATTGCACAGGTTACATGCCTTCTTGCCTTTCCAGGGAAGAGTGTCCAGCTGCAGTGGCCTGATGTCCAAAAGCAGGCAGGTGGCTCAGATTGTGGACTGTTTGCTATTTAGAACAGTCTCACTATCTGCAGAGGTGAGGATCCCTCCGTGCTCCAGTACCATCAGGCAACTATGCGGACTCATCTCTTCGCCGCTTTTCAGGCTGGGATTCTGACACCCTTCCCCAGTACTGTAAGGTGCCCCACAGCCAAGGCAGTCCACGCAATTGAGGTGGACATACACTGCCTCTGCAGAAGGACTGTCCGAACTGGAAAGGATCCTCTGGTCTTCTGCAGGAGATGCAGTAGGCCCTTTCATGAGTCCTGCCTCAACTTAAAAAACTTAGATGTGTATATATGTCCGTCATGCACTGTTATCTTTCGTGCATGTTAATTTTCATTGTGTTGAGTTCTGTTTTCATTTTCAAAATGAAAGTTGTATTAAATGTAAATGATGAGTATAATTATTTATTATTAAGAAAATAGGTTATGATATCTTTTATCTACTATTTATCTATTATCTTATGATAAATGTGTAAAGAATTTATGTGTAGATTTCAATTGGAATTGATTGGAATTTATTGGAATGAATTGGAAATCGACCCATTTGGTTGAAAGTCCCAGTTCCTTACTGGCCCTTTGTACCTTCTTCTTAGCCTTCACTAACAAACTAAATGCCCAATTCCAAAGTACATTTACAAGAATCTATATGCATAGTGGTAAGTACAAAGTGATTTGGAATTTGGCATTGTTTCCTTACTAATGTTGCTGTTTCAGTTAGCCTATTGGTGTTGGTTATGCAGATTATTTGTGCAATTGGAAAATATTACAAATGTTTAAAATTTAATTAATAAGCTCTAATTACAGTACATGTAATCCATTACAACCCAACAACCCCCTTTTGGTTTGTAGCCTATATCTGAGGGTTCCAGAACTGCAAACGTTTAAGACTAGGAAGGAAGGGTCTAAGGGCCGAAATAAAACAGGCGAAATTTCTAAAAATAAAAAATAAAAAATCCCTCTCTTGGGCCTGTACCTTGCCGTGGTGAGAGGGCTTTCCACTAAAACAGGCCATTGTCACATTTATTACCCGAAGTGAATGGTAATTTTAAAAATTCTTTTCTTTTTTGTTTCCCTTTTTTGTTATTTCTCTTGGTTGGTGGTGGGTGAAGGAAAAGGAGTGCTGATCCAGCAGCTGTGTGGGATATCATTGCTTCACTGCTCTGCATTTCTATTGCATTTGTGATACCTGACACAAAATTAAAGACATGACCATGATATATCCTCTACTGTACTGCTGTGTAAATTACTAGCTAAACTGCTGTACTACTACAGACTTTAATCTATTTCTAATTGAGAATTTATTGTCAGCAGATTTAATTAATGAGAGACATTTTTGCCTTGTTTCTATCCTCTTGGAATATGTAGCTGGACCAAATAAAATGTAATTTAAACATTAGATCTCTGTGAGCCAGACATAATGTAACAAGGCTTCAATGTAAAGATGGAATCATTACATGCTGTGAGTTCACAAAAAATATTTACAACCCCAATTCCAAAAAAGTTGGGACGGTAAATGAAATGCAAATAAATACAGAAAGCAGTAATTTGTAAATTTACTTTGACTTGTATGCAAACAAAAACAGTATAAACACAAGGTATTTCATGTTTTACCTAATTAACTTCATTGTTTTTTGAAGATATACGTTTATTATGAAATTTATGCCTGCAACATGTTCCAAAAAAGTTTGGACAGGGGCAGTTTAGGACTAATAATGATGTGACAAGTTGAAATATCATGGTGATGTGATACAGGTGATGTTAAACAGGTGAGGCAATCGTGTTACAGTATATAAGGAGCCTCCTAGAAAGGGCAAGAAGGGGTCGAGGCTCGCCAATTTGTCAACAGCATTCTGAGAACAACGTTCCCCAAAGACATATCGGTAAGATTTTGGGCATTTCACACTCTATAGTGCACAATATACTCAAAAGTTTCAAGGAATCCGGTCAAATCTCAGTGCGTAAAGGGCAAGGCCGAAAACCACTTCTGAATACGTGTGTGATCCCTCAGACGTCGCTGTCTTAAAAGTTGTCATGCATCTGTAATGGATATCATGACATGGGCTCGGGAATACTTCGGTAAACCTTTGTCAGTCAACACCATTCGCTGCTACATCTACAGAAACAAGTTAAGGCTTTATTATGCAAAGCAGAAGCCATAAATCAACACTGTCCAGAAGCGCCGCCGAATTCTCTGGGCTCAGTTTCATCTGAGATGGACAGTAGCACAATGGAAGCGTGTTTTGTGGTCCGACGAGTTTACATTTCAAATAGTTTTTGGACGAAACAGCCGTTGTGTCCTCTGGGCCAAAGAGGAAAAGGACCATCCAAGCTGTTATCAGCGTCAGGTCCAAAAGCCAGCATCTGTCATGGTATGGGGGTGTGTCAGTGCCCATGGCATGGGTAAATTGCACATCTGTGACGGCACCATTAATGCAGAAGTATATGTACAAATTTTGGAGCAACATATGCTGCCATCCAGACGCCATCTTCTCTCGGGACATCCCTGCATTTTCCAGCAGGACAACGCCAAACCACATTGTGCCCAGATTAGAAGTGCATGGCTGCATAAGCAGAGAGTTAAGCAGGTGGTAGATTGGCCTGCCTGCAGTCCTGACCTGTCTCCGATTGAGAATGTGTGGCGCATTATTAAGCGCAAAATACTGCAACAAAGGCCCCGTACAACTGTGCAGCTGAAGACCTGCATAATGGAAGAATGGGGGAAAATTCCACTTGCTAATCTTAACCAACTGGTGTCTTCAGTGCCCAAATGCTTAATAAGTGTTATTAAAAGAAATGGTGATGTTACACAGTGGTAAACACTCGACTGTCCAAACATCAGATTTGAAATGAGTGTATATTTTCTAAAAACAATTAAATTCACAAGGCAAAACATCAAATAATGTTCCTTTGTAGTGTTTTCAATATAGTACAGGATGAATAGAATTTACATTATCACTCCTTTTTGTTTTATTAGCATTTTCCATACTGTCCCAACTTTTTTGGAATTGGTGTTGTAGGTCTGCAATCCTGACATCACAGATTACTATCTTCAAATTAATACACTGGCTGACCAAGAAGTGGGTATAAGTATACCATTACATTTACTTAAGTAAAGGAGGGATTTGTACTTTTCTCAGTATTTTCAATAGTAAAGATTTTCTATAGTACGTTTCTTAAGAAAATTTTGAAGGAAAACATTTTACTGTTACTCCATTACTTTAATCGGTTATGTTCAGTTATATCGTCTCTCTCTCCGGTCCATACATTACATACCCTTCTCAGTTTGTGTCGTGGTGGATGCACCGATTTGCCAAGTGACACAGGAACTCTGCTGTTGACCCATCCATAGAAATAAGGATATGGTATATTACTTTGTTGGGTGATCTTGATAACCCTGGTATTTGAGTGTATATACACCTTTTGGTTCTATAACACTAAAACATATTGACTCTTGCAGTTTAAAAAAAAAAGTTTCATGCAGTCCCTTTGAACATGATCATACTCCACTATTGTTTTTCAATGGGACATACCACAAAATTCATTTGGCAGGTATTCCAAATAAAACTGTATTTAATATGTTAGGAATTTGCACTCACTTGAGGAGTTCTCTGACCAGAAACATTTTTGTTCTTAAGTAATTTTTGGAGGGCTACTTTTTTTTCAACATGAGTGAATTTTCTTAATGTAACAATACTTCTATATCTAATAATCTTAAATCTAGGTGCGTGGAAGGTGATGTACGCTTCAAATAGAGAAATAGGACCGGTGAGTTGGTGCCTGGAGGTGGAGTTGCATAGTCAGTAGTGGGCATAATTCAATGTTAAGCATCACCACAATTTCCTACAGTAGTTCTATTGCTCATGGTAAAAAAAATGGAAAACAGCATTCCTACTACCGTTACCTCACCTTTGATATAGCCACTGTTATCTAGAAATCATTTAAGGAGGTTTGCGATAGAAAGTGTAGACCTATACAGTCGGTAGGTAGGCGAGACCAATTTTTGGTTTTGATGTCATTACTCATAAACCTCTTGAACTATTTGGACAAAATTTTTATGTAGGTAACTTGTATCTGTGTTCTACTTGTTAACAGTCATCAAATGTTTTTACAAGCAATGTTAGAGTCACAATATTGATTGAAACACTATAAGTCAAATGTTACATCTGCCCCCACGTGCAGGGGTGATTGTAACAGCATATGGGGGCAATTGGAACAACACACGTAATACCTTCATATAAATACCAAAAACCACCAAAAACTCCCAAGAATATAGATATAGTTAAAACAATTTAATATCCATTCAACAATTAATTCCAGTTTAATTAAAACAGTTTAATTAATTATATAATTATACAAATATAAAAACAATTTATAATTAATAAGCAACAGAAACAGCATCGCACAAAAAAGGGTTTCCCCCTCATCAACATTAAAAAGTCAGTGTAGCTGACAACAAAATGAACTGGGTCATAAACCATTTGACCTAAAACATCTCAACTTGATAATCCGTAGAATTGCCAATGCTCCCAACCTGCTAAATTTATCTCTAGAAAAGAATGCAGAAAAAACTATAACCCACAGTTATAAAAAACAACAACTGGAAAACAGACAACTGACAAAATGGGAACACAATCGCATGGGAGTTAAAAAATGGAGGAACTCTTATTCTCTTATCTTATTCTTATCATTTTCTGAAGTGAGGTTGGCAGGGCACGTCTCAGCTGCTTTCACAGTTGTGGCACAAATAGTATTTGCTCCCATCTGTGCATTCTTCATGGGCCCAGGAGTGGCATGATACACAGGAAATCCAAACCTCCCTTGATCTGGAGTAACTCTCCAGACAGACAATGCAGAATACCTCCTCTTCACTTTCCTCATCATCTTCTCTGTTATTTACTTTCTTCTTCTTTGGTTTGGGTTTGGATTCAGTGAAATTAATCTTCCTCTTGCACTTTCGGACAGGTGTATCAGTTAGCACTGCTGTGGTTCTTCTCCTTTTCTTGACACTCACTTTGCGTGGAGAAGCTTTTGGATGAGGTCTAATTGTGACAGGTGAGAAGACAACCTCAGATGACTGCCCTGGTGCTGAAGTGAAAGAAGCACAAAGGCCTTGAGATGAAGAGGTAAGTTCTATGGGCAGAAGCAGAGGAGCCTGGAGCAGAGGAGCCTGAGATGGAGGAGCCTGAGATGGAGGTGCCTGGAGCAGAGGAGCCTGAGATGGAGGTGCCCGAGGCGGAGAAGCCTGAGATGGACCAGCCCAAGGCAGACAAGCCTGAGATGGAGGAGCCTGGGGCAGAGGAGCCTGAGATGGAGGTGCCTGAGGCAGAGGAGGAGGAGCCTGAGGCAGAGGTACAGACTCTGAGGCAGAGGTTGAGGGCTGTGGTGGGCATGAGCGGTCAGTGACACGTGAGGGGGCATATTCCTGGTTGGAGAAAATATACCTGTTTAAAGGCCAGATTCCTGAGCACCTGAAGCCTGCCTGGCTGAAGTTTATGTGAACAATGAGGGGGGAAAGATAAGAGCACCATGTCTCTTACAAAAATCAATCCCCTCCACTGACAGATGGGAGGCATAGTTGTCCAGAATTAGCAAGACTTTGGCTTGAGGGCTGGATCTTGTGTGAGCTTGAAAGTGGTGCAGGAAGACAAGGAAATCTTCTTCTTGCATCCAGCTGGATCCATTCGCCGTCCCAATAGATCCAGATGGTCCATCTCTGACAAAGTGAAGATGGAAGTTCTTTCTTGGGAAGATAAAGCGGGGAGGAATGGTGTTACCTAAGGCATTGATGGCTACCATCGTGGTCACCAGAGAACCACCCTCCCCGGAGGTCACAGCTCCAACCTGTATGGCACCCCGTCTTGCCAGTACCCTGCCGGGGTTCTGGACTGTAGTTATACCAGTTTCATCTGCATTCCATATGTCTTTTGCACTGAAACCATATCTCTCCACTACCTCTTCCAGATTACTGAAGAACCTTCCCACATTGGTTTGGTTAAAGCTTGTGGCTCTGGCAAGGCTTGTAGCCTGGGGACTGCGGATAGAAAGTGTAGGGTGCCTCTGAAGAAAGCCAGTAAGCCAATCTGGCCCTGCCATCTCATTGGCACTCCATGAAGCTGGGAACTTAAGATCATATGCCACAGCCAGTTGGTAGTTAAGCGTGCGTGTCTGGGGGGGAAAAAAAGGTTGTATGTTAAGCATGGTTTTTGAAAAAAGGCCACTAAATGAATTTACTGTTACATTAATTATATGAATTCAATGTTATATGAATTTACTTCCACAACACACACACACATATATATACTGTTTTTAATATATTTATTAAAGGTAGTTCTTGTTATAACAACTGCATCTTATCCCACTGTTGCTACTGTATTCTTTGCATTCACTGTGTAGACCCAGAGCCGGCCCTAGCTTATGGTAGCCCTAAACATGGTTATGTTTTGGCCCCAAAACATTCCAACTACAAGAACCAAATCACACCCACTTCTCACAATTGTATGAAAACAAACACACACAACCGCACGTACGCTTGCACTCTTTCAGGTACTCCACCAACTTGATCTCCTGCTCCACTGAGAAAACCCTACCAGCTGGGTTGTAGCCTGCAGTTGGGGCTGCTGTTCCCTGTCTTTCTCCTGCCTGAAACTTCTCCTTCTTTTTTATGAAGCAGTACAAGGTCACATGACAAATGTCATAGGACGTTGCCACAGCCCTCACTGAGTTGCCCCTGGACACATCACTGGAGGCAACCTCCAATATGGACAGTGGCACTCCCCTTGCTGTTTTCCTCCTTGGTCTGAACCTAGGCATGCTGTGAACAGAGAGTGTATAGAGCCTACTCTGTAAAATGTGTAAAAATTAAATGGTTCCAACCAGGTTTTGAATCAGAGTTTCAATACAACTATTACAAACCAAAAATAATAGTTGAAAAATATGTTGATGTTCAGCCAATATGGCAGTATTTAAAGTTAAAGGAGTACCATGGTGATTTTCACACAATCTCGGTTTTATGTGCTATTTGCACAAGAGGCATTGAAGAAACACAATGAGTAGAGTATTAAATATGTCCGTTCTGTATTTTTGGAGAAATATGCGTTTTAAATTTATCGTCCTATTTTCAACCGGTTGAGAAAGTTGTCAACTTGGTGCGTCACGAACACAGTAACCACTCCCCTTTCCACGCCCCGTAAACCCATGGATAACTCGAGATCCATAGTTTGCGCCGCTGGCTTACCGGCCAGACAATGCAAATATTTGACTAACGTTAGATTCACTTAAATTAGAGTGCCTTTTAAGGACTATTAGATTATTTCTGGTTATATTCATTTAGCTAGCTAGCTAACGTTAGCTAGCTAGGTAGTCTGCTTTCATAAGGCAATGTTATCGATAACGTTAGCTAGCTAGTTTGCTTTTATGAGGACGATATAGTTGTGTTTTTATCTTAACTTGGCTAGCTAGATAGCAAAAATTATAATTGGATATAAGTCAACGTCCTTACCTTAGCTATCTATCGATACTTGATATACTACTAAGCTAGCTAGCTTGTGAAAAGTCTCCCAAAAAGAGCGCTTATCATGGGGGTAGCTATGGTAACGGGACACGGTCTGTCAATCATAGCTAACTGACAGTTCTCATTACCACGCCCAGACGGTTCGGGTGAACTTTTATAGTGGGAAATTTAGGCTTAGAAAAATACGTTTTAAAGTACATTGAAATGACTGAATAATAAAAAAATTATGCACATTTGTATGGTTGTTGCATAAAGACAACTGGGAAGTGTCACGTTCAACCACCATGTTACTCCTTTAAGACAACTTCTGATTCATAGACATTGAAGATTTTGAAAGCATGAGAAATTGGCTCTTGGCGGGAATTGAACCCCGGTCCCCAGATTGAGAGGCAAAAGACTTAACCACTGGACTATGCCACAAAATATATAATAAATAGAGTATACATACACTACATTCAGCTGTAAATTATGCTGATACAGTATGGAACACATTTCTTGGCTAATTGGCTTTAAGTCATCAAGGGTCCAAGGTATCAAATGAGCCTCAAACCACCGTGCTGCTGCCAGATATGCAGTAGATAGGCCTACTACAAGCATTGTTTCTCCTGATTAATTTTCCTGTTGAACTCAATGGAAAATATACTCAGGTGAAACAATGCTAATTTTTGCTAATTTTATTTAATTCTTGCTAATTTTCTGACCAATTATTTGTTGTTAAGGCCATTAAAAGCTTAATATTTTGCCATTTTGGGCTTGGCCCATTTTTCTTTGCCCAGGAGTGTAGATCACCAAACTGATTGGGTTTGGAATAAAAACCACCTCGCTGCCCTTGGAGCCTTAGCTAACCCAGTCCGGAACCTTCCTAACAATCCGGGCATCCAGGCTGCTCATCAGACACATACGAGCTGTCTTTTTCCAGGCAGAAGTTTACCACAAAAGTGCAGTCTTTTTCCAGGAACAGGTCTTACACAAAAGAGAGGTCTTTTAAGAAAGTCACTGAGAACTCACATTGGGAAGTCTTGCTGGGACAGCATCTTAAACAAATGGCTCCAGACATCAATAATTTGGTTATAAGGAATAACTGCAAGGATTAACGATAATACCAAGAAAGAGGCAGAGGGAATATTAATATTACATTTTAAAGTGACTCCAGGCTGCAGTGATAACACGCTGAATCTTCTTCCAGACACGTGCAAGTTAAAAACATCCTTTTATTTTGAAGTTTTCCACCCGTTTGGTGACCGGAAGTGGATGTCTTGTTGTTGCCTCGATTAGTAGCTCGCGTCCTGAAAACACATTAATAGCTTATTGCTTTGAATATTTTGTTATTCGTCGTGCAAGCCGGGTTTTGTGCTTCTAAAATGGCTGGAGAGGAAGCTCTAAAGCCTCTAATGTTCTTGCTCATGTATACGCTCATGAAGCGCAGAAAGGACATAAACAACGCAGACGTGCAAAGACGGAATGAAATCCAGAGGCGAATCCGTCACAGGCAGTATTTTTTCCAGAGACAAAGGAGGATGCTCATGGTGAACGTTTCATTCATAACATAACTTCAGTGATAACTCAATAAATTTGTGTCCTGTTCTGTTTATATTCTCGTTACGGTCTTTGCCTTTCGAGTGGCTATCTTGGCCAACCCCAACCTAATGTTAAAAATGTAATTCTCTTCATTAGTGTTTTCACCAGTCACCATTTGTGTAAATTATGGGAAATATCAATTCAAACAGCTCTCTTCCATAAAGTACATAAAAGTGCCAAAAACAGGAAGATTGTGCTATCCTATTGCTTGAAACAGGTAGCATATACACGATTAAGGCCAGCATGATATTGAGCACCCTGTAAATTGTGTTGCACGTTATCACCTAACTTCTGTGTGCAGTGGTATCATAACTAGCGTTAATTATTTGCGGCATGGCAGTATAGGCACACCTATATGGAATGTGTACCTAATAAAGTGGCCAATTAGTGTATGAACATCGCCAATTAAATATGCATTAAAGTGCGTGCTTCGACTTAACGACATAGCTTCACAGTACTTCTAACTATCATAGAAGGCAGGCCAAGAGGTAGAATTTTAAATGTGAAGTCATAATTCAATGGATGTTTTTCCGTGTGGAAATGTTCTCCAATGACTGGTGAGTAGTCCTGATTTGGCCACGTGCAGACGAACAGTAAATCAACTTATCTAAAATTACTTGCACAGGAAACACGATGTGAGATTTATTTTATTTACTTTTCACTGCTTCCCAGCCTCGTGAATTGTTGGTTGTACAATCAGTTTTTTTTTCTTCCTTTCCTTCTCTCCTCCAGATGCTAATAGCACGCAGCACAAGGTGCACCTGTAATTACCGTACGCGAGCCTGGACAAACATAGAGAGCACAGATTGGTGGGAACGGGTGGTGATGAAGGAGTTCCAGCCCCGCGATTGGTTGGAGAAGTTCCGCATGAGCAAGGACACCTTCTTTTTCCTGTGCAACAAGCTGAAGCCCCGACTGACGAGGCAGGACACGCACTTCCGGCTGGCGCTCCCCCTGGAGAAGCGCGTTGCCGTGGCGCTGTGGCGGCTGGCCACCAACGTGGAGTACCGCACCATCAGCGCCCTGTTCGGCGTGGGCCGCTCCACCGTGTGCAAGTGCGTGCGAGACGTGTGCCACGCCATCGTGTCCCTCCTCAAGCCTCTCTACCTGCAGCAGCCCAGCGAGCAGGAGATGGAGGACGCCGCCCGGCTCTTCAACACGCGCTGGGGCTTCCCGCACTGCGTGGGCGCCATCGACAGCCTGCACATCGCCATCATCGCGCCCTCCAACAACACCGCCGACTACTGGAACGGCGCCGGCTGGCTTTCGGTGGTGCTGCAGGGCGTGGTCAACGGGCTGGGCCAGTTCTGGGACGTGTGCGCCGGGTTCCCGGGCAGCACGGAGGACGTGACCATCCTGCAGAACTCCACCCTGTGGGCCGCGGCGAGCGAGGGCGGGCTCTCCCCCGAGCCGCCCCGGAGCTTCATGGGCCGGCCGCTGGGGTACCTGCTGCTGGGCGACGCGGCCTACCCGCTGCAGAGCTGGCTGCTCAAGTGCTACCCGGAGTCGGACGGGCTCGCGCCGCGGCAGCGCGCCTTCAACTACCGGCTGAGCCGCGCGCGCAGCGTGATCGAGAACGCCTTCCTGCGCCTCAAGGCCCGCTGGCAGTGCCTGCACAAGCGCAACGACTGCAGCCTGGACCTGGTGCCCACCATGGTGCTGGCCTGCTGCATCCTGCACAACGTCTGCGAGGTGCACGGGGACACCTTCGTGGAGGAGTGGCTGGAGGCGGTGAGCCAGGTCGACTGCCCGCAGCCCGCCGACGCCCTGCCCCCCTCCGCTGACGACCCCGAAGCGGAGGAGGTGCGCTCCCTCTTCTGCGACTACTTTCAGCAGCAGCAGCAGCAGCAGCAGCAGCAGAACTGAGCTGCGGCGGGACTAAAGATAATGCATTCTTATAGAGTGCGTCTTCATCGGTGACTCTGCAACACCTTCTTCCGGAAGTGCAGCTAACCCTTTAATTAGGGAAGTACTGTTTGCATGGGATTAGAGTAACCTGGGTCTCATGAAAAGCAGAGGTGGCTTTTCTCTCTCACTTCCATAAACCTCCCCATGACCTGATGATAATAAACATTCTAGAGTTACCACTGGGGGAAAGAAGATTTTATTTTCTGCCAAATGTTTGGCAGGGCAGAACGGAATGTATGTCATTTCCACTGTTTTGGATTAATTTTATGACCTGCGTTTAACCATTTCACAAGATGGCATAGGATGCATAAACATATCCTTAAGCCTGGTTGATCAGTGCGATGTCCTCTGCAAACGCACAGCCGTGCAGCCGAACTCCAAAGCTTGTGTTGCTTCCTTTCTCTCTGCAGTCCTTCACAGGGTCCCCCAGATGCGCTTCATGCGAGCCGCAATCGACACTGCTATGTCACAGGCTGCTTGGGAAGCGTCGAGAACACTGAAACTGAGGCCGGTGTGATGAAAACACACAATTATGTAGCCAAACTTCGCTCCATGATGATGACTGCGAAACGTTGGATCATTGCAGGCCTACAATCAAACTAGAAATTCAGTTACAAAATGTTCACATTGCTTATGAGTAAGGTTTCATCCTAGATCGCCCCCTCTTATTCATGTGAGGCCACCTCTGTGTGATGTTCTTCTGACATTGCAGAGTGGGCCGGGTGAGTGGGACAACAGAGGGGAGGATTAGGAAGGCAGGATGTTTAAAAATGTTAATTCTGACACTTACGAGCATCATCACTCAGCGTCTAATGACGGATATTAAGCCACTTTGTAGTAGATGGCCAGCAACTTCTGCTAAATTTGTTGCCTTTTTAATGTGATTCTTGCAGGACTTCCATCGCAAGAATCCAAAACATTTGCTGGACAGTTATTTTAATGTAAGGTATGGAACTATGTAACTAAGGTGTGGCCTGAGTAAGGTTACTCGTTGTTTCAGTGGGAAATTAATGTAGTATTTTTTGCATATCATCCTGTAGATTGTTATTTATAATTTAGTCTTTGACATACATTGTATTATTAATAAAAATAATGTGACTCTGAGTGGTTCAGTTTGTGTACAATTTTTTTAGTCACTCTGTTTGCTTGGATTTATAACTTGTTGGTCAACACAAGATACCAATGGAGATATACGACAGACTTTTAAGGCTGTTTTTATTCCATACACGCATTAGGGCAAGTCAATTAAAGTTTGTCCTTGTGTAGCCTCAGTCTCCTTTTCATAACCAGACCCATTAATTATCTGGGAATAAAAACACTACAGTGAATGCAATATGTGTTAAACGTACGGTAGTATGCATTGCTGTCTTCTTCTTTCGGCTGTTCCCGTTAGGGGTCGCCACAGTGGATCAGATCCGCATATTTGATTTGGCATATGTCTTTACGCCGGATGCCCTTCCTGACGCAACCCTCCCCATTTATCCGGGCTTGGGACCGGCACTAGGAATGCACTGGCTTGCGCATCCCTAGTGGCTGGGTTGGTAGAATGCATTGCTGTAATAGCCTATATTTTTCTTTTCATTAGGTGGTTTTGGTAAATAAAAAATTACACTGCAGTTGAAGGAGAAATTGGAAATGGTGTTATCTTTACCAGAGCCAGATGAACTGCAAAACACATAAGGTTTTGCCCAACTGACTGTGAGTGCAATATTCAGCAGCTGTGGATGCACTAGATGGATGCCACATCCACATCAAGCTTTCTGAAAGGCCAATACCAGGTTGACTTACTAAAATAAGTTTGGTTTATTCCGTACAAGTTAAAGCAATTTGTGACTTTAGAGGATATTCTTGGACATATTTGTGGTGCACCCTGGGTCAATGCATGACATTAGGGTGCTAAAGAACAGCCTAAAGAAAGCACTGTGTCACTTTGTCACTGCTCTGACTGCTTTTGTCTGCGAATCTGACCATGACATGGTGCATGACAAGGGTCCAGCACCCACACCGGTAGAACAAGGTGAGGGGAGAGGTGATCAGCTCAACCCTTGTGTTGTCTTCATATTAGGTATATACCCTTAGTCAACAGGGACACAATTGACCCATCCTTTCTGGACTCCCTGTGATATAGCCCCTTTTTAAACCCTAAATCAATATTTTCCATGTAGAAACAACCTGTAACTCAATATATCTGAATAACTGTTCCTACATCACAGTCCAGAGAGACTGTATTTCTTCAGTGTACACCACTTGTTTTTACTACAAAACACTGACATATTGTTTAGATACTTCTGATATCGTAACTGCAGGGTCAAAAACAAAAGACATAAGACAATCTTTGTACGCAGATGGTGTACCGCTTTTATAAAAATATAAAAAAGGAGATGTTTGGCGTGTTTCTAATGGTAAGGTCCAGGAAAAATCATCAAATGATTCACCTCAGACTAATTGCTACCCCAGTGCCAGACCCACTAGCTAGCTAGCAATCACATAATCTCAGCCCAAGCATTGTCTTGCTAAGTTGATAGCCAATGATTGTATATTTTTACTGACCAGTACTAATAATTATATATGACGAGCCTACTAGTAATAATAATACAGTACCTATATAGGCCTATGCTTAGTAATAACAAATGTTGCATTCTTTTACTATAGTGCAAGGTTAAGAATACTAGTCTGTAGCAGGTATACAAATTATGAGGCATAAACACTGTTTTATTAATTTATTACTCTTATAATATCATACAAAAGTTAAACTGCTGGGTAAAAAGATGGCAACATATTGACATTTATGCAAATGAGGTTCCATCATATTGCCAGAGCATTTTCTTGGGATGTTAAGAGCGGTCTCCAGCCATAATGCAAAGAGTGGGCAATAATCTTCGACTCCTCACCACAAAGCCTGCACATGATGCAGGCTCATTGAAATGGGGCAGTAGAGGCACCACAAGCCAACTCCTTTTATCTCCAACAGTATAAGGACAAACAGAACATAGCAGGTAGTGCACTCACAATCAAGGGGAGTTGGTGAATGTTTAAAATTTGAGTCATACTCCCATCTCCTGAATGCTTCAATCAAACCTTCCAATACTGTATGGATTTGACAATGGACTGAGCACTGCATATTTTCTTCCAATACTTTTCCTGTCCTGTTGGTGGCAGTATATACCTATGCAGGTGACCAAGCTGTAAATCCAGATGAAAAGGAAATAGAAAATGCATCATTTCCTGTCTTGTAGCAGATATGCCCCACAGAAGACTTATGGCACTGAGCTGACACTGCAGCCCGATCCTCCTCAGATGAACCACAGAGTAGCCTCTCATTGTACTCAGTATCTGCACAGTGCACAGCATGCAGAAATCATTGTGATGCACACTAGAACTGTATTACACCATGAAAAGGGCCCTTGTTAATTAACACCAGCCTATATTTAGACAGCGAATGCAATGTGTACCCAAAGTAAACTTGGGGGGGGATTGTCTTGCCAAACTTTCACTTTAAGGCAGCTAGATAAGGGGAAACAAGGGGAAAAAGTCCAAAATCTCCTATAGGTGTTCAGTTGGATTGAGATCTGGTGACTGAATGGTATGATTCACATAATTTTCATACTCATCAAACCATTCAGTGACCCCTCGTGCCCCATGGAAAAGTATTCAGGCCTGTACTGTTATCTTGGTGTACACCACACATGATTTCACCCACTTGTCAAGAATATGGTGAAGAATGACTCATCTGACCATATCACTTTTTTTCCACATCTCTGCAGACCAGTCCCTATGGTTATTGCACCACTGAACTCTCAAATGTGCATTCGTGTTTGAAATGAGTGGTTTATGCACTGCAACCCTATGATAATGTCCCTCTCATGTGGTTGTCGATGGACTGTTCTTGCTGACAGTCTGATCAGTCACCTGAGAAACAGTTGCTCTTCTGTTTCTCATCACATATCGCACAAATCCACAAGCACAATTCCTGACCCTATTTACTGATGTCATTCCCATAGATCTAAATGCAGATGTGACTTTAGTCACTGTTCCTATTGAAACACTAGTAAGTTAAGCAGTCTTTGTGATTGAAGCTCCTGCCATCCGTGCCCCAATAATGGACCCTTTTTCAGTCATTTACATCTTTTCCTCTTGCCACCTTGATACAAAATCGAGGTCAGCTGGGCCTGCTCAGCATTTTTATACATGCCAATCAACATCCTATCATGCTCTGGCATGATAGGATATTAATTGCTTAATTGTATCATGCAGTACACCTGTATGGAAGCATCTGCATTCTTATGTTTCTCTGCTCATTTATTCAGGTTTTTCCTTTAATTTGTCACCTGTCTGTATATTTTATAGGTTATATAATTCATTGTGTACTAATCTCAATATTTACAACTAAGGATTGTCTAACAATTATCACAATGGTTTATTCCCTACATCCAGTGTTGATTCTGGAGTGTGCAGACAAGCATACACTCTCCTCCAAAGCATGTGAGGTCAGTTGTCCCGTCACACCATAGTTTGCAAGTTGGGCATGCATAGACATAAGAGCGATCCTAGATTGGGAGTGTCCTGTGGAGTATTGATAGTTAGTCCATGTACAGTCTGAAGAGATGCGTCTTCAGGCCACGTTGGAAGATGAGCAATTTACGCAAGTCACATACAAGAGAAATTATTAAATCTGTAAATTTTGTAAATGGACTAAGAAGACACTCTACCTACTGTAGAACAGCCATCTCCAGATTTAGGCTGCAACATATCCTCTGACATGTGGTCCTTCTGGTTTGTGGTTGAACACAACAGTAACGCTTCTGGCCTCAACCAAAGAGGCTATGTAATGACGTGTATCCCTCTGTTTGTTCATCTGTCCATGACAGATTTATCTGGAAAAGTAATGGCCAGGTTGCTATGAAATTTGATATGCACATTCACATTCCCAAGAGGAAGAAACCTAGTGATTTTGGTGACCCTATGACCTTTCCTCCAGCACCACCATCAGGCCAAAAAACACATTAAAAGTAATGACTAGATTGTCAAGACATTTGCTGTGCACATTCATGTGAGGGAAGAATATTGCGCCTTGTCTAAAGTCTGCACTTGACTGAGTGCATCCTTTCTGGAGTTTAAAATGCACTAAATTTGATGAGAAAAAGCTTTTGAAACATTATGGTCCATGGCCCATTTTGCTTGTGTTAGCCGAGATTTTCTACCATGCTGATTAAAGTATAGATTTAGTATCGCGTCTGTGACCTGTGATTAGGCTGGGGATTATATTTAAGAGGATCAGTTATCCTGCTGATTCGAGGACAATTGAAGGAATACATTAGAGCCTTGAATTCAGCTTATACAGTTCTGAGAATTATATATTTAGCAAATTGAAAAAAATGATCTGCATTGTGTTACTGTGTTAAAAGCTCATTTATAAGATAAGCTGCATTGTGTATCTGTATACTAATATGTATAATATTTTTAAAATATTATAATTTGTGTGTTTGTACTTTGTAGTCCAAATACAGACTGCAGAAAGTGCAGTAACAGCAGTGAATGGAGACAGATGCATTAATTAAATGCATTAATTCTGTTTTGTTCAGGAATGAAGGGAGCAACTTTTAAAGAGAAAGTTAATTCAACGCTTGCAATGCAATATTTTCAATGTTTGTTGCTTCCATTGCTGAAATCTTGCAAAAATCAGGGAACTAGGTTGTGCTGCTCAGAAAAAGGACTGTACAAAGTCTTCATACATTTTGCCCTGCAACAACATAAACACAAATAGTGTGATTTATCCCTGTGGAGAGAGAATGTTGTTACAGTTGAACAGGACTGACAGCAGATGGGTGGTATAGGTGTTTTGAAGTTTCAGACATATCACCTGTAGCAGATGTGGGAGTACGATCTGGCAGCATCATCACCTGAGTAGGAGGTATCTGTGGTACACCTCAATATAGGTGTATGCAGTGCTCCCACAGTATTCTGGCAGTACAAATCAAGTTGGCAATAAACCAGGGTAGCAATAAATGATGGTGTGAAAAAAACAGTGAATTGCTTCTTGCCTTATGCCTGCCCGTTGCCTGTTGCCTGTTCCTTGCCTGCCCGTTGCCTGTTGCCTGTTCCTTGCCTGCTCGTTGCCTGTTGCCTGTTCCTTGCCTGCTCTGTTCTCTACGTTTTTTGGGATTTGTATTTTTGTTTTTTTTGAGGTTTTTCTTTGTGTTTGTTATAACCGCCCTGCGAGGCTTTCTGTTCCCTTTGTTCCCCATTTTAAGTAAAGTCTTTGTTTGGCTTATTTTGGAGTTTTGTATTTTTCCCTGCACTCTGCATTTGGGTCCATTCCCGCGCCCTCCCTGACACTAGCATACAAGTGACACATTTATTTATTTATTTTTATTTTTTGGAGCCACTTGAAGTCTATCAGTTTACTTATGTTTTTGCAAACAAAACACTACCCCTTTATGATGTGAATAAAATGATAACTTTTAAGGAACAGACAGAAATTATTGAGGGAAACGATTTATCACTCAACTTGCCACTTGTGAACTGGAAGTGGTTGTGGAAAAAGTTTTTTTTTTTTTTAAAGTCTCTTACATCTCTTCAGTACTTTTTTGACAAGTCAAGACTTTGTTAAAGTTGTAACTAGTCCTGTTACTTGAGTTTCTTAATCTGCATGGGAGATGAGTTCCACTTCCAGAAGTGTCCAGTGGTCGAATCAGTGGAATGTACTGGATAAGCAATGACAACATCTTAGGGCCACGTGTTGAATAGCAGGCTAAATATAATCATGTAATAATGACATTTCATTCTGATATGAACTACATGGCATATACCTGACATCCAACTTAAAGTCTTTCAAGGTTGTTTATCAGTGTAATATGACAGAGGCTTCTTAAGCCCAAAAGGCACTCAAAAAGTCCAAAGGGGTGCTAAATGCTGTCTTGTGGTGGTCAGCTTCAGTAACGGGTACCTGGCTCCCTGTTACTCAAGACAATGTTCATACTTAAGATACTAAATATAATTACTCGTTTATAGCTGAATTACAAGTCATCATTTTGTATACTTTGATGTAACACCATTACACTGATTTCATCATATTTTTGTTTCAATTTCTAATAACTTTAATCATGATTTAGATTTGTGCTTCAGTGCACCAAAATGAAGCCTTGGTACAATGAAGGCTTCCCTTCCCTTTCCCCCTACACACCAAATAGCCTTCTCTTTTCACATTAAGGAGATACAAATTGCCTCATTTTTGTAGGCTATAAATTTGGTTGCAATCATATTGATGTTTTAAACTTAATATGAATGTACATACATAGGTTCTGTTTTTATTCTTGACTTATTTTGTTTTAATCAATCACACTTGTTGTAGAATATATAAAATATGTCATTTCTTGCCTTGCAGCAGACGTGCACCACATAGGACTCCTGCCTCTCAGGCCACCCTGTAGCCAGTCTTTACATACATGTGGCATTGCTCAGTCTGCCACACAGCAGAGACAGAGTATCTCTGCAAGCTTAACAAGCTCTGCATAACACAATATTTATTACTGCTTCCTCTAACAACCACGGAGAGAATGCATCAAGAATGCCCGATATGGTCTTCTGCATGGACAGAATGTGCTGTAATGTGCTTTGATTGGAGGAGCTTATCAATGAGTAATTGGCTTTAAATGTAGATATATTTCCACTATGCGCTTTGGTGAACTGAATACCTCTGAAAGATCCATAGCGGGCATTTCCTGTTGCATCAGAGGACAGTTGGGGGATTAAAGCAGCAGATAGCCTGAAGGATTTGCTTAATGGAGGGGTGGAGAATGAAAAGCCCATAAGCGAAGCGCAGGACAGAGAGAGAAAGGCTTACCAGCAGAGAAAGAGAGAGCGAGGTCCGGGACAGAATATCCATTCAGGTAGTTCGACAACATGTTGCACCCCATCATGGTTGGCATTGTCTGTGTAAACACCTCCATGACCATCATCTTCTGGGTCTTCATGCTCAGTGAAGCCTTCCTTAGGGTAGGGGATCCAGAGCCCAAAGCCACCGTCAATCCAGCCTAGATTAGCGTAGCAATGCAAACGACCACAGAGAAACCCAAAAACAGCTTATGTAGCTCGTAGTGCTCTTGTGATCTTCGTTTTCTCAGGGGGTGAAGTTTTCTCTACGCACCATTTATTTGAGCTCCCGCCCTACACCCTTCTTTCTCACACCTCGCTGATGCCAGTGGAGCAGAAGCTGACCTCCAGGTACTGTACCGTTTTCTCTTCTTTCATTGTACCCATTCAATGTCTCGCTGATGTTTTCTTTAGCAATTACATTTATGGTAAAGCTCTTAAGCTCCATTTTAAGCAGCCATTTGTATTATGTTTTTAATAGGAAACCATTCTGGCCCATTAAAAGTAGTGCATTGTACCAGCGCTGAAAGCGGCGATTTACCGCCGAGGCACGATTCCATGTTAAGCTCTTACCAGAGCTTTTTTTTTTTAGCCAATCTGTAGTATTAGAGTGCTGGGTGGGGTTTAAATCATACACATGGATGAGAAAGACCGAGCTTGCATTTGCTGTGATAGTGACTTTCCCTCTCTTTGGATACAGCTGTTCTCCCTTTCCTTTCCGGTTCCTGGGCCTGCACTCATTCCAAGGCCTTCTCTTTTCCATTAACTGGGTGACTGTCCGATCGGTAACCACGAAATAAAGAGACTGGAAATAGCACGACAATATATTCAGGCCGCAAAGGGGAAATGGTGGCAGCGATAACAGGGAAAAGTCCACGGATATAAGCTAAGAGCTCCCTGCTGATCCTGGGTGTGGAGCGGCTCGAGCGCTGAAGGTAATGATGAATTGTTGTGATGGTTTTGTCCTCAGTAGCATTCCCTTGTATGTGCATGTTTATCTGTTGGGCGATACTCAGAATTCTACAGTCTGCTGTGTGAGTCACGCTTCAGACTGTGGGATTAACTGTGTGAAGGGATAGAGAATTAGGGCCATAGTGATGGAGAGGGAGGGAGGGGAAACAGTCTCTCCAGCAGAGAGCTATAGGCAGAGGCTTTGCTGAACGTCTCCCAGGCGCAGAGTGGCCAGTGTCGGCCAGCTGCAACATGCTGCACCCTGTAATGATCGGCATCGTGAGTGCCAACCTCACCATCACCGTTGTGTTCTGGGTCTTCATTGTTGTGCAGCTCCTCAGGATCAATAGTGAAGCAAGCCAAGGATAGTCCTGCATAGATGTTTCTGACCTAAAATCATTCGTAAATTCCATTTTTTTGTATGTTTTCTGGTGGTGAAAAACTTTGGCTTTTCACCATCCATAAATGTGGAAATTTCAGCACTCACATATTAACTTAATGCCATGGATACGTGGTATATGATACTATTGCCTGCCTGCTAGTTTTGGGTGGATCATTTACAAAGGGAAGAGCATTCCTTGAAAGCTGAACGTTTCCAGTGGATAGATTAGAGGGTTCATTTTTGCATGGGAATTCTTCAGTCCAAGGTAAGAAAGACATAATTGCAATGACATCAAGTTTTCTATTCTAAATGGTGCAGCCTAAATATAAATGTTCCCTCTATTATTCACTATTGATAGAGATTTTAGATGATATACTTGTTAAGAGGATCAATGTGGCCTCTTTATATCTTTTACTTTTTTTGCATTTGTGAAAAGGATGTCATGTTTTGGTTAAAACATATTACACTGTTTAAATAATCAGCTAATTGTTTTGTGTGGATATTTTACAAAAAGCAGATGGGAACATAATCATGCATTGAGAAAATTGATCACACTCTATTCGAGCTGACTGAATTTAAGTTATTTGGGAATATGGTACCCGAGGTTACTATAAAACAGAAATCTTGAGAACATAGATACTTCTGTAAATTTAAATTATTCGGGAATATGGTACTTGAGGTTACCAAAAGGCAGAAATCTGGAGAACACAGATGCTTCTCTAAATTGCCAAATGTATACAAAATTTACAGATTCTAGTGAAACACTTTCATATTTAGTGCATCATTAGTAATGGGTCTGATCTGGTGATGCCATTGCAGTTAGTTCTCTGCTGTCTTCTAAGTGAGGGTTTGTTATATACCGACCCAGTTTGATGTAAATTTAAAAAATCACTTTGAAGCAGAGGAGTCCAAAATCTTACAGGATTAGAGAAATAACCTTCTCTGCACATCTGTGCAGCATGCTTGCACCTTCTTCAACTTTGTCCTGCTTCTCTTTCATTTTTGAAGCATCTTGGATAGTGTGGGAGTAGAAGATAAAATAAGACCATAAGCCTCTTTGTGTAGTACTCAGTGTCCTTCTCTCCCAGTTGCAAATCCTGGCAGACTGAGGGTCAGTAACATGCCCCAAATCCCATTATCCCTCCCTGCTTTCCTGTATTTGTCCTGCTCACACATCATAACAGATGTTGTGTTTCCAGGAAATATACTCAAGGATGGGTATAGCGCATGCAAAATAACAATACTGGCCTAGAAGAAGGTAATTCTCAAAGTTAGATATCCTATCTATTTTGTGAGCATATGATTTTATAAAATAGCAAAGGGAAAGGTCAGTTGTTTTTTGTAGCGTGCCTTCTACTGCTTATCTCTATAATGATCCTCCTAAAGAAGAAGGATTATGTAAATCTGCTCAAAATGAAGCTACAAAAAATAGATTCCTTGATGAAAAGGTTGAAATCTCCCTTTATGCACCCCCTGTGGGGTTGACACCCCCCCCCCCTTTTTTTTTTTCTGGGAGGCCACACAGACTGAGTGGCATACACTCGGCTCTTGTTGTGCACCATATGTGTCTTCCTTTTGGGTGGGTGAGCAGCAGGCTCGGGAGCCACATCATGGACCCCTCTGCTGTGAAATCCCAGCATGCTGTGGGGCGGGGAGTGCTGTGGAACCACTCGAGGATGACCTACGGCCCCAGGCGGCTCCTGCAGGTTCCCGAGGAGGAAGCTGATATGGCGTTCTTCCTGGAATACAGCCCCCCACCTCGAGATGCCATCACCCTGCCCCGTCACATGCTCTACGTCCTGGTGGGCGTGGTCCTGGTTGTTGTGGCCACCTATGCCATTGTGGGTCACCTGATAAAAGACCTGTTCCATGATCTGGCAGGTAAAATGTGTCCACAGCTGGACTCAGGGGACACTCATGGTACCCCTATGTCATTTGGTCATGGGTCTCAGTCTCCATCTCCTGGTGCCCCTCATAGTGGTCTTGTGCATTATGCCGTGTTTCACTCTCCTGGTGCCCCTGTGCAGTTTGGGAATGTGTTTCTCCCTCTCCTGGTGCCCCTCATGGTGCCCCTGTGCAGTTTGGAAATGTGTCTCTCCCTCTCCTGGTGCCCCTCATGGTGGCCTTGTGCATTATGGTGTGTTTCACTCTACTGGTGCCCCTCATGGTGACCTTGTGCATTATGGCGTGTTTCACCCTCCTGGTGCCCCTCATGGTGCCCCTGTGCAGTTTGGGAATGTGTCTCTCCCTCCCATGGTGCCCCTGTGCAGTTTGGGAATGTGTCGCTCCCTCTCCTGGTGCCCCTCATGGTGCCCCTGTGCAGTTTGGGAAAGTGTCTCTCCCTCTCCTGGTGCTCCTCATGGTGACCTTGTGTTGTAAGTCATCTCTCAGTTTCTCTCTCTCTGTCACTTGGGTCTTACAAAAGACATGCCAACCCTTGTTGTTGCATGTATCACATGATCTCATAATCCTTAGATCAGACAAAGAATAGAACCTATGCCTATTCATATCTGGCATGAGACAATCTGGCATTCACTTCTGAGTATTGTCTTTAAGTAGATTAAACAAGCCTCCTCTTACTGGATATAGCCTTCACTTTCATGTGTCATGTGTTTTCAATAACAAACTGCAGCGATTAACTGTTTAGAAGTGGTGGACATGGACATAACAGCAAATGCAAACACATCCAAACCATCCACATATATGTATCTGTGTGTGGTTTAGGAAAGTGAAGGCAAGGGGGAATACACTATTGTGGTCCAAATCACTCACTCTGTCCCTCTTTTCTTTACTCTATCCCTTCTTTTTGTCTGCCTTTCTTCTCTCCATCTTTCCATCTGTTTATCTGTCCATACATATAGACTGGATTCTTGGGCCCCAAAGTGATGAAGAGGATGATGAATGTGGCCCCTGTGGAGAGGAAGAAAGAGAAGGGGAAGAAGGGATGACAGACGGATCCGGAGAGGAATTGAAGATGGAATTAGAGAGTCCTGGAGCTCAGCAGGGTTGTTCGATGCTCCTGCTCCCTGGCCATGTATCTCCATAGCACAGTCGCACAGAGAAGAGAATGGACCTGAACAACAAACACTTAGCCTAGTCCTATCAGCATTTGACACCACCTAAATCTCTCTATTTAACTCTGGCCCATTAAAAATACATTAATCTGTGCATTACACTACCATAGAGGTAGCCTGAAGTTCAGTTTCATAGGGGCCTCTAAAGTATGTGGAATTTTTGATCTGAAAACATTTGTAAAGAATTTTATAAAGGAATTATTATATTGTTTCTTATTTTATACACTGATATGTGTAAATATGACTAGATCTCAGCTTCAGAACTTTTTATCAAACACATACCTGTTCCATGACAGCTTACATTGTGGCTAACATGCCAGGCTGTACAAGAAAAAGCACATTTTATGTAAGCATGTGTTACTTGGGCCAGACGCACATAATTCTGCATAGACAGTTGTATGCATTAACTAAAGAATATTAGTCTTGTACATCAAAGAGACATTGTTGTAAAATGTATTTCAAAAATATATCTAAGTGCTTGTAAAATAGATCTCTCTCTCTACAATAAAGACATTATTGTACCTATCTGCCTGCACTGTATCTTATTAATCCATTTATTCATGCCCATGATTGACACCTGAGTTAATCTGTGGAGGTCAGGGACAAAGGGATCTGTGATGAGGACTGTCCGATTGAAGGACAATAACATGGATTATATGTGTCAGTTGTCACACTGTTTATGAGTGGTTCTGAATTGTAAAGTGGCCATTTTGAAAAATAGCTGGTACAGGGAATCTGGATAAAATCTGTGATATCCCTGAAGATAAAAATCTTCTTCGGTAGTTCCTCTACCTGTTTGAGAAATCTGGTGCTTGACAGCATGCAAAATTTCCCTTTATATTCTGCCCTATTTCAAATTATTTTATTTAACTTTTATTTATCCAGGTAAATCTTTATTTATCCAGGTAGATCAAATGAAAACTTGATTCTATTTTGCTGTAGCAACCAGGGTGATTACTGCAGTTAGGGAAGGCAAATGACTATGGAGCCCAGGGCTACCCAACCCTGGAACTGAAAGTTCTCAGTGTCTGCTAGTTCTTATTTTCAATGAAAAGTATCCCTTTTCAGACACACGGAAATCAGGTGAGATGAGTTAACTGTGTAATAAACAGCCTTTGTTGATAGATTAGTCCTAATTAACATCAAATACCAGAGCAGCATTGTAGCCTTGCAACCTTGCAGCCCTCCCTAGGACTGGGGAGTCCTGGTGTATCTGAACAGAATAATAATGCTTGAGATCAATGAAAGTCTCTGTTCACAATGAGCATGAAAAATGACAACACAAAATTTTGACAACACATTTACCCATTATGAATAACCATAAAAATTATCTGGAGAAAGTCACATAGCCTGGAGGCTATGAGTGGTAGTTCATAAGCCATAAATCCAGCTCAGGACAATGACCTTGTCCAGTCTCTGCGACTGCCGCGCTTAAGCTGGTCTCACCTGCCGTACACATGCACAGCTTCACTTACTTCAGGAGAAACCTTATGTGTGAGCACACAGGATGAATGGATAAAATGCTCTCACATTCACCATAAGGAACCGGACCGGAGCGTGTGCTGACACAATGGAGGACAATGTGCTTTTCAAGGATTACAGACCCCCTGCCCGGGACTCCATAAACCTACCCAAGTATTCCCTGTACCTGCTCATGGCCACCTTCATTGTGCTGACAGTACTGTACGCCATCATCGGCCACCTCATCAAGGACCTGATTCATGACCTGGCAGGTAGGCTGCTCAGGGGGCCCGACACCCCAGCTGGGGCTGAGTGAGTGTGAGGGTGTCCTCTTGTGTGAGATGGAAAGGAATGTCTACGTGTATTTTAGATAGCAAGGCGTGATTTGGTTGGGTGTGTGTGAAAGAAAGGGAAGGGGGGGGGGGGGTATGCCAATGTTTGTATGCGGTGGTGAGGAGTGCTTGTGTATGTAAGAGAGATGGTAAAAAGTACACTTGTGTAAGAAGTGCTCTACAGTGTGAGAGTATCCCTCTGTTTAATAGCCTCATGCACCTCACATCACAAAGATGAAGGGTCTAAAACAGGGCTGCTGGGTTTATCTATTTCCGTGTACTAATGTCCATCCTAATTTAAGATTATTGTCAAACTGAAAGGTACAGGCTAAACACTTTAAAATTGTTCCTAACCCTGACAGTAATATTGAGAAATTTGTTTAGAATCCATCTGGCACATTTCAATTAAATTAAATAGAACTGATAAGAGAACAAACGTAATATGGTGAACCGAAAGCATGGAATGTCTTATTCGTTATAAAACTGAACAGTAAACTGTGTGGCAAACATGAATAATACATAAAGTATGCAACTGACTTGAACATAATGCAAAAAAACATGTAAAAAATGAAAAAGAAAAAAGAATTCAGACAAAGAACGTGCTTGCTTAGCATGTTTGTCCTGCTTCCTCCATCTCCTCTCTCTCTCTCTTACTGTAGACTGGATGTTTGGGAAGCAGCCAGAGGAAGAAAAGATTGATCTGTTGCAATCTAAAGACAAGTTCAGTGCAGACTGGTGTCCGGAGACCAGTCCAGAGCTGGAGGAACTGGCCCGGGCAGAGCAGATCAAGGTGGTGATGGAGGGAACTGACAGCATGCCAGCGATCTGGGTCATCAGCGAAGGCTGTGAGCCATGTCCATCCCGTACAGGGAGAAGGGTGTCCTTCGGCAACTACACAATGCAGGGCGCTCAGGCGTATCAGTAGGTTCTGTGGCACAGAGCCTGCGGCACATTCTGTGGCATGACACTCACATAGATGTGTGCCAGAAGTCTCCACAAGGGGGTGCCGTTCTGAAAATAATTTTCATTGGTGTTTCATGCATATTCACTTGGTGACTTATTAACTCATTACATGCAAAGACAAAGAGTATAATAGCTAATCCCTACCCATTATACTGTACTTCAGTTGGAAATGTTCCTTTCCGAGAAGCAAGGTCTTGAAAAAATATAAAAAGTATTTTATCCATTGTGCAATACAGCTGCGTGTAATGAATGTATTTAAATTTACTTTCTATGTATTTATTATTTCCTGTTGCTAGGACACCATAGTATGTGATTAGTCACTGTATGTATGTATTCAATGTTCTTGGGTGAAGCTAAGGGCCAATCTCCACATTCATGGGCGAAAAGTTATTTGAATCTAATCTAGTCTAATCTAAAGTAATCTAATAATCTATTAACATTATATCTTACATGTCACAGCATCCTAAATAAGGGGCAGTCTAACTTTTCTGATTTTGTTCATTAACAGTTCAATTCTGTCGGCTCTGGTGTTCATTTGCTTCACTTATACCATAATGACAAGAACAGGCCATTCAGCCAAATAATGATTGCCATTTTACTACCACTAAAGGGTACCTAGTGCTCAGTTTACCAACAAACTAGATAGCATCTAGCACCGTATCAAGCCTGGTCTTGAAAACCCCCAGAGCTTCTGCCTCTACTACATGACCTGGCAAGCTATTCTACTCAGTGACTACTCCCTGTGTGAAAAAGAAATAAATCTGTGCAGTATTTACCTTTTGCTAATTTCCATTTATGTCCCCTTATTCTACTAACAGAACAACCTGAAGTATCTTGTGTAGTTCACTTTGTTAATCCATTTTATGTATTTAAAAGCCTCAATCAAACTGTACCTAAGTCTCCTTTCACTGAATTATTAAGCATCTTAAGACTTTCCTCATAACCTTTATCTTTGATATCAGGAACCAGTTTGGTTGCCCTTCTTTGAACCTTTTCCATAGCCTCTATATCTTTCATGTAGTATGGTCCCCAGAACTATACACAGTACTCTAAGAGTGGCCTGACAAAAGTATTGTATACATAAGTACAACTTCCTTGGATTTATATTCAATACTTTTAGCTATATATCCCAGAATCCTGTTGGCCTTATTTATTGCTACCTAGAACCTGAAAGGCTTTGATAAACTATTGATTCCAGGTCTTTTTCAAATTGAGCACATTCTACTTTTCTTCCTCCCATTAAGTAGCCCTGCATTATGTTTTTATTTCTGACATGTAGAACTTTACATTTAGCTATACTGAATTTAATTTACCAGGTTTCCTCCCACTTCTGGATTCTGCTTAAATCTTTTTGGATTACTTTAGAAGTTTCCATGCTGTTAGTTGAACCTCCCAGCAACACATATGAGACTCCTTGTCATGCACACGGACTATGCTGTCTACCCCTCTAATAAACGAGTCCCCCACTATCACCAACTCCCTTTTCCAGGAGTATGTGGCTGTCTGGGTGTCCTGAGGCTGATCAGTTCTCCCATTTGCAGGATGCAAGAGCAGAAATTGGTCTGAGACCACAACCTCTGGCGATTCTACCCCTGTGGTATGCACACCCTTTGCAGTGCTTGCAATCTATTGTCATCCAACTCTTTCTCCCTGCTACTACTCTGGAGTCTTCACCCTTCCCAGCTGTGGTGTTTTTTTAAACGACGTGTTACTTGGTTCCTGGACCTCCACCAGTTGCAAACTATGTTGAGTCGAGCAAGCTGGCCCTCAAAATCAAAGATCTTGCTCTCGAGGTGCTCAACATGCCGGCAACCCCCTGCAAATTGCATTCCAGTGTGATCATCCTGCAATCCTCACATAGCTTTGGTCACATTTTTGTCCCACCCTAAGTCTACAACTTAAAAATGCTTAAGGTAAGCTCTGGACAACTAGCAGCGAAATTGGAGAGGAAAAGTAAGGCACTTTCAACTGTTTAATGTTAATCGTTTAATTAATAACACAAAAAAGACCAACCAGGTGTGGAATCAATCAAGCTTTAATCATCTTATGTTACATTAGCTAACTTTTACTAAATGGCAATAACTGAAAGAAAATAACCCTTGTACTAGGTAATATTTTATTTATATTTCAGGAAGAAATACAATTAAAATTTGTCCAGAATCAGATAATAATAAACTACAGTAAACATTAGCAACTTAACAGTGGAGGCAAACTATTTACCGACAGTTACAATTCCTCCTGAGAGTGCAAAAACCACAAAAAACCTGTCAGCATGAAGGTGGTCAAATTAGTTAACCGGCAAGTTTGCTAGCCGAATGCTTAATGGAGGGAGGAAAAAACTGAAAATTCCCTCTCTGTTGCCTAATGACAACAATGATTTTTACCTTAGGGGCAAGACCACCTTTGTTTATACTATTTGTTATAAAAACTCGAACTAATATGAAATTAACACTTGAAAGCACAATGTAATCCATCAACTAACTTTTCCAAACTCCAGCGAACTCCTGCCACTTTCTCTCTCTCTACCACCAAACAAGAAGAGTGAGCAATCGAGCAAGAGCAATCAGCAATCGAGCAGTTATGTGAGTTGTGGGGTGGTTGTTAATTCCTTATATAGTTAAATTATCCCAAATTTACAGATATAATGCTACATAACAGCTAATGGCCTCCTCTTTGTAAGTTGGCATGTTAAGGGGTGCAATCATACAATTAAGTGGAATTAGTTGCATGGGCATCCCAGGTAACTGAATGTTGAGTTTACTTTATACAGAAGCATTTATGAAAATCAGAGTAAACACATACATTAAACTTGTTCATGTATGAATGATTTCTTATTGACAACCATCTACTCCTCCCTAGTCCACTCAAAATCCACTAAAGACACTGCTGGTTTAGTACTTTTCTTGATGATAGCATTGTGTGGATTAGCCTACTGTTTTTAGTTGTTTAACCATTAAACTTAAATGGGCAACAGATGTAAATGACTCAACTGTAGCCATGAACACCACTACTGGGAAGGAGTATCCACTTTATGGGGCAAATAATTTCTTGCATATACATAGAAATAAGTGCTCCAAAAATTACTAACTGGAGTTAGTTAGTTAGTTAAAATCCTATGCTTTGATAAGCAACATCTTAAGACACCTTTCCCTACATAGATTTTTATAGGGAACATATGGACTTAAAGACAGAATTCAACCTCCTCCTCAACCTCATTCAACAAATTCAAAGCCAAGTAATCAGGACAAAGATGTTCATTCTATAATGGAGCAAATGAATGCCAAATTTATGGCTTATCATTGCCGTACTTCCAAAGCTGCAAAACTGATTACATATTCTTGGTCTGTCATATCAAATCAGGGTTATATTAATTAAGAATTCACAAACGTTTTCTTTCCTGTATACTTCAGAATCAGCTGGGGACTGCAAATCAATGAAAGAGTTCTTTCAATATGGTAATGTCCCTTCACTAGCCATCAAGTTACAATCAGATATTGAATAATCTATTACCCTGAAAGTAATAATTAAGGCAGTTTCATCAATACAGTCTGGAAAATCACATGATCCAAATGGGTTTCAGTTTGAGTTTAACAGTTCTGTAGAGAGGCCAGTAAATTATGTTTTCATGGGGGGGGGGGGTACAAATAAATTAGCTGCTGAAGCTTCATATTTATTTTTATTTTGAGACCTGCACAATGCCATTATCATGCCATTTTCATCCGTGTATACTTGTGTATACATACTCTCAGTGTGATAAATTAGGATTGTCGTAGTCTTTGGCCTCCTTGTGTAATCATCGACTCTGACCTACAGGAAAATGAGTGTCAATCAATTAAAATTCTGCCTTAAATCGAGATTCATCCTCAGACACATCCATTTGGTAAAAGGAGGCTAATCACACATTCTCACCACACCTGTGCATTTAGTGCTGAACATTCTGAATGGCATGTTATGTACACTGGATATGTATTGAAACTTAAACAAAAAAAAAAAAAATAGCCTGAATGATGCTCAGGAATAATGCAGCCCTTTACATTTTTTGGTGAGAGGCTAAAAGTTTATCTAAGAAATCATGTCATTCATGTCGCAATTTCAGTTACAGTGTATTGATCACATTTATCCTTCTCCTGGCTTGCCTTGCATGGTGTAAATAATACAGTCATGTACAATCTTGTGGGGATCATGTTTTTACTAATACCGATCACCAGAGGGAACCAGATGCTTCTCTTGAAAAGTACTGTATTGTAAAACCTTGTCATAAGGGTTGAAAGTTTTTCCAAAGCAGTTCTCTTACCTGAATTTCAGTCATCCCTCAGCACAAGGACAGTAGATTCTTCTTTGATGCCCATCACAACACCCCATTCATCCGCATAGATCAATTGGCAATTAACAATGACTGACAGCAATGTTTCCACACTGTCGCTTGCTGCATTCAGTGTGGTTATGAGAACCACAGACATGTGGAATTAGCATATTTTTAGAGTGTTGTTATATTGTTTTTGTTTTTTTTAAATGTGTGGGAAGTAGCCTACAGACACTAAACATGCAGTCCTATTTATATATGGAAATGATAAATAGGAGGCTGCAATAATGAAATGGTTTGCAACAGGGGTAGGCTAATAAAGAATGAAAGGTCAAAACAGACACAATGAAATTAAATGAAAATGTACGGTTTAAACTTTGTATTATTATCCATGAATTTAATCAGGGCCCATTTCAACAGTGTTCTATGTCATTGCTTGATGATGCTTGACATACAGACAGTGTTGAATTTAAAGTACATGGAACATTTATGTTATCCCAGCTGATCAGGCTGAGCTGTATTACCAGAATTATTCCTGGCTCTATAAGTGAAAGGCTTATGTTGCAAAGTGTCTTGGTTCCACAGTGAATCAAACAAAACAAATGTCATCTGAGAACCACCGAGTATACAGTGCTCTCCATAATTATTGGCACACTTGATAAAGATGACCAAAAAATACTGCAAAATAACACAGGCATTGAGCTATATTTAATGCGTTAAGAAGCCAATATATACAATATTTTTATTATAGCTAAAATTTTATTTCCCGAAAAGGTTTAAAAAATATTGCTAAAACCTTTTTGGTCATGTTTATTAAGGATGTTAATTATTTTGTGGGCAAACTATGCATTATTTTCATATGTTTGTGCAGTGACAGTTTATAACCATAGACTGTAGAAAGAATATGGGCCAGGTCACTGTGAAGTCATCCATTGGGCTTGGTGAAAAGCGTTTTGAAGCCCGAGAAGTGCAGTTTGTGGGCGCTGCCATGTTGTACAAATTGGAGCCAGGCACATGTGCATTAGGGAAAAGGGGAGCCTTATATGGGGGTTCATTGGTCCACTCAGCACATGAGATACAGTGACTCAGCAGTGAAGCAAAGTGTCCCTGATTCGTCCACAAAATATTACAATCCTGTCCAAATGACAGAGTAACTTAACGAATTAGCATAGGGGGAGGCATTAGACAAAAACAAAACACCTATTTCAAGTACCTTTTCTTGTGGGAAAAAAATGATCGACTTTGTATTTTGTCCGCATTGTTACCATTGACACAAATGGGTGCATAAAACACCTATACTGGAGCCAACCGCACTGGTGCTAGTGAGCAATGCCTCTCAACATGACAAGGAAGTGAGCTTCAAAAACCGTACCATGTTTTTTAAAGCCTGACATAAAAAAGAACAATTCCTGCATAGTATTTGTATTCAATGCGATTATGGCTACAGTGAAAGGTACACACTGTGAAGAACTTGTGCTTTTCTTATGATAAGCACTACCCTTCCGATATGGTTTATATAGTTTTAGTCCTAGTTTGGGCTCCATGTAGATTGGGCTCACTCCGTGTATAGAATATTGTTTCACCAAGCGAGGTTACTACTTCCGTACATGTTTCACCCCTCATGTACGGAAGTAGTAACTTAATGGATTTTACAAAGCGATTCACAGTGGAAGGAGAATTTCTCAAAAAACGGTTTATTAAGGGTTAGACAATGGAAAACCTTTCCTTTATTGCCACTTCCTCCCAAATTCTCACTGCAATTCTCAAAGTTCAGTGGAAAGAGAAACAGGAACACATAATAGGAACTACTGAGGTTCCAGATAGTTCCAGGTTTGGGTGCTTCATGTACAATATTCTGCAATATAAAAGGGCCAAGTGTGTTCAGTGCTAGGCTATGCTCCAGGTTTACAATGTGTTCAGTGCTAGCCAGGGGATATTCTTTTACTACTGCCATTTTATTCTGGTTCCACGCAACATATTTCACCATATCTCTGATCTCCTCTCAAATGAATTCTGCATGTGTATGCATATATAAACTACAGTATTAGGTCTATTATTCATCTTGAATGGCATCTATGACAACATAAATGGTTCCATTACAGCACAGTATAAGCTTGTGCTTGCCCTTTGCATATTCCAGTGGCAGCTGCCCAGATGAGGCTAAGGAAACCAAGCTTCCTAAAAAAGTTTTTTTTTTTTAAATGTTCCATTTTTCTTGTTACGTAATTAATAATGTGCAAATGTAAACAGCGTTTCATGTCCTTACTGCTGCCATTTTGACTTATTTGGTACAATCTTAAAATGTCCCTTTGCTGAGTTCAGCTTTTCCTCATAAAGTTGTTATCATCCAATCAGAGCCAGAAGAAAAGCAAAAATTAATTATAATAAAAGTAAATGGGATCCTATTTTTGACTCAGATTGGATAATAACTTAGGGAGGAGAATTTAGCCCCATTTGCTTGTGCAGAGCTCTGCCTGCAGAGGAAATAGGCAAGACCTATGGCAACCAACGAATCACTCAAGTTCCAACAACTTATAAACAATCAATCATCCAAACTACTTCCACCACATACAGTATTTTTCATGAACTGTGCATTGTCCAACAATTGAATGACTGTTCTTTCAGTAGCCTCAATGTTAATACCACAGTCATTCTGACAATTTTTCAGAGACCTCGCAAGGGCTGGAGTCCATAACCTGCATTGTATTGGATGAAATAATAATAATAATAATAATAATTATTATTATTATTATTATTATTATTTATTTTTTAAATTATTATTATTACTTTAGTTTTTTTTAACACACTGTATTATGCAATGACAACATAGAAAAGCGCCTCATCATTTCAGCCTTAGTAATGTTTCAACATGGTCAATAGACCTTGTGAGGTCTTTTCAGTGCATGGCAAGTTAGGAGTACTTCTACGCCAATATTTATATATTGCTCTTGGTTTTACTTCTTGAAGTAGGAATAAATTTGTTAAATTCCATCCATGATAATAAGTACTAAAACCTAATTTGTATGTAATTATATACCTAGCAAACTACATGCATACCTTCACATACTGTACATGCTGCATGTACACATACATATGAATTACATTGGGTGAAGAACACTGTATCTGCAACATAATAAAATTAAGTAAAATGGACATAATTAATAGTATTAATAATTGATGGCAACAGCAATATAATAGTATTAGTACAGACAAGGTGTGCATATAAAGTAAATCATATAGGACTGTTTCCCAGCTCTGGATATGCCAGTAGCAGCACAAGGCCAAATTGTAGTTGTCGAGTATCCGGGCACAAAAAAGTTCATAAATTTTAATTATTTTTTCACAATAAAGTGTCTTGGATGACACATACATGTTGCAGTGAAAATATTTTAATAGCCTTTGTAGTGTCAGCTTCAGCACAGTAGAATACACAGTTCTTTAGATTAAGAACAGAGACTCATGTCCCCTACAAGGGACAAAAATGAATTGCCAGGTCTGAAGGGTATGAAGCCCCTTCTCTCTTTCTTTTCTTTAAGTAGCTCACAAGAAAAAAACTCTGTTTTAAATGATTAATGGCTTCCCTAAGAATGCCCCTTTTTTGGAAGAAACCTGTACTGTGTGAAGAATAAATTCTGTATTGCATAACTAACCTGAACCAGTTCTGATTCTGGCTTCTGTCCACTCACACAAGTTGAATGAGTGTATAAGTTAAATGCTTTTTTCCTGTGGCGCATGGGGAAATGCCACTGAGTGGTATACAAATTATGTGACGTTCAGTTTCCGATACTGTTTCTTGCTTTCGCTGTCAAAAATCAAAGGAAATGAAGATGTAGACCAAGAAGACGTGCGGTTGGAAGGTCTGTGCCCCTTTAAGGGTGTTCGCAGGAGCAGAACTTAAAATTACATATGGAGCCAGAGCTAATTATACAACCGTAAATTCACCCAGATGTTTTTATGATTCATACATAACTATCTGGACTGCTCCACAGCAAGAAAAAAAATCCTATTTCACAAACATTTCAAAGTGAAGGCACTAAATTTAAGGTCACTGAAGACCACACAAAGATTTTTTTACTTCATCGCAAAGACAAAATATGCAGCTCAGCCAAGTTTTTCAAATCCCCACTTAATGTTTTTTCATGCAGCATTGGACTGTTCTTAAAATATATATTATGGATGATCTGTGTTTTCTTGTTGCAAGTATATATTTGGGCAGAGACTAACAGGAATTGGGAGTTAGTCCTGTGATTACCTCAGCTGTGTGCCACTGGTGGGTTTATAGCTCTGGCACCACCCAGAAATAAAATCCATTTAATCCATAGGTGTGCAGAGACTGAATCATCTGGTATCTTTCTTTATGAAATTTTTCACTGTTGTAATCTGGCTCAATGTGGAAATACAGAAAAAAAAAAAACTAAATTCTGTGCTCACAGCAAACAATAGCAACAGGAGGGCACTTTGTTCCAAATTAAGCAAGCTGTTCATTCTTTGTTTTTGTGGGGTAATTAAGATGCCAAGCACAGAAGGTGCATACACATCCTGTAATATTTTATGGTTTCATTAATCTTGCCCCACCTCTTCCAGTTATTTCAATTACATTTGCCCCATTGTTAGAGAAGTAGGCTCCTCCAAATGGCCAATTAACAATTCTTTAAATGATGGCCATTGAGTGCTGATATACCACTCAGTTGTAGCCTTTAAATGATGATTCTCCATGCCCTGTTTTGGCCTGAACTCCTGGCTGATTCTTATGAAGCTTGGAAAATTCATAGAGGATAGCTCCAAATGCATCTTGACTTAATGGGTCACACTGTGGCACTATACCTGTATATTTAATTTGTAGTATTTACAGTAACAACTCCTGTCCCATTTGAACTGGGCATGAGACTTGACATCAATTGAAATAGATCCCCTTATTCATAGGAAACTAATTTGCCTCGGGGATCCTAAATGTCCTCTAAACTCTCTTCCTTGAAGGTGTGACCCAATTTCACTGAACGTATGTTGAATGTCTGGACCAGGATATAAAATCTCAGCATAGGAAATTTTGCTTTCTTAAATAGCTTCAGCCAATGAACTTGTAGTAGGCATAGCTTATCATAAAAACGCTTTGTAGTGGAAATGACCCAGGAATTCAGACTGAAGGAAGGACTTATAAAGCCAGTGCATGTTCTGAATCTTTATTCACACAACTCTACATAACGAGCACTAAAGATCCCCACTGACCTACATGCAGATGTTTGACTGGTGTACTGTGGGTCTCTATCTTCCATCTCCATCAGTATGGAATGTAAAAAATGGTTAGAACAAGGGTTACATTACTGTGATGGTCAGCAGTCATGAATCTGGACTTCTACCTTTTTGATTAATCATCAGTTGCTGGCCTGTGCCTTTGAGGGGCCTTTGCTTCCATGGTTCCCTTTTGGTCTTTCCAGAATGATTTTCTTGCTGAAGAGTTTTTTTATTCTGTCACTAATGTCTTCTTTTCACACTGTCAGGCCACATCACTTATAAATCCCAAACAGTTTGATGTAGAGACATTAGTTGATAGTTAAATTGACAGCTACAGCAAGCCTCCAGCTATACCACAGTGACCCGATCAAAACATGGAAATGCTGTGGAGCTCAATATATGGAAATATTTTTTTTTATATTGCTTGCACAATACCCATGATAATAAAATCTGATATATATGTGCATATCTACAAACATGAACCTACCAGTAAAAAGACACACCAGTTGACTTCATGGGTGTACTATAATAGGACAATTCCTGATACATTTGATACATTTTCCCCAAAAGGATGGCATTTGCAATGACTTTGTGAGTGATTTGAGATTTTTGGCCTGTGTAAACAGGTTGTAAATTCATGTTTCATTGTAGCCACTTGCATCCTTGTAATCACTGCTTGCAGCTATTATAATAATAATAAAAATAAAAAGTATTTTTATTTTTAAACTTTTTCTTAAAATGTATTATTATGAGATTAAATCTATAAGGTCTTGCAAATGACAATCTAGAAAGGTTGAGTCAGCATTGACTGCGGCTATAAGTATGCTAGTGCTTTATGTGTCAGTCACGGCCGGCGGTGGCCATGTGCGTCTTGCCCACCCAATCAAAAGTTAAGAAAAAAAAATAAAATTTGTTTTTGTTCAGCCAATGGAAAAATAGCACCGAAAATACCAGTACCGTTTCTAACTTCTGATTGAGTGGGCAGCCACGGGTTGAAACATCTAGTTTCTCTGATGTAGTGTACTGCCAGTTGATGTAATTAGCAGTATTAATGTGACGAGAAGCGCTTTGTCATTTGAATGCCTAACACGCAATTCCTCACACCCACACCCACCAGCACACCGCCCCCCCTCCCTCCCATCGACAGCATCCAACAGCACCCCCTCCCCCCCCCGGTTGACTGCAGTGGGTGACACCAGCCCTAGTGACACCACTGCGCGCAAGTTGCCCACCTATTATTTCTACCAGCCCACCCTAAAATAGCAGGCTAAAACCGGCCCTGGTGTCAGTACTGATTATACTGATTGTACTGACTTTGGCTGTAATGACTGTGCCCAGGAGTCCTGTGGGGGGCGCAAACTTGCCATGGTTCTGTCTAAGGAGAAACTATTACATTCAGTACAGTAGAATACTCTCTGGCGTATTGTGTATATGTGGCACCTCTGAACAATCTGGAAACTACAGTCTGCCTGCATCTGCTGGCCTCCAGTGCAGTGATTGTGCAATACAGCTCAAGGACTGCAGAGTGACAGAAGGCAGGAGACGGTGGCAACATGTGCTTTTGTCTGCATTCTCCTAGTCTGGAAGAACGCATGTACTTTCTGAGGCAAAAGGGAGGAGCCTCTGCCGCTGGGAGCCAGCGGCAGCTTCCCTATTGGTTAATCAAACTGTCTGTCTCAGTGTGCCGGTTCTCCCTCTCCCCCCCGACACTCCCTCTGTTCCGTGTGTGCTGCAATCTAAGTCCCGACTGAAACACACCAGTGAAACGAACAAAGCTATCGAGCTAACCCAAATTATCTGCTAAAAACAGAATTATGGACAAGTTCGAAGAAGATTTTAATTCTGCTATATCACAGACTTGCCAAATACATGGCGTGACTTCATTGAAGGACCTTCAGCACGTATGTTTGGATTTGCAGTTATCGAACAGAGATGTACTCGCTTGCTTGCCTACAGGATTTGGCAAAAGTTTAATTTTTAAAGTGTGGCCTACGGTATGCAGCATTTTCGGTGCACGTTTAAGACCATGCCTGGCCAAAACACTCTGATTGGTTGGGAAAATACAACTATCCCAGGAAGGTTGCCTCCTTCGTATTATTCAAGGCATCAGCCAGATTGTTGAACAAAGTGAAAAAAGAGACTGGCTCGCGAGGCTAGCATTCTCCTGACCTTACAGAGGTTGTTATTACAATAGCATGGGCCTACAGATAATACTGGCTATTCCAAAATGAAATATATAAGCATTATACATATTATACACATTTATCAGTATATTTAGCAATTAATAATAAACATACACCGTTTCATCAGATACGTATGTGTATTTTACGGTATACTCTGCTCCCGCTTGGTCATGGATCAAGGAAGAACGGCTTCACTTTTCACACTGATTGGCCAAAGAGGGGCATGGTAGTCGGCGTGTCTTCTCACAAAACGGCTTGTAACTTCTGAACGGATTCACGCAGCACTACAAAACTTTGCGTACCTATCAGCAAGGGGGTGCTGGAGAACTTAATTCGAGTCACTGAACAAATGCTGCTGATTGGCCACGTGGTGTTGCAATAACCAACTAGAATGCTTAACAGTGGCTAGAATTTAAACAGACATATCTCACGCTCAATTTGAGTTACCATAATGAAAATATGTGCATCTCCTGATGTGAAGAGCATGGAAATGATTAACATTTTGGTGAATATCCAACATATGGAACTGGCATATCTTGACAATTTCATAGTATTGGCAGAGGTATGCAGTCTATTGAGTGCTATCTTCTAGTTTTGGAATATTGTCTACCATATGACACCATTCCAAACTCATATTCCATTACCTCCACTGCCAAACCTGAGATCTTCTCCCCATGTCAGTTTGGCTCCACTCCCTCCACGTTTCCTCCCTACAGCTGCACTTGTAAACTGTGCTTCCAGGAGAAGAGCCAAGGCCCTGGCCAGATATCCAGAGCAGGAACAGGAGACACAATACTATGCATGCACTGGGCTCACACACATGCTATAAGCTAATGATATTCAGAGAATGCTGGTACAGAGTAATTTCACGAACAGAAAGGGGCCATGCAAATTTAATGGGCAGCCATAAGGGTAAAGTAAAAAGAAATATGGCATGGCTCAGAATTCTGAAAAGCATTTTTTTACTGGAACAGCATTCATTGATTTTGCCACATTTTAACTTGACATTTGCAACTAATTCCCACATTTTGTCAGTTTTGGCATCTGCTTAAAATAGACTTATGGTATTTCACTTTGAATGCTCTCTAGCAAATATGGTATTGGATCGATTTCATTTTGGATTCTGATCTTATGCAAACAGCTAAAATTTCAAGAATGGCCAAATATTCTTTTTTCAAATACAAACCTACCATTGTTCAGCCTACCCACAATGCACTTAAAGTGTTCAGTTTCACTTCTTTAGACACCACTAAAATAACTAGAATTCAAGAACAAAAACTGTGCAAAGCAACTTTTGAGAAGACTAGCCCACTTTCTGGCTAAGATCTAATTACACATTACAAGCATGAGTAATTGGAAATTGTTCGTATAATAACTTTTAAAAAAACATAATGAAAAGACACCTGTAATTCTAAACCAGAAAATGACTTATTTAAATTAGAATTATGACTTATATTGCAAAACACTGAGGCGCTGTCAATTTTGAACATTTCAGGCATTTGCTTGAGAGAAGCTCAAGAAATCCCAGAGTTCTTCAGCTTCAGGTCTAAGCCTAAGTTCTTAATACAGCAATTAAAGAAAGGACATGACTCAAGAGTGAATCAGTCAGATCTTCAAAACTGTCTTCAGCAAGCAATCAAACTAAGTATATCAGCCTGAGATTGCAACAGTTTCCTCTAAATTGTTATTAATGGTTCATGTCAGTGCATTCATTAACTGTTTCACAGTGATTAAAGGAATCTCTTTATGGACCCCTGAGGCAGGTATTCAGAAGTCATATAGCCAGGACCTTTAAACGACCAAAAATATTGCTGTACACAAACAAATTTATAACTGTACAGACCTATTTGCAGTTCCACCCGTGTTTTCATTGTTGTGTGCAAATCATAACATACTGTCAGTAAATACTACATTTAAACCTGCAATAACACAGTTAAGTAGTGTTTCAGTTAAAAAACACAATGTATTTTGTGCTAAAGAAATGGTTTCTGTTTTACACTTTCACAGTCGAGAGTTTAACTAAATGTCTGAATACGTTATATATGTGTTTCGTTGAAATAGAAACATGCTAATCTAAATTTGTTGTAATTAGCCCATTGTTTTCTGTAAAGTCAGAGGAGCAGCTGTTTTGAAAAGTCTAAAATGATGTATCTCTCTAAGGGTGTTTCCCTGCTCCATGTACTTACTGTTTGGATCCTGTGGTCACTTTTTTAATGCACCAACATACAATTTCCCATATGCTTTTCTCCCATATACTTTTGTGACCTAATTGCTCTCATATTGCAGAGGAGAGAGTCTTCTGGGAATAAAGGCCTTTGTGTGGACATCTGGAAGCCATCGGCACGGTGTTTTCATAAGGCGTTCACATCTTTGCACTGTAAATTGCATTATTAAATTCTTGGCACAGACCGGAGGCAGTGAAAGTGAGGCGAAAGAAAACCGATCTCCATGCACAAAATTGTTGGTCAAACAGAATACGAGACTGGACAAATGCAATTAAACAGTCGTTGAGCACTGTGTTTTGTCTCGCTGTCCTCCGTTCAGTTTTGGAAGACTTCTCCGAATCTACTCTGCACATAGCTTTCAGGTGTTTTGCGCTTAAGACAGGGGTGGCTCTAGAATGCATGGGCATTTAGAAATATCAGTTGGGTTTCATTTTCAAAAGTGATAAGTGAACTTGATGCATCAGTTTCGATTTCAGCATTGTTGTAAGCAGACAAAAAAACAAATCAAAGAACTGACAGACCATTCTAAGAGGTTGTAACTTTAACATAGAGAAGCCTAAATCTTGAACTCAAACACATTTTCAGTTCATGCAAATGTCTTCAACAATGTCCTTAGAATAGCTAAGAACAAAAAACGTGTACAAGTTGACGTTAAGCTATTGGGAATGTAGGTCAAGGTAAAGAGATCAAAAAAGATGGTCACCAAAACAAACAACATCCCAACTAGCTAGGCCTAAAGCTTGCTTAGGCCTACACGATATATCAGACCAAAAAACCCAGAAACAAGGTATGGTTTGGCACGGCTGCGGCTCACATTGTAGTAGTCTTGTAGGCTATGAATACAATGCATAGGTTATGCTATTAATTTACTGATTGCCTGACTTGATCCCTGGGCTAGGAGTTTGCTAGCCACCTAGCTAGGTAACAATTATTGCTACAGTCAGAAACAGCACAACTGCACCATAATAGTTAGCTAATCACATTACAATAAAATCCACCATGACTCTCTTCAAACTCTCAAAAGCTACAAAGGGAAATCTGCAGTCAATATCCCCCCCCCCCCCCCCCCAATCTACAACACCAAGATGACGAAAAATGCATAATCCCCATAATTGCTAAAATGTGAGAATCATAATTTAAAAAATCATCATACAATGCATTTCTTATCCATATTAAATTATTTTAAAAATCCAAAGGATTTGGCCATGGCCAATTTTAGAACTGACATCACTCTACACACCCTCATCTGCCCTACTTACAGTTTTCGAACTTGAAGATGATCTGACACTTTCACTTAAAGAAGCCTGTGGGATTATGCTTGGCCTTTACCAAAATTCATGGTGAAGGATTTGCATTGCAGCTTGTGCAAATCAAAAAGACAGATGCATGGTGGCCCAGCTCTTATTACTGGAAACCTGATGTCTGGAAAATAACTTTACCTACTCATTAATTTGAAGGGCATCTGACTGGCCATGCGGTAGCCTACAGACCTCATTTGAAGGTACGCTACTGGATAGTGTTCCACAATAGGCATTTTTGCAACTTGGGATACTGCAGTGTGTGAACAAAAGCAGTTGAGCACAGAAGGTTGTTGATATGTCCCATATGTAGGTTAGTAGCAGTCAAATGTTTTGCCATGCTTCAGTCGGCAAATGTTTTTTGAAAAGCCACCCATACATCCATTTTCTCTTTTCTAAGATCCACTTTTGTGTTTATAAGCTATTTTGATTTGCTTCTTTGTAGCTAGGACTCCTCTTTGCCTCACAACTAGCTAACAGTTACATAATTCTGCATATGAGAAAAACCAATAAAAAACAGACACTTGGCACTGGACAACAACATACACAAGCATAGTTTCCAGCAAACTTTGTATATCAGAAAAGAAGACAATACTAGGGTTACTGCCAAGGTAAGTAGGGGAAAGCGAGGAAACGGTTTTCGTATGTGGTTCAATTCTGACAATATTACTAGTAATAAAAATATAATAATTAAAATATTCTGAAAATTATTACTAATAATTACAATTATTATTATTATTATTATTATTATTATTATTATTATTAATAATAATAATAATAATAATAATAATAATAATAATAATAATCAATATTATTGTTATTAATTTTAAAAAAATACAAACAACCTACATCCCTTGTCTTAACAGTCTTAATAGCTTTAAAACAGAGTAAGGTAATTCAATACAATTACATGTTACATGATACAAACAGTCTTTAATCTATTTTTTGATTACATATGTTTTTTTGTGGCCTACATATATCGATGAAAATCTATCACAAGACTGTACATTATTCTCCAGTTCCCGTCTAACGTCTGTTCGGTCCTAACAGTGGGCAGTCGATGTCACATGTCACCGCATACCTTAAAATTAAAGTTGAGTTAAATCTATTTACGAAGATCAGGTCTGAGTTGAACAAATCAAATCAATTGGTTAATCAATAGCCTACAACAGACAACAGGCTAACAACCCCGTTAGGTTTAACCCTGCAGGTCGTGTCTGCACTTTCAACAACTTAGCCTCCTAAGACCTGAGCAATTGTTTCACTGTGGGGCACTGTTGTGTTAGAATTTTTTGGTCACTACTTGTAGCTGAAGACTTCTGGGTGGTTATTAAGAAGATGAGGCAGAGAGATATTTGAATCAACTAAATTCCTTAGCTCTCAAAAGCTTTTTTATTTAAATCAGTTTCTTGCCTCAAATTGGCGTCTTTCCTTATTTGAAGGAAAAATGATTCATAAAGTGCAGCGGAGAGGGGAGGAGAGCAGCAGGCTAGCTGAAGGGACTGGGCTCTGCTATGTTTTCATAATGCGTGGAAACTTCCCCTTTAATGCCGCATGTCAAGTTGAACCGCTTTACTGCACCACAATTTCCTGGCCGTGCCTGGCGCTTTCGCAAATGTCGTTTCATCTCAGGCCAGAGGGGCTGTTTCACATCGCCGCAATCTCACACATTTAGAATCGGAATAAAAATCGGACATTTCCATTGGACGGTCGCCGGCAGGGCCTTGTCCTTGTCTCATGTTTGGAGCCCTCAGGGGAGTAGGCGGGAAGGTGACCTAAGGGGTTCCCTGAGGATAAGGAGTGTAAAATCCCTTGCAGCCATTTTTAGGTTTTGCCTGGGATTCTGAAAGGATCTGCACTGTTCTGTTGTTAGATGTGGGCTTTCAGACCGGGTGCCTGGCTGAGGGTGATGAATGGTATCTGACTCTCCCTGTCACATCTGCAGCCAGCATCACATCCCTTCCCTGTAACTTCTGTAGTGAATACAGTGAGATTCATGATGTTTGAGACTAGGACATATATATTTTCTCGATTTGTCTCTGTACTCCACAATTTAACAATTCACATGTGGTTAAAGTGCACAATCTCAGCTTTTATTTAAGGGTATTTTTATATTTTTGTTTCATCATGCAGAAATTACAGCAATTTTTATACATAGTCTCCCCATTTCAGAGCATAATGATATTTGGGACAAGTGAGCCAGTACCTGTGGCAGCCATACATGCCCAAACCATAACACCCCCCACCCCTTTTTCCAGAACTCCACAGGTTCTTAGGTACTTAGCAAACTGTAACTTGGCCATTCTGTTTTTGTGGCTAACTAGTAGTTTGCATCTTGGATTGTAGCCTCTGTAGTTCTATTTGTGAGGTATTCTGCAGGCAGTAGTCACTGACACATCCGCAGCTACCTCCTGAAGAGTGTCTCTGATCTGTCTGACAGGTGTTTGTGGTTTTTTCTTCATTGTGGTGAGAATTCTTCAGGCATAATCTATTGAGGTCTTCCTTGGCCTACCAGGCTTTGTGAGTATTGAGCTCATCAGCGCTCTCTTTCTTCTTCATTTCTCCTTAAGGTTTCAAACAGTTGATTTTGGTAAGCCTAAGGTTGGCCTATTTCTCTGACTGCTTTCATCTTCTTAAGCCTCTTAATGGCTTTCTTGACTTTCATTGGCGCAACTCTGGTCGTCATGACCAAACAGCGATAACAGACTGAAAGCTCTCTTATACCTGCACTAAGAATGCAATTGAAAACACCTGACTAATCAGAAACACTTGTGAAGCCATTTGTCCCAAACATTATGGAGCTCACTGTACATCCTCAGTTGTACCTGAGATCTGTCTTTACATTCTTCACTACGGACTTCTTTCATAACCTGGGTCTCTTTCCAATCACTATATAAACAAACCTTTGTCAAAAGTCCTTAAGTATGCTTAGCAGTTATATAAGTTTTGGTTGGCTTGCTTAACTTGACTTCTACCAAGAAGTTGAAATGGAGAAATAAAGTATTAAGTCAGACTATTGATATTTTACTTGTGGTAGAAATCCTCCATCCTGCAGTTATCGTAACCTTCATGTGTCATCTACAAATACCGAAATGCAAAGAAGAAAATAAACAAGCTGCATAAGGGACAAGAAGAGTGAGCATATAGGAAGAATCCAAACAATATAATTTTATGGATCAGAGAGTCCAACACAAGTAATGTTTTTCTTCAAGAGGCCCACCAAGGGACTTTCTACAATAATAAACCTGCAAAGAAAATTTACCCTTGGTCCATGTTATGCTAAGGGAGGCAAATTAAAGCATTAATGGTTAGCAGTCCAAGGAAAAAAATACCATGGCAATGCATTTGGCTGCTGTGTAAGTAACTGACGTATGCTTGGCTGTTGCCTTCTTCCCTTCTGTGGGTCGTGCAGGACGCAGTCCATAATTTAAATGTTCCTTTGGAGGTTTATACAGCTTTCATAAAATGGGATATGTTCCCTCCCCCTGCTCCATGTGCTGCAGACCTATTGGTCCTGTTTTCTTTGCAGCTTTAGAATCTGGCAGCATAAAAGTAAAGTGTAAAGACATTACAATGTGCAGCTTTGTGTATTAGGAATGGAAAAATGATTAATTCATACAATAATACTGCAACCATAACTATGATAGCCATCCATTACCGTTACCTTGTTTAAAAAAAAACAAAAAAACAAATTGATCATTGCCTTTTATTGATTCATTTCCTTGAAATGAAATAAAAATGAAATTAAATCTTCCTATCCAAAGCATTTCAGGATTACTGGCTTGGAGATGTATTAGAGGCACTTGTATAGAAGCATGCACCCAAGTGTGAACTGAAGTGCTAACTATCTCCCCCAACACCATTTGTTCAGAATTAACCTCTGTTTTAGCTAGACCTCTCCATGTTTTGGGGAATCTGTTGTTGCATTGCATTGTTGGAAGTGATTCTCTGGCTGTAGATAGCAAAGAGAGTAGTAAGTAATTATATGAGAGAAGACAACATGATGTATCCAGAGCATAGTGAAGCACTGCTTTAGACAGATTCTCCAACAGAACAGACTGCCCTGCATGATGGAGTCATATTTCACCACCACTGTACAGGCATTCAGCATTTCCAGTCTTCTAATAACACCAATTCTATCATTGTTAGATATCTATCCAGCTATACATATTTTAAAGTATTAAAGCCAGCAAATTCACTAAAAGTCAAAACCTCCAGCATGAAAAATGCAAATGAAGTACTGTGCATAAACAAACCAGTTATTGAGTTTGGTTATATAACCTTCCCATGCACTTACCACAAATTTCTGTCAGCCTATTTTAGAATACTGGGCTTTATTATTTCATAGTTGAGTTCAGTACTATTGAGATCTCTCTGTCAGGAGCTTCCATCCTTGTAATGACAAGAAAAGACATTGTAAGTTTGCCAGATATGGTAATGAACAGCCTTCTGTGAACTCTCTTTGCACTTCTTGCATTGATCAGTAAATGTTACTTAGTGACACAGGATGCATTGCTAATTTGGTTCATTTTATTTATTTGGGTAGGCATTATTGTGGAGCCAATCGCATGAGCTTTATAAAGCTAAAGACGGACAGTTGACTCAACAGAGTGTTAAATAGCCAATGAGTAATGTTTTTTTTTTTTTTTTAAAGGAGGACGTTAAAATAATAGAATCTTTTTTTGGAACATTGATTCCACAAGAGGTAGCAAGAAAGAGGAAAGAGAGTGGAGTGATGAAGGGGAAACAAGGGAAATGGAATTGGATAGATGGGAGGTGTATTTCTCTTTCTCCTGATGGTGTGCCAGAGTCCTGTAAAGACTTGCTTCCTACCAAAAAAAAATCGATCAACACCTCTAATTTCCCTGTGCGCTGACTGATTTTCCACAGAATAATGGGATCTGGAAGCCTCATCACCAGGACAGGAAAGCTATTCGTCCTGGCCCAGCGTAAGCATTTTTTTGGTGACTGTATTCTCTGTAGACTCTCCACAGGGACATGAGTTTTATAATATAATGTGCCTGAAAAAAATCATGACAATTTGGAGTAGCTCCCTCCTGGAACTAGTCCTAGATGCTCCAGCATCAGGAATCAAATCTCTCCCATGGGGATACTCGACCATCTGTTGGGTCGCATGGACTGATGCGCAACTGGCCATAATGTTACTCAGAGAGATGGGATTCAGTCTGTCGTAGTAGCCCTTTCTTCAGCAAGACTCCCCTGGTCAATTTGGCGCCTGAAGTCTGTGCCAGCTAGAATAGTACAGGTCTCCAGCGCAATGGCTACTTAGCTCAGTTGGCAGCCTACAAAGTGAAGTCTTAAGCTGAAAATAGCAGAACACTACCTTATCCCATATATAGTGTAGGGAACGGTTTCAGGAACCGTTTCAGAATGTATAGTGTTACACTGTGCTATCATTCACGGACTGGCTTGAACAAATCAAAATATATTGCCCTCCTCAACAAAAACATGAAGATATGTTTGAACTGAATGGGTTTGAGTCACTGAGCAGGCGGTAGTTCCACCCTTTTTAGGTTTCATAAAGTCTCAAGTAAAAATCCTTTGTTGCATTTTATTTAAAAAAGTTTAGTACCGTGTTTTGTTAAGAATGCTGAAAATGAGGGTATGTGGAATGTGCAGAGATGGATAGGAAGGAATAATACCCTATAATACCCAATGCAATGAAAAGAGACCAAGAGAGGAAAGCAAAAGAAAGAATTTTCTGCACAACCGGGTTATTTTTAAATTAAGGCTGATTTCTGCAGTAAAATCAGAAACACAAAGGAATTAAAATAATGCTCTCCTTTCCCCTCTTCTGAGTGATATATCACAGCAGTGTGCGTGAAAAAATAAATAAAGGAAAACAGAACAGACAACGACACAGAATTCAGAATTTTAGCATAGCTTGTTTATTGTTTTATACTTTTTTGCATAGGGAAACATACTCACTTCCAGTAATGTAGTAATGAGTGTATGCTAACGGCGATGGCTGAATACAATGTTATAATCAAATATTGTCAAAGATGTAAAAGTTTTTTTTCCCCACACACCAGTGAAAAAAAATGTGGCAAATCCAGTTGTCCGGTATCTTATTCTGTCACCTGTAAAGACTGATTAGTGATTAAGCGTCTGCTGAAGCATTGTTATCCTTATAATCAAGTAAAAACAGAACCTCTGAAGCATTGTAAGTATGCCAGTACCAATTTTAGCCAGTATACTGTTTCCTCTGTCCAATTCTGAACTGTGTGTAAAACTGAATTTCCACACTCTCTTTCCTGGTGTGAAGGGAATGGCTGTGCAGCAAGCAAGCAATTAATGACAAACTACTACAGTAATATTGGTAGAGTATAATGGCAAAACAAAAACCTTTTAAGATTTAACACTGTGCGAGTGTTCTCTGAAAAACACCTCAACCTTTCATCTTTTCCTCCCTACTAAACTCAGCGTGGGGAGAAATTCAAACAGCATGCTTTAAAAAAAAAAAAAAACTAAACAAAACCAAAACAAACTAACAAACAAAAACAGTAACGAAGACAATTGAGACACGTATTGTCATGGCGGGGACACGTGTTGTCATGGCATGGTTACATTTTTTTCATCCAATAGCAGTGGCTCACTTAAAATGTATTTTTTTAATTAACCCACATTTCCATTTGGATTTTGAAGGTGGCTGAATCTTGAACATGGAGGCATTAAAAGAACCCCCCCTCCCCCAGTTTCCCTCACTTCAGTGCAGGGGCATGGGCAGCTTCAAAGACCAAAGGAGAGCCCCCTTGGGGAGAATCCGGGGGCATGGCGGACAGCAGCATGCAGGGGCCAGTGGTATAAAAACATAGCTCCCCCAGCCTCAGGGTGAAAACATGTACACAGAACAGAGCTTAGGAACGACCAACGGTTACAGAAACAAAGAAATACAACTTGCAGTAAAACGACAGGCACTGCTTGTTCACAATAATTTTTGGTATTCACTGTTTATATCTGTCCTTCTTCATTTTACCTTTACGTGTTGGACAATCAATACTGTGTGTAACACAACACTGTGTAAACAGTAAAGGTCTGATGCCCAGCTGTGAGGTGGGGCTGCTCTCTCTGTCTCTCTCTCTCTCTCTCTCTCTCTCTCTGGTAATTCTACAGAGGAGGGCATGACATAAGGACTACCTGAGTCCAGGGCGATGAACAATACCTAAATCACACACCAGTCACTGGTCTGCCAATTAAATTAATGAAAAAAAAAACACTAAATTGTAGATGAGAAATAACAGATTATCTTTTGTGATTCAAATGAGGCTCTGATCATCATCAAAACCTAAGCTTTTTCAAACATCCTCACTGGTAGCCCAATACATTTCAGGTCAAAGAAATAAATACATGTAAAATATCAAAATGAGCACAATTTTTGAAGGCCTCCTGTCATTGGGAACAGATCAAAACAATAGGCCCATGGACTTTTGTCTCATAGGAGAATCTGAGGACATTGCATTCCAAAAAAAAAAAAATCCATTGATTATTTTTAAAGACAAGCTGTAAAATGGGCACATCATGTAGCTACTAATGAAAGCTACGCTCAAACCACATCCTATATTTGATTCAGCATTTTCCACTGGACCTGAGACAAAAACAGTTCAGATATCCTCAACGGTTTATAAATATGTTGCTGTATCTGGAATAAACAAATTCTCATTCTTGATATATTTCAGTCACAACTCTTCCACCTGCTGTCATTCTACCATTGCAGTTCTTGATTTATTTAATACAAGCTAATATAAACACACACAGAGTACTGAAATGCTAAATCAATGATAATTTGTGACTTACATATGGTTGAGATATTTTAGTCGCAGGTATGTTGTATGGTCACGTGACATGTAGTGTTTTTTAGGGATGGAAAACTGGGCTACATTGGATTCCAGTATTAAGTTAGCCATGTACCTTAGAGCTGATTTTAGCCATTAGTAGAGGTGATGTGGTATCATATATACACAGTGATGCTGCTATTTAAGATCAGAGGAAAGCGAAATGCCCTTAGTTCATGATTTGTCCATGATTAGGCAGGGTAACTTTGGACTGCTATATGCTGAGAAACCTGCTCAAGTATACTTTGTTTGTTTGCATACATATGTAATTTCAATGAAAATAAAGTCAAATAATAAAACTCGCTGTTTGTTTCTGGATTTGAGGACAGTAGGCCTCTAATTTAACCCTTCCCAAACCTGAGACATGATAAGGATCCAATGTCTATATCATGCCAAGCCTGGAAAGCCAGCTAGGCTTATAGCTTCTGTGACACATGCAAATCTATGCCCAGAAAAGGGGATATAGTCTTTGATCCAGGGAACCAATCAAGCAACCAATCAGCTCCTTCATTTCATGATAGTCAGAGACATCTGTTTGCCTGAACGTCTGTATCCTGGAATATACAATAAGCAAAACAACATTCATATCTGAGCTGCAACAGGAAAGGCACGCACACCTCAGTAACATGCTCCCACTCCCAGCATCCAGTGAGACAGTGTCCCTCCACTCTTAACCAATGCAAATACAATGACACATCTACCTATGATTGTCTGGACTGGTCAAAAACACAGGACAGCTCACTAGTCCAAACACATCGATTACTCAGTCCACTGGCCGCAACTAACTCAAGTACCCTTTAAATCCAAAATAAGCTGCCTACCACCTCAGTCGAAACCATCAAGTCATTAGCACACTCAGCGACACAAAGTTTAAAAGAAGCACGCTTCTTTTTTATTAAGAGGCAAAGTCCAGTGGGCTACACTTGTGATGCATGTATGGAAAATCCAAAAGAGACCAAATTAAAGTGATGGTTTTCACTCTCTGGTGTTTTTTTTCTCACTCTCTTATCTCACTCTTCCCACCATCTGTTTCAGGTTGAATTTTGGAAACACACGTTTTTAGGGCATTGTTACACAAAGCATCAATACTAAAATATCTAGAAAGAAAGGAAAGAGAAGAATTGTCTCTGTGTATGGGCTCAAAGCTTGCATGACAGTAAAAAAGGGCAGAATCGCCAGATGGATTTACAATAAAAATATACATGATAATGGAATTTGCATATTGCCTTGAAGCCAACTGAGAAACTGGCTCCTTTCAGTTATATTAGATTACTGGAGCCAACATTTCATGTTGACAAATCAAAGACACGTTTTCCTGTTGTAGTGGGACTGTAGTGGGCTAGCCCCACCCAAGGAAGATGTGGCTAAAGCCATATAATACTCCACAGCTTCGCTGTCAGCCTATGACAAAAAATTTTCATAAACAGATGCCTACATACACTGCATTCTTATCAAAATACTGCAAGCTCTTGTCAATGTGGTGTTTCGGCCAAATTGTAACAGTTCCGACAATAGTGATTATCTTTGAATAAGTATTACGACCATATCATTAAATGTAATCATATTTTTACATGCATGGATTTGGATATCAATGGCATTCCTTTATATGCAAGACCATCCATTTTGTGTAGGCCCTTGTCTGCATGATACAGTTCTATTAGGTACAAGTTTAAAAAAAAATAAAAAATAGAACGTAATAATAACATGGTGCACTGCTAACTGTGCAGGCTAGTTCACAGGACATGTGGTGTGGTGTCAGGGCATGGCCCCTGGGAAGCGACCAGCTATTCCACAGTGGAGGAGGAGGGAAGCTCAGCTGAACTGTGCCGGCCAAACCTTTCTCAGAGTACTGGTGCAGTTCGTTTGGCCAACAACTTTGAAATCCATAAAAACAAAAGTGCACACAAGGCACAAATACTTCCTTTTAAAAATAGTTCAAATAAAGGAGTAAATAATGTACATCAGTTTCTGAAACTGAAATGTCCCCTTGGCTATGCCGTGCATGTAAAGCAGATTTCAGTGGAGCGACTTTCATAGCAGTAGCGAAGACTTAGTAGGCTTAGTTAGACTTAGAGTTAGTTGCCAGAACTGGCTTGCCTCCTGGATGGCTGTACAAGTTCCCTCAATTGTCACTATTTTCATGACCATTGCTATGATTAGGGGGAAGCCAGGGGACCTCGTAATATTGAAGATGACCATTTAAAGAGACCCTTTCTGAGCAATGCCCATTTTCTGCCTGCAGCATTCTCTCACCTCATCACATCTTGTCCTGTCTAAAAAATAGGAAGGTTGTTTAGAGCTCTCTTTTGATATGTGCATCTGATGGACAAGAACAAGTACCATCTGACTGGCACTGAATTTCATTCAGGGGAGCTGTTGGGGTGTACCAACCAATAATACCAAGATCCTGACTAGGGTGTGTAAACAACACCTGCCATTTGACATATATAAAGTATCTGTAGAGATATCAGCATTGCCATCTCCACTGTAGAAACTACACTATACACTGTACATGGCCGTTAAAGACCCTGCTTTAAAAAATTACATAAAATCCTGTCCTTATTCTTAATAATAATGTCTCCCATTACACGAAGCAGTCAAAATGATAAATTATTTCCTACCGTCTATGAAAAAACAAAATAAAAAACAAAAAAGTCCAATTTACTATCAAGTTATTTTTTTGTATCTGTGTAGGCTATATATCTTCCAACACCAGGAGCCAATACTTCTTAAGTACAGGAATATGCCAAAACAGCTTTTTGTAGCATATACCACAACATCTTTTTTCTTATAAGAGGCCTACAAATTTAAACAAACAATCTGAACTCCACAAAGAGAGGAACGCTCATCATAAAGCTAAACATTCTATTGGAACCAGTGTAATGGAACATTTTTTGTAACACTTTTTTTGTCATTTAAGACCATTTTTACAAATCGGGTACAGCAAGGTGCTTGAAAAAAACTGTACAACTTACAATTTACAGTCATACCACCACCCCCCCCCCCCCAACCCTCCTCCCCCCACAACCCCACTCCATCCCAGCAAAGTAGCTGACTTCACACAGAAGGAATGAGAAATGGTGTAAATTAATTTAAGTAGGGGTACCTTGTTCTCCCTCCCTCCACTGCTGGGAAGTTCCAAAATGATCTCTCATTCTTCCCAAAGTGTTGGAGTGTGAATGAAATGAGATGGAGGAGTGATTCCATTTTCAAGTAAAAGGGCTCGCTACTTGGACAGCTTGGCTTCTCTAGCAGCAAACGAGGCAACCCTCTGCTGCCGTCTTAATGTATGAGTGCACGTATGCATGCGTGTAAGTTTGTAGCTATTAACTGCAGCACGAAAAGGTCATAGATGTTGAGCAGGCTTGTTTGGAGAGCATGAAAGCGAGGGCAACTGTCCTCCACTCTTCACAAGGAGAAACGGAACTGCCCTTGAAATAGAGGCTTTGAGATGTCTGGGTGTTACAGGGCCGTCTCCAGAGCGAGGCAAGCGTGTGAAGTGGGCAAACTAAACAAAAATATCTAGAACAGAATTGGGCCAGGGCTTTTGTCAGATAAGTGTAACACTCTTAATGGTCCCCCTCAGACCCCATTTCAAAGCAGTGGTCATGTACCAGTTACTGGCCAGCATTTTTCTCACTCAAAGTCCAGTTTCTGAACAACCCCTTCCCTACCCATTCCTCTCTCTGTGCTAGCATTGTCCATCTCTGCTTGCCTGCCAGGTTAGCATTCCATCTCTTTTAACTATCCCTTCCCCCCCTCTCTCTCTGTGAACATGCATATGTATGCACACATATAACTGGTAGACACAGAGGGGAGGCAGCCTTATTTTCGATGTGTCTTTAGTATTGACAAATTATACTGCACAAGTTTGATTAATCACAAACTAGTGAAACTACTCAACAATTTGTATGAAAGAATTCATCATACATCTCTGGGGTACAGTATGTTAGGCTATATGCAGGAGGCTGTAAGCACACATTGGAATTTCTAAATTTCTTAAACTTAGGCATCCAAATTCTAAGAATGACAAAGAGAGTGTACCTTAACAGTAAGACTGCTTTCAATTATTTATTATCTTTCAAATGTATATAAAAATGAAAATAATACAGAGACTGTGATTAAAATGCAACCCACCAATTTGTCCTCACAATACACTGGATATGAATCAGATTGGCACTCAGAACAGAAGCTTGATCAAACTGCTTTTGTCCTGGAATCAGCTGTTTTCCATAAACTTAAAAGTCTTATTAATATCCACAGCAAATTAAGAACATTTAGGAAAATGGATACACGGCACATCTCTCTCATAGGTTTGTCCTACTCAGCATTTTGAAGTTGTGTTAAGTGCAAGCGAAGCCCAAGCTATACCCTCAAAATGAGGTTACCCCATGACTTGCCTCAGCTCCCCCTCCCTCCCCCAAAAAAGGGGGGGAAACACTTCATCCCCTCTTCATTCAAATATATTTATCTTTGGACAACTTCCTCATCCTTCTCATGCATACTAAACTTTGGCCAATGTCAATGAAAAACAGCTACGGCAACTAGCACCGCAAATTACTCAGCATTTTTCATATACAATATAAAGAGGAAGTCAAATGTGTTTTCAGTATAAACAGGACTGTTGGTATAGAAAAAAACTGACATTGCATAATGTTTTTAAAATAAACACAAGTTTAAAGACAAGGTTGTGGGGAAGATAATAATCAATGAAAACAAGAAATCTACTGAGAACATTCACAATGGAACAAGTGTTCCCACTACTCCAAAGGGAAGTGAATATAATCCAAAACAATTCCTCCAAAGTAAAAAGAACCACAGAGAGAGAACAAACCGAGTCTCGATAAATGTCATTACAATATCGTGGGGATTAAAAATACTATTCAAAATTATTCCATCTCATTTCTCCAAGCATGTTTTTTTAAAGAGTTTCTGTTTTTATAAAAATGGTAATCTAGTGATTCTTTTACTTGGATAAAGAGAAGCATTCACACATGCAGCAATTTTGTATTTCTTTTTTTCGTTCAGAAATGCTGATTATACTCAAAAAGAGAAATTAATATTCGTAATGCGCTTTAATAGTTCATTGATTATCATCATTTTTACCCTAAGGCAAGGCACATAATGTGATAAATAAAACATCGTGCAAGGTACAGGATTTATGATAGAGGGAGTTAGAAGGAAATCAACAGTAGGGCAGATGGAACAGAACCCATCAGTAGCATCGGTACCGACTGCATTAAGATCTACAGGGCAGAAGAACAGAACCCATCAGTACTGAACAGGACATGTCATCTCATCATTACAACGGTCAGATATATTTATTTTTGTATTTAGATATGTGAATGTACATTATTACCGAACCTTTAACGCCATGTTCTGCAAATAAATACAGGTGGAACCTGTACAGCAGTCATTGCTATTGAAGTAATCAGAGCAGAACCGACTTGTACGAGTATTATTCCTATTCCCTTACGAATAATATTGGCCACTTATACGGTGTGTGTCAGTTTGATTGTGTTTATAGCAGAAACAAAGGGGCATACATGGGTCATAAGTGTTGTCGTGTGTCATGTTGTTTTGCCTCTTTCTTGAGCTGTGAAATATCATCAGGCCACTAGACGTTTCCGTGCAAATCCGCCGACACCTGTTTCCCTTCCAAACTGCTGCCTAACCTCAGGCTCGGAGCCGCCAGTTCTACCCCCGAAAAGCTCAGGTCTCAATTAAAAATGAAAAAAAAAAGCTCTACAGAAAAGCTTAGGCACTTTTCATGGCTTTAATATTTCGTGTTTTTTTTCTTTTTATTTTATAAAGAAGCGTCCCAACCTAGTTTTAATGTTCGGTGCTAGTTTATGCCAATTCCACAGCACACGTGTTCTCATTTCTTAGTATTTTCAAATACATTTCAGACACTAACATGCTGGGAATAACTGTGGGAAGAGCGAGGCTGACCTTTCCTCAACATTAAAAAGCACCAGAATAACACCATGTGCACTTAAAGCCATCACATACAGATACCTATGAAGTCGGCAACCAACCAGGAACAAAGGTCTCACAAACCTACAATAGGGGTTTCAGGCCTAGGCATCCTAGCACCAGACCATTTGTCGCATTCACAGATTCATTCACTCATCCATGTACTGTATGCAATCTCCTGTATGCTTTAAAATATGCCACCCAAAAGTCCCTCTTCAGATTGTACATAGAAAATTTGGTTGAACAGGTCGCAATGGTAGGGTTATGCCACTAGAAATGCCACTGGATTCTTCTTTACACATGCACACAAAGGAAACATTTTCAAGATCAGTATATAAAATTTGAAACACAGTAGTACTGGATTAACAATTCTGATCATATTGACATAATAAGAAAGCCAATGATTGTAACTCAGGTACCCCGCTACCAAAAGAACTACTATACTACACTCTACTATCTTAAAAAAAAACTTGTGTTGCAGCATCTCATATGATTATGCCAAACATGTTAAAAAAATAGCTGCTAAAGAAGAAAATGAACTTTATAGTAGTGCAATGCATTTCATTTCCAATGAAATCGAAACAAAAAATATTTTAAAAAGAAAAGTGTTTCTCTCTTAGACTCACTTCTGCAGCACGAGACAGAAGTCTTTTTTTGCAAGTATTCCCAGAGCCACCATGCAGAAATAAAGCCATTGCATCTAGTCTGACTAAAAACTGCTTGCAAAACAGCGAGAAGAACACGACTCGGTGCAGTAATCGGGAGGTGCATTTTTAAAGATTTTTTTACGTACGCTTACTTTTATGTTTATTATAAACTTCCTCGACTGCAGAGGTCAGGATGTTTGGTCACTTTGTGGCCTACAATACAAACATTCTGCTAAGAAAAATAAAGGAGGAGGCAGCTGACCGTGTTGAACCTCGCTGCAAAGCACTGTGGGTAGAAGGAGAAGCAGGTCCGTGTCCACGCCCAGTGTTTTGGCATCAGGCCTCGAAAGCAGGAGAGGTCCCATCCGGAACGTTCCGTCCAGGAGAAGGTTTCTCTTTGATCCGAGACCCTGTTTGTTGTCGTCGCATCGCTTCCTGTGCAGAGCTCAGTCCAGGTGCCCTTCTTCTCCCGCACTGGTCTTACGATCATCACGGAGTTATTAACACCCACAAGCGAGTACTAGAAAACTCATCCTCCGAAAATAAAAGCGTTAAGTAAGTTACCGCACGCCGGGCAGCGCTGAAGGAACGTGCATTCTTAACATTTCTCCCTCTCGCTGCCAAAGAAATAAATATGCAGCACAGGTGATTGTCTAAGAAACTGCAAGATTTTTATCCGTTCAGTCAGAATTTAAAGTAAAGGGGCTCCTGGGAATCTAGGCGCAGCTCTCGGCCGCGTATTCGCCCTCGTCCGCTTTCAAAAACGGGGATCTCTGTCGGTCGGTGGTCTTGGGAAGAAAATGTCGTTTTCTGGAACAGCTCTTTTGGTTCTCCATTCTTGGCGGTTAAGAAAATAAAGGATACTTATTTTGCATATATGAGGAAGAAGCACCTTGAATAAGGAGGGAGAGCCCACATCCTGCACATGTTGGGGGGGGTGTCGGGACCCCCACTGCCTCCAAAAATCCTCTTCTCTCTTTCGGCTATCCTTGAATTCTCTCTCTTCCTTCAAGATGCCCAATTAAAACTTCTTTTAAATCTACATATGCATATATATTTATTTTGCTTTCCCTCTTGCATCGCATTCATAATTCCACAATAAGTCCCAATTTCTTTGTCTCAAATCCATGTGTCCATGCTCCGAAGGATTATTTGTAAGCGTTCTTCAGTTCCCCAGATACCAAGACTGAAAGACAACAAAAAAAGAGAAAAAATAACAAAACACTGATTAGTATAATGTATGCTTTTGTCTTGGGCTCTGAATTAAAACAATTGTTTCAAAGTCAATAACTGTGTACGAGCGAGCGAGAGAGAGAGACAGAGAGACAGAGAGAGAGAGAGACAGATTGCAGGCATGTTACAGTATTAGTATACTGCACACTGTACAACACCTGTAATGTGTGTGTGTGATTGTGCATATATTTCTAGGCATATGTATATGCATAATTATGTGTGTTTGTGTTTGTCTGCATGCGTATGTGTGCGCGCGTGCGTGTGTGTGCGTTTGTGTACATGTGTTTTTGTCTGCATATGCACCATTCATTTGCAAATTCAGTCTTTGAAATGTTTCTATAATGTCTCAGCTCCTCTTCAGGCAGCCAATACACTCTGACCCACATGCAATGTTCAGCGAAGACATATCTTCCCAGTAGCACCGTCATCCCGGAAATAAATCAACTCACAGAGGTAGCACAGTTCTTTCTGCGTGATACGTGCCTTCGGTACACCAGTGATGAATAATTCAGGACCACTGAGCTTTGCTGCCAAACGGGGCTCGGCTGCCCCTCCCTCTACGGGGCTCTTAGCAGATCCGCGTTCTATCGGCCTTGCGAACAGACTCTTCTGGGCTCCAAGCATTTAGCTTCAGTCAGGACCAATGAGGCCCATTAAAATAACAGCGCTATTCCGAGTGAGGGAGAGACCCCAACAGGACTTGAAATTAAAGTTACGTCCAAGTAAGGTTTTGGCTCTCAATACCAAAGTTTTTTTTATTTTTATTTTTTTAAATCTCTCGAAAGGGAACTCAAAAAATTCCTAACCCCCTCTCTCTATCTCAGTATTTTTTCTCCACCAAGTTTTAGAGCTTTTTAGCAGCCCTTCAGCCACTGTGTCTAAGTACGCCCATTTGTACAGACTTATTAAGAAACAATAAAACCTTGGCTGCCTTTTTCTTGTTAATGCAAGGAGTAGAAAACCACATGAATCCAGCTTTATGCTCTTCCTGTCTCTCCAGAACTCTGCTCTGAGATCAGCCAGCAGCACTGTCTGGAAAAGCCCCTTCCCACGTCCGACGCACACACACACACACTCACACACACACACGTGTACATATACAGAAGCACACACACATGCACAAACATGTACACAAACTCACATGCACATGCCCATGCCCGTGAACACACATCCATACACGTGCACACACACACACACGTTACATTACATTATATTACATTACAGACATTTGGCAGACGGTCTTATCCAGAGCGAAGTGACACATGCACTCATACTTGCACACAAACATGCATATGAAAACATACAGACACACAAGCAATTTATGAAATGTTGAATACCTTCAGCACAACAGGGTTGCCTACTGTCAGGCCAGAATGCCATTATATACACTGTGAACGCATGCATAAACACATAAACACATTCACGCACAGCAGACACATAGCACAGGTGCCATGCTGTGATATCTGAGCCCCATCTCTGCAGTACTTTTGCGAGAATGAAAACGTTGGAAACCGAAGCATCAGCTACATCAAAGAACACCGAAGTGTTTCGCAGGTATGTCTCCAGACGTGAAACAGAAGGACGAATGGGCAGTGGGGACACTTTGAAATGGAAATTCCCAACAGTCTGCAGAGCTTCATGTCTCAGGAATGAGACTCATACCACATGTCACACAAAAGCAAATGCACATGCATGCACTCACACACACGCACACACACACAGATGCAGTATATGCCTTCAGAATGTTTTTACCCCAGATTGATTATTTTTCCTTTCACTGTTCAGCAAAGTCAAATTAAAATACTGTATATTTGAAAGTGATTTTTTCCTCCTCTTATAGAAGCAACTCCCTTCAATGTCAAAGTAAAATAAAGCATTTAGAAGTTTTCCGAATATTAAATTAAAAATAAAAGCCTGAAAATGACTTAACTGATAAGTTTTCACCTTTACATTAACAACCTAAATTAGGCCAGGTGTATTTCATTTTCTGAGAGATCACATTCATTAACAAGGCCCATTTATGCTGATTTGAATCCACCGTCTGTAATGATACAGTTCACCATCTTCAACTGCATTATTGCAGAATAAATATAACAAACTCTGCTGATCAGACCAGCCATGCTATCATAAAGTCCAAGCAACTGCCCACAGAACTCTGAGATGAAGTTGTAAGGTGGCAAACACTGGAGACAAATATAAAAAAGATTGGCAAAGCTTTGACCCACCCAAGGATCACTCTCCATTGTTGCAAAATGGAAAAAGTTTTTGGCACAACCCAGGCACTACCATGATCAAGCCAAGTGGCCAGCTACAACCCCAACAGAGTCGCAAATCTCATTGGCCGAAATGGGAAAAACTATTGAGTACTTCGCAGATTTGGCTTCTTTGGACGAGTGGCTAGATGGAAGCTATTTCTGAGACAGGGCAACATTAACTCACACCTAACAAACCATGAGGCCTGAGGAGACTAAGAGTGAGCTCTTTGGCCTGAAAACAATGCGCTGTCTGGCACAAACCAAGCTCTGCCCATTGCCCAGGTAGCACCATCCCTACCATCACACATAGTGGTCGCAGAATCATGTCACGGGGTTGCTTTTCACCAAGAGGGACTGGGAAGCTTCCATCAAGGACAAGATGGACAGAACCAAATACAGGCAAAACCTTCAGGGGAACCTGTTTTCAGCCCCCCCAGAGATCTGCGTTTAGGGTGAAAATGTTCTAAGTTTACCTTTTTTTCCAATATAAAAGTAAGGGGCAAGAATTATACTCCAGGATATAATTAGGTTTCTAAACCAAAATTTAAAGTCTGGGGTATAATTATGCTTCTAATCCAGACTTGGTGGAAGGCCATCATTTTAATACAGACTTATTTTTTTCTTCCAAGCAAGAAATGCAAGACAACCAAAATGCATAATTTAAAGAGGACATAATTAGTGAATTAAAGTCTAGCTAATGATAAACTCTTTGAAATTTGTGAGAAACGTAAGTTCCAGCTACTGTTTGACCACATTTCCTTTCACAGTTTTTTTCACTCCTTCCTGCGATGTAATTTAAAAATGAAAAATGATCAATAAAGGACTAAACAGGTGTGGCGTGATGCCTAATCCTTTTATCCAGGCACACCCAAAGCTGCTATCCAGCTGCAAGAACACACAGAAATGCATGTACTATCCTCCCAAACACACACTGTCAAGATGCTGCTTCTTTTTACACTGCAGTCTACAAGTCGAGCTTGCACAGACATGAGTAGAAGTAACCTGCTTCATGTGCAGCTCGAGCAAGCAGACTGTGGATTCTCTATTGACCAGCAGTAGTCCCTGTTGAGCGATGAGACAGTGTAATAAAACCCCAAACCCCTCCCTCCCCTCCTTGGCAATGCTACAGCCAATCATGCTGCACCTTGCGACAATCCAAATTCAGCATCAGACCACTGGGCCAATCCACACACTGGAATAATGCTTTTAAAGGGCGAGCCACCCGACAGCCCTGGAGCTGGCTTCTTAAAGAAAAACAAAAATCAAAGCAGAAATAAACCTGTGTGAGCCCATTTCACAACGAAATGCGCAGATGATTACAAATGCTAGAGGAAAAAATGATTAAGCCAAACCGTATCATTTTTGTATCTTGCGTCTGCACCTTAAATTTTGGTTTTGTTTGAGAGTATCGCATTTGTATGTCAGGGCCTTGTTTCACGAAAGCAATTTTTGAGGATTTTCACTTGCAGAATCAATTTTTCCTTGCAAATATGGATTTTCCTCTGATGATGGAAACAGAAAAAATCTTTTCTGATCAAGCCCACCCTTTAGATAACTATGGAGATAAATCTTAGGTCAGTTATTAACAGGAGCATGGCCTTTTACCAGTCTAGCTTCAAGTGCCCCCTCAGAAAAAGTAGTAAACTAATGTGTATCTTTTAAGTGTAGGCTCCTTAAGTACATCACGTTTATTTTTAAAGTGTATATTGTCGTATATTTGAAGTACTTTAAAAAACTAATTCTGCCGATTTTAAGTATACCTGCTATATACTAGAATATGTATATAATTTATTATAACATCTGCATCATAAAGTGGTAGCCTATATTTTAAATAATTTAAAACCATTTACTTCTGGAAAGTAAAGCGAAAATACACTTTAAGTAGTCGACACTCTCTGGGATTTTTGTGCATAGAAAAGGTTACCGATAGTAAAAATATGAGTTGTATGTGATACAGACAGTTACAGACTAGGCTATTAGATGCTGGGATTAAATAACCTGGGAGCACACACAACAGCTACATTTGGAGCAACTGTTATTTGTGTCACCGCTTTGTCACAGGTGACATTACTGATGGATGGCTTTAGGTTTAATTTCAATATTACAAATAGCTAAATGCCCAATGTTACAACAAAATGTAGGCTATATTATGTGTACTGGGGAGACATAATAGTTCAAATAAAACAAATCATTAAAATGACAGTTATGTATTACAACATACGATACAAATCAAAATGAGGCAGACAAATGAGAACCATAGCCGATCTACTGATTGCTTACATGAACTGTCTTGCGACATGCGTTCATGAACCGAGCCCTTGGGCCACAAGTTTTTGTTTTGCATTTTCCGTCTGGGCTCAAAATACAGACATTAGACTCCTCTTCACATTTTCACAGTCCTGAAACAGTATCTCAATTAAATGTTTGGCTAATTGAAGGTTATTAATGTCTCTCCACCCTACATTATTTATAAGCACACAAATGGCCACACATGCACAGGAGACAAGAGCAAGCCAGATAAGCCGATCTCTGCTCTACACTGGCGCTCCTCATTGGTTAGCAGTCTGCCTGAAGAAGGGCGGGAGTCTGATGGGCTGTGATTATTTTGGTGTTTTGCTTTTATTTTCATCCTCTTACCCTCTCTATCTCCTGAAGCTGAAGTTTATCCAATGGTTACATCATGTCTGGTTTCCCCTGGCAACCAGACAGTCTTAGATGTGACTATCTGAACTAAATACTCAGTACAGACCATATGGTTGACGTCTTACAAGTGCCAATCAGACTATTGTTGTACATATGTATATTGTATGTTTGCATGTTTGTGTGCATTTAATGTATGAGTGTGTGCGTGCATACAGTATATGTGCGTGTGTGTGCATGCTTATGTGTGTGTGTGTCTGTGCTTATGTGTACATGTGTATGTGTGTGCGTGTGCATTTGCATGTCTGTGTGTGTGTCTGTGCTCACGTGTGTATGTATGTGTCTGTGCTTATGTGTGTGTGCATATGCATATGTGTCTGTGCTCGTGTGTGTGTATATGCATGTGTGTGTGTATGTGTGTGCGTGTGTGTATGTGCGTGAGTGTGTGTGTGTGTATGTTCCTGTGCTTATGTGTGTGTGCATATGCATATGTGTGTGTGCATGTCTGTGTCTATGCTCGTGTGTGTGTGTGCGTATGTGCCTGTGCTTATGTGTGCGTGCATATGCATATGTGTGTGCGTGTGTGTGCATGTGTGAAACAGAAAGGTAGATACTGATTCTTACCTGTGTCTGATAGAGTCCTCCAGGATCCCTCGGTCCGATGCCTACAAAGGGCCGGCTGGCAGGGGGTGTCCCGGGGGCTGAGTACGCTGGGAGGCAAACAGAGAGTGTCCCATAAAAACCCCACTCGCCACAAACACTCCTCACATCTAGAACCACACATAAACTCACCACAGTCTAAGCCCACCATACCTCAGCTCGACACTACTGGTACTAAACCCAACACAGTCTGAATTTACCACACCTAACCTCATCACAAATCTGAATTTACCACACCTAAACTCACCACAAATCAGAACCCACCACAACCTGAATTTACCACAGCTAAACTCACCACAATTCTGAATTTACCACACCTAAACTCACCACAAATCTAAACCCACCACAACCTGAATTTACTACAACCAAACTCACCGCAAATCTAAACCCACCACAACCTGAATTTACCACATCTAAACTCACCACAAATTTAAACCTGAATACAATCTGAATTTACCACATCTAAACTCACCATAATCTATACCCACCACAACCTGAATTTACCACATCTAAACTCACCACAAATCTGAACCCACCACTACCTGAATTTACCACAGTAAAAACTGACCACAATCTAAACCATGAATTTACCACAGCTAAACTCACCACAATCTAAGTTCACCACAATTTAGAATAACCACAATTGAAACTGCATAATCTGACCTCATCACACTCTAAACCCAACCCAGTCTGAACTCACCAAAGTCATGACATAGTCATCTAATCTCGTATGTTCCTGTCATTCCATTTCTCCCGGGATTCCCCACAGAGGTGGTGCTGTGGTGAGTCCTCTGAGCTAACGGAATCTGTACATCTCTCTGGGAGCATGCTGCGCTTTCTTCCTCGTTTACTAATTTCATTAGCAGGATTAACAAAGAGGGGGAGATGGAAACGGCTTCTTGCATTTCAGACTGGAGCTAAATCTCCACCTCTCCTGGAGAGAACATCGTTCTCCATACAGCTGCTGCACTGGTATGTTTTAACTGTGCAAATGAAAAGGCAGGAGTTAAATGCTGGGGGCCAAAGCTTCATGCGTGAACGCTAGTCATGAGAATTGAGGCACACGACATGATGGCGTCTCCCCATAAAATCTCCCCTTCGTCACCCCTCTCTTTCTCATTACCCACTCTCTACTGGTCTCAATCATCATCCTGCATAGCAAAGTACAACATGAGAACACATACCCTCCCACAGACTGACACAACTACACACACCCACACAAAACAGCTACACACACACACACTATAAACACAATATCTACACAGCTATAAACACAAACACAGCTGCACACATACCCATGCACACTTGGTTGCTGAAAAAACACACACACTTCCACACAGCTACACACACCCACACATGTCAACACAAGTTGCTTGAAGTCACGCACACCTGCACACACCCAATACACACATCCAAACAGACATAATTCCTTTAACCATATATGCACAACGGCAGTTTGGCACAGTGATTTCCATGTGACTTCCACGTAAGAACAAAGTGATGGTTCACAACCAGAGCACATACGTTTTGAGCCAACCATGATACCATGACTTCGGTCATAGCTTCTCACCGATTCACACTCTGGTCATGTCATGAACTGACAAAACATCAATTCAACTCGTGACAAACATTATTAACCAACCAGGCTCATCAATTTCATCCTATGTAAATAATAACAAAATTGAACACATATATAAGCAGTCAGCAGTATTAAATTACTGAGAAAAATTTGCTGAAAAATTCCATGTGATTGCGATGCCCATGATTTGACCATGATCTCCTGTATATCTCCCGTATATTCTGAAACCCGTTTCTTAGACCCTTCATATACCTCCCAATGGTGAAGTTTGGGAATGTGATGCGTTTGGGGGCCTTTGTACGACCATCTGGGCCATGATTGGGGGGGCTCACTTACTGGGTGATGTAGGAGAGTTGGCCCCTCCTTCTGAGGTGGTGGTGGTGGATTTGGAGTCAGGCGCCAGCGTCAAGCGGGGCAAGCTGGGGTGTGGCGGGGGCACCAGCATCTGGGAGGAGATGTAGTGGCTGGGTACCTTCACCTGACCGCTGCCATTCAGCTGAAAACCAAGAGAGAGGACCTTCACCTGACTGCTGCCAACCTTCACCTGACCGCTGTCCACCTTCACCTGACTGCTCCCATTCAGCTGAAAACCAAGAGAGAGGACCTTCACCTGACCGCTGCCGACCTTCACCTAACCGCTGTGCACCTTCACCTGACTGCTGCTGACCTTCACCTGACCGCTGCCGACCTTCACTTGACTGCTGCTGAACCTTGACATGACCGCTGCCAACCTTCACCTGACTGCTGCTGACCTTCACCTGACCGCTGCCGACCTTCTCCTGACCGCTGCTGAACCCTGACATGACCGCTGCCGACCTTCACCTGACCGCAGCCGACCTTCATCTGACCACTGCTGAACCCTGACATGACCGCTGCCGACCTTCACCTGACTGCTGCTGACCTTCACCTGACCGCTGTTGACCTTCTCCTGACCGCTGCTGAACCCTGACATGACCGCTGCCGACCTTCACCTGACTGCTGCTGACCTTCACCTGACCACTGCCATTCAGCTGAAAATCAAGAGAGAGGACCTTCACCTGACCGCTGCCGACCTTCACCTAACCGCTGTGCACCTTCACCTGACTGCTGCTGACCTTCACCTGACCGCTGCCGACCTTCACTTGACTGCTGCTGAACCTTGACATGACCGCTGCCAACCTTCACCTGACTGCTGCTGACCTTCACCTGACCGCTGCCGACCTTCTCCTGACCGCTGCTGAACCCTGACATGACCACTGCCGACCTTCACCTGACCGCAGCCGACCTTCATCTGACCACTGCTGAACCCTGACATTACCGCTGCCGACCTTCACCTGACTGCTGCTGACCTTCACCTGACCGCTGTTGACCTTCTCCTGACCACTGCTGAACCCTGACATGACCGCTGCCGACCTTCACCTGACTGCTGCTGACCTTCACCTGACCGCTGCTGACCTTCACCTGACCACTGCCATTCAGCTGAAAATCAAGAGAGAGGACCTTCACCTGACCACTGCCGAACTCTGACATGACCGCTGCCGACCTTCATTTGACCGCTGGCGAACCATTACATAACTGTAGGCGAACCCTGACATGACCACTGCTGACCTTCACCTGACCACTGCCGATCTTCACCTGACAGCTGCCGATCTTCACCTGACCGCTGCCGAAGTTAATCTGACAGCTAGACGAACCCTGACATGACCGCTGCCGACCTTCATCTGACCGCTGCCGATCCATTACGTGACCACTGCTCAACCCTGACCTGACCGCTTCACCTGGCTGCTGCCAAACTCTAACCTGCCCATTGCTGACCATCATCTGTCTGCTGCCGAACCATCACCCGCTGCCGAACGCTGACCTGGCGTGAAATAGAGCTCAACCCGAGATTGCACGGCGGCTGGCTTTCCCAACAACACACTAACAAAGGCACCTTGGCTTTTCAATTCATTTAAAAGGCACACTTTTGTACTTCCATATTTCTTCGAGACAGGCTGAAAATTTCATATCCAGTTCTTTATCTCTTCTGTGCGCCTTGAAAACAACTGTGAGGTAGCAACAAAATATAATTTGTTCTGCTGACTGATACAAACAAATAAATCAGCGAGCTCCGGCCCTGAGCATCCTGCTGGGCTGGCTGTCTGCCGGCTCACTGTGGTGGGAGATTGGGGGAAGCGCTGTGGGAGAACTGAGGCAGCGTCTGATGGATGTCCTTCCCCCATGCTCCGACTGTCGAGGGCAGGCCAGGGAAACCTCCGTTGGACTAATATAACACGGCCAAAGTGCCAGACCAAGTGAGGAGTCATTAATGTCACAGTTCCCTTCACGCGGACAAGCCAGCGAGCCTGCGCGTAGTTCCAGACAGAAAAGTTTAGGCATTTGTCCGAGTGTTGTCGTCGCGAGAGTTTGGGCGTTCGTCCGAGTGTTGTCATTTCGGGCTGATGACGGGGGCAGCTCTAGACCCATTCCTCACTGACAGCTAGAAAAACCTGCCCATTACTGCCGAGAAAAATGAAAACAAACTTTCAGAGCCTCAAAGGAATGGTGCGGGTTCACGCCAGCAATGCTCTGTGTTTTTAATGAAATGATGGAGAGGAATGGTGCAATGTACTGTGTAAATCTTTGGTGTTTCGCAGACTCAAGGATGTTCTGAAAGTCCTAATAGTGCCCGAGACGATCTTCAGGTGCTGCCTTAATGTCTGCAAGAAGCTCTGCAGAGCTTGTTCCTGTGTCTGAGACGGCGCTTGCGTGGTTGGTTTCAGGACCAGCCTGGGACTTCGGTCCTAACACTCTGAATGCAGCAAAGTATTTTCTCCCTACGCTCTACTGAGAAGATTCCTGAGTGAAACGAGTGCAGGGTTGCTCTCCAATAAGCCTCAGCATCGCAGTTTCCAAAGTAACAAGGAAGGAAGGAACACAGCTGTATCTAACACAGCTGTATCATAGTAATGGGCCTATCAGTGATGTTCAGATTTCTTCAGCTGTTGATGTTTCTGTGGAAGAAATTAGATGCAGTGCAGTACACACAATGCTTGTTTACTGCACGTAGACTTTGCCAGTGATCTTGGCTCTTAAGAGATTCCCCAGCTCATGCTTGGAAGAGGATTGCTAGCGCAGGACTGCTCTTTCTATTCATGCTCATCCACACACACACACACACACACGCGCGCGCATGCTCTCTCGCACACTCGCACGCACACACTCAAACACACCAAACACACTATGCAGACATACAGCTCTCAGACGCAAGCACCGACGCTCATTTGCGAACATGTACCCCCGCACAGAGGCACACATGCGAAGCCTTGCCGAACAGGTCACAGCAACCAGTCATTGCCAGGTGGGTTCACACTGGCAATGACCATGATAAAGCGTACCTTCTTTCCATGACACCAAAGCAATACTGCATTGCATTTCCCCTAGTAGAGTATCTGGCCACTCACAAATGCACAGTGCCAATTTGAGAAAGCCACATTTGTCCATGTTTCCGATCTCATTGTTGCTCATCTACAACAATGCTTTCTAGTGAGGCCAGCCCACTAGCTCTAAAAAGAGAATCAGCTCATGTCTTCATCATTTCTAATCACAGTGCGAACATTTGTTGTTGTTTCATCTACTTGCTGTGGTTGAGAGCATCAGAAAACTCATTAAGAACATCAAGGGATTTTCTCCCCTAGTTGTCATTAATCACTAATTATCACATATATCACCGCAACATCATATCCTCCTAAGACCTGGCAATTCATTTTTGTCCCCTGTAGGGGACATGAGTCTTAATCACAAGAACCATATATTCTATCATGATGAAACATATACTACAAGGGACTTTCAATAAAAACAAAATAAATCATATTTTAGAAAATGTATTCACAGAAACGTGTCTTGTTTTGTCATCCAAGACACTTGTATTTAAAATATAAAATTTTAAAACAAACTTTTTTCTGCCCGGTATCAGGAGGATATAAAATCGAAAATGGAAGGCAGTATTCATTTCCCCATAAGTTTCCAATCACTCGGCATTGCGTTGCGAAGGTTAAGGCAGCAATAAACACAAAAGACACCTCTGCTGTTGGGTCACAGAATTATGGTTGGCTCAAATTGTGCTCTGTTTGTGGGACAATCACACAAAAGCCAGGAGGGGGAGGATTCAGGAGCAGCTCCTTATCTAGCATGGCCTCCTGGCCCAAAGCACTGGTGACAAGTCAGCCAGGGTTTAACAGTGCAGTACTGCGGCCTACAGCCAGGGGGAGCTGGTGCTCATACTCACCGGGCCGGGCTGCTGGCTGGAGGGGTCGCAGGCCAGGGAGACCAGGTCCTTCAGCGGGTCCTGGGAGCTGAGGTGCGGAGGGTAGCGGATGGCGGTGTGGGGGAAGTAGGAGGCGGCCGACTGGGGCAGGATGGAGGTGGTGGGGAAGTGCAAAGACGAAGAAGGGTGTGGAGTCCTGGAGATGCCTGCATTGGATGGGAGGGAGAGTCACCATTACACACTTACTGATACTCTGCAGTCTGACCATACAAAACATTGTACAACCTGCACGCATTGAAACCATCATATAGAAAAAGTGGACTGTAGGTAACTACAGGGAATTCTGTCATAAGCAGTATGACCTCATTTTAACAGAAAGGGTAGACTGCATTCTTCATGGTATGCTTAAGTGTAGTTAAGACGTGCGCTCTCTGATCATCCGTGAAATGCATTATTTAAAATCTACTACTTTACGTTTGCTTGCAAAAATGACCGTTGCTAAGCCATGCTATTTACTGCAATATGTCTCTATTGATGTCCTAATTTAGCTGACACATGCTAATGCACAACCTTTTTAATCCACTCATTTTAATGGCTGCTTTACTGAGCGTGCAGAAGCTCCCTCGCGCTCGTACATTATTCTTCATTCTCTTCACAATCATCAGTTAAAAATGTACTGTGGCTGCCTTTTACGCATGGCCCTGTAAAAGCTAGAACACACTCACAGAGGAGGAACTCCTCATTTCTTGGATTGAGCTGCCATTGATCATAAAGGAGAATGTGACAAGAAACAGATCTCTTGAACCCTGAACAGAAAAGCTTGCATTTGAAAGTGGGTGAAATACACAGTGAGAGTGTGTAGCATACTGCGGGTACTGAACACTTCATCACTTGCATCGACAGTGAAATGCCTGTGTATTGGACAGTGCGAGTCCTGAAGAGTGTGAATATACAGTGAACACGATGTACATCATACAGCATGTGTACTGAACAGTGTACATATCCAGTTAGCGGTTTGCATATCATACAATGTCTATTGGATGTATATGCAGTCACAGTAACAGTACAGTATGTGTGTCAATCATTGTGTGTACTTAACAGTGTCAATGTACCGAGAAAAGTTTGCGTATTGTATAGTGTGTGTACCGAACATATATAGTAAATAGTAATGTCAGAGTAAACTATCACCACTACAAAGAGAGTACGTAAAGATTTTATCTTTGAGAGATAGGAAAAAAAATCAAACTCGACAGATCTGAAGAAATCCACAGGTGTTTCGGTCAATCTTCCCACTGTGCGAAGACAACTCAATGCTATGTGTCTGAAAGGATGTGTAGCTGTAAAAAAGCCACTACTGAGAAATGGAAACAAACAAAAGAGAAGCAAATTTACACTAGTGCACCGAAACAGGACAAAGGTTTTATGGACTGATGAGTCTAAATTTGATATTTTTGGAAGTAAGAGAAGGCAGTATGTATGCCATCCTACAGCAAAATAATGACCCCAATCACACTGCTAAGAAGATCAAGTCAATGGCGTTCTCAGAACAGTGGACTGGCCACACCAGAGTCCAGACCTCAACATCATTGAATGTGTTTTACTTGGATCAAGAGAAGCAGAAAATACAACTTCTAAGACTGAACTTTGGAGGTGTTCACAAGAAGCATGGAAAAATATCCCAGCAGATCCCTTCAAAAACCTCAAAGCAAGTCTCCCAGAAAAGGAAGCTGTAATAAAGTATGGGCACACTAATTCTGAAAGATTTCATATTTTACATAGTTTTGTGTTGTAAAAGTTTTGTGTGAAATATATATGTTTGCTGCACTATTTTCTAACACGGAAAAATAAAGAACTTGCACTTAATGGTTGTTTTCACTGAAAAGCAAATAAGGGTGAAGGGTAAAGCATGGTCTCTTTCTCTCTCTCTCGCTCTCTCTCTCTATATATATATATATATGTAGTGAGATAGACAGAGAGAGTTGTATATATACAATGTGTGTATACAATGACAGTGTCTAGATAGATAATATACACAGATGAGAGGGCTCACCGCTGTGGACTGCGATGACCGGCCGGTGGTGCTGTGTGAAACTGAGGCGGGGTGAGCTGTCCTGGGGGGAGGGGCTGTCCATCTCGGTCTTCTTCACTGTGGGAGAGATCCCTGGGCAGAGAGGGGGTGTGGGGGGACAGGGGCGTTACCCACACAGAACCACCGCTGCACCACTTCAAACCTACAGTACATTCATAAACCTCAGGTGCATTTATGACAATCATAAACTGTGCTGCTTGTGCTGCTTTTACGAGACCTGGTATACTGCATAGCTAGCTCCTCTGTGTATGAATATTTACTTCTTCAGATCTCTCTGTTTGCAGAATAAAACATTCAAGTGGGTACATTGTAAAAAATTACACCTAAATTGCATAATTGAAATTAGAAAAACAAATATAAATATGTTAATAAAATGTTTATGTCTTTTTATATAATTTTCTACTATAACATTAATATTTTTTATCAATATCAATATCTTTTAATCAACTATATCAATAAATTACAACATATAATTATTTTTGAAATTGTACATTTACATGTGTTCAAGAAAATCAAATCATGGATATAAAATGCTGGTGAATGGAACTGCAGTATAGATATGTGGCCACTAGGGGGGCTAGGAAAGACAATGTCAGCATTTCAGCAGCAGAGGAACAGCAGAACAGGAAGTGCAGATGAGGTGCTGTCAGGACAAGTGTGAAATACTTGCACTCTTTTTTAGTGCCTAACATTATGAGAACTAATGAACAGAGTATCTGTCATCGACCATGATAGCAAAATTCAGACACATACAGGCATGCAGACGGTCAGATGTCCTCATTATCCACAAGCTGTTCTTATTGCAGGCAGGACTTTGAGTATCACTGTGTTTAACTGCACAAAAGATAACATTTCTTTACTTATATGAAGACAGTGCTGTCGAGAGTAACAGAGCCACACAGAGGCCTCTCCTACAGAGGTGCTGCAGGCTAGCTAACAGCCCCGACTGCTTTCCTATCTACTGTAATACAAGCCCTATGACACACACATACACACGCACACACACACCCATTCACTTTACTTAGGGACAGTCACGCTGACCCCTCAGCTTCGTCCAGCTCCCTCGGTGGGACTGAAAAGCAGCAGGGCCTGACAGAGAGTGCCTGCTGCTCCCACAGCCAGCGGCACAGTGCTGAAGTAACGTGCAGCTGTCACAACACTGCCCTCTGCGTCCCAGCATGCTGTCACAGGCTAGAACACTGGCAGCTCCTTCCCCCTCCCCCCCCCCACTTGCTCCCTCCCCTGGTCCCAGCAATCAGCTGATGAGCTCGTTACAGAGGAGCTCGTTAAGGCCGTCTGGAGTCTCGGACCAGGCTGAATCCTCTGACCTCTCCTGTTCCGGGGTTAGCACGTGAAAAGGGCCACAAGTTGGGGGAGCCTCCTCTGCCCCTTCTGCGGACACACGCGCATTCACCTCCCTCACCCCGACCTGCTGCAGCCACCCCAAACGTGGCGAGCACGTTTCCCCTCCACCCCGCTAACCAACCCACGGGTAAATCGCAGGCCCCTGTGGTAAATTACAGGAAAATCACACCCATATGACTCATCAGTCAGGTCACAATAAGCCCTTTCACGCTATCCTTGCTGTCCTCTGACCGAGTGCATATCCAGTCAAATGCAACAACTGCACCCTCCGGAATTCACAGGAAACCCATCCAGAAAACAACACTTCCTACAATAAAATGCTGAACTGTACGCTATTACGATGCGCGATAGTTTCCAGCTAAACATTTCCAGTTAAAATACAATGGATAAATGCATGCTTCCTCAAAGAACAACTTAGGAACAACCAGGGTAGCTGAAAGGCTATCTGAAATACGAATAGCTCAAGATGCAAAAAAGTAATCATAAACTTTTATTTTCAATATTGCAGTAAACAAAAGGACAGGTAAAAAGAGGTTAAAAGCATTTAAATAATGAAGAACCTGATCCTTATAACAGTAAGAATATTGCCTTTATTCAAAACAATTGTTTTGTAGACAGCTTCACCAGAGCAGAGGTTACAAACAAGCATTAGGCTTCACCAGTTTAAATGTTTCATGGTTTCAACGCAACCGATTGATGAGACTCTCAATTGATGAAGCTGTATATGGCTAAGAAATGAACACTTAGAAAATAGTAAATAATAGAACGTGTGCACGTAAGCTATTTACACTGTTCTTTTAAATTCTTTTAAGTTCATGTTCACACGTGTTAATGGCCAAGGAATGCGCATGTAAAATATATTTCTGTACATTCACTTGGTCTTCTGTTTGCATAGAGGGGAAGTAGCTGCCCTCACATTTTCAAGAATGTTTTCACTGTATTTTCATTTGAATACATGTGTATTCGATCACCAGTACGTGCATTCACACCTGCTTTTAGCATCGCGGTTAAGCCAAAAATGGAAGAAAAGCAGGAATGAAATGTTCAGAGAGCAGAAAAATGGCAACGCTTCAACACGCTGTTAATTGTGATTACAGCTCAAGGCGAAAAGAACTCCACAGAGTCGTGCTGTAAATCTTCCTTCAGGGACGCATAGAGAGCTGCCTTTTTTGCAGACTTTCACAAAAGCAAGGGCTCATGAATTAATTACGACTCTGCTCTCAATTTAGGGAACATAATGCCAAGCAAAACACTCACATTCTCCACAAAGGGCCTATTCTCAGCCGCAGCAGTGCGTAGCATGATTTTAGTCATAGTTACACACTGCCCTTTGATTTATTTTTCTTTCCTTCTCACGACACTCCCACATATTTCTTGGAGTACACTGACAGCAAGGGACAATAAAGGTGTTGCATAAGTTTTGGTAAACATGTTGCCAGTCCTGTAATGTAATGTAATGTCCTTGTGTGTAAGAGTGATAAAAACATGGACTTTCATCTGGTTGCTGTTTTATTTATATTTATAAAAAATTGATTGATTGCTGGATCTAGAAAAGTGAACTATATCTTATAGTATATTACTAAAAAAGGATGTACGTATGTCATCATTATCACCACCACCAGCACCATCATAACCATCATCATCATCATCATGTGAATGGTGTGGTAAGTGCCATAGTGTCAAGCACAGGTGTAAATGCTGCTATGATGTCAAGCACAGGTATGAATAGTGCTATGGTGTTAAGCACAGTTGTGAATGGTGCTATGGTGTTCAGCAAAGGTGTGAATGGTGATATGTTGTTAAGCACAGGTATGAATGGGGCTATGGTGTTAAGCACAGGTGTAAAAAGTTTAACAGTGTTAAGCACCACTCGCCACCCATAGGCACGTGTGACATGTGCAGGTCTGAAAGGAGCTCACCTCCTTCCATGTCCTCCTGCCAGTTTCGGGAACTGCTGCCAGGCGAACTGGGCGAGGGGTAGTACTCGCCCCCTGGGCTGGTGTCCACGTCCTCTTCCATCGATCCCGACTTGTGCCTCTTGCTCCTGTGTGAGAGAGAGGAGGAGGAGGTGAGGGGAGGAGAAAGAGTAAACATGTATGTATGTGAGAGAGTGGACATGTGTGTGTCTGTGGGCATTGTGCGTGCGTAGTATCAAAGTGTATATGCATGTGTGTGTGTTTGTGCATTCATGTGCATGTGTGTGTGGGTGTATCTGTGCGTTTACAGCGTGTGAGACATTGCGGCGGTATGGGACTCACCCGCTAGAGGAGGTGCTGGGCAGGGTTCTCCTCATTCCTGCCCCTGGGGGGTTGAGTTCGTAGGCCAGGTGTCCCTGTAACTCCCCCAGAGAGAAGTTAGGCCCTGTGCCTGTCACCACTGGAGCTGTAAAGAGATAATATGGGGCAAATGAAAACACACATGATCCTCAAACAATACACATGTGAATAACCTGGTGTTGGAACCAGGTGTTAGGATCAGACGAGACAAAAATTTAGCTTTAAAATTACATACACTAGCATGGGTTTTAGTACTAGAAGAAGGATGCTTGTGTTGAAAAGCATGTCATACCTGTGGTGAAATATGCTGGTGGCTCTTTAATTAAGGTCAATGTCAGTGGAATCATGAACTCCAGCAAGTGCCAAGATGTTTTGGCCAAAAAAATGGTATCCCCCAAAAACCTCAAAGATTGCTGTGATTCCAAGCATAACTCAAAATCGAGAAATTGTTAAGTGACCACAAAATTACTGTTTTGCAATGGTCATCTCAGCCTCCAGACTCGAACGTGATTGAAAACGTGTGGTTTGAATTGAACAGAGCTGTCTACAAGCCCAAACCAAAGGGTCTGAAGTTTATTTTTGCAAGATTCTTTAAGGAGGAAAGCTAAAATCCCCCCAATCTGTTCACCAGTCACAGAGAACACTGTAAAAATCAAATCACTCAGTAGTGTTATCCTTAATGCAGGATGATGCAAAGTAATGAAAGGTGTAATACTACTGAGTCAGCATGGACCACTGTTCTCAAGGAATCTTCCCAGCACATCGTGGAATCCATGCCATAAAGAATTCATGCTATTCTGGAAGCAAAAGAGGGTCCTATCCTGTACTAAGGCTGAGTTTATACATTCCCTGCTGTAGTGCTTCCATACAATGCTCAGCCAGTTGTCTCTTTCATGCTTTATGTGCCTCTGACTGAGAGTTGAGGCAGCCTGACTGCAGTGGGCAGGGATGTCTAGTGGCCATGGAGGGTGAGAATAAAGCCAATGTGCTGCCACAGGTACGGTTTTTAATATAGAAGGGATATCAGGCCAGAAGCCTGGGATATCCCTCTCCTGCCTGCTCTGGGATGTTAGCAAAGACAGCAGATCATGCTCAGACAGTCTACTCCGTTCAGCTCGTGGGAATCTAAGCTCCATTAAAGCTATCAGGAAGCTCATGTTTACCAGCCTGCATTCCTGTTAGGAGACATGTGGCAATTACCCTACTTTCTGTTTTGATTGAAACCAGGAGTGACAGAACAGCTGCGGGTTACACCTAATTTGTTCATCATATTAATTAGCGAAATCCCAACAGAACTTTTGAAGCCTTATGTGTACAATATAAAAACACAAGGACTGGTAATTGTGGAAAAACTGGCTCAAGAACGTGCCCTTACACGCTTTCTAAAGAAAAAAGTTCTGAAAAATATTTATTTGATAGGAAATCAATTATAAGCGTAAATAAGTGCAGATGCGCAAAGGTAGCCCCATTAATAGAAGGTAACTCTGTTAATTGACAGCCTCTGGTGTGGTATGATTAGGGCTTCTCTGGGAGAACCTGTCATTTAGAGTCTGAATTGCTGTGGGACTGTGTTAATTTAGCACTAAATGATGGTCAGTTAGACACGTTCACACACACATACATGCCCATACACATACACAAAATACTTTTACTTGAGACACAGTTAACATATACAACAATGGGCTTAATGGGTCAGCGATGTCTTTATATTTCATATCAACTTGCACCAGAGCCAGGATCTCCCTCTGAGTCACACAGTAGTTCCTTTCTGGATGACACCATTCGTGATGGACATATGCCACTAATCTCTCTTCCTCTGCTCCCTCTTGTGAGACCATAGCACCTATTCCCACAGTGCGTGCCTCTGTGCCCACGATGAACCACTGCAGGGGGGTCAGGTGAGCCAGTAAAAGTGCCTGGGCCAGGGCACTCCATGGCCTGGCTAAGGCTGCAGCACTGGTGTTCCCTGGGTGAGGGGCCTTGGGACAGCCGCAATGACCCTGACAAACTCTTACAGCAGGAGGCAGGCCCCAGGAAACGAAGCTCAGCAATGTCCTTTGAGGTCGGCCAGTACCACACTCTAGCCACTTTCTCTGGGTTTGTGGTCACTGTGGCCCCACATCACACGGCCCAGGAACTTGGCCTCTCTCTGCAACAAGTGGCATTTCTTTAGGTTGAGACAAAGTCCTGCTCAGCAAATTACAGTGAGCGCCTCTCTGAGATTTTGAAAAGCTCTGCTGTAATCAGGCGTATGAACATGGAGGTCATCTAAGTAAACCACACGCTTGCCCTGGGGGGCTGAGGTCAGCACTCTCTCCATTAGGCGCTCAAATGTAGCAGAGACATTAAGCGTCCAAAGGGCATCACTGTAAGCTGCCAGGGCCCGTGCCCTTGCAGTTTCGCCCTCTAGTGTCAACTTAAACCTGCTAATAGCCAGTGTCCGAAGAACCACAGTGAACTAGCGATATAATCCAAAGAATCATCAATACAGGGATGGGAGCAGGATTGCTTAAGGGTCACAGCATTCAGCCACCTGTAGCCAATGCAGAACCGCCATGCAGTATCCTTCTTTCAGAGACAGCAAGGGTGGCCCATGGACTATTGGAGGGTTCAAGGAATGTGGGTGCCATCTCCTTTACCGTCTCCTCAGCTGTCTCCCTTTTTGCCAGAGCAAGCCAATGGGGGCATAAGCCAGTTGGGGCAGTGGAACCAGTGTCTGTGGTATGTTGAACTGTTGTCAAAAATATCAGCCGGCAACTCTATAACCTGCAATTACTGAGGAGGATCCGAACAATTGTTGCTGCATTGTCAGAGCTCCTGTATTGCCTGTACTGCCTGTTGAGTCTCTGCTGACAGCCTCTGCATGCTGTCTGTTTCTGGAGAAGGGTGGTCATCACTATCCAATGCACTGGGCCTTCCACCAGGTGCTGATGATGTGGACATCCCATCAACTGACCACTGGAACCTGTGGCAATGGGCATGTCAAGCCTGACTCCTCTCCTTCCCTTGCTGCAGATGTACTAGACTGTCACCCAGACAAGGTACAGCATGTTTTATGCCAATGCACACCCCCGTCTGTAAGATTTGCCGGAGAGAGGAGGACGCCATTTAACCTCTTCCCCACACCCAGCATCTGAGCGGGGGCTGTAGTCTCACACCAGGATAGGCCCTTGCAGCGTTGCACCCATCAGGACGAGCCACCAAGGCATGACGCTCTGTTCCTGGGGCCTGAGGTGCAAAATCTTGTGTGGTGCTAGCTAGGGCGGTCAGGGGAGGGAAATCGCTCGGTCCCTCAAGCTTTTCAGTGGTGCTGAACATTGAGCCCCTGGAGAAACTCTTCAACCTCATCTTCTGCAGCTAATGTTAAGAGGCAGATCAAAGAGGCAGCACTGCATTCAGTCAAACCACAAGGGAAATGGAGGTCATCCACCAACCCCAATCATAGTATCACGCCCATAAGGCAAAAGGACACCAAGTAAACAAATCATTTCGTGCAACATTTGCAGACATCACAAAACCAACAACATGAAAGAAAGAAACTACAAAACATGCCTAGGGTAGTTCGCACTGTGGTATAATTTTCTTTAATAACAGCACCAGACCATTACTACAATAGGCATACAGAAAATAACAAAGTATAAAGGAATAACAAGGAAAAATAAAGAAATCAGCTGCTTAGTTTTCTGGATCAGAGAATAGCTTATTGTGAGTGATCACTTGATAAGCAATATTTACTGAACAGCTTGTCTGCAATTAATGCCTTAAGTGGTTTATGTACTGGAGCCTCTCCCATAATCCCCATGTTTGAATTATCCAGTAAGATGATAACTGTACTAGTTACTGACAGATCTTATGCAAATCAGCATGTATGCGATGGGATTCCAGTCACTCCCTGCTTAGCAAACAGTCACTGAATACATCATTGCGCAAAGTCGTGTAGTTCAGAATTTTGCAGTAACAGACTAAAAAGCAGAGAGTACAGTTCACTACCCATTTTTCTCCTGGCACTCATAATGCTAATGACTCCAATTTGCATGCACACAAGCCCAGCTTTAGACAGCTTTCATTATTGAGAAACGATGCCCTTGAGTGGCAAATGTGCAGAAATGTAAAGAAAATGGCAGCACTCGGTTTTACAAACCCCATAGTACATGCACAAACAGCAAACACACAAAGAAACAAATTACACACACAAGCTCACACAGTAAAACACATACAAACAGTGGACAATTAATAATCGCACGGAGGAGCACATGCAGTTTACTGATTTATATAAGCTATTATTTTATTGTTCTTTTTGAATATCTTCAGCTGCCAGACTGACAGCGTCTGATTGATTATTAATTGGATCACATAAGCCATTGAAATAGTTTTTGAAGCTGAACAAAGCAAAAAGGGTGGACTTACTTCTGGAGACTTGCACTAGCTCTGTTACATTAAAAACTCCTGACGTGATGAAGCTTTCCTGAAAATCAGGACCATCTGTGAAAGTCAGAGACAGTTCATTGTTGTGGCATCAAAACACAATTCCGTATCACATTCCACCATTGATTTGTCACAGTGGCAGGTTTAACAGTGCATCCCTTATAACAGTCCATTCTAGAAATGCACACAGCAGTATACAGTATATACACTAAAACAGCGCTTACAGTTTTTCTCAATCGATCAGGCACATGTCTACAAACTATGGTCCATGTATTGTTTCATTTGAGATAATATCTTTACAAAAACTGAATATTGGTGTCAAAATTGTACACTTTCAGCTTCATCCACACAGGAATAAGGGCAAAATCTCTGATGTTAATCAGAATGAGCAGAAATGCCCTTTTTTACTGAATATGATGAACCAATTTTTATGCTAGAATTTGGTTCATGACAATTTTGGTAATAGTAAATCATATTTGACATTTTTATGTTTCTCTATTTCCAATACAGTAACAGTAGGTACAGGTAATACTGTACTATTGAGCATTGGTGATTTACAAATGAAATTGCATTCAGAACTGCTTCAAAATAAACAACCAAAAGCATGTACCGACAACTTTATTCAATATCGATCCTTTCATTTCTAGGAGGCCAGAGTATTTCATTAACCTCAGAGTCCAGGTTCTCTCTGGCCATCACAGAGGGGGAAATCGGTGTGTATGTTGAATCCATCTCTGGCATGCATCTGCTATGTCTTCAGTTTTGCCAAAATAAGATTTCAGTTCAGACTGCTCTGTTAACTGTCAAACTGCAGAAATGTGCCAAATTGATGGAGAAATAATTTATATCCTTCCATTTTCATAATTCCTTATTCAGTCAAATACATTTACATGTAAGAGATATAAATTTGAGAAGAGTTTTACTGAGACATTCCTTAAAGTGCAGAACACCCATTTAATGCTTCGAGAGTGCATTTTGCAAAAAGTTTGCAAGCTGTCTGTGGAGAGAAACAAGGACTAGCAGATGATCCTAAAAGTATTATTCACCATACTTTAGACACTTTGCAGGGAGTGTAAGTATTAATGGGTGCTCATTTGATGTGCTTTCCAGCACTTTAGCAAGAGCTGCTCTGTGCATGATAGCGTTCACAAACACAGCTAGCTGCACTGTGCTTTCTGCATTCAAATGGTGAGGTACTGCTCTGCATATTGAATAAAAGTCTATTAGACAATCTATGGCTGCTTCGATAAAGACATTTAAAGAAGGGCTGGGGGGTTAGGGTTGGGCCCATTGGAGATACAGTAGCTCAGTATGTGAGTGTATGAAAGAGGTGTTCTATATTACCCATGGTAGCAGCTCTGCTGTCCTCCTGGTCTGAGCCAATACCGGTATGAGGGCTGCTGCTCTGCTCTGACTCTGAGAGAGAGAGAGAGGGAGAGAGAGGGAGAGGGAGGGAGGGAGGGAGAGAGTATTTACTTGACAATGAAATTAGTCTTTATGCAGATGATCAGGTTCTGCAGTGTATATCACCGATTATTCTTGACAAAATATTTTATTTTTATTAGGAACTATCTCCTATGCTGCATGCAGTTTGATACTGAAACTGATGTTTGTGTTCAGAATTATGAATAAGACAGTCAACGTTTTTATATTTACAGCCTCTGGAAACACTGCACTGCTGTACAAGCTTCTTTGGATTTACATGAAGTACATTTTAAACATAAGAAACTCATAAATACCTAAAATATCTTTAATTGACCATACAATCTGTCTGGGCCACTTGAGAACAGAAACCGAACCCCCAGAAAGTAAACTATTCCAATACGGTGTAACTTTGGATGATGGTGAAGCTTTCTCCTCTTGCCAGGATGCCACTGTGTTCGCAGTGTATTTCTCAATGACGGGATAGTCCACAAAAGGAATGCAATGCTTTTGTGCCCACTAAACCATCACGGGTACCAGAAAAAAAGATATACCGTTTACAAAGCACTAACAATGGACCAGAAGGTGTATGAACTGCACTACCAAGACAATTGTGACCGTAGTTATGCACATTTAAATTGTGTACATAAATTTTGGCACCAGAATGGCTAATTTTATTGTAAATGGAGCTGAATAGTGGATGTGTCTGATACACAAAGATCAAAATGACCACTCACAATAAGCATGGATTTTATTTAGATGACATAAAACCTGGTAATGAGGCGATATCTATTTAAAAGCCATGCAATGCATACATTTGTCAGTGACCGTGGCAGATCTCATAGTTGCAAGAATAAGAAAATGCTAACATGTTAGGAGGAGGTGGGAAAAATCTATTTCGCTCTCACTCGTTTCTCCAAACTTGCATACTGCACCTTTAAGTGGGCTATTTTATTACATGGAGACAAATTCTTCGACCAAGCTTACTCCCATTTTCCCTTCAACCAAGTCACTAATACAGTAAATCACTCATTCAGTAAATCAGCTCATATGAATTGAGCTGGCATGCGCCAGGAAATGTCGAAGAGGCCCATACACGCCAGTCATTTGAATGATCTTGGCACAGTGATTCCTTTCTAAGTCATCATCATTTGCATACACTTTTTTGTGTGATAAATTTAAAGTATTTCCTTGAAGTAAAATGACAGGCAAGTTTCCAATAAATGTTACTTGCTCAACCTCAAAAAAAAACAGATGTGAACAAAACCAGCCTTTTACAGTATTGTGCATTTGGAGATAACTTGACTCCAAGACACATTTTTCAGTTGAGCGTAATTTAATTAGTCTAGCTTCAGTGTGCTGCTCAGCAGTGCCAAGTCCATACACTCCAACGACGTGACCGAATACCATTTTGGACAATTTTATCCCGATCAGAGATTAAATTACGTTGTAATCGAGCCTGCAATTTGAGGGCCCCCACCCATTTCCAATGCCAGAGTTGAACTGAAGGTCATTTCTGTTTGGTCCTCCTTTTAAGATTCACTCCATCTTCTCTTTATATCTGCTCCATCGCCTCGAGCAGCAGCTACGTACAGTACTGACATTCTGAGACCTTTCTGTTGTAATTACATTTCTCAAATTTAGCACTGACCCATATCGCTCAGATCTCCAGCTGCTGTTCAAAAAACCTCACATTGCTCTTTCTCCTTCAGAGTTCTCACTTGTTTCCACGTGTCCTGGTCTTGTGCTTTTGCATTATCATTAAATGCACTCGCTAACTATTTGGGTGTGGTCGCATCGTTACTTGATTTGCATCAAAGCTTCAGTGAATCATTCATTAATATGGCACAGACTCGTGTATTCACAGCTCTTGCGTAATAAACAGCCCAAACTGTGCTCAGCAGTTTTCTTAGTGGATTCTTGTTGTAACCTATTGGCACTTGTTCTGACTTCCTGTCTGTGCACAGTCCAGTCATTCCATCAATTGCACCATCTGATGTTTTGGATTGTGTAATTTATATTTGTTTCATGTTACTTGCTTCTGTCTTGTTAGCTGGTAACAGCCATGGCAACCAGAACATTTTTAATAATGAAGTAAAAATATAATGTCTCAAAAGAGAGTGGTACGCTTTCATTCGATCTATTGCGAAACAACCAACACACTTGGCTGCTATATATTAAAACTATGTCATGCCAATACAGCATTTAAATTGAACTGTGAGAGAGAAACAGGGAGAGAAAGAAACACTAAGATATCTTTCCTCTTGGTCGCGAGGATGGTGTCCAAGGCCACCACGGGAATAGAAAACACAGACAAGATGGAATAGAGAGAAGAGGAGACCAGAGCAAGTAGTATTAATGGGTAGTAAATTCTGGGGCCATTAATGCTTTGTCTAAAAAAAGAGCCTCACACGTGGTTCCATATCCAGAAACAGAGATTTGAGTATTCAAATATCAAAAAAGTGAATATTTATTACATTTACTAACATAAAATTATACTGCCAATGCTCTCATCAGATCCATTAATCACCAAAGAAAATTTTCAAAAAATCTTTAAAAATATCTCTCGCATTAATTCAATGCTTTTGCAATCTGCACTGCATTATTTCATATGCAAAAAAAAACAAACACTTTACCCTCTGCATGATTACACAAGAAAACTAAAATAAATCTTTGTTTGTAAAAATGAGAACACTTCCATTGGCTTCTCCATTATTCATTGCCACTGTTGGCCAGAATAACTGAATGCTTTTTTTGGGGTAGAGAAGTTGAACTTCTGTACCAAACAAAACATTTAAATGCATTAAAACCTTTGGCTGGAAGATCAAGCAGTCAGGGTGGCGTGGTGGTGCAGTGTCCCCTCACAGCAAGAAGGCCCCATATTTGAACCCCAGCCGGGGCCTTTCTGTGTGGGGTTTGCAATCTTCTCCCCATTTCCACAGGGTACTGCAGTTTCCTCCCAGGTTAGGATAACTGGTTAGGTTAATTGGAGACTCAAAACTGCCTGTAGATATGAATGTGCGAGTGAATGGTGTGCAGGCCCTGCAATTGATTTGTGACCTGTCCAGTGTATTCCTATGCCTCCTGCCCACTGCATGTTGGGATAGGCTGCAGCCCTGCACCCCCTACCCCATTAGCATGTGTTCATTTTATTTATTTTTTTTGCTGCGCTTGGTATTCGGCAAAGAAATGAGCGAAAACCACAAAGCCCTTCCAGAAAACAAAGTTGGCTCACTACAAATACTCTGGCTTCAGTTAAAAGTTAACCACTTTGAATAAATAAGCATCGCAGTTTAATGCAGAAAAATATCTTCAATCTGATAGGCATGACTCCATTAATGTGGCGAGACTACACAACTTTCAAGCTGAAGTACTGGAGGGCTTTCTCATTGACAGTACAATCACATTCACCCAGACTCACCCTCTCCTCTAGCTGCTAGCAGTGAAGCTGGAGGTGGGCTGTGACTGCACCACCACTCCAGGCGCTAGCACCTTTATAATCTGGGGCCAACTGCGTCTGTTCTGCCATCCTGTGTTTTGAAGCTCTGCCCTCATCCCACTCCATTCCACATCACAATACAGACTCTGAATCTGAATCTGCTGTGTTCACGGAAAATTAGCAGGGCTGCATCCCAGTCCACTGCCTAAATATTCAAATCTGGCCCTATAGAACAGTAGTACAGCTGATACCTGATCTTAATTTGACTTATCAGTGTCACAGATTGGCCAGGGAGCCCACTTACCTTGGGCACCAGGTCAAAATCAATTCAGGTATATAAAAACTGAAAAGCAGCAGTACTACACTATCCCTGCCTTATGATATACTCACCAACTCCCCTTGCTCATGAGCATGCTGCCCTCCATTTTGAGTTCCTCACAATACAACAGGTGGAGAATATAAGCTGGCTTGTGTGCTTCCTTAACTGTCCCACTTGAGCAAAGCTTTAGCATTTGAAGGCATTGCAGCAAAGGGTGAATTTATTGCGCACAGTGTTCTGCATTATTGGCGAGAACAGTTTAACATCCAGTAGAACTCTGGTACCAATGTGACAGATGTTTCATTCTCTGGATCAGTTACTGTGAAATTTGTGGAAAACTGAAAGGAGTGAAAATGAATTGAATCAAAATGCGAAACTCAGTGCCCTAGTTCTCCTTCAGGCCAAGTGAGTTCACTGCCACGCTAGTTCTCATTGTCTTTCTCATTCTCATTCACTCTCACTGTTTCTAAGAGCCAGCTATGCATGAGGCCCTGTTCTCTTTATCTCCACACTTGCCTTCTTCCCTTCTATCAGTAAGAGAGGAATACATCTACATCTGACGCTCTACTCGGAAGGTAGAGAAAAAGAACTGCATGGAGGGAGAGAAACTGAGAAAGAAAAAGAGAGAATCTAACACAGACAAATCTCCACCGTCAAAATGATGGCTCCATGGTTCTCCAAATCCCACGCATGAAAAGTTAAAAATATAAAATATTTCAAATACAAAATATTTCATAAAGTAATAAAGCACAGTCCACTACAAGAGTGTATTCTGGTGCTGCTGTGGTGGGGCAAAAAGTTCACCTATGCTGCCTGTGAGATATAGGTGAAATGCTTCATTGTAATTGTATTACAAGGCCAAATTGGAAAACACTAGTTTTTCCCAGCACAATTCTCCTATACTAAGCACAAATAACAACACATACTATAAATTAATTCTGTGGGCAGAATTTTTCTTTTAAAGTCCTTAAGATCAATAAACCTCGCAGGCCCGACAACATCTGCTCACAGATGCTGAAACACAGCAGGCCAAAGCTACAAATGGACGCGATTAAGCTCTTCAACTCAGAGCTGAACGCAACTTGCTTCTGTGTGATCTGAAACAAATTTGACCCCAAAGACTTCAGCAGCATTCATGTGATCAGTAAACTAGGAAACAAGGTAAACTAAAATATGTTTTTTTGCAGCATACATAACAATTACTCAAATATTGCCCTTCCTTATTTGAACACAGTATTATGATTCAAGGGCAAATTGGTTTTCAAAGAAAATATCACACTTCATACAACAGGCCATTAATATATCAAACAGGTTTGGCGTGGCTATAAATGTGTTGTGAAAAAACATGCAAGGCCTATTATGGCATCAGGGAAAACCTTAAAATTAAAATAAGGCTGAAACATATTTGATCCAATTCTACTATACGGCAGTTGAATATGGAACACTTTCAAACTCAAACGGCAAATTGTGAGACAAAAGCCCAACAGAGACACCCCATCTTGGACAGACTCCCATTCCTGCTTCTCATCAAAAAAGAGAACAACTGAATTTGACCTGATCCATCACAGACCGACCCAGAATCCAATCATCACAGAGCATTTATGAGTAACTATCTCTACACAGAGACACTCCTCTTGGAGAAATGATCTCAAGAATTTACGGGAAAACATCTGAAAATAAAGTTTTCCAACTTGCTTTTACAAGAGAACAAAATAAAAGTAAAATGAATCAAAAATGTAATGCTGGCTAAGTCTAGTGCGAGGCTATGCAAACAAAACCTTAATACAGACTAAGTAACAATAGTATTAAAGCTGAAAAGGCAGATCAAAAAATTCATGGATGACTAGAAAACAAAGACTGTGCAGTTACTGTGAGCTGCAAGAGATATAGGTGTGATTGCTGTACTTGTGCTCAAAATACAAAAAAATGGCTAATATTTCACTCAGTGTTTCATACTAATAAAGCCCCATTTGAATATGGAATACATTTTTTTATGACATTTGCAAATCTCTATGACTAACCATAAGCTAAAGTACTGTAAAGTAAGCCGTTTTATTGATTCCTGTATAGTTGTAACTATTTTCTTTTAGCAGCAGACTTTTCTGGCTGGAGTTTGAGATCATCACGGCAGTTTTTTTTTTGGCAGACATTTCATGTGTCGAGGAGTCTGCAGCTGGCAGCCATTTTAGATAACTTTCTCTCTCTCCCTCTCTCTCTCTCTGTCTGTCTGTTTTTCTCTCTCCCCATCTCTCTCTCCTCTCCCACAGTAGGAATGCACAAAATACGAGTAACCTTGTAACAGTGCCAGCACACTCCTGTGCCAAGTCACCCCCTTCAGATGAAAGATAAAAGAAACAGAAAGAAGCAAGAGAGTGCCAGCTCACTGTTGGCAGAGAGAAAAATTAAGACAGAGAGAAAGAGAGAGAGAGAGAGAGAGTATGTGTATGTGTGTGTGTGTTTTGTGAAAATGACCTAACAAGACTTACATTCCAGTGAAGTAATTTGGTGACTAATGGCCAAATGACAACACAGACAATATTTAAAGGAGCACTGCAAGGCAATGTGCCAGCAGGGAATGCAAGCAGAGAGCAGACAGGGCAGGAAGAGAGCACAGGCAGAGAGCACAGGCTGACGGGGCAGGAAGAGACCACAGGCAGAGAGCACAGGCTGACGGGGCAGGAAGAGACCACAGGCAGAGAGCACAGGCTGACAGGGCAGGAAGAGACCACAGGCAGAGCACAGGCAGACAGAGCAGGAAGAGAGCACAGGCAGCGCACAGGCTGACGGGGCAGGAAGAGACCACAGGCAGAGAGCACAGGCTGACAGGGCAGGAAGAGACCACAGGCAGAGCACAGGCAGACAGAGCAGGAAGAGAGCACAGGCAGCGCACAGGCAGACAGACCAGGAAAAGAGCACAGACAGCACACAGAGAGGCAGAGCATAGGCAGATGGTGCAGGTACAGAACACACTGCACTTTTTCTCAGCGCATAATGGTTATACTGTGGACCCAACTAGACCCTTAACTAGAAGGTTGCAGGTTCAAATTCCAGATGGGTGTTGCTGTTTGCATCCTTGGGCAATGTTCTCAATCTGGATTGCTTCAGTGAATACATCCACGTTTTGAAATGAATAATACTTGCCCCTGGGTAAGAATCCATGGCAAGCAGAACAGTGGTAATGTGTGATACTAATGCAAAAGCAAACATTCAATTAAGAGTAAAGCATTATTTCTATTTTATTTCACTTGCATGGGAAGAAAACAGAACTTAATAAATCATTCTTTGTCAAATGAATCTGAAGGTCATTCCACTGGACGATTGCAATCACTGTGGGTTGGATGGCTTGTTATTTATTAACATTTTAATGAATTGCTCAACCAAGCGGTATAATTTTTCTAACCATCATAACCATCACTCCATCTTTCTCCTTGCTGATCACCATTCACTAAATCATAACCCTTACCCCATCTCTCACCCGCTGCTGATCACCATTCAGAAACAGTATGGGTAAGCAAGGTCGAGAGTAATACTTTTTACTAGTCTGAGGCTCTAAGGAAAAACTCAACCAATTACAGAAAACTGGATTTCATAACTGACACATAACCGATGTGACAAAAAAATCTAAGTTCTCGCCTATTCAAAATGACCACAAGCTGAAATGAAGAAAAGGCATCATAAAATGGGGGTTTCCCAACACCTTACGCTAACCGCATCAGTTAGCGAACAAACACAACCACTAATCCGCTAACCTTTTCAAGTTACCTCAAATGACACAGTATTCATTAGGAGCCCCTGCTTTAGGGAATGCGGTAATGAGATTCCTTTTTACAAAGTCTGATACTGAGGCAGCTTGAGCCTTCCCAATCAGCTCGAAGGCATTTTTTGATGCACCATAAAAAAAAAAGAAGAAGAAAGAAATCTGCTGAATAGAGGAAGACTGGACAGAGCTGCGGCAGTAAGTGTGATATACTGTACGCCCTTTTCTCTATGTATTACAGCAGCATCGAGCGCGCTGGGGAGATGCGCAGGCTGCCGGTAAATAGTGGCTGTCACGCCCTCTGCAATGCTCTCCTGCTTATGAAACATGGATGCTGGAGCACAGAGTCACAGCAATAAAGAACACACGTGCGTCACGGCTGCGCAGGCCAAATGACTGCTGAGCGCAATTCAAGACTGAGGCGGCAGATAAAGGGGACTGGGTGGTAGAGATCAGCGGGTTTGCGAGAACTGTATAATGAAACTGTAGGGTCTGATAATTAGCCCGGCTGACTGCTAATAGCAGATTGCCACTTCTTTTCGGAGGGAATTTTTGAACAAAGGGGGCCATGTCTGAGAACAGTAATACACTAAGCCACAGCTGACAGCTGGAGGACATGGACGCACACGCACACACACACACACACACACACACACACACGCACACGTGCGCACATGCTAAACGTGTGAAAGACCAGAGGAAACTAAGCTGCTGCCAAAGGTAGTGTTGGTGGGCCAGCAGGGGGCACAAAAACCCAAACCCCGATGTCCCAGCAGTGATGGGTACACTGTGCTGTAGGAGACAAAGCTGTATTCTGGATTTGACGTTAAACCATTGTCTTGACGCACATTGTCAATAAAGGTCTCATGCTACTTATCACAAAGAGTAAGAGGTTCCTCAGGTAATCACCCCCTCCCCATTTTAACTGGCTCAATAATTCCCTCCCTCTCCACTCCAGCTGAGGTGTAGTGAGTGTTCTGAAACAAAATGGCTGCCGTGCATCACCCAAGTGGGTGCTACACGTTGGTAGTGTTTGAGGTGAGTTTCTCCCCTTCACTATAAAGCACTATATTGAAGCAATTCATTCATCATTAAATGGGTACACACAGATATTGCAGAGTCTAGTATACATAAACATACAACAGCCAAACTTGCTGCTGCAGGAGAGGTGAGAGCTATTTAAGCATTTTTGCTTGCCAAGTATCTAATAACTGACCTTAAAAAACAACTATGGACAGATCTGTGTGGAAAGAAAACGTCTGGGAACTAAGAAGCAATATTTCATAAGAAACAAAGATTAATCGTTTAAATTCCAGCCCAGGAGATTACAACCTTCTCAGCCTGAGCTGTGCTAACAGAGGAGAAGGGGATTTTTTATTATTATTCCAGCACATAAAATAAAGCTATTAAACAACAGGAGCGACTAGCTCTGAGGTATTGTAGCCTCACGTAGAGAGAACCTCACTTGCATTGTGTGCAAGGAATAATCAAAGCTGTTTTTCAGCTTTTCTGAAAACCGCAATATGAAGACCAGACGCGAACGCCATGTTCTTTCAATGGTTATTTTTGGACGGATTTCATACATGTATTAAAAATATATATTTATAGAAAATGGTTTAAGCCACCCATGGTTCCCTGCTCGACTGCCAATTAAGGAAAAATTTTCCATCTCAGCCTAGCATGTGGGGCCCATAAGAGTGTGGATACTCGCACTTGAGTTTTTCATATAAGCCTGCATGATTTCACGTCGGGAGTATTCTTTGCCATGCCGACACAGAAAGGTGAAGAACTGATGAATAGACTGTGCATTTTTATGCTGGAGTGTAATAAAAGAACAGTACTATTGTTGATTGCAAACATCACCACTGCATGATTTCATTGCAGAGGGTTTTATAATGTGGGCCACGGTGGTCTATCTACTGTCCTCCTGTAAGGAGAAAGTGTGATTCTCACTGCAGGGAAAAAGTGTGATTCCCACTCTTTACTGTCCTGCTGTAGGAAGAAAGTGTGATTCCCACTCTTTACTGTCCTGCTGTAGAGAGAAAGTGTGATTCCCACTCTCTACTGTCCTGCTGTAGAGAGAAAGTGTGATTCCCACTCTTTACTGTCCTGCTGTAGAGAGAAAGTGTGATTCCCACTCTTTAATGTCCTACTGTAGGGATAAAGTGTGATTCCCACTCTTTAATGTCCTACTGTAGAGAGAAAGTGTGATTCCCACTCTTTACTATCCTGCTGTAGCGAGAAAGTGTGATTCCCACTCTTTAATGTTCTACTGTAGGGAGAAAGTGTGATTCCCACTCTTTAATGTCCTGCTGTAGAGAGAAAGTGTGATTCCCACTCTTTAATGTTCTACTGTAGGGAGAAAGTGTGATTCCCACTCTTTAATGTCCTGCTGTAGAGAGAAAGTGTGATTCCCACTCTTTAATGTTCTACTGTAGGGAGAAAGTGTGATTCCCACTCTTTACTGTCCTGCTGTAGGGAGAAAGTGTGATTCCCTCTCTTTACTGTCCTGCTGTACAGATAAATTGTGATTCCCACTCTTTACTGTCCTGATGTAGGCAGAAATTGTGATTCCCACTCTTTATTGTCCTGCTGTAGGGAGAAAGTGTGATTCCCAATTTTTCCTGCCCTGCTGTAGTCAGACAGCAGGCCACAGAGATGCAGAGACTAGCTTCCTCTCCAGCCTGCCGTTCCAGTGATGAATGCCTCTTACCAGGCCTAGCAGTGTGCATTGTTTGCATTACAAACGAGACATAACAGCACAACAGCACCCCCAACAAAGAAAATCTGCCAGCATGATTTGTTTCACGTTGCCTCGGTCTCCATTCACTGCAAATCATTTTCTGATCTAATGACATGGAACCTACAAAATTCTCTTTTTTTGTCCATCGCCATGTCTTCAAGAAACACACAGATGTTAATCAATTCCAAAGCACATATGTACACCTGTGTCCCACATTGAAATCCAACGTTTAAGCAAACACATTAAACGTGAATGATTTCAACAGTGAAATTTAACACAGAAAAGCACAAAAAATCCCCTGTGTCCTCAGCTTACATTTAAAAATAAAAGCCAGAGAACTGAATGCTGTCCAACTGGATCACACTCATTCAGATTGCGTAAATCTCTGTTACCTGCAGGGGGCAGTGTAGAGGAGCACAGTCAGCGTCACAGCACAGCAGAGTGCTTGTTTTTACTGGACAAACAGAGCAGCTTACAGAGCCAGTGCTTCGCATATTATTTCTTTAATATTCCTTTATACGTCTGAATGTTTGCAGAAGTTCGAGTCAAAGTAAATGGCTCACAGAAACCTGCATCGGTACTGGAACTATGGACTGCAATAACATAAAAGCGACTGCGCAACTGCAGTTACATTGCACGAAGGCTGTGGACTTACGGCTCAGATCCTTGTATCTAAGCACTATTCTAAAAAAAACCTTAATGACTTTGTAAGCTCCACTGGTGGACTGGATAAAGTCTGAGAGGAAAGAATCAATAAATAGGCTAACAAAAACACAGACATTGTCACATATGAACTAACCTTAGACTCTCTACACTAACAGAAGAGTTTAAAGTCAGAAAATCTATCCCGGTGACTATTTTCATTACAGTAAATATCCAGCGACAGTCAGCTGTTTTGAGGCGGCATGCCCAGTAAAGGGAAAACACTGGTCTACCGCTCGGTATGCTGTGTTACTGTGCCTTTAACGTCCTGCTCTGACCTCACTCACACTAAATAAGAAAACATTAGCAACTGGAAGAAGGAAAATATACAAAGCCTTGGTTTAAATATTTAATCAACAACAAACTGTGTCCAGGGCAAGTTTCTGTATCCACAGTGTGTGTGAGAGAGAGGGGGGGAGTGGGGGAGGGGGGAGCTAGAGAGAGAGCTCAAGTGAGAGAGACTGACGTAGGCACTTGTCCTGAAATGCCCTTTCTTCAATACGTGCCTGCGCTTCCCTTCCCCCACCTCTCTCACTCTCACTCTCTCTCTCTCTGTCCTCCACTCTTTTTTCCTTCATTATTAATGTTATTACAAGTTATATGTTTTTTTTTTTTTTGCAAATCAGCAAAGTGCCAATGTGGCAGACATTAAAATTCCACCCAGAGCCACGCGGTCTCTTCGTTGCTTTTCTTACTTTCGCTCTTTGCTCGCTCCCTTCTTTCCTGCACATCCGTATTGACTTGGATCAGCAGTTTCCTGGGGCTTTTCCAAGCAAGCCATCCAGCAGATGGGGATTAAAACAAAACGATACAAATAAATAGCCAGAGCCTGACCGCAGGATGAAGCCTGAGGGCGCAAGCGGATTTTGCCTCTGGGTGAAAAGGCAACTGGTGGCACGCTAATTGCCACTCCAGCTCGACCCTGCCCAGTCTCCTGTGGTACACATTAGCCAGTCATTTCCAGGTGAAGCAGGACAGAAGGGGGGAGGAGGGGGGAGAAACAGCAGATCATGGCACTGCGCAGCACTGCTCGCCGGCCCAGGAAAGTTATTTGGCAAGAAGAAGCTGTACAATACATTCAATCGCATGTTTTTCCTATTTCCTGTTACTTTAAAGTGCCTTTGAGACAGTGACTCGGTGAAAAGCGCTGCACAAATAAAACTCAGTCTCCTGTTTGATATGTATGAGAAACACGTTAACGTGTGTATCCGCATGTGTGCGTGTGTGCAAGTGTGCGCAAGTCCCTCGTGCGAGAGAACCGAACTGGAACCACGCCCTCGTTCTCGCAGCAGCGAGCTGCCCGTTCTGTCGAGTTCAGCCCAGAGCGACGCTTGAACCTGTCGGCAGGGCAGGGACCGGGGGCATGCGCTACGTGCCGCGGCTGCTGGGACGCACGTCCTAAATTTAAACAGAGGGTACCTGCCAATCTGGACCAGATGGTGTCCAGCGCGCGTGCGCGAGAGCACGTGCAGACGCCTACGTGGGCACAATGCTAGCGTAGCGCGCGCACACACACACCCTGGCACACAAGCAAGGCGCCGGTTCGCTAAGACCACTCGAGCATAACACTCTTAACTGCCGAGGCCTTTCTTCATTCAATAAACAATCTTTATTATTAATCACCATTGTTCTTGGCACGGAACGTTTTCAAAGGAAAACGTAAGAATTAAAGAGTGATGTTTCATTAATTGTGCCAAATACTTTCATGCATAGTTGTGCATCTTGAATGTGGCACTGTAAACTTAGAACAACCCTCCTTCTCTGGTTGGGGACTCAAGGCAACCTCATTAACAGCCAGAAATGTTAATTGTACTGAACTGAAATACCAGGTTGAAAAGTCCTCGGAGGACAGCTAATCATTTTAAGTCAGCAACAATCGCATTAAAAAAAACCTGAGTTCTTAGCTTGCACACAGTTGACACAGTGATTATATTGTTAATAAATTGAGGGAAAAGCTAGACAATGCACCAAAATGATCGAGTCTGTATTGCACACTAGGTTTTCCAGGTTTATTGTACAGAAAACATTTGCAGGTATAGTGCTCTTCAAAATTATTAACACTCACGGTAAAGATGAACAAAAAAGACCACAAAATAAATAATACAAGTACTGAGCTATATTTGAATTCTCAATCTAGACAATATTCTAGAACAACCAAAATAATTTTTCTCAAATTTTAATTCTATTTCTTTCCGCTTCGTTTTTATTATTTTTTTGGCCAAAGTTTTCTGCACTTTGGCCACCCTCCCTTTGCCAGCATAATGCTATATAGCAATCTTCTGTGGCATTTTATAAAGTCAGAGGACATATTGGGGGATCTTCCTCTTGACCATTCCTCCATTCAGAATCTTTCAAAATGCTTCAGATTCTTTGATCGGCGCTTGTGGACTGCCCTCTTCAATTCGATCCACACACTTTGGATCAAATTCAAGTCTGAGACTGAGACTATTACTTGAGATAGTATTGAGACAGATTACTTTATCTCTGAGAAATTGTATTCTTACTAAAGAATATAATTTTCCCATTTTTTTCCTCACACAATACAGCTCATTACCCTTGCTGTCATTGCTCATCTTTATCAAGTAAGGCACTGTAAGTTATTGATATCATAAACAAAAAGAGCTACAATCCTCGTATTCTTAGCACATAACCCTAACCATTGCTCCACATATGTTACAGAACACAACCTCTTGTTGTTAAGGGCAAAGTCCAGAAGACAGTAAACAGAAACAGAGCAGTCTACCCCCCCCCCCCCCCATAAACCTCCCCCCTGCCCTCCCAACTTCTTTTTCAGGGTGGCGTACGATACTGGGGGGTGATGAGTGATGACTCTGTGCAGCTGTGTAACTCAACTCCCCCCCACCAGAGCAGCCAGTCCAAAAGAGTAATACATCATACTTTATATTACAAACAAACATGCATATAAAATATTCTGTTTTTTATTGCTGGCTTAAGTATACAAGAATAGTCTTCCTGTGCCCTATCATTTCAATAAGGGGTGGTATGAAAGGGAAAAACCAAGCCTGGTGGAAGACAGAAATCGAATGTACTGCAACATTCAACCCAGTGTCAGGCTGGCATCCTAATGCCCTGTAAAACAAGACCTTGACTACACTCTGGACAATAGGAAGTAAGGCTTTCTGCCATACAGTAGCCTACACAGTGATTTAAAATCACTGACGCTGCAAACAGAAATTACTTCCAGCTTGTAAGTTCCTTTTCTAAATCTTGAAGTATAATTTCACTTTCCAGGACACTTTTGAATACACTTTTCATTTTCCTTGATGAGGCTTATTAAAAATGGGAGACCACACTTTTTTGTTTAGTAATTTTCCAAGAATCCATTTTCCCTGAATCCATATAAAAGCATCTGCGATTCCTCGTGATCACCACTGCAGTGCATAATCTCTAGACCATATGAATCCAGCATTTTAAATAAAACCCTAACATTACACATTTCAAAACCATGCAATTAATTTTTTTCATATATTATTTCTGCACAATTGCACTGGTCCAGTTGCAAGCCCTCTAGTTTTGACAGTGGGAGTTAGTGCCATCGCAGCTGTTATGCAGCATTGATTGGTCGTAAATTTGCACCACTCAAGCATGGTAGCACAAAAGATTACAGACTTGGTTTAGCTAGCGAACTATATGGGTAGATTTTATCAGGAAAAAAAAAAGAAAAGAGCCGATAGCTATAACCAGGAAGTGAATATGAATCTGGTGACATCTGTGCCAGGCGGCACACAGACAGCCGAGTGCAAATCTGCCACAGAATGGAACGGAACGAAACCACGCGTCGCCTGTGAGTCTCACCATAAAAATTTCATGCAAAAATACGTAAGCCTGTCAATGGCCACATTCTGTATAAAATCCAATGCTGTTCATCTATAGTGAACTCCATGTTTATAACACATTTTTTCTTCATTTCGCTCTGTGCTGCAATTTTCGATTTGTAATCACACAATTAACATATAGTTAAAGTGCAGATTCTCAGCCTTTATTAAAGGGTATTTTTTATACATTTTGGTTTCACCATGTAGAAATTACATTATTTTTTAAATAAATAGTCCCCCCATTTCAGGGCACCATAATGTTTTGGACATATTAATGTCACGTAAATGAAAGTAATGTTTAGTTCTTTGTTGCATATCCTTTGCATGCAATGACTGCTGGAAGTCTGTCACCTATAGACATCCCCAGGTGCTCAGTATCCTCTGCCAGGCCTTTACCTCAGCCATCTTCAGCTCCTGCTTGTTTCAGGGGCTATTGGCCTTTAGTTTTCTCTTCAGCATATGAAACGCATGTTCAATTTGATTCAGATAGGGTGAATGACTTGGCCAGTCACAAATATTTCCAGTTTTTGGCTTTGAAAAACTCCTTGGTTGCTTTAGCAGCATGTTTGGGATAATTGTCTTGCTGCAGGATGAAGTGCTGTCCAATGAGTTTGGAGGCATTTGCTTGAACTTGAGCAGACAAGATGCATCTGTACATTTCATAATTCATTCTGCTGCTGCTGTCAGCAGCTATATCATCAATTAAGACAAGTGAGCCTATACCTGTGGCAGCTATACACGCCCAAACCATAACACCCCCACCACCATGTTTTACAGATGGGGGTGAGGGGGGGCTGCTTTAGATCTTGGGCAGTTATTTTTGGCCTCTACACTTCGCTCTTGCCATCACTCTGACAAGTCAATCTTGATTTCATCTGTCCACAAGATCATTTTACACAACTCTGCAGGCTTTTTTTGGTATATCTTAGCAAACCGTAACCCTGTTTTTGTGGCTGACTAGTGGTTTGCATCTTGCAACTTGCATCAGCCTCAGCAGTTCTGTTTGTGAAGTCTTCTGCGGACAGCAGTCACTGACACATCCATGCCTGCCTCATGAAGAGTGCTTCTGATCTGTCAGACAGGTCGTCAACTGTTCTTCCTTGGCCTACCAGTCCCTTTGTGATTACTGAGCTCACAAGTGCCATCTTTCTTCTTAGTGATGTTCCAAACAGTTTATTTTGGTAAGTCTAAGGCTTTGGCCTTTGTCTCTTTGTCTCTTATTTCCTATTTCTCAACTTCATGTTAGCTTCCTTGACGTGCATTAGCAGGACTCCGGTCCTCAAGTTGACAAAAGCCAAAACAGACTCAAAAGGCATTCAAAAGCCTAGAATCAAGACTAGATACTGAAGGCACTCTTATACCTGCACTAATCAAAAATACATTTCTCCCAAACATTATGGTGCCCTGCAATGGTTAGGCTATGTATAAAAAGTAATTTCTACAAGGTGAAACCAAAATGTATAAAAATACACTTTCATAAAAGTTAAGAATCTGCACTTCACCCATGTGTGTATTTCTTTAATTACAAATTGTGGAGTAAAGAGCCAAATCAAAAAAATAAACGTCTTTGCCCCAAACATTATTGACCTCTCTGTAAGTCACTGCAGCTAAAGAAATCACCAATTTACACTGCCTTTCATACAGGTCACCTGATTGTAGTAGCACATATTTCATTCCATTGTAATAGCACTGTTTCAAGTGTGAAAATTCCTTAGAAATGTTTACAATAACACAGCCTGTAACAGCAGTGATTTATTAACAGATGATAGAACTACATACATCTTAATATCTTGGTTGCACCACATTTGGACTCTTTGAATCGTGTCATCCTAAAGTTGATAACCGATGGGTCCCCTAAAGTAACCTTTGCCTAATTATATTCTGTATCAGGTTAATTTTAGAAACGAAAACAAACTAAAGCTATGCAAGTCATTTTAAGTACAACGCCATCCTGTGGTATGATAGGTGTACACACAGCCACACTCTAATTGTATAATATAATTTCAAAAAACAGTATACCATGTACTCCAATATTTTTCCAGGACGGTACGGCTGTCTGAAAATCTGGACAACATCCGATCCTAACAGAATGTAGTTGTGTGGTCTGTGAATTAGGAGTAAATGATCAAACTGTAAAGGCACTCTGTGAAAGCAAACTAAAAACACAGCATGACTCCTCTCTGATTGAGAGTGCAGTGAAACATACTGTGGAGTGTTCGGCTCGGTGAGCTCAGCTGATGTGTCCTCGAGCGCAGAGGTCACTTCAACACCGCGCCATTTTCTCCTCATGCTGGCTCTCGCCAGCCGAGAGATACAGCGTGATTTGCTGCCTTGTGTAATTTGCCAGCAAGCATGACATTATTATGTGTGCACATCCACAGCAGTAAGCAAGTAGGCAAGTGCTCGATCAATACGCGGCCAGTGCTGACAGAACTCTTAAAATAACACGCAATACCTGTACTATTGCACATATAAATTCTCTAAATTAAAGGTCTAGTGTCCCTTTAAAACTATGCGGCCCATGAACAGTACTTACATTTCAAGGAACTTGAAATGGGAGAGAAAAAAAGACCGTGGTCATCTTGCAGCACTTTCTTTCTCTTTCCAAGCCCAATGGGCAGTAACACTGACCTTTGAGCATGTTTATAGCAAGCGATTAGAGAATAGCTAGCTAGCTGGTTAAGGCTGGCCTTGTCTTGTCTGCACAAGTGATGTTAGCGAGAAAATGTCCTGAACGGGTTGGCTGGCTGGCTGGACCAAAAAACTCAATAGCTGGACACAATTGAGATCCACTGATTCACAGTTCTGGTAGGGCTGAACAATGGACAGGTTTTATAAGTTCCACACAGCCACACATGCCCATGATACTGTTGGCTGCACTGTAAGCCACAAATGAGTGATAAATGGCATAAAACTAGGCTTTATTAAACACAAGGTTTGTAATAAACGCCAAATACAATTTATATTTATTTTTACTCTATTTTATAACAAGAAGAACAGTTTAAGCTGCAAACAGACTGCACAACACATGGGAGAGAACTGATGCAGTACAAGTATTCATTGATGAGTGTGAAGTGTAGAGACTTTCAGTTAAGGTTCAGGAAACCTAAACAGCCGTTCTGTAACCTTTTTTTATTCCCTCTACATAATCCCTCTCTTCGCTCTCTCTTCCGGTGGAGAGTAGGACGCGTGCCAAGCGTGCCACCATTACGTCAGTGCCACTAGTGCCAGCTTCTAGACACAATCCCATTCAAACTGGTTTTACTGGGGTCACACATTCCCCACATTCCATAGTCCTGTCATGCAGTTAATATGAAACCAATCAAATATTCACTGGTCTGAAGGTATGTTTGTGTGACCCTAAACAGATGGAGGACTACCCTCTTCAGTTACTGTCACACCACTCAGCTATTAATGGTGCTTTTTTGTTTTCATCCAATAGAGGAGGTGGGAGGATGGGCACACTGCCAGTTTGATCGTTTAGACAGCTTACTCTTTCAAAAAAAAGTCACACTCACAGTCTAAATGTGATTTAGTTTCCTTCTACGCAAGCATGGCGATGGACAGTGACCTTTCCTGAGGCAGGGACTCTTTTATAGTGCCTTCTGATTTTTAGTTTTTTCCTGGTATTTTGATTCTACTTAAATTCTATGACCCATATGGTTTAAAGGGTATCATTGCTGTTCTGACAGTGTATGGATCTGAAGCACAGGCATCACTGGTGTTCATGTTTGCAGCTCACATCCTCACTTCCCCCATGATAAACTGGCCCACTCTGTTGCTCCTGCACACACTGGTGTGGTGACACAACACAGAAATACACTCAAATGCTTCAACACAGACAACACAGACATTCACAGAGAACAAATAACCACAAGAAAGAAGAACAGAGCAGTCTGACACACTGTAGACCACAACAGTGCAGTCAAACAAACGAGACAGCACAACAGCGGTCTAACCTAGCAGAGAGCACAACACAGTCTAATGCACCAGAGACCAGAAAAGAACAGTTTAATGCACCAGAGACCAGAAAAGAACCGTAAAATGCACCAGACAAAGTACAGCACAGTCTAATACGCCAGAAGAAAAAACGCCGCAGTCCAATGCACTAGAAAAAAGAACCATGCAGTCTAATGCACCAGAAAAATAACTGCGCAGTCTAATGCACCAGAAAAAGAACTGCGCAGTCCAATGCATCAGAAAAAAAGAACTGCGCAGTTTAATGCACCAGACAAAGATCACATACTCTGCCTCAATGCTAGCCGAGATAACGGACGTTTATCACCCGCACACTGGCTACCACAGCAGCACGTGTTACATTACATTACAGGCATTTAGCAGACGCTCTTATCCAGAGCGACTTACACAACTTTTTACATAGCACTTTACATTGTATCCATTTATACAGCTGGATATATACTGAAGCAATACAGGTTAAGTACCTTGCTCAAGGGTACAACGGCAGTGTCCTTACCCAGGATTCGAACCTACAACCTTTTGGTTACAAGCGCAGTTCCTTACCCACTGTGCCACACTCCGTCCTGACGTGTGGTGCAGGGGCGAGAGCAAACCCTACACCTGTGCGTCAATGTTACAAATCTTCATTGAGGCCCCCTGTCGTACATGTGAACAAGGCGCTTAGTTACATACCATACAAGGGACAGAACATTTATAAACACTGTGACTCAGAAGGATAAGAGCATGTACTTAGAATATTATCTTTTTACTTCACTTGATTTGAACTACACTAGTTTACTTTTTAAGTATTTTATTTTTTGTATCTCTTGTCTGCACTTTTGTAATTTTTAATTGTAAATCTTTTACCTTTACTATATTTTCTTTACTCTGTAAAGCACTTTGAATTGCCCCAGTGTATGAAATGTGCTACACAAATAAAGCTGCCTTGCCTTGCCATGTGATAACATGTCATGGTCATATCTATCATTACAAGACTGTCTTGGCACATGTCCAACAATGAAACTCAATATTTCTTCCTGCCCTGTATTATAGGACTGTTTATTTTAATTCAGGACATTAATTTAGAATGCTACATGCTAAAGTGAAGAGAAAATATTTCCTTGATTGACTTGATTGAGATAATCCAAACACAGCATTGCAGTAACATACAGAAAATATTGTGAAAACATCTCCGAAAAGATAAACTGAAACTAATATGTTTTCTGTGTCTATCTGGTGCATGAATACAAAGTAGAGGTTGTATGCAATTATGCACAGGTGTGTGCTGGCATTGGATTGCACTGCCAACAGGACACTACATTTTCTTTTACAAAACAAGGTAAGTAGTTATCAAAAGATAACTACTTATAAAAAAATGTAACTGCATGATTTTTTTACACTTTAACTGAATTTAACTATTTCAAATCATACCACTCCGGATCATAAGGTTTCTATTGGCAGTACATTGCCCCATTCCATCAAACAATAACTCCACCAGCCATTCCTAAAAATGGGCACCTACTGCTCTACTGCATTGTGACTGCACCTCTCATCTGGAGGACTGCAGAGTGAAAGATCCCAGTGAGCAAAAGCCAGAATCTAGATTTCTAGAGGGGTGGAAACCTAGGCTGAAGACCTCTTCACATACATGGACTAGGTTAACACCAAAAGAGCTCAGATTTTACCTGGCTATGTCCGATTTGGCTAGAAAACGTTTTACTTTTCAACCAAATGTAGCTGGGTTTTCACCTGAACGCCTAGACAGTGTTTCACAGACTTTTCACCAACTTTTTACCTTAAAAATGTTCACAATGTAGCAGTCAGAGGTGGAGAGTTCAGGGGTCAGAAATTAGAAGTCCTGCCATGCGTTTCTTCCACCCATGAACTCAGCCAGCTGATTTGACTAATTAGTTCTACCTCCAAGGCTGAAGTATTGTGCTAATTAGCAAATTCAGGTGTTTGGAACAAAATACCTGGGAGGACTTTTTCTGAACATAAAATTTCCAACTGTAGTAACCTGCAAGTGTTTTGGAGGTGCACTAGTGGGACAACCATTACAGCAGTTACAGTAAAAAAATTGGAATTCCTATCTGGGGAATAAAGTTTCATGAGAAAGAATTGAGGCAGACTACATACACTGTATGACCAAAAGTATCTGTACACCCCTTGGTCTGTGGCTGTTTTTCATAGTTTGGTCTAGATCCCTTAGTTCCAGTGAAGGCAAATCTTCATGCTGCAGCATACAAGGACATTCTAGACGATTCTGTGCTTCGCCAACAGTTTGTTTCAGCATGACAATGCCCCCGGGCACAGAGCAAGTTCCATACAGAAATGGTTTTGTTGAGATCGGTGTGGAAGAACTTGACTGGCATGCACAAAGCCCTGACCTCAACCCCATCCATCATCTTGGGGATCAACTGGAAAGCCACCTGCAAGCCATGCCTAATCACCCAATCAGTGCCCAACCTCACTAATGCTCTTCTGGCTGAATGGAAGAAAATGCATACAGCAATGGTCCCACATATAGTCTAAAGCCTTCCCAGAAGAGTAGAGGTTGTTATAGCAGCAAAGAGTGGACCTACTCCACATTAATGCCAATAATTTTGGAAGAGATGTTGAATGTCAGGTGTCCACATACTTTTAGCCAGGTAGTCTATCTAGAATTCAAACTCGGCTCTCTGCCTTGCGAGCTTCAGTGACTCTGGGGATGATCAGCAGGGGCGGCAGGTCAAATCTAGAAATCTAGACGTGCAGCTGAGGAACAATACCCCCAAAATACATTGTTTCATTCGACTGGGTGCAGCAAATCACCAGAACCACAAAAGAAAAATTTTATACCAAAGAAGTTTGGCCAGAAGAAATAAATATGATTCCCCCTTCCCTCTGTCTGTTTTCGATCTCGCTGTTATGACTGCGACCTACGGACAGCCGAGGAGCCAGACGACATCTGAATCGCTGGCTATAAATGTTTTTATCCTCGGAACGACATGCAGGCAACCTCATGCCAGGGTGCCCCTAAAGCTGCTGACAGAATTTCAAACAAGTTTTGTCAGCTGTGGGTTTGGGTATTATGGCTGTGTTTGCTGATATAGTTCCCACAAGGATCCTTTTGTCTCCAGTCCATGTCAGGAAATAAGCAATATAGTAAACACGAAATACATAAAAACTAAAGGTCAACTGATATGGGGCTTTTCGAGGGCCAATGACAATGCAGATCATTTAGCGGGCCAAAGGCAGATTAAAAGCCAGTATATGCACACTGCTTAAGTGAGATGTAAGAGCCAACCAGGAGCCACATCACATTTCTCACTAAAAAACCAAAATCAATTGAACTACACTTTAAACATTTTATATGACATTAATGGAGGCCAATTAATTAACCTGAGATTTAAAAGCTAGGAACACAGTATGCCTTTTCCTTTCAAGCATCCGAACACTGCCAGCACATCGCCCTACCCATCTAACCTACAGTAAAGTGTACGCAAAAGCTGAACAAACACAAGGGAAAGCTTCAGCACCATGAAACCATAATGTTACTTTTGGCTCTTTTCAACTACTGACAATTTTGCCTCCTTCATTAACCAATTGCAACAACAATTATCAATTGTGCCAGCTAGCTTAACATACTGACATCCAAAGAGTAATGTATAGCTTAAGTAACAATATTTTAAGGATATTACACAAACATAATATCATATTTTATATATTATTAATTGAAGTATATATTTCCAACCCAAAACATTGGATTGTTCACACATACTCATCTCTAATTAGATGAGGTGGCTATTGGCATTAACTGGGGGCTTACTTCCCGGACATTTAATTTTTTGTAAAGATTTTGTCACAAAGGAATTCCATGAGTCAAATCTGATGAGGACAGAAAGGTACATGAGTTTTTACAAAAAATATTTAAATACAGTATATATACACATATATACGTACCTAAAGGTCACAGACTTGACGATGCTGTTGTACCCTTTGAGCAAGGTACCTAACCTGCTTTGCTTCAGTATATATCCAGGTGTATAAATGGATGCAATGTGTAAGTCACTCTGGATAAGAGTGTCTGTTAAATGCCTGTAATGTAATGTGTATGTGAAGCCTATAAGATGTTTCATTGTAGCTTTTGGAGATCTCCTTTTGTACATTGGTCCATTTCCCTGTTCAATTTAACTTCTCAAAATATTGAATAAGTAGTAAATACAAAAAATAGTCAGAGATTCCGCACACACAGAGAAATACAACGGTGAATTCATAAGCGCACCTGGTTTGGGAAACTGTTCAAGAAAAATGTTATGGTATTGCATGTTAAAAGTATTGTCGGTACTATGTAATCTTGTACTGGTGCATGAATTAGCCTTTCACTTTGCAGCAAAGGGCCAATGAGGCGAACTTGCTTGTCATATGAGAACCATTACGCCTGACCAGAACTTTTCCAGCAAAAGAGACCGAATAAATTGACAGCAACATCCAGCCACAGAGCCAAAGTGCTCATTGCAAATGTTTTTTTCTGTCTTTTTGTCAGTTCTGAATAAATCACACAAAGCAAACATATGTATGAGATACAGAATCATGACTGCCAAAGAGAGCTAAAATGCCGTAGATTATAATTCTTTTCCATCATCAGGCTGTACCAAAAGCTGCTAACCCTCGTTTTCATACGTTTTTATTGCTGGTGACAATAATGGGACAGGACAGGCTGCACCACATGGTTGATGGAAGGTTATTTATAACAGAAATGGGTTTGGCTGGATCCCTACTCCTGCCACCACATGGCCAACCCCTGAGCTCCAAACGGCTGATGATGAGATCACAGAGAGGCTGGAAGGGAAGGGAAAGAGAAGGGGGAAGAAAGCGATCATTTCCAGCTGTGTCGCCCAGCCAAACCTCCAGAGCCTTCCAGTCACGCATTTGTCACTGCCTATTTAGAGACCATTACAGAAACCAGTCTTGGGTCACTGCTTCGTTTACAAGTGCTAGCATTCCCCTTTCTCCATATCTTAAGCCCATTTGGAACTCTTAAGTCTGTCAAAGATTTCAGCAGGCAATTTACTAGCCTCCTGTACTGTATGTATAACCATGTGTAGGACAGACGGTTCATATTATCACGATATATTTAAATGAAAAAAGAATCAACATTGATCTAAGCATGGCAGATATCGCTTATAATATATGTGACAGTATTTTTCACATTTACACTGAGAAAAGATAAGAGACATTGAGTCGAATTTGTATGACTTTGTTACCAGGCAAACTTATCTCCAATATATTGACTTCTCTGGCTGACTGCTTACATTACTCAGGCCTCTACATTCCAGAATCTCATTAGAGCAATAATTCAAAAACATTTTAGTTTAATGACTAATACTCTCAGAATTAGACGAAGTTTAACAACACTTAATCCATAAAAATGAGACTCTTCTGACTCTAATACAGTATATGTGTTGTGTATACCATGGTCGTTGGAAAATATACATACTGTATGCCACATAAAGTAAACACAGTTTTGTTTCTAAGATACCAGTGGTATGAGGGTTAGCTCATAATACTAATGGGGGTGCTGTCGTACACAGTCATGTTTCTGTGGCTTTACATAGCCCTGGAGTTCCCTTCTCAATAACTCCAACTTCCAACTTCCACTTTGCTCACTGCAAATACACCTAATTTCCTCTTCAAGGTAAATAACTGATCTATCCATATACATCCGGGTTGAAGTCACTTTCTGATCCAATCAGCTGCATCCATCTAACTTGTGGGAACACAGCAGCCCTCAACCCGTTATTTAACCGAGCAGTTGCTAAACGACCACTTATGGTTCATTTGGCTGTCAAACAAGTCTACAATCTCCCTTTTAAGCACAAGGATTAACGGAAGGGTTTTAATTGCCTCCTTTGAGGCCAGAAAACGATTTTATCTAGGGAGATAAGGAGGCAGTGATGACCAGTGACAGGATGGGGACTTCCAGGATTTTTCTCCTAAATTAAGGAATTAAGATGATCAAGGGCTGAACCAGGATTAACCATTTAAATCGTTTCCAGGTATGTCACTTCAAAGCCATTTAAATATACAGTCACTCTCTCTGAGAACTATGGCAGACAGCTGCTACTGTTATTACATTAAACTAGCAGTGTATTGTCAACAGTGCTGTACAAAACTAGCAGAGTACTGCAGTGGATACTGTATTAAACCAGTTAGATTGCAGCCATTGTTATTGTATTAAACTAGCAGAGTGCTGCTGCTGATACTGTATTAAACCAGTTAGAGTGGTGCCATTGTTATTGTATTAAACTAGCAGAGTACCGCTGCTGATACTGTATTAAACCAGTTAGAGTGGTGCCATTGTTATTGTATTAAACTAGCAGAGTACTGCTGATGATACTGTATTAAACCAGTTAGAGTGCTGCCATTGTTATTGTATTAAACTAGCAGAGTACTGCTGATGATACTGTATTAAACCAGTTAGGGCGCTGCCATTGTTATTGTATTAAACTAGCAGAGTATTGCTGCTGATACTGTATTAAACCAGTTAGACTGCTGCCATTGTTATTGTATTAAACGATTAGAATGCTGCTATTGATATTGTATAAAATTAGTAGAGTGCTGCTATTGATATTATATTGAACTAGCAGTTTTGTCACTGCAGTTTAAAGTTCAGTGCTTGATGCTCTCAAAGAAGAACAAAGAAGATTGGACAGCTCCAGTAAAAATAGCAACACTTTACATATGAAGTCTAAATGGTATAAAGTGCAATAGCATTCTTCACACTATGAAGTAAAAGAAAGGAAACCTGAGAGAAAAAGAATGGTTTACATACACATTGTCACATGACCAATACATAATAAAACAAAGTATGGTCAATATTTCAGCATTTATTCGCATGGGACTAAATTATTCCTTTGGAATTGGGTCACAATGTCATAAAAAGAAAATGTTGGTTGGGCAAATTGTTCATAATGATACTAAAACAATAAGGGACACAATTTTCTACCAGATCAAACAATCAGGTGAAAAATATACAGTTATGATGAAAGTAATCCAGTTTTAAAGTTTCAAATCTCTAATGGTTGATGTTTTATAAATTTCTGAAAATCAAAATGGCCAATACACCATGTGCCCTTTAAAGGTTAGGCGAAACTCAATTCGCTTAATTCTGCCATATTGTACTAGAATTGTGCAAAGTTTCATCTGGAGATCCCCAAGTATGTGGCAACTACAGTTATTTGTGAACACGGCTTAGACAAACAGCAAAACAGATGC